>NC_091987.1:84081031-84753937 GCF_044704955.1 Pristiophorus japonicus | reverse complement strand
GTGTTGTGTAATGAGAGAGGATTAATTAGCAATCTTGTTGTGCGAGACCCCTTGGGGAAGAGTGACATTAATATGGCAGAATTCTTCATTAAAATGGAGAGTGACACAGTTAATTCAAAGACTAGGGTCCTGAACTTAAAGAAAGGTACCTTCGATGGTATGAGACATGAATTGTCCAGAATAGACTGGCGAATGATAATTAAAGGGTTGATGGTGGATAGGCAATGGCAGACATTTAAAGATCACATGGATGAACTTCAACAATTGTACATCCTTGTCTGGCGTAAAAATATAATGGGAAAGGTGGCTCAACACTGGCTAACAAGGGAAATTAGGGATTGTGTTAAATCCAAAGAAGAGCCATATAAATTAGCCAGAAAAAGCAGCACACCTGAGGACTGGGAGAAATTTAGAATTCAGCAGATGAGGACAAAGGTTTTAATTAGGAGGGGGAAAATCATCACCATAGGCAGTCCCTCAAAACGAGGATGACTTGCTTCCACGCCAAAAAAGGATGAGTTCACAGGTGTTTCAATAAAAGACCTAATATTCCAGGTCCTGAACTACATCCTGAAGGGAGGAAGATGCCTGTGCATGGATTTTTTTAACGTGTGGTGGCCGTTGCACAGAAGCCACCACATGGGCTTGACAGAGCTAGGTCTTGGTCCAGTGGCGAGGATTAACCAGGATGACTGGAGACCAGTTCTGCTGCATGGACCTATTGCGCACACATATCGCAGTGTGGGCTGGCCCGTGCTGCCCCTGGGCCCCTGGTCCCGAACTCACACCTCTCCTGGGCCCCAATCACGTCCCTCATCGCTCCTTCGCACTGACCTCGCTGCTCCTGCTGCACTGACCCACCCTCCAATCATCAACCTGGACCTTGATGACGTCACTCTTTGCTGCCTTTGCAGCTCGCGCTGCTCCCTGAAGCTGCATGCCTCCACGCTGCTCCCTGGGCCGAACGCTGCTCCTTTTTTGGCCCTGACCTGCCATAACATACCTCGATCTTCCAATATAACATGGACAGGGTATCCGGTCATTTATCACATTGCTGTTTGTGGGAGATTGCTGTGTTCAAATTGGCTGCCGCGTTTCCCACATTACAACAATGACTACACGCAAAAGTACTTCATTGGCTGTAAAGCATTTGAGACGTTTGGTGGACATGAAAAGCGCTATATCAATGCAAGTCTTTCTTTCTGAAGACAAAAGCAAAATACTGCAGATGCTGAAATCTGAAATAATAACAAACTGCTGGAAATCTCAGCAGGTGAGGCAACATCTGAGAGAAAAAATAGAGTATGAGAGGAAGCTTGCAGGAAACATAAAAACTGACTGCAAAAGCTTCTATAGATATGCGAAGAGAAAAAGATAAGTGAAAACAAACGTAGGTCGCTTGCAGTCAGAATCAGGTAAATTTATAATGGGGGACAAAGAAATGGCAGGCCAATTGAACAAATACTTTGGTTCTGTCTTCACTAAGGAAGACACAAATAACCTTTCAGAAATATTAGGGGACCAAGGGTCTAGCAAGAAGGGGGAACTGAAGGAAATCCTGATTAGTCAGGAAATTGTGTTACGGAAATTTATGGGATTGAAGGGCGATAAATCCCCAGGGCCTGATAGACTGCATCGCAGAGTACTTAAGGAAATGGTCTTAGTAATAGTGGATGCATTGGTGGTCATTTTCCATCATTCTATCGACTCTGGATCAGTTCCTATGGATTTAAAGGTAGTGATTGTAATATCACTTTTTAAAAAGTGAGCGAGAAAACCGAATTAGTTAGCCTGACATCAGTAGTGGGGAAAATGTTGGAATCAATTATTAAAGATGTAACAGCAGCGCATTTGGAAAGCAGTGACAGGATCGGTCCAAGTCAGCATGGATTTATGAAAGGGAAATCATGCTTGACAAATCTTCGAGAATTTTTTGAGGATGTAACTAGTAGAGTGGACAAGGGAGAACCAGTGGATGTGGTGTATTTGGACTTTCAAAAGGCTTTTGACAAGGTCCCATAAAAGAGTTTAGTGTGCAAAATTAAAGCACATGGTATTGGGGGTAATGTATTGACGTGGATAGAGAACTGGTTGGCAGACAGGAAGCAAAGAGTAGGCATAAATGGGTCCTTTTCAGAATGGCAGGTAGTGACTAGTCGGGTACCGCAAGGTTCAGTGCTGGAACCTCAGCTATTTACAATATACATTAATGATTTAGACGAAGGAATTGAATGTAATCTCTCCAATTTTGCAGATGACACTAAGCTGGGTGGCAGTGTGAGCTGTGAGGAGGATTCTAAGAGGCTGCAGGGTGGCTTGGACGGGTTGCATGAATGGGCAAATGCATGGCAGATGCAGTATGATGTAGATAAATGTGAGGTTATCCACTTTGGTGGCAAAAACATGAAGGCAGAATATTATCTGAATGGTGACAGATTAAGAAAAGGGGAGGTGCATTGAGATCTGGGTGTCATGGTACATCAGTCATTGAAAGTTGGCATGCAGGTACAGCAGGCGGTGAAGAAGGCAAATGACATGTTGGCCTTCATAGCAAGAAGATTTGAGAATAGCAGGGAAGTCTTACTGCAGTTGTACAGGGCCTTGGTGAGGTTACACCTTGAATATTGTATACAGTTTTGGTCTCCTAATCTGAGGATTGACATTCTTGCTATTTAGGGAGTGCAGCAAAGGTTCACCAGACTTATTCCTGGGATGGCAGGCCTGACATATGAAGAAAGACTGGATCGACTAGGCTTATATTCACAGGAATTTAGAAGAATGAGAGGGGATCTCATAGAAACATAAAATGCTGACGGGATTGGACAGGTTAGATGCAGGAAGAAAGTTCCGGATGTTCGGGAAGTCCAGAACCAGGGGTCACAGTCTAAGGATAAGGGGTAAGCCAGTTAAGACTGAGATGAGGAGAAACTTCTTCACTCAGAGAATTGTGATCCTGTGGAATTCTCTACCACAGAAAGTTGTTCAGGCCAGTTCGTTAGATATATTCAACAGGGAGTTAGATGTGACCCTTACAGCTAAAGGGATCAAGGGGTATGGGGAGAAAGCATTGAATGGTGGTGCAGGCTCGAAGGGCCGAATGGCCTACTCCTGCACCTATTTTCTATGTTTCTATAACGGGCAAAAATCTGGCAGATGGACCATAATGTGGTAAAATGTCAGGTTATCCCCTTTGGTAGGAAAAAGAAAAAACAAAATTATTTAAATGGGGACTATTGCAAAATGCTGTAGTACAGAGGGATCTGGAGGTTCTTCTACATGAAACTCAAAAAGTTAGCATGCAAGTACAGCAAGTAATCAGGAAGGCAAATGGAATGCTGGCCTTTATTGCAAGGGGGATGGAGCATGAAAGTAGGGAAGTCCTGCTACACCTGTACAGGGTGTTGGTAAAACCACACCTGGAGTACTGCGCACAGTTTTGGTCTGGACTTGTCTCTATGCCCCTGCCGAGGGGATTGCTGCACCAGACGGGAGGGGCAACATTTGGGGACACGGATTACCCACCAATTCCCATTCCCTTTCCCTTTCTTTCTGGTGGATAATGGAGGGGCCACTGTGTGTAATGTGCAAGACAGTAAGAATTGTCAGCCAGCTCTTTCTAATTGGATATTTTATTCAGTAGAAACTTTCACACACGATTGCAGATTTTGTACCAAAGATCAATTTAGGATTAAAGTAAAAGTTCATAATTTTATTGCAAACTAACTTTCTGTTGAGAGTTGCTGAATTAAGGGGAAAGATAACAGACAGCATTTCTTAAATGGACACTGCAGCCCCGAGAACACAATCAGCAATATATCCAGAATATTAAAGTCCAGCCCAGTTATAGGGTTATTAACATCAGGAACAAACCCCAACTGTCACAATGAACATGGATCTGTCGGGATGTGATTAACAGCAGCAATAACAGCAGATTCTAACCCCTGCAGTCACTTGTGAACTCGCTGGTGTCTCAGCAGGTTGGATGACTGAGTGAATCGCTTCCCACACACGGAGCAGGTGAATGGCCTCTCCCCAGCGTGAATTCGCTGGTGTGTCAGCAGGTTGGATAACCGAGTAAATCCCTTCCTACACTCAGAGCAGGTGAACGGCCTCTCCCCAGTGTGAACTCGCTGGTGTTTCAGCAGGCCAGATGACTGAGTGAATCCCTTACCACACACAGAGCAGGTGAACGGCCTCTCCCCAGTGTGAACTCGCTGGTGTGTCAGCAGTTGGGATGAACAAGTGAATCCCTTCCCACACTCAGAGCAGCTGAACGGCCTCTCCCCAGTGTGAACTTGCTGGTGTTTCAGCAGTTGGGATGAACAAGTGAATCCCTTCCCACACTCAGAGCAGGTGAACGGCCTCTCCCCAGTGTGAACTCGCTGGTGATTTACAAGGCTGTGTGACACATTGAATCCTTTCCCACACTCAGGGCAGGTGAACGGTCTCTCCCCAGTGTGAAGTCGCTGGTGTGTCAGTAGATTGGATGACGTAGTGAATCCCTTCCCACACTCTGAGCAGGTGAATGGCCTTTCCCCAGTGTGAACTCGCTGGTGTGTCAGCAGGTTGGATGAACAAGTGAATGCCGTCCCACACTCGGAGCAGGTGAACGGCCTCTCCCCAGTGTGACTGCGTCGATGAATTTCCAGCTCAGACGGTGATCTGAATACCTTCCCACAGTCACATTTCCACGGTTTCTCCATGGTGCGGGTATCCTTGAGACCCTCTATGGTTGGACGATGGGTTGAAGCCTCGCCCATGCACACAACACGTTTACAGTTTCTTCGTGTTTTAAATGGTGCGATGTTTATTCAGGCTGTGTAACTGGCTAAAGCTCTATCCACAGGCAGTGCACTGGAACACTCACTCAGGTGTGTGTGTCTCGGTGCTTTTCCAGTCACACTGATGTTTGAAATCTTTTCCCACAGGCAGAACAGACAAACATTTCTCCTTCCACTTTCAAAGGCCGATGATATTCAGGTCCTGATGAATCGATTGACTCCGTCAGATCTTGATGTGATGTTTGGTTTATGTTTCCTGTCTGAAAATCTCCCCTTCTAATATTCTGTGAAAGGAGATAACAAAACTCATCACTGTCAGTACAAGACAGAAATTCAGAATAGACACATCCAGTTTCCATAGAACATACTTTCCTCTCTTGTTCTTCCAAAGCTGTAAATCCCTGTCCCACACATTGTCCCTCCTGCTGTGCTGAAATCCAAACCATCGCACATTTCTACACTGTTTCTCCTCCACTCCCAGTTTTCACCACCAATTCTGGCTGGGTTCAGGTCTACACTCACTGGTTCTCCTCCCTCTCCACCCCTGAAGGTGCTGACTCTGGCTGGGCCCAGATCCACATTCACTGGTTTCCCTCCCTCTCTTCCCCCAAAAGTGCTGACTCTGGCTTTGAGGAACAGGGTGAATGAAGGGGAACCAGTGGATGTGGTGTATTTGGACTTCCAGAAGGTATTTGACAAGGTGCCACATAAAAGGTTACCGCACAAGATAAAATTTCATGGGATTGGGGGTAATATATTCGCATGGATAGAGGATTGGTTAACTAACAGAAAAGAGAGAGTCGAGATAAATTCTCGGGTTGGCAATCAGTAACTAGTGGGGTGCTGCAGGAATCAGTGTTGGAACCCCAACTATTTACAATCTAGATTAATGAATTGGATGAAGGGACCGAATGTAATGTAGCCCAGATGGGAGGAAATGCAATGTGCGAGGAGGACACAAAAAACCTGCAAAACGACATAGACAGGCTCAGTGAATGGGCAAAAATTTGGCAGATGGAGTATAATGTTGGAAAGTGTGAGGTTATGCAGTTTGGCAGAAAAAAATTCGAAGAGCATATTATTATTAAATGGAGAAAAATTTGCAGTACAGCGGGACCTGGGGAGTCCTGCTGCATGAAACACAAAAGGTAAGTATGCAGGTACAGCAAGTGAACAGGAAGGCCAATGGAATCTTGGCCTTTATTGCAAAGGGGATGTTGTATAAAAGCAGGGATGTCTTGCTACAGTTATACGGGGTATTGGTGAGGCCACACCTAGAATACTGCATACAGTTTTGGTTTCTAAGAAAGGATATCCTTGCTTTGGAGGCAGTTCAGAGAAGGTTCACTAGGTTGATTCCGGAGATGAGTGGATTGACTTATGAGGAAAGGTTCAGAAGGTTGGGCCTCTACTCATTCGAATTCAGAAGAATGAGAGGAGATCTTATCGAAACATGTAAGATTATGAGGGAGCTTGACAAGGTGGATGCAGAGAGGATGTTTCCACTGATAGGGGAGACTAGAACTAGAGGGCATAATCTTAGAATAAGGGGCCGCCCATTTAAAACTGAGATGAGGAGGAATGTCTTCACTCAAATGGTTGTAAATCTGTGCAATTTGCTGCCTAAGAGAGCTGTGGAAGCTGGCTCATTGAATAAATTTAAGACAGAGATAGACAATTTCTTAACCGATAAGGGAATAAGGGGTTAGGGGGAGCAGGCAGAGAAGTGGACCTGAGTCCATGATCGGCTCAACCATGATCGTATTAAATGGTGGAGCAGACTCGAGGGGCCGTATGGCCTACTCCTGCTATTTTTTCTTATGTTCTTATGCTGACTCTGGCTGGGTTCAGTTCTACGCTCACTGTTTCTCCAGCCTCTGCTTCCTTGATGGTGCAGACACTGGCTAGGTTCAGTTCTTCAATCACACTTTTCCCATCCTCTGCTCCACTAAAGGTGCTGACTGTGGCTGGATTCAGTTCTCCACTCACTGGTTCTCCTCCCTATCCTGTCCTGAATGAGCTGGATTTGGCCAAGTTCAGTTCTACACTCACTGGTTCGCCTCCCTCTCCTCCCCTGAAGGTGCTGACTCTGGCTGGGTTCAGTTCTACACTCACTGGTTCCTTTCTCTCTCCTCCCCTGATGGTGCTGACTCTGGCCAAGTTCAGTTCTACACTCACTTGTTCTCCTCCCTCTCCCTCCCCTGATTGTGCTGACTCTGGCTGGGTTTAATTCTACAATAACTGGTTTCATCTCTCTCTCCTCCTCTGAAGTGCTGGTTATCTTAGACCTTGTCCTGTGTAATGAGATAGGATTAATAAACAATCTCCGAATAAAGGACCCTCTTGGAATGAGTGATCATAGCATGGTTGAATTTCAAATTCAGATGGAAGGCGAGAAATTTGGATCTCAAACCAGCGTTCTAAGCTTAAATGATGGAGACTACAAAGGTATGAGGGCAGATTGGGCAAAAGTGGACTGGGAAAATAGATTAAAGTGTAGGACGGTTAAAGTGTAGGGCCAAATTACAGCAAAATTCTAAAGGGGCAAAGTGTGTTAAAAACACAAGCCTGAAGGCTCTGTGCCTCAATGCGAGGAGTATTCGGAATAAGGTGGATGAATTAACTGCGCAGATAGCAGTTAGCGGATATGATGTAATTGGTATCACGGAGACATGGCTCCAGGGTGACCAAGGCTGAGAACTCAACATCCAGGGGTATTCAACATTCAGGAAGGATAGACAGAATGGAAAAGGAGGTGGGGTGACGTTGCTGGTTAAAGAGGAAATTAACGCAATAGTAAGGAAGGACATTAGCTTGGATGATGTGGAATCAGTATGGGTGGAGCTACGGAATACCAAAGGGCACAAAACGTTAGTGGGAGTTATGTACAGACCACCAAACAGTAGTAGTGAGGTTGGGGACAGCATCAAACAAGAAATTAGGGATGCGTGCAACAAAGGTACAGCAGTTATCATGGGCGATTTTAATCTACATATTGATTGGGCTAACCAAACTGGTAGCACTGCGGTGGAGGAGGATTTCCTGGAGTCTTTTACGGATGGTTTTCGAGACCAATATGTCGAGGAACCAATTAGAGGGCTGGCCATCCTAGACTGGGTGATGTGTAATGAGAAAGGATTAATTAGCAATCTTGTTGTGCGAGGCCCCTTCGGGAAGAGTGACCATAATAGAATTCTTTATTAAGATGGAGAGTGACACAGTTAATTCAGGGACTAGGGTCCTGAACTTAAGGAAAGGTAACTTCAATGGTATGAGACGTGAATTGGCGAGAATAGACTGGCGAATGATACTTAAAGGGTTGACGGTGGATTGGCAATGGCAAACATTTAAAGATCACATGGATCAACTTCAACAATTGTACATTGCTGTCTGGAGTAAAAATAAAACAGGGAAGGTGGCTCAACCATGGTTATCAAGGGAAATTACAGATAGTGTTAAACCAAGGAAGAAGCATATAAACTGGCCAGAAAAAGCAGCAAATCTGAGGACTGGGAGAATTTTATAATTCAGCGGAGGAGGACAAAGGGTTTAATTAGGAGGCGGAAAATAGAGTTTGAGAGGAAGCTTGCTGGGAACATAAAAACCGTCTGCAAAAGCTTTTATAGATATGTGAAGAGAAAAAGATTAGTGAAGACAAACGTACGTCTCTTGCAGTCAGATTCAGGTGAATTTATAATGGGGAACAAAGAAATGGCGGACCAGTTGAACAAATACTTTTGTTGTCTTCACGAAGGAAGACACAAATAACCTTCCGGAAATACTAGTGGACCGAGGGTCTAGTGAGAAGGAGGAACTGAAGGAAATCCTTATTAGGCGGGAAATTGTGTTGGGAAATTAATGGGATTGAAGTCCGATAAATCCCCGGGGCCTGATAGTCTGCATCCCAGAGTACTTAAGACAGTGGCCAGAGAAATAGTGGATGCATTGGTGATCATTTTCCAACAGTCTATCGACTCTGAATCATTTCCTGTGGACTCGAGGGTAGCTAATGTATCACCTTTTTTTTTTAAAAAGGAGGGAGAGCGAAAATGGGTAATTATAGACCAGTTAGCCTGACATCAGTAGTGGGTAAAATGTTGGAATCAATTATTAAAGATGAAATAGCAGCACATTTGGAAAGCAGTGACGGGATCGGCCCAAGTCAGCATGGATTTATGAAAGGGAAATCCTGCTTGACAAATCTAGAATTTTTTGAGGGTGTAACTGGTAGAGTGGACAAGGAAGAATCAGTGGATGTGGTGTATTTGGACTTTCAAAAAGCTTTTGACAAGGTCCCACACAAGAGATTGGTGCGCAAAATTAAAGCACATGGTATTGGGGGTAATGTACTGACGTGGATAGAGAACTGGTTGGCAGACAGGAAGCAGAGTGTCGGGATAAACGGGTCCTTTTCAGAATGGCAGGCAGTGACTAGTGGGGTACCACAAGGCTCAGTGCCTGGACCCCAGCTATTTACAATATACATCAATGATTTGGATGAGGAAATTGAGTGTAATATCTCCAAGTTTGCAGATAACACTAAGCTGGGTGGCAGTGTGAGCTGTGAGGACGCTAAAACGCTGCAGGGTGATTTGGATAGGTTAGATGAGTGGGCTAACGCGTGGCAGATGCAGTATAATGTGGATAAATGTGAGGTTATCCACTTTGATGGCAAACACACGAAGGCAGAATATTATTTGAATGGCGGCAGATTAGGAAAAGGGGAGGTGCAGCGAGACCTGGGTGTCTAGGTACATCAGTCATTGAAAGTTGGCATGCAGGTTCAGCAGGTGGTGAAGAAGGCAAATGGTATGTTGGCCTTCATAGCTAGGGGACTTGAGTATAGGAGCAGGGAGGTCTTACTGCAGTTGTACAGGGCCTTGGTGAGGCCACACCTGGAATATTGTGTTCAGTTTTGGTCTCCTAATCTGAGGAAGGACATTCTTGCTATTGAGGGAGTGCAGCGAAGGTTCACCAGACTGATTCCAGGGATGGCTGGACTGACATATGAGGAGAGACTGGATCAACTGGGCCTTTATTCACTGGAGTTTAGAAAGATGAAAGGGAATCTCATAGAAACATATAAAATTCTGATGGGACTGGACAGGTTAGATGCAGGAAGAATGTTCCCGATGTTGGGGAAGTCAGAACCAGGGGACATTATCTAAGGATAAGGGGTAAGCCATTTAGGACTGAGATGAGGAGAAACTTCTTCACTCAGAGAGTTGTTAACTTGTGGAATTCCCTACTGCAGAGAGTTGTTGATGCCAGTTCATTGGATATATTTAAGGGGGAGTTAGATATGGCCCTTATGGCTAAAGGGATCAAGGGGTATGGACAGAAAGCAGGAAAGGGGTACTGAGGTGAATGATCAGCCATGATCTTATTGAATGGTGGTGCAGGCTCGAAGGGCCGAATGGCCTACTCCTGCACCTATTTTCTATGTTTCTACGAACAGTGGCGTACATTTAAGGAACTATTTCACAACTCGCAAGAAAAATATATTCCAGTGAGAAGGAAAGGGTGTAAAAGAAAAGACAGCCATCCGTGGCTAACTAAAGAAATAAAGGATGGTATCCAATTAAAAACAATGGCATACAAAGTGGCCATAACTACTGGGAGGAGAGAAGATTGGGAAGCTTTTAAAAGCTAGCGAAGAATGACTAAAAAAATTATTAAGAAAGGGAAGATAGATTATGGAAGTAAACTAACACGAAATATAAAAACAAATAGCAAGAGTTTCTACAGGTATATAAAAAAGAATGGCTAAAGTAAATGTTGGTCCCTTAGAGGATAAAACCGGGGAATCAGTGATGGGGAACATGCAGATGGGAGAAAATCTGAACATATATTTTGTATCTGTCCTTATGGTTGAGGACACTAAAAATATCCCAACAGTGGATAGTCAAGGGGCTACAGCGGGAGAAGGAACTTACCACAATCACAAAGGAGGTGGTACTCGGTAAGATAATGGGACTAAAGGCCCCTGGACCTGATGCCTTACATCCTAGGGTCTTAAGAGAAGTGGCTGCAGAGATAGTGGATGCATTGGTTGTAATCTATGAAAGTTCCCTGGATTCTGGGGCAGTCCCAGCAGATTGGAAAACTGCAAATATAATGGCCCTATTTAAAAAAGGAGGCAGAGAAAAAGCAGGAAACTATGGACAATTTAGCCTAACATCTGTGGTTGGGAAAATGCTGGAGTCCATTATCAAGGAAGCAGTAGCGGGACATTTGGAAAAGCATAATTCAATCAAGCAGAGTCAGCATGGTTTTATGAAAGGGAGATCATGTTTGACAAATTTGCTGGAGTTCTTTGAGGATGTAACGAGCAGGGTGGATAAGGGGGAACCAGTGAATGTGGTGTATTTGGATATGTAGAAGGCATTCAATAAGGGGCCACCTGAGAGGTTACTGCACAAGATAAAAGCTCACAGGGTTGGGGGTAATATATTCGCATGGATAGAAGATTGGCTAACTAACAGATAACAGTGTCTGGATAAATGGGTCATTTTCCGGTTGGCAAAAAGTGACTAGTGGTATGCCGCACGGATTAGTGCTGGGTACCAACCATTTACAATCTATACTAATGACTTGGATGAAGGGACCGAGTGTAATGTAGCCAAGTTTGCTGACTACACAAAGATTGGTGGGAAAGGAAATTATGAGGAGGATACAAAAAATCTGCAAAGGGATAGACAGGCTAAGTGAGTGGGCAAAAACTGGCAGATGGAGTATAATGTGGGAAAATGTGAGGTTATTCACTTTGGCAGAAATAATAGAAAAGCAAATTATAATTTAAATGGAGAAAAATTGCAAAGTGCTGCAGTAGAGAGGGACCTGGGGGTCCTTTTTCATGAAACACAAAAAGTTAGTGTGCAGGTACAGCAAGTAATCAGGAAGGCAAATGGAATGTTGGCCTTTATTGCAAAGAGGATAGAGTATAAAAGCAGAGAATTCCTGCTACAACTGTACAGGGTATTGGTGAGGTCACACCTGAAGTACTGCGTACAGTTTTGGTCTCTGTATTTAAGGAAGGATATACTTGCATTGGAGGCGGTTCAGAGAAGGTCACTAGGTTGATTCCGGAGATGAGGGGGTTGACTTATGAGGATAGGTTGAGTAGGTTGGGCCTATACACATTGGCGTTCAGATGAATGAGGGGTGATCTTATTGAAACTTATAAGATTATGAGGGGGCTCAACAAGGTGGATGTAGAGAGGATATTTCCACACATCAGGGAAACTAAAACTAGGGGACATAGTCTCAGAATAAGGGGCCGCCCATTTAAAACTGAGATGAGGAGGAATTTCTTCTCTCTCGGGGTTGGAAATCCATAGAATTCTCTGCCCCTGAGAGCTGTGGAAGCTGGGTCATTGAATATATTTAAGGTGAAGATAGACACATTTTTGAGCGATAAGGGAGTAAAGGGTTATGGGGAGCGGACAGGGAAGTGGAGTCGAGTCCATGGTCAGATCAGCCATGATCTTATTGAATGGGGAGCAGGCTCGAGGGGCCAAATGGTCGACACCTGCTCCTATTTCTTATGTTCCAGACAGTTGCCCCTCCACTCCCAGTTTTCACCACCGATTCTGGCTGCGTTCAGTTCGACACTCACTGGTTCCCCTCCCTCTCCTCCCCTGAAGCTGCTGACTCTGGCTGGGTTCATTTCTACAATCACTGTTTCCCCTCCCTCCCCTGAAGGTGCTGACTCTGGCTGGGTTCAGTGCTACACTCACTGGTTCCCCTTCCCCTGAAGGTGCTGACTCTGGCTGGGTTCAGTGCCACTGACATCATTCACTTTGTTCCTGCACCAAGATGGCCGCGCATGCGCTGTGCTACTGACTGAATATCGATGGCAGATCACTGAACCTGACCTCCTATACCAAAATGTCCGCCGTTAGACTAGGCCTGTGACCGGGAGAAAGCCCCGAAGCTGCAACTGCCGATAGTCCGGTTATTATTCCGGGCTTGCGGCGGGCACCGGTTGTTTATGAAGCCTCCCCGGCTCCCCGCTGGTCCATTACTCCGCTCTGTACCGATGAAAAGGACACTTCTCGACAGCCTGCCCACAACGTGTCTCCTCCGCCATTACACGCACCGCGCATGCTCCAAGCACAGCCAGAACTCGCTCCTGCGCACTGAGCTCCTGTAGTCTGGGTTCGACACATTCCTCCCCCGCGGGGCATTCTGGGTACATAAGACCATGAGAAATAGGAGCAGGAGTGGGCCACCCGGCCCCCCCGAGCCTGTTCCCCATTCAACAAGATAATGGCTGGTCTGATCATAGAGTCAGCTCCACATAACCCTTTACTCCCTTATCGCTCAAAAATCTGTCTATCTCCGCCTTAAATAAATTCAATGAACCAGCCTCCACTGCTCTCTGGGGCAGAGAATTCCACAGATTTGCAACCCTCCAAGAAGAGAAATTCCTCCTCATCTCAGTATTAAATGGGCTGAGGAGAAAGGCTGCACTTGTGAATAGAACAGGATTTACTGTGGTTGCATTGGGTACTGAACCATGCTCATTCTAGCAGCTCTTGTTCGTTTCTGATGATCTTAATAACCCCTATACCTGAGCTGGAAATTAATACCCTGTATAAATGTTGAATACATTATCTGTGTTTCAAACACAGTGTTTCGAATATTTGATTGCTCCGTGATCACAGGAGACCAATTGATTATCCATTTTAGTGCTTTTTCTTAATCTAACTTATATCACTTCTCACCTCGTTTGCCTTCTATCATATCAAACCCCAAACTTGTTCTGTTTGAGGTCCTACAAGACGAATTTAGGGAGCTAGGAGCTAAATTAAAAAGTAGGACCTCAAAGGCAGTAATCTCAGGATTGCTACCAGTGCCACATTCTAGTCAGAGTAGGAAGTGCAGGATAGCTCAGAAGAATACGTGGCTTGTGGAGTGGTGCAGAAGAGAGGGATTCAAATTCCTGGGATACTGGAACCAGTTCTGGGGGAGGTGAGACCAGTACAATTGGTGTGCACCTGGGAAGGATCGGTCCTAGGGAGAGTGTTTCCTAGTGCTGTTGGGGAGGGGTTAGACTAGTATGGCAGGGGGATGGGAACCTATGCAGGGAGACAGAGGGAAGCAGAATGCAGGCAGAAGCAAAATATAGAAAGAAGAAAAGAAAAGTAAAAGTGGAGGGCAGAGAAACGCAAGACAAAAAGCATAAAGGGCCACATTACAGCAAAATTCTAAAGGGGCCAAGTGTGTTAAAAAATCAAGCCCGAAGGCTCTGTGCCTCAATGCGAGGAATATTCATAATAAGGTGGACGAATTAACTGCACAGATAGCTGTTAACGGATATGATGTAATTGGCATCACGGAGACATGGCTCCAGGGTGACCAAGGCTGGGAACTCAACATCCAGGGGTATTCAACATTCAGGAAGGATAGACAGAATGGGAAAGGAGGTGGGATGGCGTTGCTGGTTAAAGAGGAAATTAACGCAATAGTAAGGAAGGATATTAGCTTGGATGTTGTGGAATCAGTATGGGTGGAGCTACGGAATACCAAAGGGCAGAAAACGCTAGTGAGAGTTATGTACAGACCACCAAACAGTAGTAGTGAGGTTGGGGACTGCATCAAACAAGAAATTAGGGATGCGTGCAATAAAATTACTGCAGTTATCATGATTGACTTTAATCTACATATTGATTGGGCTAACCAAACTGGTAGCAATGCGGTGGAGGAGGATTTCCTGGAGTGTATTAGGGATAATTTTCTGGACCAATATGTCGAGGAACCAACTGGAGGGCTGGCCATCCTAGACTGGGTGATGTGTAATGAGAAAGGACTAGTTAGCAATCTTGTTGTGCGAAGCCCCTTGGGAAAGAGTGACCATAATATGGTAGAATTTTTTATGAAGATGGAGAGTGACACAGTTAATTCAGAGACTCGGGTCCTGAACTTAAGGAAAGGTAACTTCGATGGTTTGAGACATGAATTGGCTAGAATAGACTGGCGAATGATCCTTAAAGGGTTGATGGTTGCTTGGCAATGGCAAACATTTAAAGATCACATTGATGAACTTCAACAATTGTACATCCCTGTCTGGAGTCAAAATAAAACGGGGAAGGTGGCTCAACCGTGGCTATCAAAGGAAATTAAGGATAGTGTTCAATCCAAGGAAGAGGCATATAAACTGCCCAGAAAAAGTAGCAAAGCTGAGGACTGGGAGAATTTCATAATTCAGCAGAGGAGGAGAAAGGGTTTCATTAGGAGGCGGAAAATAGAGTTTGAGAGGAAGCTTGCTGGGAACATAAAAACCGTCTGTAAAAGCTTCTATAGATATGTGAAGAGAAAAAGATTAGTGAAGGTCCCTTGCAGTCAGATTTAGGTGAATTTATAATGAGGAACAAAGAAATGGCGAACCGGTTGAACAAATACTTTGGTTCTGTCTTCACGAAGGAAGACACCAATAACCTTCTGGAAATACTAGCGGACTGAGGGGCTAGTGAGAAGGAGGAACTGAAGGAAATCCTTATTAGGTGGGAAATTGTGTGAGGGAAATTGATGGGATTGAAGGCCGATAAATCCTCATGGCCTGATAGTCTGCATCCCAGAGTACTTAAGGAAGTGGCCCAAGAAATAGTGGATACATTAGTGATCATTTTCCAACAGTCTATCAACTCTGGATCAGTTCCTATGGACTGGAAGGTAGCTAATGTAACACCACTTTTTTAAAAAACAGGGAGAGAGAAAACGGGTAATTATAGACCAGTTAGCCTGACATCAGTAGCGGGGTAAATGTTGGAATCAATTATTCAAGATGAAATAACAGCGCATTTGGAAAGCAGTGACAGATCGGTTCAAGTTGGCATGGATTTATGAAAAGGAAATCATGCTTGACAAATCTTCTAGAATTTTTTGAGGATGTAACTGGTAAAATGGACAAGAGAGAACCAGTGGATGTGATGTATTTGGACTTTCAAAAGGCTTTTGACAAGGTCCCACACAAGAGATTTGTGTGCAAAATTAAAGCATATGGTATTGGGGTTAATGTACTGACGTGGATAAAGAACTAGTTGGCAGACTGGAAGGAGACAGTCGGGATAAAGGAGTCCTTTTCAGAATGGCAGGCAGTGACAAGTGGGGTGCCGCAGGACTCAATGCTGGGACGCCAGCTATTTACAAGATACATTAATGATTTAGATGAAGGAATTGAGTGTAATATCTCCAAGTTTGCAGATGACACTAAGCTGGGTGGTGGTGTGAGCTGTGAGGAGGACGCTAAAAGGCTGCAGGGTGATTTGGACAGGTTAGGTGAGTGGGCAAACTCATGGCAGATGCAGTATAATGTGGATAAATGTGAGGTTATCCACTTTGGTAGCAAAAACATGAAGGCAGAATATTATCTAAATGGTGGCAGATTAGGAAAAGGGAGGTGCAACGAGACTTGGGTGTCATGGTACATCAGTCATTGAAAGTTGGCATGCGGGTACAGCTGGTGGTGAAGAAGGCAAATGGTATGTGGGCGTTCATAAATAGTGGATTTGAGCATATTTCTCAATAGAGGTCTTACTGCAGTTGTACAGGGCCTTAGTGAGGGCTCACCCAGAATATTGTGTTCAGTTTTGGTCTCCTAATCTGAGGAAGGACGTTCTTGCTATTGAGGGAGTGCAGCGAAGGTTCACCAGACTGATTCCCGGGATGGCAGGACTGACACATGAGGAGAGACTGGATCAACTGGGCCTTTATTCACTGGAGTTTAGAAGGATGAGAGAGGATCTCATAGAAACATATAAAATTCTGATGGGACTGAACAGGTTAGATGCAGGAAGAATGTTCCCGATATTAGGGAAGTCCGGAACCAGGGGACCTTATCTAAGGATAAGGGGTAAGCCATTTAGGACTGAGATGAGGAGAAACTTCTTCACTTAACCTGATGAATTCCCTACCGCAGAAAGTTGTTGATACCAGCTCATTGGATATATTCAAGAGGGAGTTAGATATGGCCCTTATGGCTAAAGGGATCAAGGGGTATGGAGACAAAGCAGGAAATGGGTACTGAGGTGAATGATCAGCCATGATCTTATTGAATGGTGGTGTAGGCTCGAAAGGCCGAATGGCCTACTCCTGCACCTATTTTCTGTGTTTCTATGTTTGACTACATGAGTTGTGGTTGTAGTAGACTTAACTGCAGTATCTCACTTTAAACTCAGCTGAAATCCTTTGAACCACCCCTTTATTGAACTGTCTTGCATAAGATTTGAAATCCGTTACTTTCTGTATCAGTTAACACGGTTTTAGAACCGATTGAATTTAATAAACTCATCCACACATTTTGCGCGTGATAGCCTGTGAAATATCCTGATATTTGTAATTGTCATTGCCACAAACTCCGTTCCCTAGCCACTGATTCCATCCCCCTCCCCAACTTCTGTCTGAGGCTGAACCAGACTGTTCGCAACCATGGTGTCATACTTAACCCTGAAATAAGTTTTTGACCACATATCCACAGCATAACTAAGACTGCCTATTTCCACCTCTGTAACATCACCCGTCTCTGCTCTTGCCTCAGCTCATCCATTGCTGAAGCCATCATCCATGCCTTTGTTACTTCTGGTCTTGATTATTCCAACGCACTCCTCCCACATTCGACCCTACATAAGCTAGAGTTGATCCAAAACTAGGCTGCCTATGTTCTAACTCGCACCAAGTCCTGCTCACCCATCACCCCTCTGCTCGCTGACCTACACTGGCTTCTGTTAAGCAACGCCTTGATTTCAAAATTCTAATACTTATTTTCAAATCCCTCCATGGCCTCGCCCCTCCCTAGCTCTGTAAACTCCTCCAGCCCCACATCTGCTCCCCCAACCCCGGCCCAAAACATATCTGTCTTCCTGAGCATCCCTGATTATAATTGTTCAACCACTGGTGGCTTTGTTGGCTGTGCCTTCTGTTGCCCAGGCCCCAAGTTCTGGAATGCCCAGCTTAAACCTTCCTGTCTACCCCGTGCTGTATGTGCCCTGGCAGTTTTTGATGGGATCGTGTGTAGCAAGCTTTTCTCTGTATCTAGTGGACATAGTCTCAGAAAAAGTGGCCGCCCATTTAAAACTGAGATGTGGAGGAATTTCTTCTCTCAGAGGGTTGTAAATCTGTGAATTTTCTGCCCCAGAGAGCTGTGGAGGCTGGGTCATTGAATATATTTAAGGCGGAGCTAGACAGATTTTTGAGCGATAAGTGAGTAAAGGGTTCTGGGGAGTAAGCAGGAAAGTGGAGCTGAGTCTATGATCAGACCAGCCATGATCTTATTGAATGGGAAGCAGGCTCGGGGTCCGGGTGGCCCACTCCTGTTCCTATTTCTCATGGTCTCCACCCACCGAGCCTGTTTTTTTTCCTTGTCTCTAATGGCCACTGATCATTATCCCACCATTCACACCCTGTCCTGACTAATGTTGTTCTAACTCCTGCCAGTACTATCTGAATTCGGCCCATCCTCCCTTTTGTCTCTTTAATTTCTCCTGCCTTCCCCCCCTATCACAGACCTTCCCTGTTGCACTTTCTCCCCCTCCCCCTTTCAATGCTCCTTCAGGATCGGTTCTTTCCCAGCACTCTCCAGTTGTGACGGAGGGCCGCGGCCCCGCCCCGCCCCGCCCCCTCTGACGCTGCCCACAGATGCTGCCTGAGCCGCGGACACTTCCGGCATCTTCTGTTTGTGTCGCCAGAGACACTTTCCCTTCAGCACCGCGCGCTCTGGATTGTTCGCCGATTGATTGATTGGTGCCGCGGCTCCGCCCCCCCCACGCCGCTGATTGGCGCGCGCCGCCTCGCCATTGGCTGTGGGCTGAGTGCTGCGCGCGGGCGGTTTGTTGGCGGGCTCCGCTCGCGGCCTTTGAGCTCGGGGGCCCGGGTGAGGCGGGGCGGAGTTGTGCGCAGGCGTGGGCCAGCCTATTGGCCGCGGACTGACGGACGATGTTTCGCCGCCGCCGTGGAGGATGGAGGAGTGGCCCGAGCAGCGCGCCCGGCCTCCCTGCGTACTCACATACTCATGGACACGCGCGGGCAGCGAGATTTCGCCGCCAAGTCGGCGGGTGGCGGCTGCGGGGCACCTTACGGCAGGGACGGGCCTGGGTTACTGTCGGGGGTTGCGGGGAGTTCGGCCGCCATCTTTGGGCAGCACTGGCCAGGCCGCCGCAGGGAGCAGGGAGCGACGCTTCCTGACGTCACAATGCTTGCCATTGTCCCGCTGCAGGGCAGGGAGCATGCGCGGCGGCCATCTTACTGCAGGGAGGCCATCAGGTGCAGGATGGGGACCAGTGACATGAACACATGAGAACATCAGAAATAGGAGATGAGTCGGCATTTGGTCCCTCGAGCCTGCTGCCGTTCAATAAAATGATGGCTGCAACATCTGGGGTGGTTCTCCTTGGAGCAGTGAAGGTGCAGGGCAGGTTTAACAGAGGTGCTCACAATCAGGAAGCTTTAGATTGAGTCAGGGAACAGAGTGGTTCTCCTCACACAATCAGAGAATGGTTACAGCACGGAAGGCCATTTGGCCCGTCGAGACCCTGCTGGCTCCCAGCTCGTCCCACTGCCCCCCCCCCCCCCCGCCCTTTCCCCACCCCGGCCCTGCAAATGTTTTCTTTCAGAAACTTATCCAACTCTCTTTTGAAAGCTGTTATTGAGTCTTCCTCCACTACCCTTTCAGGCCGTGCATTCCAGATCCTAACCATGTGGTGTATTTAGATTTCCAAAAGGCATTCGATAAGATGCCACACAAAAGGTTACTGCAGAAGATAGAGGTACGCGGAGTCAGAGGAAATGTATTAGAATGGATAGAGAATTGGCTGGCGAACAGAAAGCAGAGAGTCGGGATAAATGGGTCCTTTTCGGGTTGGAAATCGGTGGTTAGTGGTGTGCCACAGGGATCGGTGCTGGGACCACAACTGTTTACAATATACATAGATGACCTGGAAGAGGGGACAGAGTGTAGTGTAACAAAATTTGCAGATGACACAAAGATTAGTGGGAAAGCGGGTTGTGTAGAGGACACAGAGAGGCTGCAAAGAGATTTGGACAGGTTAAGCGAATGGGCGAAGGTTTGGCAGATGGAATACAATGTCGGAAAGTGTGAGGTCATCCACCTTGGGAAAAAAAACAGTAAAAGGGAATATTATTTGAATGGGGAGAAATTACAACATGCTGAGGTGCAGAAGGACCTGGGGGTCCTTGTGCATGAAACTCTTTTGGAGTTTACCTGTAAAACATAAAACATTAATCGGTGCCATCCGACCTGGATGACACACCAGACATTTACAAGGCCCTTTTTTTTTCTTTTTTTGGTTTTTTTTTGTGTTTTTCTTTTTTTGTTTTTTTTTTGGGCACTAAAATCAAATTTTTTCCCCAGTGCCCCCTATAAAAGGGAAGGGGGACACTAAAAGCACCAGCAATTAAAACAAATTAAACTTTTGGGGCGTGATGATGCACTCCAGTCCCTCCGGTGCCCACCTCTCGCGGAAGGCCGCGAGCGTACCGGTGGACACCGCGTGCTCCATCTCCAAGGACACCCTGGACCGGATGTAAGAGCGGAAGAGAGGCAGGCAGTCAGGTTGAACGACCCCCTCGACCGCCCGCTGCCTGGACCGGCTGATGGCACCCTTGGCCGTGCCCAGGAGCAGTCCTACGAGGAGGCCCTCGGACCTACCCGCTCCCCTCCGCACAGGGTGTCCTTGTGCATGAAACTTTTTTTGGAGTTTACCTGCAAGACAAAAACATTAATCGGTGCCACCCGCCCTGGATGACACACCAGACACTTACAAGGCCCTCTTTTTTTCCTTTTTTTGTGTTTTTTTTTGGGCACTAAAATCAAATTTTCCTTTTTCCAGTGCCCCCTATAAAAGGGGAGGGGGACACTAAAAGCACCGGCAATTAAAACAAATTAAACTTTAAAACGTAAAATCAAATTAAAATTTGGTTGCTGGGCGTGATGATGCACTCCAGTCCCTCCGGTGCCCACCTCTCGCGGAAGGCCGCGAGCGTACCGGTGGACACCGCGTGCTCCCTCTCCAAGGACACCCTGGACCGGATGTAAGAGCAGAAGAGAGGCAGGCAGTCAGGTTGAACGACCCCCTCGACCGCCCGCTGCCTGGACCGGCTGATGGCACCCTTGGCCGTGCCCAGCAGCAGTCCTACGAGGAGGCCTTCGGACCTACCTGCTCCCATCCGCACAGGGTGCCCAAAGATCAGGAGAATGGGACTGAAGTGCAGCCAGAATTTCAGGAGCAGCCCCTTCAAATAATAAAACAGGGGCTGCAACCTTGTGCATTCCATAAAAACATGGAACACAGACTCTTCCAGACCGCAGAAATTGCAGGCGGCCTGGGAGTCCGTGAACCGGCTTAAAAATTTGTTGCACGGCACTGCTCGGTGCACCACCCTCCAGGCCAAGTCCCCGATGAATAGTGGGAGGACCCCTGCGTAGAGTGCCCTCCATCGGGGACCCCCGCCTCCTCCGGACGGCAAGATGGTACGCCATGGCGTGTCCGGACGGCCGGCGAGGATGGCAAAGTTGAGAGTGTGCAGGAGCAGCCCATACAGGAAATCCCTCCGCGCGGAACTGAAAGGCACGGAGGGGATTTCCCCGAGGCGGCTCAAGTTGTGAGGCGCCGGCCCCCGAGGGAGGTTCCGGGGTTTGGCGCCGATGAGGAATTCCATCCGGACGGGGGTCAGTTCGGACGGGATCTCCCCACGTGCTTGAGCCTCCTCGATGCACCTAACGGAGTCAGGGCCCAAAGCTGTTTTTAGCGACTCGATGGCTTCGGCCGCGTGGCGGACGTCGGCTGAATTTAGGCGCCGCGCCAGCGTGCCTGGCGCCATCCAGCCCGCTCCTCCGCCATCGAGCAGGTCCCTGACCCTGGTCACCTCACCAGCCACAGCCCTCTCTTCCGACCGCCACATAAAACCTCGGTCGTGGAGGTAGGAATTCCCGAGCAGCGGCTCCTGCAGGACGGCCGCCACTCCAGCCGGCGGAGAGCTGCGCTTGGTGGAGACTTTGTTCCAGACCCTGATGAGGTCCCTGTAAAAGACAGGCAGCTCCCGGAGGGCGGTCCAGACACCCCCACAAGTTCACAAACAGGAGCTGCGTGTCGTAGTTGAGGTCGTGATGCTGGCGGAAGAAATACATCGTCAGAGCGCACCACCTAGGAGGGGGCTCGACGTAAAGGTATCTCTGCAGGGTCTGAAGACGGAAAGTCGCGAGCTGGGCGCTGACGCACACCAACGACTGACCACCCTCCTCAAGCGGGAGACTCAAGACCGCGGCAGAGACCCAGTGCTTCCTGTTGTTCCAGAAGAAGTCCACCAGCTTCTTCTGTATTTTGGCGACAAACGCAGGGGGAGGGGTCAAAGTGACCAGCCGGTACCACAACATTGCGGCCACCAGCTGGTTTATGACTAGCGCTCGACCCCTGTAGGACAGCACTCGGAGCAGTCCTGTCCAGCGCCCTAGGCGAGCGGCGACCTTGGCCTCCAGCTCCTGCCAGTTCGCCGGCCAGGCTCCCTCGTCTGGGCTAAGGTAGACTCCCAGATAGAGGAGATGGGTCGTGCTCCAGGCAAAAGGCCTGAGCTCCTCCGGCAGGGAGTCCACCCGCCACTGACCCACCAGGAGTCCGGAACATTTCTCCCAGTTGATTCTGGCGGAGGATGCGGCCGAGTAAATCTCTTGGCACTCACGCATCCTCGGCAGGTCAGCGGGATCCTCTACCGCGAGGGGCACGTCATCGGCGTAAGCCGAGAGGACGACCTCCACGCCCGGCCCTTGCAGAGCCAGTCCCGTCAACCTCGTCCGCAAGAGGCGCAGGAAAGGCTCCACGCAGATGGCATATAACTGGCTGGACATGGGGCATCCCTGGCGCACCCCTCTCCTAAAGCGAAGGGGCGCCGTCAAGGACCCGTTAACCTAAATCAGACACTCCGCGGCGGCGTACAAAAGTCGGATCCGGGCGACGAAATGCGTCCCGAACCCGAAAGCGCGCAGAGTTCCGAGCAGATAGTCGTGATCCACCCTGTCGAACGCCTTCTCTTGGTCGAGGGATAGGAAGGCGACCGACAGACCAGCCTTCTGGGAACAATGGATGAGGTCCCGGACCAGATGGATGTTATCGTGGATTGTCCGGCCCGGGACCGTGTAGGACTGGTCGGGGTGGATCATGTGGTCCAGCACGGCATCAAGGCGAGCAGACATCGCCCTGGCGAAGATTTTGTAGTCCGTGCTGAGGAGGGAGACCGGGCGCCAGTTCTTAAGGAGGCGGAGATCGCCCTTCTTAGGCAGCAGGACGATGACTGTCCTGCGCCAAGAGAGGGGCATCTCCCCGGTCGCCAGACTTTCCCCCAGGACCCGCGCGTAGACGCTCCCCAGGTCGTCCCAGAACGCCCTGTGGAACTCCATGGTCAGCCCATCCAGCCCCGGGGATTTTCCCCTCGAGAGCCGGGCGAGGGCACCGGTCAGCTCCGCCAGTCTTAGCGGAGCTTCCAAATTTTCGACGCCCTCCGGGCTGACCTTCGGCAGGTCCTCCCACAAAACTCTACGCGCTTCCTCGCTGGACGGATCCGGAGAGAACAGAGCCCCGTAATATTCACGGGCCCTGTTGTTGACGCCCTCCGGATCCGAGACGAGAGAGCCGTCGTCGGCCAGCAGCGTCAAGAGCTGCTTACGGACACTCTGCCTTTTTTCCAGCGAGTAGAAGAAGGGGGAGCCGCGGTCCAGATCCCTCAGGAACCGGATCCGCGATCTCACGAACGCGCCTCGGGACCCGACGAGCTGCAGGTCCTTCAGCGCGGCCTTCTTCGCGGCCTTCTTCGCTTCGTACACCGTCCGCAGGGCCGGGTCCTGGACGACTTGACCGAGACGGGATTCCAGGTCGAGCACCTCTTTTTCTAGGCGCCCGACCCTGGCCGCCCGCCTCTTGGTCGACCCCCTCGCGTACTCTTGACAGAAGACGCGGACGTGAGCCTTGCCCACGTCCCACCATAGCCTCAAGGAGGGGAAGCCCCCCTGCTTCCTTCTCCAGTCAGACCAGAATCGACGGAACGAGTCCTGGAACCGCACGTCCTCCAGCAGCCGGTTGTTAAAGTGCCAGTACGCGGACCCCGTCCTCGCGCGGAGCGAAGCGAGCTCCGCCCACACCAGGTGGTGGTCCGAACACGGCACCGGCCGCATGGAGGCCGCCGGGACGCAGGAAACGTACGCCCGAGACACGTAAAGGCGGTCGACTCTGGACCATCCTACTCCAGGCCTCACCCAAGTAAAGGCGCTGGAGTCGGGGTGGAGATTTCGCTAGACGTCCACCAAGTCGAAGGACCCGACCAGGTCCCTCAACTTCTCCATCGCCGTCATGCACTGCGGGGCACCGGAGCGGTCCCTCGCCTCGAGGGTGCAGTTAAAATCCCCCCCGAGGACAATGCAGTCGCCGACGGAGCCGGAGCCAAGAAGAGCGGACACCTCTTCAAAGAAGCGCGTTTGCTGCGGGCCGGGCTGAGGGGCGTACACGTTCACGAGATGGAGCGGCACGTCCCCCAAGCGAACCGTTACGTGCAGCAAGCGGCCTGGCACGGGCTCCTCGACCCCCAAGATCTCCGGCTGAAAATGCGGGCCCAGCAAGATGGCCACCCCACTAAAAATGGCGGTGAGGTGGCTCATGCGGACCTCTCCTTGCCATTCCAGGAGCCACATGGCTTTGTCTCCCGGAACGGTGTGGGTTTCTTGCAGGAAGCACACCGCATATTTCCCCTCCCGCAGGAGCGAAAAATTGTCAAATCTACGGCGTGCCCCTCTGCCGCCGTTGATGTTGAGGCTGGCTATGGTTATCTTCATGGCAAAAGCATAGTGCAACCTCTACCTTAACCTATTGTGGGGGAGGGAGCGGAGTCTTTTGTTGAACTCCACTCCCTCCGCAGCCCAGCGAGGAGTCCCTCAAGCTCGCGCTGCTCAAGGTGTTGCGCCTTTGTCAAGGGCCCGCCCGTGGCCAAGGTTTTAGCGGCGGCGCGGACGGACCCCTTGATCAGCTCTGGCTCGGACCATTTTTCCAGGGCCAGTCGGGCTTGGTCGCAGCGACCCTGGCTCTGGGCCAAAAAGTCCCGGAGTTCCTTTGCAGGAATGAGGATGGTCTCAGCGGCGGCCGCGAGCAGATCCACCGCCTCGCTGGCAGTGGTCTCTAGATTTTCTCCCGCGTCCCCCACCGAGTCCCCGTCCTCCTCCGGGAGGTGGCCGCCAGCAGCCGGCCCATCGACCGCACAAGGTACGGCAAATGACCCGGCCGCTCCAACCGGCCCTGGCTCTGCCCCGATCCCACCCCCAGGATCGTCGGCAGAGGAGTCCCCACTGGGCTCTTTTAAAAATGGTGCTGGGTCAGGAAACGACAGCGGAAGGGGTTCCCCCTCCGCCCCAGGAACCGGCGAACAAGGAGAGACCCGGCCATAGGAAATTCCCAGGCTCTCCAAGTGCCCCAGCTCCAAAGTAGGGGGCGAGGGTGGGTGTTCCTCCCCCTCCCCGCTGCCACCCCCCGGCCCAGCATGTACAGTTTCATTAAAATTCTTAATTTCGGTTTCTGCCGGGTCGAGCAAATCTCAGGGGAAGTTGGATATTGGCTGGGCGGGCTCAGGTTCGGCCTTTTCCGCCCCGCCCGCCTCAGTCCCCGGGACGCCCGGCGGCAATGCATTCCTCCGCGCTCCCCACGCCCCCCACGACAGGCAGATCTTCCACGCCATCCCCGGGAGGCAGAGGCTGGGCAGCCTCGACTGTCTCCCCCTCCCCGGGGACAGACTCCTCCCGCCTACGGCGCTGCTTGGGGGCTTGGTGGGGGACGCGGGACACGCGGCAGGCACCGACTCCTCCGCGGAGGGATGTTGTTCCCTCTCTGCCTCAACGGAGCGGCGCCTCCTTTTGTTGCTGGGGGTGCGCTGAGGCAGGGAGACCTCCATGTCTGCCGAGGCCTCCCGCTCCGCCCCCCCTTTTCCTTTTCTTGCCCGCGCCCGGGCCCCTCTGTGGTGTTGTTCAAGGGCTCGGGCACGGGCTCAGGGCACCCCGCGCTCGCCGGTGACTGGGTTGGGCCGAGCGCGGTGGTCAAACTTTCTGGCGCACTGAGGGGCCCGCCCTCTAGATGTTTCGCCTTGTTCCGCGCCTTCTTTCCGGTCGGACGCTCTCCCTCCCCCCCGCCGGAGGCCCTGAAAACTAAGGCCTCCGACGATGCCCGCGCACCTACGGCTCCCGGCACGCGGACGCAACTTGGGGGAGGGGTGGCGGCGGCGCCAGCCTTGGCCACCTTCGGTGGTTTGGCGGCCTTGGAGGCGGGGCAGTTCTTACGAACGTGCCCCACCTCCCTACAGGCATGGCACCGCACGCCGTCCGACGTCCAGAAGACGCGGTAGGCAGTCCCCTCGTGCACCACATTAAAATGCCCTTCCGTCGTGTCCTCCCGCGCCAACCGGACAAAGAGCTGGCGGCGGAAGGAGAACACGTGGCGCAGGCTGTTCTCCCTGAGGCCGAGCGGTATGGGGTTGATCCCCGACCTTACCTCCCCCAGTTGGTGTAGGTGAGGGAGGAGGAGCTCAGCAGGAACAAAGGGCGGGACGTTTGACACGATGACCCTCTGCGCGGTGGCCTCGAGAGGGTCCACCGGCAGGAACGTCCCGCCCACCGTGAGCCCCTTTTCGAGGGCCAGGGACACCCCCGCTCCGGCCCCAGGAAGAACACGGCCTTCCCAGACATCTTGGAGGCTGCGACAATGGCCGAGGGGCCGACTACCCCAACCATCGCCCGCACGCACTCCTCGATGCTCATTGTGGGGTGAGTGTAGCTCTTGACCCCGTGTTTCTTCATTATTAGTGCAAAAGGTGGCAGGGCAGCGGGTGGCGCAGGAGGTGCCATGGATGTGGACACCGCCTGCGCATATGTCCTTGCTGGCCCCGCCACCGGCGTGGATGGGGTCGCCATCACGGGGTCCCTTTAAGGGCTACACCCACCCCAAAGTCACATGCCTTAATGGTCTTGGTTGGCCTCGTTTAATATGACTGAGCAGAGGAGCACTTAACGAGGCACACCTCTCCCCTAGTTGGCAATTGGGGAGGGGCCTTGCTCCCTCTGCTCAGTTGTCTCAATTGTTTTTTTTTTCCAATTTGGGAGGAAGGGCTCTCAGAGAGAGAGGGGAGAAACAGAGAGTAACAGAGAAAGAGAGAGGGGGGTGGGAACGGGGGGGGAACTGCGAGGGCAGGTCTCCCCTCGCAGCTGTGGGTGGGTTCAATCCCCAGATGGCAAAACACAAATAGTCTTTGGGGTGGTCTTCGGGTGAGGGGAGAAGATGTCTTCACCTGGGGCAGCTAGAGCCACCCAGGCACACACTCCCAACGATGTTTAACGGGTGATTGAAGAAATCTTCAGCCTGGTAGCTCCAGCTACCCCAGGCTAGGCAATGGGGGGGGGTTCAATTGTGTGTGGGGCCAAGTTATAAGCAAGGCCCCCACACACACTATCCACACACACACACCCCCCGCGATGTTCCGGCCCTCAGTGGTCTTCTTTCCTCCCCCCCACCGATACAACAAAGTCTATTGGGGACTGCACCAATACACCCACCTGTAGAATAGTAGAGTCTCCCTCCTTCCACACTGGATGTTGTTGTTGGTCTTTCCCCCTCTCTCCAACTCTTTGTAGAAATGGTAAAAAAAAAAGTTTTCTGCTTTCCTCCTCTCCCTCCGGGTGAAAGTTGGTGGGAAGCCCCTTCCTTCCTTCCTTCTCTTCCTGGGCTAATTCACAGGCCCAGCCAGGAGCAAAAGCAGGAGCTCCTCTCCTCACTGCTCACTCAGCCAACTGAGCAGGACACGCCTCCACTGCTCCACCATTGGTGCATGAAACTCTTTTAGAGTCTACCTGCGAAAACATAAACATTAAACTGTGCCACCCGACCTGGGTGACACACCAGACATTTACAAGGCCCTTTTTTCCTTTTTTTTGGTTTTTTTTTTTGTGTTTTTTGTTTTTTTTTTGTTTTTTTTTTTGGGCACTAAAATCACAATTTCTCCGGTGCCCCCTATAAAAGGGAAGGGGGACACTAAAAGCACCGGCAATTAAAACAAATTAAACTTTAAAACGTAAAATCAAATTAAAATTTGGTTGCCGGGCGTGATGATGCACTCCAGTCCCTCCGGTGCCCACCTCTCGCGGAAGGCCGCGAGCGTACCGGTGGACACCGCGTGCTCCATCTCCAAGGACACCCTGGACCGGATGTAAGAGCGGAAGAGAGGCAGGCAGTCAGGTTGAACGACCCCCTCGACCGCCCGCTGCCTGGACCGGCTGATGGCACCCTTGGCCGTGCCCAGGAGCAGTCCTACGAGGAGGCCTTCGGACCTACCCGCTCCCCTCCGCACAGGGTGCCCAAAGATCAGGAGAGTGGGACTGAAGTGCAGCCAGAATTTCAGGAGCAGCCCCTTCAAATAATAAAACAGGGGCTGCAACCTCGTGCATTCAATAAAAACATGGAACACGGACTCCTCCAGACCGCAGAAATTGCAGGCGGCCTGGGAGTCCGTGAACCGGCTTAAAAATTTGTTGCACGGCACTGCTCCGTGCACCACCCTCCAGGCCAAGTCCCCGATGAATAGTGGGAGGACCCCTGCGTAGAGTGCCCTCCATCGGGGACCCCCGCCTCCTCCGGACGGCAAGATGGTGCGCCATGGCGTGTCCGGACGGCCGGCGAGGATGGCAAAGTTGAGGGTGTGCAGGAGCAGCCCGTACAGGAAACCCCTCCGCGCGGAACTGAAAGGCACGGAGGGGATTTCCCCGAGGCGGCTCAAGTTGTGAGGCGCCGGCCCCCGAGGGAGGTTCCGGGGTTTGGCGCCGATGAGGAATTCCGTCCGGACGGGGGTCAGTTCGGACGGGATCTCCCCACATGCTTGAGCCTCCTCGATACACCTAACGGAGTCAGGGCCCAGAGCTGTTTTTAGCGACTCGATGGCATCGGCCGCGCGGCGGACGTTGGCAGAATTTAGGCGCCGCGCCAGCGTGACTGGCGCCATCCAGCCCGCTCCTCCGCCATCGAGCAGGTCCCTGACCCTGGTCACCTCACCAGCCACAGCCCTCTCTTCCGACCGCCACATGAAGCCTCGGCCGTGGAGGTACGGATTCCCGAGCAGCGGTTCCTGCAGGACGGCCGCCACTCCAGCCGGCGGAGAGCTGCGCTTGGTGGAGACTTTGTTCCAGACCCTGATGAGTTCCCTGTAAAAGACAGGCAGCTCCCGGAGGGCGGTCCTGGCACCCCCCAAGTTCACAAACAGGAGCTGCGTGTCATAATTGAGGTCGAGCTGCTGGCGGAAGAAATACCTCGCCAGAGCACACCACCTAGGAGGGGGCTCGACGTAAAGGTATCTCTGCAGGGTCTGAAGACGGAAAGTCGCGAGCTGGGCGCTGACGCACACCAACGACTGACCGCCCTCCTCAAGCGGGAGACTCAAGACCGCGACAGAGACCCAGTGCTTCCTGTTGTTCCAGAAGAAGTCCACCAGCTTCTTCTGTATCTTGGCGACAAACGCAGGGGGAGGGGTCAAAGTGACCAGCCGGTACCACAGCATTGCGGCCACCAGCTGGTTTATGACTAGCGCTCGACCCCTGTAGGACAGCACTCGGAGCAGTCCTGTCCAGCGCCCTAGGCGAGCGGCGACCTTGGCCTCCAGCTCCTGCCAGTTCGCCGGCCAGGCTTCCTCGTCGGGGCTAAGGTAGACTCCCAGATAGAGGAGATGGGTCGTGCTCCAGGCAAAAGGCCTGAGCTCCTCCGGCAGGGAGTCCACCCGCCACTGACCCACCAGGAGTCCGGAACATTTCTCCCAGTTGATCCTGGCGGAGGACGCGGCCGAGTAAATCTCCTGGCACTCACGCATCCTCCGCAGGTCAGCGGGATCCTCTACCGCGAGGAGCACGTCATCGGCGTAAGCCGAGAGGACGACCTCCACGCCCGGCCCTTGCAGAGCCAGTCCCGTCAACCTCGTCCGCAAGAGGCGCAGGAAAGGCTCCACGCAAACGGCGTATAACTGGCCGGACATGGGGCATCCCTGGCGCACCCCTCTCCTAAAGCGAAGGGGCGCCGTCAAGGACCCGTTAACCTTAATCAGACACTCCGCGGCGGCGTACAAAAGTCGGATCCGGGCGACGAAATGCGTCCCGAACCCGAAAGCGCGCAGAGTTCCGAGCAGATAGTCGTGATCCACCCTGTCGAACGCCTTCTCTTGGTCGAGGGATAGGAAGGCGACCGACAGACCAGCCTCCTGGGAGCAATGGATGAGGTCCCGGACCAGATGGATGTTGTCGTGGATTGTCCGGCCCGGGACCGTGTATGACTGGTCGGGGTGGATCATGTGGTCCAGCACGGCACCAAGGCGAGCAGACATCGCCCTGGCGAAGATTTTGTAGTCCGTGCTGAGGAGGGAGACCGGGCGCCAGTTCTTAAGGAGGCGGAGATCGCCCTTCTTAGGCAGCAGGACGATGACTGCCCTGCGCCAAGAGAGGTGCATCTCCCCGGTCGCCAGACTTTCCCCCAGGACCCGCGCGTAGTCGCTCCCCAGGACGTCCCAGAACGCCCTGTGGAACTCCACGGTCAGCCCGTCCAGCCCCGGGGATTTTCCCCTCGAGAGCCGGGCGAGGGCACCGGTCAGCTCCGCCAGGCTTAGCGGAGCTTCCAGATTTTCGGCGCCCTCCGGGCCGACCTTCGGCAGGTCCTCCCACAAAACTCTACGCGCTTCCTCGCTGGACGGATCCGGAGAGAACAGAGCCCCGTAATATTCACGGACCCTGTTGTTGACGCCCTCCGGATCCGAGACGAGAGAGCCGTCGTCGGCCAGCAGCGTCAAGAGCTGCTTACGGACACTCTGCCTTTTTTCCAGCGAGTAGAAGAAGGGGGAGCCGCGGTCCAGATCCCGCAGGAACCGGATCCGCGACCTCACGAACGCGCCTCGGGACCCGACGAGCTGCAGGTCCTTCAGCGCGGCCTTCTTCGCTTCGTACACCGTCCGCAGGGCCGGGTCCTGGACGACTTGACCGAGACGGGCTTCCAGGTCGAGCACCTCTTTTTCTAGGCGCCCGACTCTGGCCGCCCGCCTCTTGGTCGACCCCCTCGCGTACTCTTGACAGAAGACGCGGACGTGAGCCTTGCCCACGTCCCACCATAGCCTCAAGGAGGGGAAGCCCCCCTGCTTCCTTCTCCAGTCGGACCAGAATCGACGGAACGAGTCCTGGAACCGCACGTCCTCCAGCAGCCGGTTGTTAAAGTGCCAGTACGCGGACCCCGTCCTCGCGCGGAGCGAAGCGAGCTCCGCCCACACCAGGTGGTGGTCCGAACACGGCACCGGCCGCATGGAGGCCGCCGGGACGCAGGAAACGTACGCCCGAGACACGTAAAGGCGGTCGACTCTAGACCATCCAACTCCAGGCCTCACCCAAGTAAAGGCGCTGGAGTCGGGGTGGAGATTTCGCCAGACGTCCACCAAGTCGAAGGACCCGACCAGGTCCCTCAACTTCTCCATCGCCGTCATGCACTGCGGGGCACCGGAGCGGTCCCTCGCCTCGAGGGTGCAGTTAAAATCCCCCCCGAGGACAATGCAGTCGCCGACGTCGACGGAGCCAAGAAGAGCGGACACCTCTTCAAAGAAGCGCGTTTGCTGCGGGCCGGGATGAGGGGCGTACACGTTCACGAGATGGAGCGGCACGTCCCCCAGGCGAACCGTTACGTGCAGCAAGCGGCCTGGCACGGGCTCCTCGACCCCCAAGATCTCCGGCTGAAAATGCGGGCCCAGCAAGATGGCCACCCCACTAGAAATGGCGGTGAGGTGGCTCATGCGGACCTCTCCTTGCCATTCCAGGAGCCACGTGGCTTCGTCTCCCGGAACGGTGTGGGTTTCTTGCAGGAAGCACACCGCATATTTCCCCTCCCGCAGGAGCGAAAAATTGTCAAATCTACGGCGTGCCCCTCTGCCGCCGTTGATGTTGAGGCTGGCTATGGTTATCTTCATGACAAAAGCATAGTGCAACCTCTACCTTAACCTATTGTGGGGGAGGGAGCGGAGTCTTTTGTTGAACTCCGCTCCCTCCGCAGCCCAGCGAGGAGTCCCTCGAGCTCGCGCAGCTCAAGGTGCTGCTCCTTTGTCAAGGGCCCGCCCGCGGCCAAGGTTTTAACGGCGGCGCGGACGGACCCCTTGATCAGCTCCGGCTCGGACCATTTATCCAGGGCCAGTCGGGCTTGGTCGCGGCGACCCCGGCTCTGGGCCAAAAAGTCCCGGAGTTCCTTTGCAGGAACGAGGAGGGCCTCAGCGGCGGCCGCGAGCAGATCCACCGCCTCCCTGGCGGTGGTCTCTAGGTCTTCACCCGCGTCCCCCACCGAGTCCCCGTCCTCCTCCGGGAGGTGGCCGCCAGCAGCCGGCCCATCGACCGCACAAGGTACGGCAAATGAACCGGCCACTCCAACCGGCCCTGGCACTGCCCCGATCCCACCCCCAGGATCGTCGGCAGAGGAGTCCCCACTGGGCTCTTTTAAAAATGGTGCTGGGTCGGGAAATGACAGCGGAAGGGGTTCCCCCTCCGCCCCAGGAACCGGAGAACAAGGAGAGACCCGGCCATAGGAAATCCCCAGGCCCTCCAAGTGCTCCAGCTCCAAAGTAAGGGGCGAGGGTGGGTGTTCCTCCCCCTCCCCGCTGCCACCCCCCGGCCCAGCATCTACAGTTTCATTAAAATCAATATCTTTTGTTTCTGCCGGGTCGAGCAACTCCCGGGGGAAGTTGGGTAATAGCTGGGCGGGCTCAGGTTCGGCCTTTTCGGCCTCGCCCGCCTCAGTCCCCGGGACGCCCGGCCCGGCGGCTACGCATTCCTCCGCGGTCCCCACGCCCCCCACGACAGGCAGATCTTCCACTCCATCCCCGGGAGGCAGAGGCTGGGCAGCCTCAACTGTCTCACCCTCCCCGGGGAAAGACTCCTCGCGCCTGCAGCGCAATTTGGGGGCGCTGGTGGGGGACGCGGGACACGCGGCGGGCACCGCCTCCTCCGCGGAGGGATGTTGTTCCCCCTCCGCCTCATTGGGGCGGTGCCTCTTTTTGTTCCTGGGGGCGCGCGGAGTCAGGGAGACCTCCATGTCTGCCGAGGCCTCCCGCTCCGCCCCCCCCTTTTCCTTTTCTTGCCCGCGCCTGGGCCCCTCTGTGGTGGTATTCAAGGGCCCGGGCACGGGCTCGGGGCACCCCGCGCTCGCCGGTGACTGGGTTGGGCTGAGCGCGGTGGTCAGACTTTCCGGCGCACCGAGGGGACCCGCCTCTAGATGTTTCTCCTTCTTCCGCGCCTTCTTTCCGCTCGGACGCTCTCCCTCCCCCCCGCCGGAGGCCCTGAAAACAAAGGCCTCCGACGATGCCCGCGCACCCATGGCTCCCGGCACGCGGACGCAACTAGGGGGAGGGGTGGCGGCAGCGCCAGCCTTGGCCGCCTTCGGTGGTTTGGCGGCCTTGGAGGCGGGGCAGTTCTTACGAACATGCCCCACCTCCCTGCAGGCATGGCACCGCACGCCGTCCGACGTCCAGAAGACGCGGTAGGCAGTCCCCTCGTGCACCACATTAAAGTGCCCTTCTGTCACGTCCTCCCGCGCCAGCCGGACAAAGAGCTGGCGGCGGAAGGAGAACACGTGGCGCAGGCTGTTCTCCCTGAGGCCGAGCGGTATGGGGTTGATCCCTGACCTTACCTCCCCCAGTTGTTGTAGGTGAGGGAGGAGGAGCTCAGCGGGAACAAAGGGCGGGACGTTCGACACGATGACCCTCTGCGCGGTGGCCTCGAGAGGATCCACCGGCAGGAACGTCCCGCCCACCGTGAGCCCCTTTTCGAGGGCCAGGGACACCGCCCGCTCCGACCCCAGGAAGAAAACAGCCTTCCCAGACATCTTGGAGGCTGCGACAATGGCCGAGGGGCCGACTACCCCAGCCATCGCCCGCACGCACTCCTCAATGCTCATTGTGGGGTGAGTGTAGCTCTTGACCCCGTGTTTTCTAGTAATTAATCTAAATGGTGGCAGGGCAGCGGGTGGCGCAGGAGGTGCTGTGGAAGCGGTTGCCACCTGCGCATACGTCCTTGCTGGCCCTGCCACCGGCGTGGATGGGGTCGCCATCACGGGGTCCCTTTAAGGGCTACACCCACCCCAAAGTCACAGGCCTTAATGGTCTTTAATGGCCTCTTATGTTCACTGAGCAGAGGAGCCCTTAACGAGGCACCTCTCCCCTCGTTGACAATTGGGGAGAGGCCTTGCTCCCTCTGCTCAGTTGTCTTAATTGGTTTTTTTTTTAAAATTTGGAAGGAAAGGGTTCTCAGAGAGAGAGGGGAGAAACAGAGTAGCAGAGAAAAGAGAGAGGGGGGTGGGAAGGGGGGGGGGGCTGCGAGGGCAGGTCTCTCCTCGCAGCTGTGGGTGGGTTCAATCCCCAGATGGCAAAACACAAATAGTCTTTGGGGTGGTCTTCGGGTGAGGGGAGAAGATGTCTTCACCTGGGGCAGCTAGAGCCACCCAGGCACACACTCCCAACGATGTTTAACGGGTGATTGAAGAAATCTTCAGCCTGGTAGCTCCAGCTACCCCAGGCTAGGCAATGGGGGGGGGTTCAATTGTGTGTGGGGCCAAGTTATAAGCAAGGCCCCCACACACACTATCCACACACACACACCCCCCGCGATGTTCCGGCCCTCAGTGGTCTTCTTTCCTCCCCCCCACCGATACAACAAAGTCTATTGGGGACTGCACCAATACACCCACCTGTAGAATAGTAGAGTCTCCCTCCTTCCACACTGGATGTTGTTGTTGGTCTTTCCCCCTCTCTCCAACTCTTTGTAGAAATGGTAAAAAAAAAAGTTTTCTGCTTTCCTCCTCTCCCTCCGGGTGAAAGTTGGTGGGAAGCCCCTTCCTTCCTTCCTTCTCTTCCTGGGCTAATTCACAGGCCCAGCCAGGAGCAAAAGCAGGAGCTCCTCTCCTCACTGCTCACTCAGCCAACTGAGCAGGACACGCCTCCACTGCTCCACCATTGGTGCATGAATCCCAAAAAGTTAGTATGCAGGTGCAGCAGGTAATCAGGAAGGCGAATGGAATGTTGGCCTTCATTGCGAGAGGGATGGAGTAAAAAAGCAGGGAGGTCCTGCTGTAACTGTATAGGGTATTGGTGAGGCCACTCCTGGAGTACTGCGTGCAGTTTTGCTCACCTTACTTAAGGAAGGATATACTGGATTTGGAGGGGGTACAGAGACGATTCACGAGGCTGATTCCGGAGATGAGGGGGTTATCTTATGATGATAGATTGAGTAGACTGGGTCTTTACTCGTTGGAGTTCAGAAGGATGAGGGGTGATCTTATAGAAACATTTAAAATAATGAAAGGGATAGACAAGATAGAGGCAGAGAGTTTGTTTCCACTGGTCGGGGAGACTAGAACTAGGGGGCACAGCCTCAAAATACGGGGGAGCCAATTTAAAACCGAGTTGAGAAAGAATTTCTTCTCCCAGAGGATTGTGAATCTGTGGAATTCTCTGCCCAAGGAAGCAGTTGAGGCTAGCTCATTGAATGTATTCAAGTCACAGATAGATAGATTTTTAACCAATAAGGGAATTAAGGGTTACGGGGAGCGGGCGGGTAAGTGGAGCTGAGTCCACGGCCAGATCAGCCATGATCTTGTTGAATGGCGGAGCAGGCTCGAGGGGCGAGATGGCCTACACCTGTTCCTAATTCTTATGTTCTTATGTTCTTATGTTCTTATGGTGTTCCTATACAACTGTTGGCCTTGTCCTTTAAGGTGATAGGGGTCGCGGGTTTAGGAGGTGCTGTCGAAGAAACCTTGGCGAGTTTCTACAGTACATCTTGTCGATGGTGCGCACTGCAGGCATGCTGCGCCAGTGGTGGAAGGGATGCCAGTCAAGTGGGCTGCATTATCCTGGATGGTGTCGAGCTTCTTGAGTGTTTTTGAAGCTGCACTCATCCAGGTAGGTGGAGCATATTCCATCACACTCCTGACTTGTGCCTTATAAATGGTGGAAAAGCTTTGGGGAGTCAGGAGGTGAAACAATTGCCGCAGAATCATCATCATCATAGGCAGTCCATCGAAATCGAGGAAGACTTGCTTCCACTCTAAAAGTGAGTTCTCAGGTGACTGAACAGTCCAATACGGGAATTACAGGCTCTGTCACAGGTGGGACAGACAGTGGTTGAAGGAAAGGTGGGTAGGGAGTCTGCTTTGCCGCATACTTCTTCCGCTGTCTGCGCTTGTATACTGCATGCTCTCGGCGACAAGACTCGAGGTGCTCAGCGCCCTCCCGGATGCTCTTCCTCTACTTTGGGTGGTCTTGGGCCAGTGACTCCCAGATGTCAGTGGGGATGTTGCACTTTATCAAGAGGCTCCGAGGGTGTCCTTGAAACATTTCCTCTGCCCACCTGGGGCTCGTTTACCATGTAGGAGTTGCGAATAGAGCAATTGCTTTGGGAGTCTCGTGTTGGTCATGCGGACGATGTGGCCCGCCCAACAGAGTTGGTTGAGTATGGTCAGTGCATTAATGCTGGGGATGTTGGCCTGATTGAGAACACTGACATTGGTGCGTCTATCCTCCCAGGGGATTTGCAGGATCTTGCGGAGGCAGAGTTGGTGATATTTCTTCAGCCTTTGACCTACTGTTGAAACCACAGTTTACTTTCTGGCCAATGGTGACCGCCCAGAATGTTGATGTTGGGGGATTCGGCAGTGGTAATGCCGTTGAATGTCAAGGAGCGGTGGTTAGGCACTCCCTCTTTTTGGAGCTAGTCATTGCCTGGCACTTGTGTGGCGCTAATGTTACTTGCCACTTATCAGTCCAAACCTGAATGTTGTCCAGGACTTTCTGCATGTGGGCATGGATTGCTTCAATATCAGAGGAGTTGCAAATGGAACTCAACACTGTGCAATCATCAGCGAACATCCCCACTTCTGACCCTATTATGGAAGGGAGGTCATTGCGAAAGCAGCTGAAGATGGTTGGGCCTTGGACACTGCCCTGAGGAACTCCTGCTGTGATGTGCTGGGGCTGTGATGATTGACCTCCAACAAGCACAACCATCTTCCTTTGTGCTAGGTAGGACTCCAGACAGTGAAGTGTCTTTCCCCGAATTCCTAATCTTAATAGGGCTCCTTGGTGCCACACTCCATCAAATGCTGCTTTGACGTCACCTCACTTCTGGAATTCAGCTCTTTAGTTCAAGTAATGAAATCCGGAGCCGAGTGGTCCTGCCGGAACCCAAACTGAGCAGGTTATTGGTGAGTAAGTGCCGCTTGATAGCAATGTTGACGACAGCTTTCATCACTTTGCTGATGATTGAGAGTAGATTGATGCAGAGTTAATTGACCGGATTGGATTTGTCCTGCATTTTATGGAAAGGACATACCTGGGCTGTTTTCCACAACGTAGGGTAGATACCAGTGTTGTAGTTGTATTGGCACCTGGGAATCCCTGGCCCAAGACTGTCCAAAATGGAGGAAGAGCATCCGGGAGGGCGCTGAGCACCTCGAGTCTCGTCGCCAAGAGCATGCAGAAATCAAGCGCAGACAGCGGAAGGAGCGTACGGCAAACTGGTCTCCCCACCCACCCTTTTCTTTAATGACTGTCTGCCCCACCTGTGACAGAGACTGTAATTCCTATATTGGACTGTACAGCCACCTGAAAACTCACTTTTAGGGTGGAAGCAAGTCTTGCTCGATTTCGAGGGACTGCCAATGATGATGATGTTTGGAACAGCTTGGCAAGAGATGCAGCTAGTTCTGGAGCACAAGTCTTCAGCACGAGAGTCGGAATGTTTTCGGGGTCCATAGCCTTTGCTGTATCCCAGTGCGCTCAGCCATTTCTTGGTATCATGTGGAGTGAATCGAATTGGCTGAAGATTGGTTTCTATGATGGTAGGAACCTCAGGAGGAGGCTGAGATGGATCATCCACTGGAACTTCTGGCTGAAGATGGTTGCAAACATGTCAGCCTTGTCATTTACACTCCAGTGTTGGACTCTGCCATTATTGAACCTGGAGCCTGAGTTCATGGAGCCGCCACCTCCCGTTAGTTGTTTAATGGTCAACCGCCATTCATGACTGGATGTGGTAGGACTGCAGAGTTTTGATCTGATTCATTGGTTGAGGGATCGCTAAGCTCTATCTATAGCATGCTGCTTCCGTTGTTTAGCATGCATGTAGTCCTGTGTTGCAGCTTCCCCAGGTTGGCACCTCATTTTTAGGTACATCTGGTGCTGCCTCATTGGACCAGTTTTGGTCACATGGCTTGATGGTAATGGTAGAGTGAGGGAATACCGGGCCATGAGTTTACAGAATATGGTGGAATACAATTCTGCTGCTGTTGATGGCCCACAGCTTCTTATGCCCAGTTTTGAGCTGCTAGATCTGTTCTGAATCTATTCAATTTAGCATGGTGTTAGTGCCACCTTTTGACCTTAGTGACGGAGGGTGTGCTCGGTGTGAAGATTGGATTTCGTCTCCACAATGACTGTGCGGTGATCACTGCAACCAATACTGTCATGGACAGATGCATCTGCAACAGATAGATTGGTGAGGACGAGGTCAAGTAGGTTTTTCCTTTGCGTTGGTTCTCTCACCACCTGCTGCAGGCCCAGTCTGGCAGCTATAAGAACATAAGAAGTAGGAGCAGAAGTAGGTCATACGGCCCCTTGAGCCTGCTCCGCCATTCAATAAGATCATGGCTGATCTGATCATGGATTCAGCTCCCCTTCTCTGCCCGCTCCCCATAACCCCTTATCCGCGTATCATTTAAGAAACTGTCCATTTCTGTCTTAAATCTATTAATGTCCCAGCTTCCACAGCTCTCTGAGGCAGCGAATTCCACAGATTTACAACCCTCTGAGAGAAGAAATTTCTCCTCATCTCTTTTGAATGGGCGGCTCCTTATTCTAAGATCATGCCTTCTAGTTCTAGTCTCCCCCATCAGTGGAAACATCCTCTCTGCATCCACCTTGTCAAGCCCCCTCATAATCTTATACATTTTGATAAGATCACCTCTCATTCTTCTATGTCCTTCAGGACTCGGCCAGCTTGGTCAGCAGTGGTGGTACCGAGTCACTCTTGCTGATAGACATTGAAGTCCCCCATCCAGAATACATTCTGTGCCCTTGCTACCCTCAGTGTTCCTTCCAAATAATGTTCAACATGGAAGAATACTAATTCATCAGCTGAGGGAGGGCGGTATGTGGTAATCAGCAGGGAGTTTCCTTGCCATGTTTGACTTGAACCGATGAGATTTAATGTGGCCCAGAGTCAATGCTAAGGACTCCCAGGGCCACTCCCTCCTGACTTTATACCACTGTCCCGTCATCTCTGCTGGATCTGTCCTTCTGGTGGGACAGGCCATACCCAGGGATGGTGATGGAAGATTCTGGGATGTTGGCTGAAACTAGCAGGATGTGAAAAATCAAATTGTTAAAATAATTTTGAAGTTGGTTCCAGCTGCTCTAATCACATTCACAAATGACATCCTCTTTGAATGAGACTATGGTAAATTATCCTTCCTTATTCTTCTCACCCTCTCTACACCCTTTCATACTGATGTCCAACCCATCTCCCAACCCCCTTGAGAACATCTGCTCTGAGAGACCACCCTTACTTGGTTCCACTCTTACCTATCTAATTATAGCCAGTGCATTTCCAGCAATGTCTACTCTACCCAATCTTCATATTTAACTCCGGAGTCTCCCAACGCCTTATCCTTGACCATCTCAACTTCCTCATCTACATGATGCCGCATGAAGACATGGGGCCAGCTTCCACGTGTATGTTGATGACAGCCATCCCGACCTCTGTAACAGCTCTTGCAACTTCTCTGCTGCCTCTGCTTATCTGGCATCAGTCCTGAATGAATTGCATTTTGTTCCACTTAAACATTGGGAAGTCTGAAGCCATTTCCTTCGGCTACTTCCACAAAACTCCATATTGTTGCCATCTATCTCATCTCCCTGCCCGACCACTGTCTCAGGTTGAAGCAGACTGTTGGCACTCTGTATGACCCAAAACTGAAAGTCCAACCACACATCCCCCCCATCACAAAGACTGCCTATTTCTACCTCAGCAACATCTCCCCTGCTTTAACCCATCTGCTGCCAAAACACTCATCCATTCCTTTGTCACCTCCAAATTCTATTCTACCAATGCCCTCTTGGCAATGCACACACCCACTCGGCCGAGTGGTTCTTAGCCCTTCTGTTTACCTATTTGTGAGAGTGCTTCCTGCGTAACTGCTGGTTCCCATCCACTTTCAGCTCCTCCAGAAATGTGCTGCCCTGTCCTAACTCACACTAAGTTCCACTCAATCATTACCCCTGTGCTCATTGACATTTCTTGGCTTCCGATCCAACAATTACCTCGAATTTGAAATTCTAATCACTGTGTTCAAATCCCTTCATGGCCTCCTCTAATCTTATCTCTGTAACCTTCTCCATCCCTAAACTCTCCTAGAAATCTGTACTCCTCTGGCTTCTTGTGCATCTCCCACTCCCTTCACCCCACCATTGGCAGCATTGCCTTCAGAATCAAGGCCCAAATTCAGCCATTTCCTCCCTAAACCTCTCTGCCACTCCACTTCCCTCTCATCCTTTGTAAAACTCTTTAAACCCCACCTCTTTCACCAAACATTTGGTCACCACCCTAATATCTCCTTTGTCTCAGTAATTTTTGCCTGACTACAAGTATTGGCTTAGGAGGTTTTTTGTCTGTTAAAGTCACTATATGACTGTGGGTTGTTTTCACCTATCTGAAAAAGTCCCTTCCTCTGGCCATGCTCCCTCTGATGTGTATTATCTCTTGTTTGGGGAGGGTGGAGGCCCCATCCTAAAGAATGCCCTGCAGAAACTGCCCCATCCAACTACAAGGCCTCCTATATCATGTATCCACTTGCTTGCCCACCTCCAGTGCATTGTTCTGCTCTGGGTGCCTCCGAATCTGATAGCTGACACGGCCCTTGAGCCTGAATGGTTCTTACAGATGTGACTTTAGTTTTGATGCACTGACATTCTCAATGATCGGTTATTTCATGGCTAATAATAATTATCTGCAGAATTATGACAGCATCATCTGACATCTTTTGTTTTAGATCTCAGGAAGTTTGATCTTGGCAATTCTCCAAAGACCGGCCCTCATCTCGCTTTGGATATCAACAAAAAGATCAAGGTGGAATATTATGCTCATGGCAAACCAATTCGAATTGCACCCATTTCACTTCAGGACCTGCCATTCATGGCAAATAAACTGGATGACATTAAAGGAGGAAAGAGCACAGTTATAGCCTTCACCATTTGGTGCCATTTCAACACTTTTCCAGTAGAAACATACATCCGAAGGCTGCAGAACATCCGGAGATCAATTTTGCGATTGCTGGATAGGAGTCCAGATACACTGATTGTAATAAAGACTGCCAACGTCCAGGCCCTTCCACGGCAGGCCAGTCTCTACAACAGTGACTGGTACTCCTATCAGCTTGATTTACTGCTCAGAAAGATGTTTGAAGGCATCAAGGTGGCATTTGTAGATGCTTGGGAGATGACGATAGCACATTACCTGCCACATAACTTACATCCCAAGCGAGTCATTATAAAGAATGAAGTAGATGTGTTTCTTTCATATGTGTGTCCTTTGAAAAAGGGTTAAAGGCTGATTTAGATCGGTGCCAACCAGCTTTTGGCAATCATGAGATTCATAATATGACAGAATAAAAAGATTAGCAATCGAAATTCCAAGCTTTTTAAATGAATGTACTGTTTTAAAACAAAATGTTGACAATCTACAAACTGTACTGTTTTAAAAATTAGTCATACGCCAAGTTGTGGAGTATGCATTGGTGCATAGTTATCCTTGTTGTAAACTAGATGACATTAAAGGAGAAATGCACAGTTATAGCCTTCACCATTCGGTGCCATTTCAATACTGTTCCAGTAGAAACTTTTCTTTATCGGCAGTCCCTCGGAGTCGAGGATGACTTGCTTCCACACTAAAAATCAGTTCTCAGGTGACTGAAAAGTCCAATGCAGGACCTACAGTCTCTGTCACAGATGGGGCAGATTGTGGTTGGAGGAACGCGAGGTTGAGTTGCCGCAAGCTCCTTCCGCTGACAATGCTTGGCTTCAGTTTGCTCTTGGTGAAGAGACTCGAGTTGCTCAGCATCTTCCTGGATGCTCTTCTTCCAATTTGGCTGCTCTTGAGCCAGGGAATTCCAGGTGCCAGTGGGATGTTGCACTTTATCAAGGAGGCTTTGAGGATGTCCTTGAAATGTTTCCTCTGCCCATCTGGCGCTCGCTTGCCATGTCGAAACTCCGAGTAGAGCGCTTGCTTTGGCAGTCTCGTGTCAGGCATGCGGATGATGTGGCCTACCCAACAGAGCTGATCGAGCGTGGTCAATGCTTTGATACTGGGGATGTTGGCCTGAGTGAGAACACTGATGTTGGTGCGTCTATTCTGCCAATGGATTTGCATGATCTTGTGGAGGTATGCTGGTGATACTTCGCCAACATTTTGAGATGTCTGCTGTATATAGTCCACATTTCTGAGCCATATAGGAGGGCGGGTGTCACTACTGCCCTGTAGACCATAAGTTTTGTGCCGGGTTTGAGGTCTTGGTCTTCAAACACTCTCTTCCTCAGGCGACCGAAGGCTGCACTGACACACTGAAGCCAGTGTTGGACCTTTTTGCCGATGTCTGCCCTTGCTAACAGTAGGCTCCTGAGTTATGGAAAATAGTCCACGTTGTCCAATGCCTCGTCATGGATTTTGATAACCCGGGGCAGTGCTGTCTGGTGGGGTCAGGTTGGTAGAGGACCTTTGTCTTACGGATATTTAGTGTAGGCCCATGCTCTTATATGTCTCGGTGAAGGTGTTAACGATGGCTTGGAGTTCGGCCTCCGAGTGTGCGCAGACGCAAGCATCGTCTGCTTACTGTAGTTCAATGACAGAAAATGAGACCACTTTGGATGTGGCCTGGAGGCAGAGGTGGTTGAACAGATTCCCTTTGTTCTATAATTTAGCTCCACTCCAGCAGGGAGCTTGCTGAGGGTGAGCTGGAGCATTGCAGCAAGGAAGATCGAGAAGAGCGTTGGTGCGATGATGCAGCCTTGCTGGACCCCGCTCCGGATATGGATTGGGTCTGTGGTGGATCCGTTGGTCAGGATCATGGCTTGCATGACATCGTGGAACAGATAGAGGATGGTGACAACCTTTTGAGGGCAGCCGAAACGGAGGAGGACACTCCATAATCCCTCATGGTTGACAGTGGCAAAGGCCTTTGTGAGGTCAAAGAATGCCATGTACAAGGGTTGGTGCTGTTCCCTGCATTTCTCGGCGAGGATTCCATCTGTTCCTGATGCCTTGCTGTTCTTCAGCTGTCAGATGGCCTTTTCTACCTTGTGCTAGGCTGGGGCTGTGCTGAGGTGGTGGCGGGTAGCATGCTGCGGGATGGAGTCGAGGACACTCGCGTTGAAGACAGAGTCTCAGTTAAGGAGATCTTCGAAATGCTCCTTCCAACGGGCACTGACTGCCTCTCTGTTCTTGATGAATACTTCACTCTTCTTGGCCAGCAGTGAGGTAGGGCATTGGGTGTTTGGGCCGTAGGTGGTCTTGACTGTGCCGAAGAATCCTCGCACGTCATGGTTGTCGGCTAACTGCTGGCTTTCCTGCACTTTCTCCACCCACCATTTGTTCTTTAGGTCATGGGTTTTTTGTTGGACCTTGGCCATCATCTGTCTGTAGAGCTGCTTTCTTGATGTCGAGTTGGGTTGTTTTTTCAAGTTCAGAACATCCGGAGGTCAATTCTACGATTGCTGGATAGCAGTCCAGTTGTAATAAAGACTGCCAATGTCTCGATCCCTCTACGGGCCAAGATGCCTGCAGGAAGGGTGTTATGTGGTTAGGTATTATTGTTTCTTTACCTTAACACCATTCCTCTAATGAAGGATTGACACAATTCCTGATTCATGTTTCCATGGGTACCATGCCAGCCCGTACCTCAGCCAAGTGACATTTAGACGTATGTGAACCTTGAAAAAAAATAATGTTTTAAGAGGATTGGGCACACAATTAATGTGGGTGACAGTGGATTTTGGGGTGGGATTAGACACCGAAGCTCTGTCATATTTGAGAAATGCTGGAGGTTACTGGGCAGGGTGTGGGAAACAACAACAATAACTTCTATTTATATAGTGCCTTTAACATAATAAAATGTCCCAAAGCATTTCACATGAGTGTTAACAAAATAAATTTTGACACTAAACCATATAAGGAGATGTTGGGGCAGATAATCAAAAGCTTGGTCGAAGAGGTAGACTTTAATGGCATCCTAAAGGGGGAAAGAAAAGTGGGGATGCAGAAAGATTTAGAGAGGGAATTCCAGAGCTTAGGACTTACACAGCTGAAGGCATGACTGCAAATGGTGGAGCATTTGAAATCGGGGACATTCAAAAGGCCAGAATAGGCAGGGCACAGGGATCTTAGGGCATTATAGGGCTGGAGGAGATTACAGAGATAAGGTGGGGTAAGGCCATGGAGAGTTTTGAAAACAAGGATGGGTATTTTAAAATCGAGGTGTTGCTTAACCGGGAGCCAACGTAGATCAGCAAGCACAGGGGAGATGGGTGAGTGGGACTTGGTGTGATTTAGCACACGAGCAGCAGAGTTTTGGATGACCTCAAGTTTATGGAGGGTAGAACTAGAGAGGCTGGCCAGGAGTGTATTGGAAAAGTCAAGTGTCGATGTGATAAAGGCATGGATGAGGGTTTCAGCAGCAGATAAGTTGAGGTAACAGCAGAGGTGGGAGTGTTACGAAGGTGGAAATGTGCTGTCATTGTGATAAAACGGATCTGAGGTAGGAAGCTCAATGGTGATCCAATCTGACACCAAGGTCATGAACAGACTTGATCAGCCTTGTATCTTTGCCGGGGAGAGAGATCGATTCAGTGGAAGGGGAATGGAGTTTGTGGTGTGAACCGAAGACAATGGCTTCGGTCATCCCGATATGTAATTGGAGGAAATTTCTACTCATCCAGCAATGGATGTCGAACATCATCATCTTCATAGGCAGTCCCTCAAAATTGAGGAAGACTTGCTTCCTCTCTAAAAGTGAGTTCTCAGGTGACTGTACAGTTCAATGCGGGAATTACAGTCTCTGTCACAGGTGGGACAGACAGTGGTTGAAGGAAAGGGTGGGTGGGGAGTCTGGTTTGCCGCATGCTCCTTCTGCTGTCTGTGCTTGGTTTCGGCATGCTCTCGGCGACAAGACTCGAGGTGCTCAGCGCCCTCCCGGATGCTCTTCCTCCACTTTGGGCAATCTTCCCAGGTGCTGGTGGGGATGTTACACTTCATCAAGGAGGCTTTGAGGGTGTCCTTGAAACGTTTGCTCTGCCCACCTGGGGCTCGCTTGCTGTGTAGGAGTTCTGAGTAGAACACTTGTTTAGGGAATCTTGTGTCGGGCATGCGGACGATGTGGCCCGCCCAACGGAGCTGGTCGCATGTGGTCATTGCTTCAATGCTGGGGTTGTTGGCCTGAGCGAGAACACTGACATTGGTGCATCTATCCTCCCAGTAGATTTGCAGGATCTTGTGGAGGCAGCACTGGTGATACTTCTCCTGCGCTTTGAGATGTCTGCTGTATATAGTCCACATCTCTGAGCCATATAGGAGGGCAGGTATCATTACTGCCCTGTAGACCTTCAGCTTGGTGCCAGATTTGAGGTCCTGGTCTTCAAATACTCTCTTCCTCAGGTGACCAAAGGCTGCGCTGGCACACTGGAGGCAGTGTTGGACCTCGACACTGATGTCTGCCCTTGCTGATAGTAGTCTCCGGAGGTATGGAAAATGGTCCATGTTATCCAAGGCCGAGCCGTGGATTTTGATGACCGGGGGGCAGTGCTGTGCGCCTTCACCGAGGCGTATGAAAGCATGGGCCTTATGCTAAACATCCGTAAGGCAAAGGTCCTCCACCAACCTGACCCCGCCACACAGCACTGCCCCCCGGTCATCAAATGTCGAACAAGCAGTCTGATAGTATAGAGATGTGAAGGGTCGAGAATGGTGGAGGAGAGGTAGAGCTGGGTATCATCAGGGTACATGTGAAAACTCACATTGTGGTGCTGGATGATGTCACAGAGGGAGAGCATGTAAATGAGAAATAGGAGGGGGCAAGGATTGATCCTTAGGGGACACCAGAGGTGACAATGCGGGATTGGGAAAAGAAGCCATTTCAGGTGATTCTATGGTTATGGCTGGAAAGATAGAAATGAAACCAGGCGAGTGCAGTCCCATCCAGGTGGATGACGGCGGAGAGGTGTTGGAGCAGAATTTTGTGGTCAACCATGTCAAAAGCCGTAGCTTGGTCCCGAAGGACAAGAAGGGATAGAGTCTCAGTCAATTAGGATATCATTTGTGAGCTTGGGAAGAGCAGTTTCAGTACTGTGGCAGAAGCCTGATTGGAGGAATTCAAGCAAGAAGTTTGGGAAAGTTGGGCATGGATCTGGGAAGTGACAACACATTCAAGAACTTTGGAGAGGAAAGGGAGGTTGGATATGGGGCGATAGTTTGCAAGGACAGAGAGGTCGAGGGTTAGTTTTTTGAGGAGAGGGGTGATGGTGGCAGATTTGAATGAAAGGGGAACAATACCAGAGGAGAGAGAACTATTAACAATATCCGTTAACATGGGAGCCAGGAAGGAAAGTTGGGTTCTCAGCAATTTAGTAGGAATAGGATTGAGAGAGCAGGAGGTCAGTCTCATTGTAAGATGAGCTTTGAAAGGGCAAGAGGGGAGAGAAATTAGTAAAATATACAAATTTAGGGTTTGAGCCGGGGCAAAATGGAGAGCAAGTATGATCTGGGAGGATAAGGGGAAGGGAGGGAATTGAAAGCAGACGCAGTTGAACGGATGTTGGCGATCTTTTTGACAAAGAAGTCCTTATTGTTGGCGGTGAGGGAGGAGGAGGCGGGAAAAGTGGTTTGAGAAGACAGTTATTGGTGGAGAAGGGAAGCCTGGTGTTATATTTGCCATCCTGGATAATCTTAGAATAGTGGACAGTTTTAGTGGAGAGCAGGACCTGGTAGTGCCCAATATCTGGTCTAGCCAAATCGGGTGAGGGATAATTAGATCACTTGTCCGCCAAAGACGTTCAAGTTATTAACCGATAAGTGAATAAGAGGTTATGGGGAGAGGACAGGGAAGTGGACCTGAGTTCATGATCGGATCAGCTATGATCATATTGAATGGCGGAGCAGGCTCGAGGGGCTATATGGCCTACTCCTGCTCCTATTTCTTATGTTCTTATTATGTTCTTATGTCTGCGTCCCTTGGACTTAAGGTATCAGGGGGAATGACCAGGGTGAGAATGTGTAATGATTTTAGTGGGGACAAGGGCTTCAAAGTTGATGGAGAGGGTGTGATTTAGTAAGTCGGTAGCTGCAGAGATATCGTGGAGAATAGCAGGCCAAAGGCTAGATAGTTGGGAATTAGAAAGTGCAGTGGTAAGGGATTTAAGGGAGAGTTTTTTCCAGCCTGCTATCATAGATGGAGTTGGGATTTGCAGGATGATCGAACCCACTGGAATTCTCACCAATGCTGCTTCTGACACCACCGAAGGCTAAAGTGGGGCCTACAGTTTGTTAAAGGTAATTTTCATCACACCGGCCGACTAAAAAGTGATCGGAGAGTGAACTTTAAGAACATAAGAACATAAGAAATAGGAGCAGGAGTAGGCCATTTGGCGCCTTGAGCCTGATCCGTCATTCGATAAGATAATGGCTGATCTGATCTTGGCCTGAACTTCATTTTCCTGCCCGCTCCCTATAACCCTTGACTCCCTTGTCAAGTATGGAAGAACTCCAGAAGACTGTACTGTGAGCTAAAACTGATGTGACCTTAGTCGCTTTAATACAACTCCAGAGTGCCTAAGTGTGCAGGTGACCCTTGGGCCTCCAACAGTTGTGCCCTCTGGTGGCAAGTCTTACACAGTTACAATGTTTACATACATAACATCACTCCTGCGGCCCCCCCTCCCTCCAAAGTCTTTGATACAAATTATTTACAAGTTGAAACCATCTGGGGCCCTACGCTCCCTGGCTGATCGTCTGAGTTCAAACTCTGGCATGGGTGAGTTGATCGGACAATTGCTGCACTGCAGTACGGCTGGTCTGACAGGACTGTTGGGAATGGTGAGTTTGTTGTGGGTGAATTTGAGATTGAATAATCTGACTCACATGCACAGTCTGTTGAGAGTAAAAAGTACACCGTTCATTACCTAAAACTTGGGCCAAGGGAGAAGGTACAGAGTTCCGCAGCTAGCTGTTACCAACGCAGCCTTTTGTTTGCCAACATACAGAATTTAAAGCTAAAATCCACAATCCGCATGCATCACTTGTTCCATCAACTGACCACAATATCCTTTTGACAGTTACAACGTTTCTAGTGATATTGGGGGCTTTCCACTTTAGCTACGAGGCAACAAAGGCTGTTAGCCTGTTATTTCAGGCCTGGCATCACATGACATTTACAAATATTTCCACAGCCATCTCCAATTTGCACATATAAGCAGGTGTGGACTATATTTCTTGACCATGGTTGCTACAACGGTCTGTTAGCCTAATTACACCCACTCAGTCTGGGTTGCAGTTTCTAGCAGCTGTGCTTACCTGTGTGCAAAGTTTAGCTACATGCTATGTTTTTGATTGGTTCTTGCTTATTGTTACTAGGCAGACAGACCTTGACTATATTTGCTAAGCCAGAAGGCCAAATTATAGAGGGATTCTAAAATCCTTCTTCAGGGTTCATCCTTTTGATTGACAGCGAGGTCGATTACTGGTTGGGTGTGTGTTGGTGAATCGATGATTGTGTTGTCCTCTTCAGATTGTTCCTGTTTGTCGGTGAACCACAGTTTGGTCTGATCCAAATGCTTTCTACACGTTTGTCCATTCAATAGTTTGACTATAAAAACTCTATTCAATTCTGTTGTGTACGGAGAAAGAGTCAGACTGAACACTGTGAGCTCAAAGTAAAGTGTGACCTTAGTCTTTTATTGCAGGTCTCCAGAGTGCCTCTCCAACCTGTGAAGCCGCCTTAAATACCTGTGCTCCCAAGGGATTATGGGATTCCTTGCGACTCCAGGGGATGAGCCCTCTGGTGGCTGTACAGAGTAAATACAAGTCCTCATATAAAACAACACTCCCCTCGCCCCACCCCATGTCAATAGTGTAACTATTTACAATGTGAGTTGATCTGGGGCCCTTCTTGCCCTGGTTGATCGTCTCGGTGTGAAAGCTGGTGTTGGTGAATCATTTGTTGGGCCCTCGCTGGGCTGCTGTGCAGCTGGCCTTGCTGGGCTGCCTGGTGTGTTGGGCCCTGCAGGGCTGCTCTGGATGATGGGTTCTGCTTCGTGGCCAACCATGGTGCCGGTTGCCACTGGTGTGTATGATGGGGGATCAAAAAAGGTAGGGTCCAAGGTGGGTTGCTCAGGATAGTCCGTGAATCTGAGTTTGATTTGGTCCAAGTGTTTCCGGTGAATGAGTCCATTTGAAAGTTTGACACAAAACACCCTGCTCCCCTCTTTGGCCATGACAGTGCCGGGAAGCCATTTGGGACCTTGTCCATAATTTAATACAAATACAGGATCATTGATTTCAATCTCGCGTGACACATTTGCGCTATCATGGTATGCACTTTGTTGAAGCCGCCTGCTCTCTACCTGTTCATGTAGATCAGGGTGAACTAACGAGAGCCTTGTCTTAAGTACTCTTTTCATGAGCAGTTCATCAGGTGGGATCCCAGTGAGTGAGTGGGATCTCATGCGGTAACAAAGCAGGACTCAGGATAGGCGAGTCTGCAGTGAGCCTTCAATTACCCTCCTCAAGCCTTGCTTGATGGTTTGCACTGCTCTCTCCGCCTGATGATTGGACGCTGGTTTAAACGGGGCAGATGTGACATGATGGATCCCGTTACGGGTCATGAATTCTTTGAACTCAGCACTGGTAAAACATGGCCTGTCGCTCACCAGGACATCGCTTAAGCCGTGTGTGGCAAACATGGCTCGCAGGCTTTCAGTAGTGGCAGCGGACGTGCTAGCCAACATTATCTCACATTCAATCCACTTGGAGTACGCGTCTACAACCACAAGGAACATTTTACCCAAGAACGGGCCTGCATAGTCGACGTGTACTCTAGGTTTGGAAGGCCAAGACCATAAACTTAGCGGCGCCTCCCTGAGTACAATGCTTAACTGCGAGTATGTATTACATCTGTGAATGCAGGACTCTAAGTCTGCATCGATACCGGGCCACCACATGTGGGATCTGGCTATTGCTTTCATCATTACGATGCCTGGGTGGGTACTGTGGAGGTCACTGATGAAGGTTATCTCTGCCCTTCTTGGGGACCACTACTCGATTGCCTCACAGAAGGCAGTCTGTCTGTATCGACATTTCATCCTTGTGCTGCTGGAACGGCTTTATCTCTTCCTGCATTTCCACTGGGACACTGGACCAACTCTCGCGAAGCACACAGCTTTTGACTAGAGATAATAAGGGGTCCTGGCTTGTTCAGGTTTTGATCTGCCGGGCAGTGACGGGTGATTGCTCACTCTCAAATGCTTACATAACCATGGCTAGATATGCCGTCTGCACCATTTCCACCCCCGTGGTGGGCCATGGCAGCCTACTGAGAGCATCGGCGCACTTTTCTATCCCTGGCCTGTGGCCGATGGCATAGTTGTATGCGGACAATGTGAGCGCCCATCTCTGGATGCGGGCCGACGCGTTGGTATTTATCCCTTTACTCTCGCAAAATAGGGATATAAGTGGCTTATGGTCAGTTTCCAATTCGAATTTTAGCCCAAACAGGTATTGATGCATTTTCTTTACCCCATAGACACACGCTAATGCTTCTTTTTCAATCATGCTGTAGGCTCTCTCAGCCTTAGATAGACTCCTGGATGCATAAGCAACCGGTTGTAGTTTCCTGAAATCATTAGCTTGTTGCAATACACATCCGACGCCATATGACGACGCATCACATGCTAGTACCAAACGCTTACATGGATCATACAACACAAGCAATTTGTTTGAGCATAACAATTTTCTCGCTTTTACGAAGGTATTTTCTTGGCTTTTGCCCCAAACCCATTCGCCCCCTTTTTATAGTAAGACATGTAGTGGTTCTAGCAGCGTGCTGAGACCTTGTAAGAAGTTATCAAAGTAATTCAAGAGTCCCAGAAACGACCGCAGCTCCATCATGTTCTGTGGCCACGGTGCATTCTCGATTGCCTCCACCTTCGTGTTGGTGGGCCTGATGCCGTCCATCGCAATCCTCCTTCCCAAGAACTCCACTTCTGGTGCCAGGAAAACGCACTTTGAGCATTTTAACCTGAGCCCCACTTGGTTGAGTTGACTAAGAACCTCCTCCAGGTTCTGCAGGTGCTCGACTGTGTTCCAACCTATGACCAAGATGTCGTCCTGGAAGACCACGGTGTGCGGGACCGACTGCAGTAAACTTTCCATGTTTCTCTGGACGATCGCCGCCGCTGATCGGATTCCAAACGGGCATCTGTTATAAACAAAAAGACTCTTGTGTGTGTTGATGCAGGTGAGGACCTTCGATGATTCCTCCAGTTCCTGCGTCATGTCGGCTGAAGTCAGATCCAGCTTCGTGAATGTCTTTCCTCCCGCCAGCGTTGCAGAGCGGTCGTCAGCTTTTGGTAGTGGGTATTGGTCCTGCAGAGAGAAACGATTGATAGTTACTTTGTAATCGCCACAGATTCTGATGGTGCCGTCTCCGTTGAGGACTGGGACAATAGGACTGGCCCACTCGCTGAACTCGATCGGTGAAATGATGCACTCTCTTTGCAGCCGATCTAGCTCGATCTCTACCCTATCACTCATCATGTACCGTACTGCTCTCACCTTGTGATGGATGGGTGGCGCCTCCGGAATTAGGTGGATCTGCACTTTTGCTCCTTGGAATTTCCCGATGCCTGGTTAGAACAGCGAAGGAAATTTGTTTAAGGCTTGGGCACACGAAGTGTTGTCAGCGGGCGATAGCGCTCGGACGTCGTCCCAGTTCCAGTGTATCTTTCCCAGCCAGCTCCTGCCGAGCAGCATGGGACCATCGCCTGGTACCACCCAGAGTGGCAGCTTATGCACCGCTCCATCGTACGAGACCTTTACGGTCGCACTGCGATTACAGGAATCAGTTCTTTCGTGTAAGTTCTTAGTTTCGTGTGAACTGGAGTTAAGACTGGCCTTGAGGCCTTGTTGCACCACAACCTTTCGAAAGTCTTTTTTGCCCATGATGGACTGGCTCGCCCCTGTATCCAGCTCCATGGACACCAGGATTCCATTTAGTTCAACATTCAGCACTATCGGGGGACAACTCGTGATGAATGTGTGCACCCCATGTACCTCTGCCTCCTCTATCTGAGATTCTGGTTCAAATGTGATCCTCTGTGGATCTGTCCTCCTCTGCAACATGGTGGTTTTCAGGTTTAACAGGCATAGCAGCTCGCCTGCACACTCGTTGCAGGTGTCCCATTGTTTCACTGCTCTTGCAAATGTACCCTTTGATTCGGCATGAATGGAAACGATGATCACCCCTGCAGCGCCAACAAGGTGTTAATAGCCTTGCATTCATCACCCTTGATGGTGGACTCAGTCATCTGCGGACGTGCAGCTGCAGGTATGTGTGACCTGCCCTGTACGTTACGATTTGAAAACAACATCACTTTGTTCACAGTACTTGTAACAGCACTTGTGTGCTGAGAGATTTGCTTCGTATTGTCACTGGTGGGAATGAACACCTGGGCTATCGCTATGGCCTTACTCAAGGTTGGGGTCTCTTCAGTCAAAAGTTTGCGAAGTATGGCTTCGTGATCAATGCCAAGTATGAAAAAGTCTCTGAGCATGTGCTCCAAATGTCCTTCAAATTAGCAATGGCCTGCAAGGCGTCTTAGCTCTGCGACATAACTCGCCACTTCCTGACCTTCAGGCCTTTTGTAGGTGTAGAACAGTTACCTCCCCATCAGAACGCTTTCCTTCGGGTTCAAATGCTCTCGGACCAGTATGCAGAAATTGTCGTACGATTTCTCCATGGGTTTCGCTGGAGTGAGCACATTCTTCATGAGGCCATACGTTGGTGCCCCACAGACGGTAAGGAGGATCGCCCTTGGTTTGCCAGTGCTCTCTTCCCCATCTAGCTCATTGGCCACAAAGTATTGGTCGAGTCGCTCCACAAAAGTTTCCCAATCATCTCCCTCTGAAAATTTCTCCAGGATGCCCACTGTTCTCTGCATCTTTGGGTTCGCTTTCTGTATCTCGTCGCCAGTTGTTGTGTGTGGAGAAAGAGTCAGACTGAACATTGTGAGCTCAAAGTAAAGTGTGACCTTAGTTTTTTATTGCAGGCCTCTCCAACCTGTGAAGCCTCCTTAAATACCTGTGCTCCCATGGGATTATGAGATTCTTTGGGACTCCAGGTCATGAGCCCTCTGGTGGCTTTACAGAATAAATACGAGTCCACATATATAACACCTTCCTTGGCCAAGACAATGTCAGCAACCCATTTAGGACCATGACCGTAATTAAGGACAAACACAGGTTCGTTAACCTCAATTTCAGGCGATACAGCTGCGTGATGGTGGTACATGTTTTGCCGGTGACGCCGGGTTTCCACATGATCATTTAGATCTGGGTGGACTAGGCAGAGCCTGGTTTTGAGTGCTCTCTTCATTAACAATTCTGCAGGGGGAACCCCAGTGAGTGGGTGAGGTTGCGTACGATAGCTGAGCAGAACCCGAGATAAGCAGGTCTGCAAGGAGCCTTCTGTCACGCATTTCAATCTCTGCTTGATAGTTTGGACTGCCCGTTCCGCTTGACTGTTGGATGCGGGCTTAAACGGGGCAGACCTCACATGCTTGATGCCATTGCGGGTCATAAACTCGTTGAGTTCCGAGCTGGTGAAACATGGTCCATTGTCACTGACAAGGACTTCGGGCAAGCCATGGGTGGTGAACATAGCCCGGAGGCTTTCAATGGTGTCAGTGGATGTGCTGGATAACATGATTAGGCATTCAATCCATTTCGAGTAAGCCTCTACTAGAACTAAAAACATCTTTCCGAGAAAGGGGCCAGCAAAATCTACGAGGATCCTGGACCACGGTTTGGAGGGCCATGACCACAGACTCAATGGAGCCTCTCTTGGTGCATTGCTCAATTGTGAACATGTGTTGCACTGGTGTACGCATGACTCTAAATCCGAGTCAATGCTGGGCCACCAAACATGCGACCTGGCTATAGCCTTCATCATGATTATGCCTGGGTGGGTATTGTGTAGGTTGCGTATAAACATTTCCCTGCCTTTTTTTGGCAAAGCCACGCGATTACCCCATAAGAGACAATCCGACTGGATGGACATTTCATTTTGCATCGGTGAAACGGCTTAATTTCATCTTGCATTTCCCCGGGAACGGACGACCAGATCCCATTGAGGACGTAACTTTTTACAAGTGATAGGACAGGGTCCTGGCTGGTCCAGGTCCTGATCTGGCGAGCAGTGATGGGTATCTCCTTGCTCTCAAAAGCATCCATGACCAGAAGCAAGTCTGCAGGCTGCGCCATTTCCACCCCGGTCGTGGGCAATGGTAGCCGACTGAGGGCATCAGCACAGTTCTCCGTGCCTGGTCTGTGGCAGATAACATAGTCATAGGCGAACAATGTTAGTGCCCATCTTTGGATGCGGGACGAAGCAATGGTGTTTGTACCTTTGCTTTCTGAAAACAGCGAAATGACCGTTTTGTGGTCGGTTTCAAGCTCAAACCAAAGTCCAAATAGGCATTGGTGCATTTTCTTAACCCCATATACACATGCTAACGCCTCTTTCTCGACCATCCTGTAGGCTCTTTCAGCCTTAGACAGACTTCTAGACGCGTATGCAACCGGTTGAAGTTTGCCCGATACATTGATTTGCTGTAACACACAGCCGACCCTGTACGAAGATGCATCACAAGCTAACACTAATCATTTACACAGGTCATACAGTACAAGTAACTTATTAGAACAAAGTAGGTTTCTGGCCTTCTCAAAGGCTGTCTCTTAAGATTTACCCCAAACCCAGTCGTCATCCTTACGTAGCAACATGTGCAACGGCTCCAGCAAAGTGCTTAACACGGGTAGAAAGTTACCAAAATAGTTGAGGAGTCCCAGGAACGAACGCAGCTCCATCACATTCTGGTGGTCTGGGTGCATTCTTGATGGTCTCTGCTTTTGAGTCCGTGGGTCTGATGCTGTCTGCCGCAATCTTTCTCCCCAAAAATTTGACCTCTGGCGCCAGGAAAATACACTTGGAGCGTTTCAGCCTGAGTCCCACTCTGTCTAGTCGACTTAGAACCTCTACCAGGTTGCGCAGGTATTCGGTGGTGTCACGACCGGTGATCAGGATGTCGTCTTGAAACACAATGTCATGCGGAACCGATTTCAGCAGACTTTCCATGTTCCTCTGGAAGATGGTAGCAGCCGAGCAAATCCCAAAAGGGCACCTGTGGTATATAAACAGTCCTTTGTGCATGTTGATGCACATCAATCTTTTCGAAGATTCAGCCAGCTCCTGTGTCATGTAGGCAGAAGTTAGGTCCAACTTGGTGAACGACTTCTCCCCCGCTAACGTTGCGAACATGTGATTCGGCTTGGGTAGCGGGTACTGGTCCTGTAACGAGACACTGTTGATCATTACCTTGTAGTCTCCACAGATTCAGACCGTGCCATCGCTTTTCAACACCGGGACAATCGGTCTGGCCCACTCATTGAACTCGGCTGGTGATACGATTTTCTCGTAGTCTGTCCAGTTCAATCTCGACTTTCTCCCTCATCATATATGGAACCGCTCAAGCCTTGTGATGAATGGGTCTTGCATAGGGGACGAGATGGATCTGCACCTTGGCGCCTGTGAAGTTGCCAATGCCTGGTTCAAATAGCGATGGAAACTTGCTCAGCACTTGGGCGCACGAAGCATCATCCACTGAAGATAGTGCTTTGATGTCGTTCCAATTCCATCCATGTAGGCCGGGCCGAAAGGGCCCCCCACCGGCTCACACCTACCCCGGGCCGAAAGGACCCTCCACTAGCTCACACCTACCCCGGCCCGAAAGGACCCCCCACCGGCTCACACTTACCCCGGGCTGAAAGGACCCCCCACTGGCTCACACCTACCCCGGCCCGAAAGGACCCTCCACCGGCTCACACCTACCCCGGGCCGAAAGGAACCCCCACCGGCTCACACCTACCCCGGGCCGAAAGGACCCCCCACTGGCTCGCACCTACCCCGGGCCGAAAGGACCCTCCACCGGCTCACACCTACCCCGGGCCGAAAGGAACCCCCACCGGCTCACACCTACCCCGGGCCGAAAGGACCCCCCACTGGCTCACACCTACCCCGGGCCGAAAGGATCCTGCATCGACCTCAGGGCCTGGCTGACTCGCTGACCTCGGGGCCTTGTCGATTTGCCGACCTGAGGGCCTTGCTGACTCCCCAGGACAATGCAGGAGACCACATCCTTACTCAACAACAGACCCAGAAATAACATGAGGATTGGACCACTGGGACTCCGGGATCGCTGTTGAGGCCGGCTCCGAGCTGGCCGAAGGGACACTGTGGCCGGAGTTTAACCGGTCGAAGGGACACCAGGACCGGCGTCTAACCTGACAGAAGGGACACCAGGACCGGCGTCTAACCTGACAGAAGGGACACCGGGACCGGCGTCTAACCTGACAGAAGGGACACCAGGACCACCGTCTAACCTGACAGAAGGGACACCAGGACCGGTGTCTAACCTGACAGAAGGGACACCGGGACCGGCGTCTAACCTGACAGAAGGGACACCAGGACCGGCGTCTAACCTGACAGAAGGGACACCAGGACCGGCGTCTAACCTGACAGAAGGGACACCAGGACCACCGTCTAACCTGACAGAAGGGACACCAGGACCGGCGTCTAACCTGACAGAAGGGACACCGGGACCGGTGTCTAACCGGCCGAAGGGACTCTGGGGCCGGTCCAGGACAAGAGATGGCTGGCGGCACCCATAGAGCCGGGTGGAGTAACCTGACTTACACCTCAGACTTTTTATTTTAAACAACTTTTAATCTTTTTTAAAAAATTTTAATCAACCTGAGTAACTTTTTAAACAATTTGTAAAACTTTTAAACTTTTAAACTTTTAAACAACTTGGAAACTTTGGAGAAACCTTTAATAACTTTGGAAACTTTGGAAAAACGTTTTAAAACATCCCTTGGACTCCTAATCAATCTTAACCTTTTAAACAATTGGAGAAACTTTTATAACCTATTATCGATCTACATCTTAGACTTTTTAACAACTCTTAGAAACTTTTGAAACAAATTGGGAATTTTTATCAACTTTTAACTCTTAAATTAACTTTGGAAGTGACCTTCCTAATGCCAGCCCCTCAACCAAGCCTCGAGCCATCTACCATCAATGGCGCTACTCGGTGCCGAGCTTGCGGCCAACACTGCTCCGTAGGCTTATACAGCTGTGCCTGGTCTCCAGTTGACTTGGACCCCCTTGCCACTGGACCAAGATCTTGTTCAGCTAAGCCCGCGTGATTGCCGGTGTGCAGCGGCCACCCCACGTTAAAAGAACTCACGCACAGGCATCTTCCACTTCGTCAGGACCTGGAACGTCAGGACCTTCATGGACAATCCCAACAGCAACAGGCCGGAACGCCGCACTGCCATAGTTGCCCGGGAACTCAGACGTTTTAACATTAACACTGCAGCCCTAAACGAGACCTGGCGGGCAGGGGAAGGCCAGTTGAAGGAACATGGTGGAGGTTATACCTTTTTCTGGAAAGGAAAACCAGAGGCAGAATGCCACCTTCATGGAGTCAGCTTTGCCGTCAAGAATGAGCTGGTCGACCGCCTCAAAAACTCCCCCTGTGGGGTTAACGAACGCCTCATGACTCTTCATCTCACCCTATCCCGGAACCAATGCGCCACAGTCATCATGCAACGGATGAGGCTAAAGAGGGTTTTTATTCCAGCCTCGAGACATCCTTGTCCCGTGTCCCCACGGGCGACAAATTGATCCTCCTGGGTGACTTTAATGCCAGGGTCGGCAAAGACAGCCCTTTGGGGAGGCGTGATTGGCAGAGAGGGGGTAGGGAAAGCCAACTCCAGTGGTACACTACTCTTGACAAAATGTCGAGAACATGAACTCCTCATTACCAACACCCTGTTCCACCAGAGGAACAAATACAAGGCATCGTGGCAACATCCTCGCTCCAAACACTGGCATCTGCTTGACTATGTCATCGTCTGAACCAGGGATCGCAAGGATGTGCGCATCACCCGCGCCATGACAGGAGTTGATGACTGTTGGACGGACCACTGATCCATCCGATCCATCATCAACATTAATATAGCCCCAAAGCAGAGGGGACAACAGAAGCAGTTCCGCTAAAAAGTTAATGCCGGGGCACTGAGAGACCCAGCTGAGAGAGCCCGATACAGCCAGCACCTCACAGCCAATCTGGCGTGTCTCGATGACCCTGAGATGCTGAATGCCCACAGTGCTTGGTCTGCCCTCCAGGCCTCTATAACCAGTGCCTGTAAAGAGACACTTGGTCACTCAACCAGAAAACATCAGGACTGGTTTGATGAAAATGATCAGGAGATCGAAGAACTAATAGATCGCAAACGCAAAGCATTTCTGAGTCTCAAGCAACAACCCACTCGGGAGCTGCAAAACAACATTATCGATGGCTCAAGGCTCAAGTCCAACAAAATACCCGGGACCTAAAGAACAGGTGGTGGATGGAGAAAGCACAGGAAATACAACAACTGGTCAACAATCATGATATATGACAATTCTTCATTGCAGTCAAGGCCACCAAACTCCAAAGGCCCCACCCCACTCCTGGCCAAGAATGGGGGAACACTCATCAAGGACACCGAGGCTGTCAGGGCCCGATGGAAGGAGCACTTTGAAGATCTCCTCAATCGAGACTCTGCCTTTGACTCGGGTGTTCTCGACTCCATCCCGCAGCATGTGACCCGCCACCACCTCAGTAAAACCCCAACGTTGCACGAGGTAGGCAAAGCCATAAAACAGCTCAAGAATAACAAGGCTACGGGTGCGGATGGAATCCCTGCTGAGGCGCTAAAGTATGGCGGAGAGGCGCTGTTGGCGCGGATACATGACCTCATCTCTCTCATCTGGAGGGAGGAGAGCATGTCGGGAGATCTCAGAGATGCAGTGATTGTGAACATTTTTAAAAAGGTGGACAAGTCCAACTGCGGCAACTACAGGGAAATCTCCCTGCTATCAGCCACTGGGAAGATTGTCGCTAGAGTTTTCCTCAACCGTCTTCTCCCTGTGGCCGAGGAGCTCCTCCCGGAATCACAGTGCAGATTTCCTCCCCTCCGGGGCACAACGGACGTGATCTTTGCAGCGCGACAGCTGCAGGAAAAATGCAGGGAGCAGCGCCAGCTCTTTTATATGGCCTTTTTAGATCTTACAAAGACCTTTGAAACTGTCAACCGCGAGGGTCTATGGAGCGTCCTCCTCCGTTTTGGATGCCCCCAAAAGTTTGTCAACATTCTTCGCCTGCTTCATGACGACATGCATGCCATGATCCTTACCAACGGATCCATTACAGACCCAATCCACGTCCGGACTGGGGTCAAACAGGGCTGTGTGATCGCTCCAACCCTCTTCTCAATCTTCCTCGCTGCCATGCTCCACCTCACAATCAACAAGCTCCTCGCTGGAGTGGAACTAAACTACAGAACCAGTGGGAAGCTGTTTAACCGACGCCGCCCCCAGGCCATGTCCAACTTCACCTCAACCTCTGACATTGAGCTGCAGTACACGGACGATGCCTGCGTCTGCGCACATTTTGAGGCTGAACTCCAGGATATAGTCAATGTATTCACTGAGGCATATGAAAGCATGGGTCTTACGCTTAACATCTGTAAGACAAAGGTCCTCCAGTAGCCTGTCCCTGCTGCACAGCACTGCCCTCCAATCATCAAGATTCACGGCACGGCCCTCGACAACGTGGACGATTTCCCATATCTCGGGAGCCTCTTATCAACAAAGGCAGACATTGATGTGGAAATTCAACATCACCTCCAGTGCGCCAGTGCAGCCTTCGGCCATCTGAGGAAAAGAGTGTTTGAAGACATGGCCTTCAAATCTACCACCAAGCTCATGGTCTACAGGGCTGTAGTAATACCTGCCCTCCTGTGTGGATGTGAGGCATGGACGATGTACAGAAGGCACCTCAAGTCGCTGGAGATATTTCACCAACGATGTCTCTGCAAGATCCTGCAAATCCCCTGGGAGGACAGGCACACCAACATCAGTGTCCTCGCCCAGGCTAACATCCCTAGTATTGAAGCACTGACCACATCCGATCAGCTTCGCTAGGAAGGTCACATAGTTCGCATGCCAGATACGAGACTCCCTAAGCAAATGCGTTATGCGGAGCTCGTTCATGGTAAACGAGCCAAAGGTGGGCAGTGGAAGCGTTGCAAGGACACCCTCAAAGCCTCCCTGGTAAAGTGCGACATCACCACTGACACCTGGGAGACCCTGGCCGAAGACCGCCTGTGGTGGAGAAAGTGCATCCGGGTGAGCGTTGAGTTCTTCGAGTCTCAACGCAAAGAGCGTGAAGAAGTCAAGCGCATTCAGCGGAAGGAGCACGCGGCAAACCAACCCCACCCATCCCTTCCCTCAACGAATGTCTGTCCCACCTGTGACAGGGTCTGTGGCTCTTGTATTGGAATGTTCATCCACCAGAGAATTCACTTTGGGAGTGGAAGCAAGTCTTCCTCAATTCCGAGGGACTGCCTATGATGATGATGAGTTCCATCAAATCTTTCCCAGCCAGCTTCTGCCGAATTGCCTGGTGCAATCCAAAGTGATAAATGGTGCACAGCTCCATCATATGATAACTTAACTGCCGCACTGCCAATGACTGGTATGAGCTCTTTGGTGCAGGTGCGCAGCTTTGTCTGAATCGGGCTCAGTCTGGGCCTTTGTGCCTTGTTGCCCCACAGTTTCTCAAAAGCCTTCTGGCTCATAATTGACTGACTTGCCCCCATGTCCAACTCCATTGATACCGGAATACCGTTCAATTTGACTTTCAGCATGATAGGAGGGCTCTTGGTGGTGAAGGTGTGTACCTCATACACTTCTTCCTAGGGTTGAGTTGCCTCTCTTGTTTGTTCTGCATGATGCGTGCCGGATCGATCATCCTCTTACGACTTTGCCACGTGGTGAGTCGCAGCATCCCTTAAGTATCATTCGCCTGTCTATTCTAGCCACGTCTCATACCATCGAAGTTACCTTTCATAGAAACATAGAAACATAGAAAATAGATGCAGGCCATTCGGCCCTTCGTGCCTTCACCGCCATTCAATGAGTTCATGGCTGAAGATGCAACTTCAGTACCCCCTTCCTGCTTTCTCGCCATAACCCCTTGATCCCCCTAGTAGTAAGGACTACATCTACCTCCTTTTTGAATATATTTAGTGAATTGGCATCAACAACTTTTTGTGGTAGAGAATTCCACAGGTTCACCACTCTCTGCGTGAAGAAGTTTCTCCTCATCTCGGTCCTAAATGGCTTACCCCTTATCCTTAAACTGTGACCTCTGGTTCTGGACTTCCCCAACATTGGGAACATTCTTCCTGCATCTAACCTGTCTAAACCCGTCAGAATTTTAAATGTTTCTATGAGATCCCCTCTCATTCTTCTGAACTCCAGTGAATACAGGCCCAGTTGATCCAGTCTTTCTTGATATGTCAGTCCCGCCATCCCGGGAATCAGTCTGGTGAACCTTCGCTGCACTCCCTCAATAGCAAGGACGTCCTTCCTCATGTTAGGAGACCAAAACTGCACACAATACTCCAGGTGTGGCCTCACCAAGGCCCTGTACAACTGTAGCAACACCTCCCTGCCCCTGTACTCAAATCCCCTCGCTATGAAGGCCAACATGCCATTTGCTTTCATAACCGCCTGCTGCACCTGCATGCCAACCTTCAATGACTAATGTACCATGACACCCAGGTCTCGTTGCACCTCCCCTTTTCCTAATCTGTCACCATTCAGATAATGTCTCTCTGTTTTTACCACCAAAGTGGATAACCTCACATTTATCCACATTATACTTCATCTACCATTAAGTTCAGGACTCTCGTCTCTGAATTAACCATGTCACTCTCCATCTTTATCAAGAATTCTATCATATTATGGTCACTCTTCCCCAAGGGGCCTTGCACAACAAGATTGCTAATTAGTCCTTTCTCATTACACATCACCCAGTCTAGGATGGCCAGCCCTCTAGTTAGTTCCTCGACATATTGGTCGAGAAAACCATCCCTAAATCTTCCTGCACCATATTGCTTCCAGTTTGGTTCATGAGGTCGATTCCTGAGATGAAAGGGATGTCATATGTTGAAACGTTGTGCAGGTGGCCCTATACTCACTGGAGATTAGAAGAGAGAGGTGATCTTATTGAAACATATAAGATTCTGAGGGGCCTGGACAGGTTAGATGCAGAGAGGATGTTTTCTCTCGTGGGGGAATCTAGAACTAGCGTGCATAGTTTCAGAATAAAGATTTGCCCATTTAAAATGGAAATGAGGAATTTCTTCTCTGAGAAGGTCGGGAATCTTTGGAATTCTCTACCCAGAGAGCTGCGTAGGCTGGGTCATTGAATATATTTAAGGTGGAGATATACAGGTTTTTGAACGATAAGGGAGTCACGGGTTATGGGGAGCGGGCGGGGAAGTGGAGTTGAGACCAGAATCTCATCAACCGTGATCTTACTGAATGGTGGAGCAGGCTCGAGGGCCTACCCCTGCTCCTATTTCTTATATTCTTATGTTATGACCCAGGTGGCTCTCGAGCCAGGCCCACATTTCAGGCCTGCAGCTGTGTATCAAGTTCCAAGATCGGGACCTTTTCACTACTGATGGAGGCATCAAAAGCCACAAAACATCCTGGGTTATACAAAACCTTAAGAACTGAACTTTACCTGCCTGACTTTGCCCTATCCCTGGGACTCCCACTAACATTCCGGTCGGAGTTGTCCTGGGGCAGAGCTTATCTTCGTGTTTCACTGGGTGTCCAGTGAACGTTCCTCCGGGAAAGTGAGGTGGGAGGCTGGGAATCCCGTCTCCTGCTTCAGTAGCAGGCCCATCGCAGGTGTGCATTACTGCAGGCACAGACCCAGCTCCTCTCACCGGGGAAACATAGAAACATAGAAAATAGGTGCAGGAGTAGGCCATTCGGCCCTTCTAGCCTGCACCGCCATTCAATGAGTTCATGGCTGAACATTCAACTTCAGTACCCCATTCCTGCTTTCTCGCCATACCCCTTGATCCCCCTAGCAGTAAGGACCTCATCTAACTCCTTTTTGAATATATTTAGTGAATTGGCCTCAACAACTTTCTGTGGTAGAGAATTCCACAGGTTCACCACTCTCTGGGTGAAGAAGTTCCTCCGCATCTCGGTCCTAAATGGCTTACCCCTTATCCTTAGACTGTGACCCCTGGTTCTGGACTTCCCCAACATTGGGAACATTCTTCCTGCATCTAACCTGTCTAACCCCGTCAGAATTTTATATGTTTCTATGAGGTCCCCTCTCATTCTTCTGAACTCCAGTGAATACAAGCCCAGTTGATCCAGTCTTTCTTGATAGGTCAGTCCCGCCATCCCGGGAATCAGTCTGGTGAACCTTCGCTGCACTCCCTCAATAGCAAGAATGTCCTTCCTCAGGTTAGGAGACCAAAACTGTACACAATACTCCAGGTGTGGCCTCACCAATGCCCTGTACAACTGTAGCAACACCTCCCTGCCCCTGTACTCAAATCCCCTTGCTATGAAGGCCAACATGCCATTTGCTTTCTTAACCGCCTGCTGCACCTGCATGCCAACCTTCAATGACTGATGTACCATGACACCCAGGTCTCTTTGCACCTCCCCTTTTCCTAATCTGTCACCATTCAGATAATAGTCTGTCTCTCTGTTTTTACCACCAAAGTGGATAACCTCACATTTATCCACATTATACTTCATCTGCCATGCATTTGCCCACTCACCTAACCTATCCAAGTCGCTCTGCAGCCTCATAGCATCCTCCTCGCAGCTCACACTGCCACCCAACTTAGTGTCATCCGCAAATTTGGAGATACTACATTTAATCCCCTCATCTAAATCATTAATGTACAGTGTAAACAGCTGGGGCCCCAGCACAGAACCTTGCGGTACCCCACTAGTCACTGCCTGCCATTCTGAAAAGTACCCATTTACTCCTACTCTTTGCTTCCTGTCTGACAACCAGTTCTCAATCCATGTCAGTACACTACCCCCAATCCCATGTGCTCTAACTTTGCACATCAATCTCTTGTGTGGGACCTTGTCGAACGCCTTCTGAAAGTCCAAATATACCACATCAACTGGTTCTCCCTTATCCACTCTACTGGAAACATCCTCAAAAAATTCCAGAAGATTTGTCAAGCATGATTTCCCTTTCACAAATCCATGCTGACTTGGACCTATCATGACACCTCTTTCCAAATGCACTGCTATGACATCCTTAATAATTGATTCCATCATTTTACCCACTACCGATGTCAGGCTGACCGGTCTATAATTCCCTGTTTTCTCTCTCCCTCCTTTTTTAAAAAGTGGGGTTACATTGGCTACCCTCCACTCCATAGGAACTGATCCAGAGTCAATGGAATGTTGGAAAATGACTGTCAACGCATCCACTATTTCCAAGGCCACCTCCTTAAGTACTCTGGGATGCAGTCCATCAGGCCCTGGGGATTTATCGGCCTTCAATCCCATCAATTTCCCCAACACAATTTCCCGGCTAATAAGGATTTCCCTCAGTTCCTCCTCCTTACTAGACCCCCCGACCCCTTTTATAACCGGAAGGTTGTTCGTGTCCTCCTTCGTGAATACCGAACCAAAGTACTTGTTCAATTGGTCCGCCATTTCTTTGTTCCCCGTTATGACTTCCCCTGATTCTGACTGCAGGGGACCTACATTTGTCTTTACTAACCTTTTTCTCTTTACATATCTATAGAAACTTTTGCAATCCGTCTTAATGTTCCCTGCAAGCTTCTTCTCATACTCCATTTTCCCTGCCCTAATCAAACCCTTTGTCCTCCTCTGCTGAGTTCTAAATTTCTCCCAGTCCCCAGGTTCGCTGCTATTTCTGGCCAATTTGTATGCCACTTCCTTGGCTTTAATACTATCCCTGATTTCCCTTGATAGCCACGGTTGAGCCACCTTCCCTTTTTTATTTCTATGCCAGACAGGAATGTACAATTGTTGTAGTTCATCCATGTGGTCTCTAAATGTCTGCCATTGCCCATCCACAGTCAACCCCTTAAGTATCATTCGCCAATCCATCTCAGCCAATTCACGCCTCATACCTTCAAAGTTAGCCTTCTTTAAGTTCTGGACCATGGTCTCTGAATTAACTGTTTCATTCTCCATCCTAATGCAGAATTCCACCATATTATGGTCACTCTTCCCCAAGGGGCCTCGCACAACGAGATTGCTAATTAATCCTTTCTCATTACATAACACCCAGTCTAAGATGGCCTCCCCCCTAGTTGGTTCCTCGACATATTGGTCTAAAAAACCATCCCTTATGCACTCCAGAAAATCCTCCTCCACCGTATTGCTTCCAGTTTGGTTAGCCCAATCTATGTGCATATTAAAGTCACCCATTATAACTGCTGCACCTTTATTGCACGCACCCCTAATTTCCTGTTTGATGCCCTCCCCAACATCACTACTACTGTTTGGAGGTCTGTACACAACTCCCACTAACGTTTTTTGCCCTTTGGTGTTCTGCAGCTCTACCCATATAGATTCCACATCATCCAAGCTAATGTCCTTCCTAACTATTGCCTTAATCTCCTCCTTAACCAGCAATGCTACCCCACCTCCTTTTCCTTTTATTCTATCCTTCCTGAATGTTGAATACCCCTGGATGTTGAGTTCCCAGCCCTGCTCATCCTGGAGCCACGTCTCCGTAATCCCAATCACATCATATTTGTTAACATCTATTTGCACAGTTAATTCATCCACCTTATTGCGGATACTCCTTGCATTAAGACACAAAGCCTTTAGGCTTGTTTTTTTAACACCCTCTGTCCTTTTAGAATTTTGCTGTACAATGGCCCTTTTTGTTCTTTGCCTTGGGTTTCTCTGCCCTCCACTTTTCCTCATCTCCTTTCTGTCTTTTGTTTTTGCCTCCTTTTTGTTTCCCTCTATCTCCCTGCATTGGTTCCCATCCCCCTGCCATATTAGTTTAACTCCTCCCCAACAGCACTAGCAAACACTCCCCCGAGGACATTGGTTCCGATTCTGCCCAGGTGCAGACCGTCCGGATTGTACTGGTCCCACCTCCCCCAGAACCGGTTCCAATGCCCCAGGAATTTGAATCCCTCCCTGCTGCACCATTGCTCAAGCCACGTATTCATCTGAGCTATCCTGCGATTCCTACTCTGACTAGCACGTGGCACTAAGCCCTGGAAATCCTGGGGCAATTAAAAGGACCATAGACCTATCAAAACGGATTGCCGCCCATTGTTCCTGCTCTCTGCACTCGGAGAAATGGTCATTCCTTCAGGTGAAAGTGCAAAACAATCTACCATATTAAGTCCAAGCTCTGACGAGACCTTCAAATAAAAGTATTAATAAAGATAATCAAAAGACAGAAGGCAATGTTATCGTTAAGTTTAAATCATGTTATTGTGTAATGTATATTTTTATATTTCATACTTTATTTTGAGCCATTAGTCAGTGGAGTAAGAGGATAAAATGGCAGACCAAAACTATTTTCTAAAAGTATTGTGCTTTATTTGATTGGTTCACCTTCGCCTGTCACTTAAGATCGGTTGTTTTCATAAGTAAGTCATAAGTAAGAGGTTTCTCATCAGTAGTTTCTGAACTACTTTTCTTGGTTCAAATTTGTACTTGAGCCAATTATAAAAGCATAATTGTCAAATTTCAAGGGGTAGAAATTCGTTAGCTAAGCACCCCTGGAAAGGGTCGGAATAGGGCGGGAAAGGGATTCAGAATCGCGAGTGTTGCTCGGAACATTCAGTGTGGTGGTGCCGGCGGCGCTGGCCAGTACCGCCCGGGGGTGTCGAGCAAACCAGTTTCTCCATTGCAAGGATTTTGGTTTACCATCGACCTGCAATGCCCCATAGCGCCCCTAATGGAACCACCTGAAAAAAGAGGCGGTCAGAGCTGTCCCGGCGGTGGTGAGGAAAGGAATGAATACGTCAGCTAAGTGTGATTGCTTTTATTTTTGCGATTTGTGTTTGTGGGTGATCAATGTATTGGGAATGCTTTTTGTGCTTTTTGGGAGATTATTTTTTTTCCAGGGATGCCGCTCTTAGGGTGCTCTGAGGCTGGCTCTTTAGCTCGGGATTTTCAGTTACTCAGCCGGCCTAGCGCCCAAAGAGAGGAACACCTCCCTTAGCGCTCCACTCCACACTTAGGGCCCAGCTGATGAATCTTGTGGCTGAAGACGCAAACTGGGCACAAAATTTATTTTCCCATTGTCATTCGCGCCCTAATTTGTCTCAAACCAAATTTCCACCCCCAAGTATTGCATATACATTTAATGTGTGATCCATGCTACTAGATAGACAGAGACAGAGACAGATAGAGACAGAGACAGACAGAGACAGAGACAGCAACAGACAGAAAGAGACAGAGAGAGACAACGACAGACAGAGACAGAGACAGACAGAGACAGCAACAGACAAAGACAGAGACAGAGAGAGACAACGACAGACAGAGACAGACAGAGAGAGACAGAGACAGCAACAGACAGAAAGAGACAGAGAGAGACAACGACAGACAGAGACAGAGACAGACAGAGACAGCAACAGACAAAGACAGAGACAGAGAGAGACAACGACAGACAGAGACAGAGAGAGACAAAGACAGACAGATAGAGACAGAGACAGCAACAGACAGAAAGAGACAGACAGAGACAGCAACAGACAAAGACAGAGACAGAGAGAGACAACGACAGACAGAGACAGAGAGAGACAAAGAAAGACAGAGACAGACAGAGACACTAACCTGGCACAAGTGCAATCAAATATTCAAACCACTGACATAGTGGAATCTCCAATCAGATAAACTACTTTTCTACGAAGACAGTCTGTAATTCTTGCAGGAGTGTCAAAGCGGCGAATATTGCAGGTCGTTGACTTCCACTGGTCCTTATAATAAAAGCCAGATGGTGATATCAAAGGTTTTCCACGGACACATTCTCCCAGAACTGTGGCTGAAAATAAAGAGATCCAAGATACAGAAATCATGATGCATTATACCTTAGGTTATCAGTATATTTTCAATTAAGAACATAAGAATTAGGAGCAGGCCATAAGGCCCTTCGAGCCTGCTCTGCCATTCAATAATATCATGGCTGATCTTTGACCTCAATTCCATTTTCCCGCCCGATCACCATAACGCTTGATTTGCTGAGAGACCAAAAATCTATCGATCTCAGCCTTGAATATACTCAATGATTCAGGCCGGGACTTTGCTCACCTCGGCCGGTCCGGGGCAGGCGATGTTGGTGGTGGTTCATGGCTTCAATGCTGGCTCCAGCTCGCTGCCTAAAATGAATTTATGTTGATAGGGTTTGATAAGTCCACCCAACGTGTTTCCTGGTCCAATTAGAGGAAGCAGGTCTGGTGACGTCATTCATGACGCGTCATTCATAACACTGAGCACCTTGATTCTTGTTGCTGAGAGCATGCGGAAAACAAGCACAAGCAGCGGAAGGAGCATACGGCAAACTAGACTCCCCACCCACCCTTTCCTCCAACGACTGTCTGTCCCACTTGTGACAGAGACTGTAATTCCCATATTGGACTGTTCAGTCACATGAGAACCCACTTTTGAAGTGGAAGCAAGTCCCCCGATTTCGAGGGACTGCCTATGATGATGATGATGATGATGGTCAGTTTCCTTAAAGAAACTGTGGCCAACTTTCTTTTGACATTTGTGTTGTCAGTGCTCGACAGCAGCACTGACAATAACTGCACAGAGGCTTATGGAGTGAGTCAGAGCATGAAGGGAGCTCCTCTTCCCTTCTGATGGATGGAAGACATCTCCCCAGGAGACCAAATCAGCCTGGTTGCACATTGCACAGGAGGGCACAAGCAGGCATATCGTCAGGATGACCTGGGTGCAGTGTCGCAAGCGTTTCAATAATCTCATTAGATCATGAAAGGTTAGTACAAAGCTGCAATCAACCTCATCCTGCTGTGCCTCTCATCACATCCCTATTACTCTGCCTTCCCTACCTTACTGCATAGATTTACTCACACCAACTTACCTTGCACCTCCAGCCATCCCTCTCTATCTACATTATCACATCCCCATCTCACTCGAAAGTCCTCACACTCACCCTCATCCTTGTGCAATCATACCAACTAACAACACACAAGGGTCATCACTTAGACAAATTTGCCCGCACATTTGGAAGTGGCTTAGTGAGTTGCATTGAATGGTGAGACATAATGGTACCCCGCAATGGTAATGAGTGTGAAAGGAATGGCTTGGGAATTGTAGGGTTGCTTTATGATCTTGGTATGAGTGGTGCCAACCTGGCACATCAAGTGGCAGCCAGGGTGTGCAGCGTCAAATGTAGAAAATCTGGCCATGATGAGGCCATCCTGGCCTCTTGGGCAGCAATATGGTTGGGTGCTGATGCCCTCTGTCCTGTGCAGCATTAGATGATTGCGGAGAAGGCCGGTGTTGTTGTTGGTGCTGATGATGTTGAGGCTCATTGTGGTCCAATTCTGAGGACCAAGGCACGACAGTATAAATGGCACCCATGCTGATGGAATAAATGGCAGATGAAGTACAGATGACAGAAGCGATCTGGCAATGGTGAGAGAGGTAATGAGGTGAGACTAGATGGAGACTTGTGGTAAGACTTGCAGCATGCTGAATCTGTTGTGGAAATGTGGAATTTAAATACAGTTAATTCAATAAATCTGGAATAAAAAGCAAATATCAGTAATGGTGACCATGAAACTATCAGATTGTTATAAGACCCATCTGGTTCACTAATGTGCTTTAGGGAAGGAAATCTGCCAGCCTTACCCGGTCTGGTCTATTTGTGACTCCAGACCCACAGCAATGTGGCTGACTCGTAACTACCCTCTGAAATGGCCTAGCAAGCCACTCAGCTGAAAAAAACCCCACGATGAAAAACAATATGAAGCATAAAACCGGACGGACCACCCGGCATTGACCTCGGCACTGGCTACGGACATGACAATGGCACACTCAGCCCAGTCGACCATGCAGTGTCCTTCTCATGAACAGCTGGGGACTTGTGCCAAAATTGGGAGAGCTGTCCTACAGACTAGTCAAGCAGCAGCCTGCTTTAATCATACTCACAGAATCATACCTTTCAGCAAATATCCCAGACTCCTCCATCACCATCCCTGGGTATGTAATGTCCCACCTGCAGGATAGACCCAGCAAAGGTGGCAGCACAGTAGTATACAGTTGGGAAGGAATGGCCCTGGGAGTCCTCAACAATGAATCCAGACTCCATGAAGTCTCATGGCTTCAGGTCAAGCATGGACAAGGAAACCTCCTGCTGATTATCACCTACTGCTCTCCCTCAGCTGATGAATCAGTACCACTCCATGTGGAACACGACTTGAAAGAAATACTGAGAATACCAAGGGCACCGAATGTCCTTCGGGTGGGGGGCTTCAATGTCCATCACTAAGAGTGGCGCGGTAGCACCACTAAAATAGAAACATAGAAACATAGAAAATAGGTGCAGGAGTAGGCCATTCGGCCCTTCGAGCCTGCACCGCCATTCAATGAGTTCATGGCTGAACATGCAACTTCAGTACCCCATTCCTGCTTTCTCGCCATACCCCTTGATCCCCCGAGTAGTAAGGACTACATCTAACTCCTTTTTGAATATATTTAGTGAATTCGCCTCAACAACTTTCTGTGGTAGAGAATTCCACAGGTTCACCACTCTCTGGGTGAAGAAGTTTCTCCTCATCTCGGTCCTAAATGGCTTACCCCTTATCCCTAGACTGTGACCCCTGGTTCTGGACTTCCCCAACATTGGGAACATTCTTCCTGCATCTAACCTGTCCAAACATGTCAGAATTTTAAACATTTCTATGAGATCCCCTCTCATTCTTCTGAACTCCAGTGAATACAAGCCCAGTTGATCCAGTCTTTCTTGATATGTCAGTCCCGCCATCCCGGGAATCAGTCTGGTGAACCTTCGCTGCACTCTCTCAATAGCAAGAATATCTTTCCTCAAGTTAGGAGACCAAAACTGTACACAATACTCCAGGTGTGGCCTCACCAAGGCCCTGTACAACTGTAGCAACACCTCCCTCCCCTGTACTCAAATCCCCTCGCTATGAAGGCCAACATGCCATTTGCTTTCTTAACCGCCTGCTGTACCTGCATGCCAACCTTCAATGACTGATGTACCATGGCACCCAGGTCTCGTTGCACCTCCCCTTTTCCTAATCTGTCACCATTCAGATAATAGTCTGTCTCTCTGTTTTTACCACCAAAGTGGATAACCTCACATTTATCCACATTATACTTCATCTGCCATGCATTTGCCCACTCACCTAACCTATCCAAGTCACTCTGCAGCCTCATAGCATCCTCCTCGCAGCTCACACTGCCACCCAACTTAGTGTCATCCGCAAATTTGGAGATACTACATTTAATCCCCTCATCTAAATCATTAATGTACAATGTAAACAGCTGGGGCCCCAGCAGAGAACCTTGCGGTACCCCACTAGTCACTGCCTGCCATTCTGAAAAGTACCCATTTACTCCTACTCTTTGCTTCCTGTTTGACAACCAGTTCTCAATCCATGTCAGCACACTACCCCCAATCCCATGTGCTTTAACTTTGCACATTAATCTCTTGTGTGGGACCTTGTCGAAAGCCTTCTGAAAGTCCAAATATACCACATCAACTGGTTCTCCCTTGTCCACTTTACTGGAAACATCCTCAAAAAATTCCAGAAGATTTGTCAAGCATGATTTCCCTTTCACAAATCCATGCTGACTTGGACCTATCATGTCACCTCTTTCTAAATGTGCTGCTATGACATCCTTAATAATTGATTCCATCATTTTACCCACTACTGATGTCAGGCTGACCGGTCTATAATTCCCTGTTTTCTCTCTCCCTCTTTTTTAAAAAAGTGGTGTTACATTGGCTACCCTCCACTCCATAGGAATTGATCCAGAGTCTATGGAATGTTGGAAAATGACTGTCAATGCATCCGCTATTTTCAAGGCCACCACCTTAAGTACTGTGGGATGCAGTCCATCAGGCCCTGGGGATTTATCGGCCTTCAATCCCATCAATTTCCCCAACACAATTAACCGCCTAATAAGGATTTCCCTCAGTTCCTCCTTCTTACTAGACCCTCTGACCCCTTTTATATCCGGAAGGTTGTTTGTGTCCTCCTTAGTGAATACCGAACCAAAGTGCTTGTTCAATTGGTCTGCCATTTCTTTGTTCCCGTTATGACTTCCCCTGATTCTGACTGCAGGAGACCTACGTTTGTCTTTACGAACCTTTTTCTCTTTACATACCTATAGAAACATTTGCATTCCGTCTTAATATTCTCTGCAAGCTACCTCTCGTACTCTATTTTCCCTGCCCTAATCAAACCCTTTGTCCTCCTCTGCTGAGTTCTAAATTTCTCCCAGTCCCCAGATTCACTGCTATTTCTAGCCACTTCCTTGGCTTTAGTACTATCCATGATTTCCCTTGATAGCCACGGTTGAGCCACCTTCCCTTTTTTATTTTTACGCCAGACAGGGATGTACAATTGTTGTAGTTCATCCATGCGGTCTCTAAATGTCTGCCATTGCCCATCCACAGTCAACCCCTTAAGTATCATTCGCCAATCTATCCTAGCCAATTCACGGCTCATACCTTCAAAGTCACCCTTCTTTATGTTCTGGACCATGATCTCTGAATTAACTGTTTCATTCTCCATCCTAATGTAGGATTCCAACATATTATGGTCACTCTTCCCCAAGGGGCCTCGCACAACGAGATTACTAATTAATCCTCTCTCATTACACAACACCCAGACTAAGATGGCCTCCCCCCTAGTTGGTTCCTCGACATATTGGTCGAGAAAACCATCCCTTATGCACTCCAGGAAATTCTCCTCCACCGTATTGCTTCCAGTTTGGTTAGCCCAATCTATATTCATGTTAAAGTCACCCATGATAACTGCTGCACCTTTATTGCATGCATCCCTAATTTCCTGTTTGATACCCTCCCCAACATCACTACTACTGTTTTGAGGTCTGTACACAACTCCCACTTACGTTTTTTGCCCTTTGATGTTCTGCAGCTCTACCCATATAGATTCCACATCATCCAAGCTAATGTCCTTCCTAACTATTGCATTAATCTCCTTTTTAACCAGCAATGCTACCCCACCTCCTTTTCCTTTTATTCTATCCTTCCTGAATGTTGAATACCCTTGGATGTTGAGTTCCCAGCCCTGATCATCCTGGAGCCACATCTCTGTAATCCCAATCACATCATATCTGTTAATATCTATTTGCACAGTTAATTCATCCACCTTATTATGGATACTCCTTGCATTAAGACACAAAGCCTTCAGGCTTGTTTTTTTAACAACCTTTGTCCTTTTAGAATTATGATGTAGTGTGGCCCTTTTTGTTTCTTGCCTTTGTTTACTCGGCCTTCCACTATTGCTTTTTACCTTTCTACCATCTATTTCTGACTCCATATTACTTCGCCCTATCTCGCTGCATAGGTTCCCATCCCCCTGCCATATTAGTTTAAACACTCCCGAACTGCATTAGCAAATGTCACCCCTAGGACATCAGTTCCAGTCCTGCCCAAGTGCAGACCGTCCCTTTTGTACAGGTCCCACTTCCCCCAGAACTGGTTCCAATGTCCCAGGAATTTGAATCCCTCCCTCTGAATGAGCTGGCTGTGTCCTGAAGGACATAGCTTCTAGACTGGGCCTGCAGTGAGAGAACCAACACCAGGGAAAACCTAATTGATCCCATCCTCACCAATCTATCTGTCACAGATGTGTCTGTCCATGACAGCATTGGTAGCAGTGACCACTGCAGAGTCCTTGTTGAGACGAAGTCCAATCTTGACCCCGAGGACACCATCCAATATGCTGTGTGGCACTACCACCATGCTAAATGGGACAGATTCAGAACAGATCTAACAGCTCAAAACTGGGCATCCATTAAATGCTGTGGGCCAGCAGCAGCAGAATTGTATTCCACCACAATTTATAACCTCATGGCCTGGCATATCTCCCACTCTACCATTACCATCATGGGACCAAACCTGGTTCAATGAGGAGTGCAGAAGAGCATGCCATGAGCAGCACCAGGCATACGTAAAAATGAGATGCCTGTCTGGGGAGGCTGCAACACAGGGCTACTTGCATGCTAAATAATGGAAGCAGAATGCTATAGACAGAACTAAGCAATCCCAAAGGCAACGGATCAGATCAAAGCTCTGCATTCCTGCCACATCCAGACATGAATGGTGGCAGAAAATTAAACAACTAATGGGAGGATTTGGCGCCATGAATTTCCCATCATCAATGATCACAGATTCCAGCACACAAGTACAAAAGACAAGGCTGAAACATTTGCCGCCATCTTCAGGCCGAGGTGCCAATTGGATGATCCTTATCGGCCTCCTCCTGAGGTCCCCACCATCACAGAAGATAGTCTTCAGTCAATTCAATTCACTCCATGTGATATCAAGAAACGACTGAGAGCACTGGATACAGCAAAGGCAATGGGGCCCTGACAACATCCCGAATGTCACGCTGAAGACTTGTGCTCCTCTAACCAAGCTCTTCCATAACATCTACAACACTGGCAACTACCAGACAAGGTGTAAAATTGCCCAGGTATGTCCTGTCCATGAAAAGCAGGACAAATCTAATCTGGCCAATTACTGCCCCATCAGTCTACTCTCAAATCATCAGCAAAGTGATGGAAGGTGTCATCAACAGTGCTATCAAGCGGCACTTACTCACCAATAACCTCCTCACTGATGCTCAGTTTGGGTTCCGCCAGGACCACACAGCTCCTGACCTCATTACAGCCTTGGTCCAAACATGGACAAGAGAGCTGAATTCCAGAGGTAAGGTGAGAGTGACTGCCCTTGACATCAAGGCAGCATTTGACTGAGCAGTTGGAATCAAGGAACCCTAGTAAAACATCTGTCATTGTGAAAATGCTGGAGTCCATTATTAAGGAAGCAGTAGCAGGACATTTGGAAAAGCATAATACGATCAAACAGAGTCAACATGGTTTTATGAAAGGGAAATCATGTTTAAAATATTTGCTGGAATTCTTTGAGGATATAATGAGCAGGGTGGATAAGGGGGAACCAGTGGATGTGGTGTATTTGGATTTCCAGAAGGCACTCGATAAGGTGCCACATAAAAGATTACTACACAAGATAAACGGGGTTGGGGATTATATATTAGCATGGATAGCGGATTGGCTAACAGAAAACAGAGAGTCGGGATAAATGGATCATTTTTCAGTTGGCAAACGATAACTAGTGGAATGTCACAGGGATCAGTGCTGGGGCTTCAACTATTTACAGTCTATATTAATGACTTGGATGAAGGAACCATGTTTGCTGATGAAACAAGCAAGTAGTGAGGAGGACACAAAAAGTCTGCAAAGGAATATAGACAGGCTAAGTGAGTGGGCAAACATTTGGCAGATGTCGTATAATGTGGGAAAGTGGGACATTATCCACTTTGGCAGGAAAAATAAAAAAGCTAAATATTATTGAAATGGAGAGAAATTACAAAATGATGCAGTACAGAGGGACCTTGGGGTCTTTGTGCATGAAACACAAAAAATTTAGTATGCAGGCACAGCAAGTAATCAGGAAGGCAAATGGAATGTTGGCCTTTATTGCAAAGGGGATGGAGTATAAAAGCAGGGAAGTCCTGCTACAACTGTACAGGGTATTGATGACACCACACCTGGAGTACTACGTGCAGTTTTGGTCTCCTTATTTAGGAAATTATATATTTGCATTGGAGGCAGTTCAGAGAAGGTTCACTAGCTTGATTCCTAAGATGAAGGGGTTGACTTAAGAAGAAAGGTTGAGCAGGTTGGGCCTCTACTCATTGGAGTTTAGAAGATTGAGAGGTGATCTTATTGAAACGTATAAGATTCTGAGGGGGCTTGACAAGGTAGATGCAGAGAGGGTGTTTCCCGTCATGGGGAAATCTAGAACTATGGGGCATAGTTTCAGTATAAGGGGGTCGCCCATTTTAAACTGATTTGAGGAGGAACTTTTTCTCTTAGAGGGTCGTAAATCTGTGGAATACCCTGCCCAGAGAACTGCGGAGGATGGGTCATTGAATATATTTAAGTTGGAGAGATACTGATTTTTGAGCGATAAGGGAGTGAAGGGTTATGGGGAGCAGGCAAGGAAGTGGAGCTGAGCCCAAGATTAGATCAGCCATTATCTTATTAAATGGCAGAACAGACTTGAGGGGCCAAATGGCTACTCCTGCTTCTATTTCTTATGTTCGTATCAGGGGGAATATTGTCCGCTGGCTGAAGTCATATTTAACACAAAGGAAGATGGCTGTGGTTATTGGAGGTCAATCTTCACAGCCCCAGGAAATATCTGCAGGAGTTCCTCAGGGCAGTGTCCTCGGCCCAAACATCTTCAGTTGCTTCATCAATGAACTTCCCTCCATCATATCGTCAGAAATGGGGATGTTTGCTTTTGTCTGCACAATGTTCAATGCCATTCGCAACTCCTCAGATCATGAAGTAGTCCATGCTCGCATGCAGCAAGACCTGGATGACATTGAGGCTTGGGCCGATAAGTGGCAAGTTACATTCGCACCACACAAGTGCCAGGCAATGACAATCTCCAACAAGCGAGAGGCTAACTACTGCTCCTTGACATTCAACAGCATTACCATCACCGAATTCCCCAACATCAAAACCCAAGGGGTCACCATTGACCAGAAACTTAACTGCATCAGCCACATAAATAATATGGCCACAAGAGCAGGCCAGCGGCTGAGTATTCTGTGGCGAGTGACTCACCTCCTGACTCCCCAAAGCCTTTCCATTGTCTACAAGGCACAAGTCAGGAGTGTGATGGAATATTCTCCACTTGCCTGGATGAGTGCAGCTCCAATAACACTCAAGAAGCTCAACACCATCCAAGACAATGGAGCACGCTTGCTTGGTACCCCATCTACAAACTTAAACCTTCACTCCCATCACCACCGGCATACCGTGCCTGCAGTGTGTACCATCTAAAAGATGCACTGCAGCAACTCACCAAGGCTTCTTCAACAGCGACTCCCAAAGCCATGACCTCTACCACCTAGAAGAACCAGGGCAGCTGGCGCATGGGAAGACCATCAACTGTAAGTTCCCATTCAAGTTACACATCATCCTGCCTTGAAAGAATATCGCCGTTCCTTCATCGTTGTGGGTCAAAATCCTGGAACTCCCTCCCTAACAGCACTGTGGGAGTACCTTCACCATACAGACTGCAATGGTTCAAGAAGGCAGCTCACCATCACCTTCTCAATGACAATTAGGGATGGGCAATAAATGCTGGTCTTGCCAGCGACACCCACATCCCAGGAATGAATAACAAAGTGAGGAACAGCTTGTGGCTGAGGAAAGTGATTTCTGTCAGGTGGAAGCTTTTACTGTACATTTCTAAAATGCATTCAGGAGAACTTTTTTTAGCAAGTGTGTAGCAAGCCCAACACGGGAGGGGACAGTTCTGGATTTAGTTTTAGGGAATGAAGCTGGGCAGGTGGGAGGGGTATCAGTGGGAGAGCATTGAGGTACTGGTGCCCATAATTCAGTTAGATTTAAGGTAGTTATGGAAAACGACAAAGATAGACCAGGAATAAAAGTTCTCAATTGGGGAAAATGCCAATTTTGCAAAGCTGAGATGGGACTTCGCCAAAGTGGACTGGAAACAGCTACTTGAAGGTAAATCAGTGTCAGAGCAGTGGGAGGCATTCAAGGAGAATCTAGAGCCCCCTGGATGTCGAGGGATATGCAGTGTAGGATAAAGCAAAAAAGGGAAGCTTATGACAGATATCGAGGGCTAAATACTGCAGAATCTCTCGAGGAGTATAGAAAGTGCAGGGGTGAAATTAAAGGGAGGGGGGCTTACAGTGGCCTAGAAACTGCGGTTAATGTAGAGGTCCTGCCGAAATTAACGGCAGGAACTCGTGATTTCTTTCTGTTTCCCAGTGAGCAGCCGAACAGATTGAGAGGCTGGCTGGCTGCTCGGCAGGAAAGCCTGCGCTGGAAGTGAGTTGGTGAGAGATCGGAGCATGGGTTGTGGAAGGGGAGGGAGGGGGTTCGGAATGTGGGGTGGGGGCGATGATCGGAGCGAGATTGGGGTGTGGGTCCGGGGAGCTCGGGGTGTGGGTCGGGGGAGCTCAGGCTGTGGGTCAGAGGGGGAAGGGGAGATCGGGGAGTGGGTCGGGATAGCTCGGGGCGTGGGGAGTGTCGGGGCATGGGTCAGGGCGTGGGTCGGAGCGAGGTCGGGGTGTGGGTCGGGGCAGGCGGCCCGTGGGTCAGGCCGTGGGTCGCAGCGTGTGTCGGAGGGAGGATGGGGCGTAGGTCGCGGGGAGGTCGGGGCGTGGGTTGGGGGAGGTATTTCCAGAAGTTTATTTGTGTCTTCCTTCGTGAAAACAGAACCAAAGTATTTGTTTAACTGGTCCACCATTTCCCCATTATAAATTCACCTGAATCTGACTGCAAGGGACCTACGTTTGTTTTCACTAATCTTTTTCTCTTCACGTACTTATAGAAGCTTTTGCAGTCAGTTTTTATGTTCCCGGCAAGCTTCCTCTCATACTCTATTTCCCCCCTCCTAATTAAACCCCTTGTCTTCCTCTGCTGTATTACAAAGTTCTCCCAGTCCTCAGGTTTGCTGCTTTTTCTGGCCAAGTTATATGCCTCTTCCTTGGATTTAACACTCTCCTTAATTTCCTTTGTTAGCCACGGTTGAGGCACCTTCCCCGTTTTATTTTTACTCCAGACAGGGATGTACAATTATTGAAGTTCATCCATGTGATCTTTAAATGTTTGCCTTTGCTTATCCACTGTCAACCCTTTAAGTATCACTCGCCAGTTTATTCTAGCCAATTCACATCTCATACCATCGAAGTTACCTTTCCCCAAGTTCAGGACCCTAGTCTCTGAATTAACTGTGTCACTCTCCACCTTAATAAAGAATTCTACCATATGGTCACTCTTCCCCAAGGGACCTCGCACAACAAAATTGTTACTTAGTCCTTGCTCATTACACATCACCCAGTACACGATGGCCAGCCCTCTAGTTGGTTCCTTGACATATTGGTCTCGAAAACCATCCCGAATATACTCCAGGAAATCCTCCTCCACCGGATTGCTACCAGTTTGGTTAACCCAGTCAATATGTAGATTAAAGTCGCACATGATAACTGCTGTACCTTTATTGCACGCCTCCCTAATTTCTAGTTTGATGCTGGCCCCATCCTCATTACTACTGTTTGGTGGTCTGTACACAACTCCCACTGGCATTTTCTGCCATTTGGTATTCCGTAGCTCCGCCCATACAGATTCCACATTATCCAAGCTAATGTCCTTCCTTACTATTGCATTAATTTCCTCTTCAACCAGCAACGCCACCCCACCTCCTTTTCCTTTCTGTCTATCCTTCCTAAATGTTGAATACCCCTGGATGTTGAGTTCCCAGCCTTGGTCACCCTGGAGCCATGTCTCCGTGATGCCAATTACATTATATCCGTTAATTGCTATCTGCGCAGTGAGTTTGTCCACCTTATTCCGAATACTCCTGGCATTGAAGCACAGAGCCTTAAGGATTGTCTTTTTAACACCCTATGCCCCTTTAGGATTTTGCTGTAATGTGGCCCTTTTTGCTTTTGTGAAATGGGCCTTCACGATGTATTCAGTCTTACAAGGCTGGCGAATGTAGCAAGATCCATTCTGCGCATGCACGTTTTTTTTTCAAGCAAAGACCTTTTCCCTCGATTCGGGTGGTCAGGCATCATTGGTACATGCTCAGAAGGTAAAGGAAGGGAGAGAGAGAGAAGGAGGTTTTTCAATGGTGGATTTTGAAGGAGTGCTGAACCTAAAATGATGGAGATGTCCCAGGAGGATTCGGGAGAGAGTCTGCAGGAGGTTGCAGGGAGGAGGGCGAAAACCTTTTCAGATGAGGTTAATGAGGCCTTATTCAACGAGGTGGAGACTTGGTGGGACCAATTAACCCAGGGTGGGTGTGGGAAACCTCCACCCTGGATTTATCAAAAAATATGGGCGGATATCGCTGCCCTTGTTTCATCGGTGGCCCACGCTAGGTGTGAGGCAGACCAGTGCCGCAAGCACTGGAAGAGTCTTGTCACATCGACAAGAGTAAGTATTAAATTATTAAATTTAAAATTGTAATGATGCATTGACTCATTAATTAGAATGTAAATTTGCCAGATTGTAATTAAGCTGGGTTATCTTGAGTAGCTTCCCTGTTAAGATTTGGATTGGGGTCGGAACCTGTGCCCTTTAATTCTAATTTTGCTGTGATGCTTTAAATTTAATCGACAGTATGAATTATTATTTAAAGACTTTGATAGAAAATTGTGGCCAAGGAATGACTGGAAACAGACAGACCACAAACGCTCGGCATTTCTACCACTTTAGTTTAGAAGGAGAATTATTAAATTATATCTTTGTTTATGTGCTGTGAGCAACTCTTTAACTTGGGCACCGTCTCCTTTTTGGTTAGGTTGGAGGATGGGGCACGACTGAGCACTAAGGGGTCTGGTCAGCTTTACCCAGACTGTGTGAGTCTCTCCGACTGCTGTCAGTCACAGTGACCCAGCCTGGACTGGGAGAGAGCTGCCCTGGCTCACTGTCTGCCCTGGGACACTTTGGAACATTAGCTCCGGCCACACGGAGGTCTCCGAGCAGAGTCCATGGACACAGTGCCCCTTCCCATTATGGTCCTGTCATTGCCAAGCTCAACGGCGGTCCTGATCCCCCCTGCCCACCCCCTCGGGGACCTCCATCAATTTCAATAAACCGCCTCCCTCCCCTCAGGTGCCAAATGGTACGGCCCGTGGCTGGGGCCATTCCTGTCGATTGTATGCCAGATGTTTGGTGTCAAGCATTAGTTCCTAAACCCACTTATTAAATATTTTCTCTGAAAGTAGATGTTATAACCATGCATCCATTGGATACAAACCATATTAGCATATATCATCATCATCATCATCATAGGCAGTCCCTCGGAATCGAGGAAGACTTGCTTCCACTCCCAAAGTGAGTTCTTTGATGGCTGAACAGTCCGATACGAGAACCTTATCGAGGAAACAGCCCAGTAACAAAGGAACAGGCTGAAGACATGATTTTGCTCTTTCAGTTGGACTGCCTCAGGTGAATGACAATTGAACTTTTGGTGTGAGAAGAAGCATTTTGCAGATATATGAGTGGCAGGTTTTGGCTGCCATCTCACTCTCTCTTTCTCCTCTTCGACGCTTACTTGCTTCATTCAGCGCACCAGGACTGAGCACTCGATCTGGGATGGAGAGAAGAAACACCATCTACGAGCAAAGAGAGCCTTGCTATTTTGACAGTCAAGCTGACCTTGAGACTAGACTTGAATACCAGATTGGTACAGAATCAGAAGGTATGCCTCATCGGGAGAAGCAGCGAGTAAGCCAGAGGGTTAATTGATGAGCATTTATCCCATCCCACACATCTTTAAGACCACCGCATAGTGTGAAGGAATGTCGTGTGTCCCAACCAAGCCTCAGGGGTTTTAGTGGGGAGGTTTTTGCAGGGATTATAAGCGTACGCACAATTCTGTTGGACAGATCTGGTGGTGCAATTTTGAATCCGAGCAGAGGTGTTTTAGTCGTGAGTACTTTGCATTAGGGGCCTGTTCAGATGGGCCAGGGTTGTGTGTTAGAACATAACAACATAAGAAATAGGAGCAGGAGTAGGCCATACGGCCCCTCGAGCCTGCTCCACCATTTAATATGATCTTGGCTCATCCAATCATGGATTCAGGTCCACTTTCCTGCTCCCCATAACCCCTTATTCCCTTATCGGTTAAGAAACTGTCTATCTCTGTCTTAAATTTATTCAATGTCCCAGCTTCCACAGCTCTCTGAGGCAGCGAATTCCACAGATTTACAACCCTCTGAGAAAATAAATTTCTCCTCATTTCAGTTTTAAATGGGTGACCCCTTATTCTAAGATTATGCCCCCTAGTTCTAGTTTCCCCCATCAGTGGAAACATTCTCTCTGCATCCACCTTGTCAAGTCCCCTCATAATCTAATACATTTCGATAAGATCACCTCCCAATCTTCTGAATTCCAATGAGTAGAGGCCCAACCTACTCAACCTTTCCTCATAAGTCAACCCTCTCATCTCCGGAATCAACCCAGTGTACCTTCTCTGAACTGCCTCCAAAGCAAGTATATTCTTTTGTAAAATGTGGAAAAGAAAACTGCATGCAGTATTCCAGGTGTGGCCTCACCAATACCCTGTATAACTGTAGCAAAACTTCCCTGCTTTTATACTCCACCCCCTTTGCAATAAAGGCCAAGATTCCATTGGCCTTCCTGATCACTTGCTGTACCTGCATACTAACCTTTTGTGTTTCATGCACAAGTACCCCCAGATCCCACTGTACTGTAGCACTTTGCAATTTTTCTCCATTTAAATAATAACTTGCTCTTTGATTTTTTTTCTGCTAAAGTGCATGACCTCACACTTTTCAACATTATGCTCCATCGACCAAATTTTTTCCCATGCACTTAGCCTGTTTATGTCCTTTTGCAGATTTTTTGTGTCCTCCTCACACATTGCTTTTCCTCCCATCTTTGTACCGTCAGCAAACTTGGCTACATTACACTCTGTCCCTTCTTCCAAGTTGTTAATAAAGATTGTAAATAGTTGGGGTCCCAGCACTGTCCCTGCGGCACCCCACTAGTTACTGATTGCCAACCCGAGAATGAGCCATTTATCCCAACTTCTGTTCTCTGTTAGTTAGCCAATCCTCTATCCATGCTAATATATTACCCCGACCCCGTGAACTTTTATCTTGTGCAGTAACCTTTTATGTGGCACCTTGTCAAATGCCTTCTGGAAGTCCAAATACACCATATCCACTGGTTCCCTTTTATCCACCCTCTTCGTTACATCCTCAAAGAATTCCAGCAAATTTTTCAAACATGACTTCCTCTTCATAAATCCATGCTGACTCTGCCTGACCGAATTATGTTTTTCCAAATGTCCTGCGACTGCTTCTTTATTAATGGACTCCAACATTTTCCCAACCACAGATGTTTGGCTAACTGGTCTATAATTCCTGCTTTTTTCTGGCTCCTTTGTGTTGTACTGTGTTTGTTTTGTTTTACACCAATTGGATTTGTTTTACTGAGTTCAGATCTTTGCTTTAACTTGAATAAAAGCATTGTGATGGTTGAGACCGAAAGATCTGGCTATAACTGTGTATTTCTGTTCACCTCTATAATTCTGCTGTCCAGAACTGTTGTAAGAGGGGTGATTCGATACCACCAAGGGCAAAACCACTTACATGTCCTCCTCCTCATCCACCTCCCCTCTCTCAGTCCAATCTGGCAGTCCGATCTGGCAATTGCTGTCCTCTCCTGATAGATAGGTTATGCAATATGCATCACACCACAATGAACACAGTGAACTGCTCTGGGTGGTAATTTAGGTTGCCTCCTGAGTGGTCCAGGCTCAGAACTCCAATTGTCTTTTTGACGATATTGCTTGTGGCTATATGGCTTTCGTTGTAGTGCTTCTCAGCTTCTGTTTGGGGCTTACGCAGGGGGGTCATGAGCCAGCTGGAAAGGCCATATCCTTTATTCCCCCAGCATCTGTATTGTATGGGGTTAATCACATACTGTTAATTATGATATTTAGTCATTCACAGTGTGTCTCTGCTCCATGCTTCGTGGATTGTTGTTGCTATATAGAGAGAGAGAAAAAGCGACCTTGGGACGCACAACAGCTTGTTATGAGACCGTCCGTGGCTCGCGATCTCATGCTTTGTGGTCAAGCACCTGGGGCCTTACAGATTAGGAGTTGGCCATAAGCCACATGCACCCATGTTTTGTTCAATAGTATGTTTATTTGACAGTATAAATGTACAGCACTGTCCCGTAGCTCTTTGAACTTCACCTTGGACCGTAATTCGCGAGCGGTGCCGGGACCCCCAATGCTCCAGACCAGCCGCCGCTGTGGAGTTCCCGATGGGCTGAAGGCCGTGAGCATTGTTGCATCTTATCATACTTCTCTTTTCTTCGTAAACTATATTATTATGTTTCTTTTCTCTCTGTAAACGGTATCTTATTCTTTACTTCATTTGTCTTGTCTCTTATTTAACATTCATCCAGATCCCGAACCTGGGTCTATTATTATCGATCCAAAACAGCATCCAACCCTGACCTTGTGGCTGACTCTTAAACAGGTCAGAGACAGTGCTCTCAAACAAGATGTGCGCATCATGAATGCTCCCTGGAAAATTTGCATTTACTGCCATGATCATTTGCTTGTGGTCAACAACGAGCTACACATTTAGGAAGTGGAATCCCTTTTGGTTCCGAAACACCTCTGCATCCTGTAAAGCTGCTCACAGGGCGATATGCGTAGAGTCTATTGCTCCCTGCACCTTGGGGAAGTTTGCTATTCTCGAGAACCCTAAAGCCCTCTCAGTCTGTGCCTCCCTGGTCATAGCAAAGTTTATAAAGTCCATCGTGCGTGAGTAAAGGGCTTCAGTCACCTGTCGAATGCAGCGATGTGTGGAGTGCTGAGAGATACCTCAAATGTCACCAGCTGAGGCCTGAAAGGAGCCTGATGCGTAGAAGGAAAGTGCTGCAGTAACCTTTACCTCTATGGGCACTGCGCTCCTGCTGGTGCTGGTAGGCTGCAGATCTCCCTTAATTATCTGGCATAGCGCGCTGATGACCTCCTTTCGGAATCGCAGCCTTCTAACGCACATGTTATCGGACAAGTCCAGGTATGATCGCTTATCCCTGTAAGTGCATTGGCTGTAATGTCTCCTCCACCTCAGCAGTCTGCCACCTCTTTGATTGGGCACATAATGCTCTTCAATGAACCTTCTCCCATCTCCATTCTGCAGCATGTGAGTAGTCATCAATACTGGTTTTGAAATTACAGGCCCCATCACTATAAACCACTATAACTGCCCTAATCTATCTTCTTAAATTGTCCTCAACAAATACAATATAAACTGGAAATTAACCACAATGTGATTAGATGATTGGCAAGATTCAAAAACGCCCTTAAAATCACTCACAAATTGCTTCTTCTTCCCACTACTTCAAGCAGCCTTTCATTAAAGATCCTCCGAGTTACAAGATGGTGTCCGTATTGCCGAGTTAAAGTTAGGTGAGTGCAGTTTTTCTTGAGTGTCTTTTTGGGCCAGCGATCATTTGGGCGAATTATGGGTGAAATGCCGAAAATAGCGCTCGGCGATAATCTGGGCGATAATCGGGCTCTAGTTTCCATTATAAACAGTATTCTGGGCCTTGCACGAGGATGATGTCATAAAAAATAAGCTGGGTGATGCAGCTCATATCTGTATGCTGAAAGTTGCGCTGATGATAAATGGGCTATTATCAGCACTAGTTTCCATTTTTCATCAGAAATGGGCGATAGCCTGAATCTCAGCATTTATATGGGCGCTAAATGGGTGTTAAATGGGCAATGATGTGCCGAAAGTCTAGCCCTATAGAATCATAGAAATTTACAGCATGCAAGGAGGTCGTTTAGGCCCATCATGTCCGTGCCAGCCGACCAAGAGCGAACCAGCCTAATCCTACTTTCCAGCTCTTGGTTCACAGCCCTGTAGGTTACGGCACTTTAAGTGCACATCCAAGTATTTTTTAAATGTGGTGAGGCTTTCTGCCTCTATCACCCTTTCAGGCAGTGAGTTCCAGACCCCCACCACCCTCTAGATTAAGAAATTTCCCCTCCTATCTCCTCTAAACCTCCCCCAATTATTTTTACATCTGGTTATTTGAAATTGCCAATCGTTTGACAGTGGTGTCGTACACAACCTTATTACTTCCACCGGCTGAAAGAAACTCGTGTTCAGTGATTCCATGATTTTAGAACTGATTTCAGTCTCCTAAAAAAAATGACTAGATTGTCCAATTCAACAATTATTTAATTAGGCATTTGGGTAATAAAGAGTTCAGCAAATCTTATTTTGTTGCTGTTGATACCATGGGCAGTGGACAGAGGAATACGTGAACCTGCCCGATTTTCCCTCCACCCATTTTAATGGACAGTTAATTGAGCAAAGCTGGGCAATGGCCCAAACAACACATGGGCAACTTTCCAAGCCTCTCCCCCCAGAACACAAAGGCAGATAATTATCCAAAATATAAATCTACTCACATTTGTAAATAGATAGAAGCTCGCTAATTACAACAACAACATGCATTTATATCTCACCTTTAAAGTAGTGAAATGAAGGAACAGCGATATATTTCCAAGTCAGCATCATGTGTGAGTTCGAGGGGAACTTGCAGGTGGTGGTGTTGTGTAAGAATACACCATTTTCTGCTTTTAAGATTGCCGAACCTGTAAATTGACGAACTCCTGATAACCCAGTATACATTGCAGGCCAACAGACCTTTTTGTTGAACTTTAATTAATGCAGGCACGTGAAGTAACTGTCCCACAGATTGATAAGACTGTAAGATAACAATCCCTGCCTCAGTAACACTCCCACGGATTGATAAGACTGTAAGAGAACAATCCCTGCCTCAGTAACACTCCCACGGATTGATAAGACTGTGAGAGAACAATCCCTGCCTCAGTAACACTCCCACGGATTGAGAAGAGAACCAACCGAGCCCACAGAAGTTACATCGGACTGGAACATAACATTAAAGAATAACAAACTGCAGACCTTTTTGATAGTCTGGATAGTTTGGAACACACACGTAATAGGCCGATAGCCAATTTTCTAAGTTTAATTACAGTGCAAAGTCTCTTGTCCACTGCTGCAATCGAGAGAATTGGTAACCTGATTGGTAACTAAGGGAATCAGGGAGTTTCTGATAGCTGATCACAGCTGGAATTAGCTCTGTGTGAGTATAGAAACATAGAACATAGGTGCAGGAGTAGGCCATTCGGCCCTTCGAGCCTGCACCGCCATGCAATAAGATCATCGCTGATCATTCCCTCAGTACCCCTTTCCTGCTTTCTCTCCATACCCCTTGATTCCCTTAACTGTAAGGGCCATATCTAACTCCCTCTTGAATATATCCAATGAACTGGCATCAACAACTCTCTGCAGCAGGGAATTCCACAGGTCAACAACTCTCTGAGTGAAGAAATTTCTCCTCATCTCAGTCCTAAATGGCCTACCCTTATCCTAAGACTATGTCCCCTGGTTCTGGGCTTCCCCAACATCGAGAACATTCTTCCCGCATCGAAGCTGTCCAGTCCCGTCAGAATCTTATACGTTTCTATGAGATCCCCTCTCATCCTTCTAAACGCCAGTGAATAAAGGCCCAGTTGATCCAGTCTCTCCTCATATGACAGCCCAGCCATCCCTGGAATTAGTCTGGTGAACCTTCGCTGCACTCCCTCAATAGCAAAAACGTCTTTCCTCAGACGAGGAGACCACAACTGAACACAATATTCCAGGTGAGGCCTCACTAAGGCCCTGTACAACTGCAGTAAGACCTCCCTGCTCCTATATTCAAATCCCCTAGCTATGAAGGCCAACATACCATTTGCCTTCTTCACCGCCTGCTGTACCTGCGTGCCTACTTTTAGAGACTGATGAACCATGACACCCAGGTCTCGTTGTACCTCCCCTTTTTCTAGTTTGCCGCCATTCAGATAATATTCTGTCTTCATGTTTCTGCCACCAAAATGGATAACCTCACATGTATCCACATTATCCTGCATCTGCCATGTATTTGCCACTCACCTATATCTGTCCAAGTCACCCTGCAGCCTCTTAGCATCCTCCTCACAGCTCACACCACCACCCAGTTTAGTGTCATCCGCAAACTTGGAGATATTACACTCAATTCCTTCATCCAAATCGTTAATGTATATTGCACTGAGCCCTGCGGCACCCCACTAGTAACTGCCTGCCATTCTGAAAAGGACCCGTTTATTCCTACTCTCTGCTTCCTGTCTGCCAACCAATTCTCTATCCTCGTCAGTACATTACCCCCAATACCATGTGCTTTGATTTTGTACACCAATCTCTCGTGCAGGACCTTGTCAAAAGCCTTTTTTAAGTCCAAGTACACCACATCCACTGGTTCTCCCTTGTCCACTCTACTAGTGACATCCTCAAAAAAATTGAGAAGATTCGTCAAGCATGATTTCCCTTTCATAAATCCATGCTGACTCGGTCCGATCCTGTCACTGCTTTCAAAATGGGCTGCTATTTCATCCTTAATGATTGATTCGAACATTTTCCCCACTACTGATGTCAGGCTAACCGCTCTATAATTACCCACTTTCTCTCTCTCTCCTTTTTTAAAAAGTGGCGTTACATTAGCTACCCTCCAGTCCATAGGAACTGATCCAGAGTCGATAGATTATTGGAAAATGATCACCAATGCATCCACTATTTCTCGGGCCATTTCCTTAAGTACTCTGAGATGCAGACTATCAGGACCAGGGGATTTATCGGCCTTTAATCCCATCAATTTCCCTCACACAATTTCCCGCCTAATAAGGATATCTTTCATTTCCTCATTCTCACTCGACCCACTGTCCCCTAATACATTTGGAAGGTTATTTGTATCTTCCTTTGTGAAGACAGAACCAAAGTATTGGTTCAATTGGTCTGCCATTTCTTTGTTCCCCATTATAAATTCACCTGAATCCGGCTGCAAGGGCCCTATGTTTGTCTTTACTAATCTTTTTCTCTTCACATATTTATAGAAACTTTTGCAATCAGTTTTTATGTTCCCTGCAAGCTTCCTCTCATACTCTATTGTCCCCTTCTTAATTAAACCCTTAGTCCTCCTCTGTTGAATTCCAAATTCCTCCCTGTCCTCAGGTTTGTTGCTTTTTCTAGCCAATTTATATGCCTCTTCCTTAACACTATCCTTAATTTCCCTTGTTAGCCATGGTTGAGCCACCTTCCCAGTTTTATTTTTACTCCAGACAGGGATGTACAATTGCCGAAATTCATCCATGTGATCTTTAAATGTTTGCCTTTGCTTTCGATTACTCACTTAAGGGATAGGCAATGTTAACCATTATAAGGGATTTAACCAGATAGGTTGATACGAGCTAATAATTAAGAAATTATTGTGCATTTAATAATTGTAAAGGGTTAATATTTCCACAGAAGCAGTAGTCACAAAAGTCAGTTCTGTTAATGACTTCTTTCCTGAAGCCAGACTTGTTAATGTTTTCACGGAGTCGACTATTGTAATTGTGTTTGATAGTTAATGGCTTCTTTTCTATAAAACACAGATACCAGTTTTTGTAATGACTTTATACAGAGGCCTTGGGCCCTAATTTGATGAACCTACCGTTGGCTGCCGCTGAGTTTTCTCGGCGGTCTCCCTGTTTTTTCAGTGCTCTCCCCTCCGAGCGAGTTTGGTGGGGCCCTCACGTGGGCGGGGAGAGAAGACCGCTGGGGAGCATCCGCTGGTATGCCGGTGTGCAACGCCAAGAAAAATCCTCCCGTTCCCTCCCGAGATTGGTCCGAGCGGTCCTCTGCTCCAGCAGCAGAAAAGATCTCTGCGTGGAGGCAGGTCTTACCTGGACGGTAGGTGTGAAGACCTGCAAGAAAAGGTTAGTGAAATGGTTTGTTTTATTTATTTTGCAGCGATTTTGTTTGATAGGGCCCACTGAAGGATTTGTAATGGTTTGTTTTTCATTTGTTGAAGATTTTGTTTTCTGTTCCCCCCTTCCTGGGCCCGACTCCAGCCTCGCTGTTACTTTGCCGAGGATCACATTTGCCACCCAGAATCCATCTGCTGCTACCCAGAATCAGCATGTAATGCCCATTTTTTCTGCCAGGTGTATTTTTTTTCATTTTTCCACAAAACTTCTGCCCAAAGTACCGTCAGGATCTTAGCGGTCTGTTCCGATGGTAAATGGGCGGAACTTAGGTTTGACCAAACTCAGGCCCCCTGTCTTTACTGTCAGATATGTTAATGGACTTATGAAAATGGCTATTGGAATTATGCGCACTGGTTAATGCTCCCTGTCTGGAAGATACAATTACAAATGACAGAGAAGATGAGAACAGATCGTAAGATTAGAACACGATAATTCAATCATCAACAGAATGAGGCCAAGCTCAGACACCCATTAACAAGGAACGTATATTGAAGAAAGTTAATATCCAGACCCCATGCCATACGGAGCAGATGACTTCAAGGAAGGAAGAAGTGTGAGTGTCCAGTGAAGCATCCCACATCAGCGCGTTTCATCATCCTTGGTTGTATGGGAAGTAAAGCCTGTATTTTAACCAAGTCTTTACTGTCCAAGATTGTATAATGCATGCTATGTGTGTTTAATAAACTGTTCTGGTTTACCAAAGCGAGTATCCTTGTCATCACCGTTTATGCCAGTCGAATCTAAGCAAATAAGGCCACTTAAAATACCATACAGATTGGCGACCATGGCAGGACTTGTGGTGACAACTTTGGATTGCTTGTTGAAGTATTCTAGAATCTCGGAAGTCACGCGTTTGGTCAATATGTGTGCTTTGGGAGGAGAAACCGGTTACAGGTGTGCAGAGTCTCGTGTGAAATCCACCAGAGATTGAAAAGCGTTCGTGAAATGGGCGCCAAACAAGTGGCATCGGTGTATAAGGAAAAGTTCAAAAAGTTGCCTGTGGGAGATTTAAAGGAACATTTGGTAGAATGTTTAAATAAGGGAATGAGTACACCCTCCGAAGAAGTAATAATGTTTATCCAGGAACAGGTAGACAGGAAAAAGTTAAAAGTTAGTAAGGCAAAAAAACTTTTAACTTATGGAGCACTCTACTATGTGCAGAGAGAGACGATGAATTGTTCAAAGAGAAAGAAAAAGAGATCGAGAGTCTTAAGCAGCAGTTACAGGAGGTTAAGTTGCACAAAAAACAACATTTACAGGAGATTAAGTTACACAAAGACAAGAGGTCGACCGGCTCAGCCAATTAGTTCGCGCACTCGAGCTGGGGGCTGCCCGCTGCTGTTGCTGCAGCAACAAAGTCTCTCACGTTTAAATGTGGGAGCTGTCCTGGTTGGGGCATATCAGACCTAACAGGAGTTGGAAAAGTATAAAAAGGAAAATACACAGATTAAACAAGAATTGGAGAATGTGAGAGGGCCGCTGAGAGAGGCGGTCAAACAGCCCCATCAGGGAGGGGGGGGGGGGGGAGGAGCTCACAGGGGGAGAGGAGCTCACGGGGGGGGGTGGTGGGGCGAGAGCAGCTCGGAGAGGTGGGAGAGAAGCTTGGAGAAGGGGATAAGGTCATGAACCCGGGGTAGAAGTTCAGGAACTTGTTTGGGAGAAAGCACTGTGAGAACAGTGGGGAGGGAGGAAGAATGTGATCCAGGGCTAAAGTGGGAGGGGGGATGAGAAGATAAATCATGTTCTCCCTCCCTCTCATAGGCCTGGATCACATTCTTCCACTTTTACCCCCTTTACACCTGCACCATGATCCCCCTCTCATCCCCACCCGCCACCCCCCACCCACCGCCCATGCTCCCAGACCGCAACGGTTCAAGAATGTAGTTCACTACCACATTCTCAGGGGCAACTGTGGGGGGGCAATAAATAAAAGAACTTTAAAAAATGAGAGACTATTCTGGGTTGGTCCTACAACATGCATAACATTCTAATTATGTGTCATTTGCCGGACTCGACTATTCCAATGTTCTCCGACCCAGCCTCCCATCTTCCACCCTCAATCAACTTGAGTTGATCTAAAACTCGGTGTATCCTAACATGCAGCGAGTGCCATTTACCCATCACCCTGTGTTCGTTGCCCCATGGTCCAACAACAATGTTCCTGCTAAGCTGCACAGCCATGCAGCTGTCTGGAGGTCCCATGCAGGCTGCTTACAGGTTTTGGAATGGGAGATTGTGCATTTGCGCAAAAAGTTAAATGGGCTGCACAGCATGTTAGTGAGACCACGCACCAAAAAGAATTCGGGGGAACATTGTCCACCAACACCATGGGCTAGAAATTCTGTAGCTCCCCGTTTGTAAAGTAGAAATTGTAGCGCCAGGCGCAAATGATTTTCTCCTGCCGGGAAATTCAGCTTTAGCACTCCAAGAGGGCAGTGTAGCGCTAAGTCAAGTACTGATCACTTCTCTGAGGGCGCTAAAGTCCGAGAGCGGGGTGGCAGCAGTAGAGAGCTGAACAATGTGAAGCGAATTGCAAACGGCCTCAGAGGCAGCTTCCCTCGCTTAAAGCGAAGGGCCAATGATGGGGCACAACCTACTTGTTGGCAGTTCTGCGTTGCAAGGTGACCTGTGCGACTGGCATTAAAGCCCCCAACACTCTCAGAAAGTGCAGCCATGAAACATCGAAAACTTTCAGCAGGCAAATAATAAAGTTTGGCCTACATGAAAACCCATCCCTTTAATTCGCGCTCCCCAAGCGGCCAGCCAAGTTGACAACGCCTCCTCTTCCTGCTGTTGTTCATGCCCGGCGATACAGCAGGGGGTGTGAGGCAATTTCACGTCCGGGGCAGTAATGGGGAGCTGCGCACTTTATGATGTCATGATCTGCGAGGTGCTAAAATCTCAGGTGGAAAGAGTTAGCGCCAGCGCTGTAGCAGCACTGAAGTTCGCGGGGATCGCTGAATTCACCGCGCTCAGTCACTGACCCCTCAGCATCCCTTTATCATCTCCCCCACACACTGCCGGCACTAACGGGAGGTGCTAAGCAGCTGAATTTCTCCCCCCACTTGTTTTAAAATTCTCATCCTTATGTTAAAATCCATCCATGGCCTCACATAGAAACATAGAAACATAGAAAATAGGTGCAGGAGCCGGCCTTTCGGCCCTTCGAGCCTGCACCACCATTCAATAAGATCATGGCTGATTATTCCCTTAGTACCCCTTTCCTGCTTTCTCTGCATACCCCTTGATCCCTTTAGCCGTAAGGGCCATATCTAACTCCCTCTTGAATATATCCAATGAACTGGCATCAACAACTCTCTGCGGCAGGGAATTCCACAGGTTAACAACTCTCTGAGTGAAGAAGTTTCTTCTCATCTCAGTCCTAAATGGCCTACCCCTTATCCTAAGATTGTGTCCCCTAACTATCTGAATTCAGCAACGATTGGAGGACCGGAGGAGCGGGCGAGGGTCAGCAACAATTGGGGCTGTTGCAGATGATCAGAGGGCCGGAGGAGCAGGGGCAATGGAGGAGCATCAGAGGGCCGTGAACAGCCTGGGGAATGGGAGGTGTGGGAGGCTGGATGACCATCGGAGGGCCGTGAACAGCCTGGGGAATGGGGGGTGTGGGGGCCTGGATGACCATCGGAGGGCCCCGACCAGCCTGGGGAATGCGGGATGTGGGGGCCTGGATGACCATTGGAGGGCCCCGAGCAGCCTGGGGAATGGAGGTTGTGGGGGGCTGGATGACCATCAGAGGGCCGTGAACAGCCTGGGGAATGGGGGGTGTGGGGGGCTGAATGACCATCGGAGGGCCCCGAGCAGCCTGGGGAATGGGGGGTGTGGGGGGCTGGATGACTATCGGAGGGCCATGAACAGCCTGGGGAATGGCGGGTGTGGGGGGTTGGATGACCATCAGAGGGCCGTGAACAGCCTGGGGAATGGGGTTGTGGGGGGCTGGATGACTATCGGAGGGCCGTGAACAGCCTGGGGAATGGGGGGTGTGGGGGGTTGGATGACTATCGGAGGGCCCCGAGCAGCCTGGGGAATGGGGGGTGTGGGGGGTTGGATGACTATCGGAGGGCCCCGAGCAGCCTGGGGAATGGGGGGTGTGGGGGGCTGGATGACTATCGGAGGGCCGAGAAGCAGGGGTGGTGGGGTGAGCACCGGAGGGCCGCGAACAGATCGGGGGCCAGGAGCATCCCAGTGGGTGTGGGGTTTAATGCCTCGTGGTGGGGATCGGAGTCTGGGGATGGGATTGGAGGTCTCCAATCGTGCTGCATGAGTTAGGCAGCGACGTTGGATCCAGGAGGTTAAGTGTAAAGGCACTTACCTCCTGGACCCAGTAATCCTCGCCTTCTCTTAGCTGTCGGGTTCCACGGTGCCTGCAAAACCTGACCAGCTAAAGTTACATTTAAAATGGAGGTTAAATATGGGACACAGCAGCCTTATTATAATAGTTAAATAATCGACCCCGTCTCCTGGCAACGGGTTGACTGCCTGCCCCCCATCCCGCCTCCATTAAAACCAGAAGTGGGTGGGTTGGAGACGGGTTCTGGTCGGGAATCACACTTTTAACACTTTAACTTCCCGTCCGACCTAAATCCATCTGTTCTTTTGGGTTAAAGATCCCTCCTGAATATCGGCAGGCTTTTCAGTGGTGCAGCATGTCACAGCTGAACCTGGTTTTGTTGTTTTTCTTGGCTTTTATCCCTCAGGAATATTTTCACGTTACACATCTTTTATCGCAGTTGAAATGAATCAAAGAATTGCAAACAAGTCTCAGCCAGTGCTACTGTGTCACCTCTCAAAGGTATATTAGAGTAGCCCAGTGTGACTGGCACTGTTTCTCCTGGTGCCTTTCCTGACCTTGCTCGCCACCTTCTCTCTCCCTTTCTCTTTGTGGAGATGCACACGTCCTGCAATCAGCACCTACCGCAGTCTGACAGGGACCAGAATTCACTCTGAGGGGAATTGTGAGTGCAATCCCATGTCTCACAACACTGTGCCGTCCCCTTCTATGTCATTTAGAATTGGCAATACTTGAGGCAAAAATAAAAATTCTATTTTATAAAAAATGCCCCAGTAATCATGAGTCAGCTTGAACTGATTTCCTGACGTAGCAAAAATCACAAAAGTTATGTTCTTTCACTTGAAAACCGATGTCATGTTATAGTGAGTGAAGGAATATGCTGAATATCCCCACCAAGCTGTGTGACTAAATGGCCAGAAATACCCAAATCTGATCAGACACAAGAATATTTTCTTTGTAGAAACTGTTGCAGCAAATTGTGACTGACCGATAAACAATTAGTTAAAAGCACCCCAGCCAACAGTTCAGTGACACAGAGGAATTATATTTCTGATGTAATTATGTGGTGTAAATAAGGACTGATGATCATGGCAGGGAGGGGTTGGAAAACACTGGTAGAAGTTCCTGGTTTAGTCCAGACATTTTTAGAAATGCATCAGTCTGGGACAGCGATGAATGTTTGTAAATTACAGCTAATTCAACACTGCCGGGGAAACATTGTTCAGGCTTCTAGTTAAAAAGGTAACATTTTTATTACTTTTCAACATGTTTATAAAATATATCTCATGAAGGCTTTCGACAAGGCCCCAAGCAAGAGATTAATGTGCAAAGTTAAAGCACATGGGATTGAGGGTAGTGTGCTGACGTGGATTGAGAACTGGTTGTCAGACAGGAAGCAAAGAGTAGGAGTAAATGGGTACTTTTCAGAATGGCAGGCAGTGACTAGTGGGGTACCGCAAGGTTCTGTGCTGGGGCCCCAGCTGTTTACATTGTACGTTAATGATTTAGACGAGGAGATTAAATGTAATATCTCCAAATTTGCGGATGACACTAAGTTGGGTGGCAGTGTGAGCTGCGAGGAGGATGCTATGAGGCTGCAGAGTGACTTGGATAGGTTAGGTGAGTGGGCAAATGCATGGCAAATGAAGTATAATGTGGATAAATGTGAGGTTATCCACTTAGGTGGTAAAAACAGAGACAGACTATTATCTGAATGGTGACAGATTAGGAAAAGGGGAGGTGCAACGAGACCTGGGTGTCATGGTACATCAGTCATTGAAGGTTGGCATGCAGGTACAGCAGGCAGTTAAGAAAGCAAATGGCATGTTGGCCTTCATAGCGAGGGGATTTGAGTACAGGGGCAGGGAGGTGTTGCTACAGTTGTACATGGCCTTGGTGAGGCCACACCTGGAGTATTGTGTACAGTTTTGGTCTCCTAACTTGAGGAAAGACATTCTTGCTATTGAGGGAGTGCAGCGAAGGTTCAGCAGACTGATTCCCGGTATGGCAGGACTGACATATTAAGAAAGACTGGATCAACTGGGCTTGTATTCACTGGAGTTCAGAAGAATGAGAGGGGATCTCATAGAAACGTTTAAAATTCTGACGGGTTTAGACAGGTTAGATGCAGGAAGAATGTTCCCAATGTTGGGGAAGTCCCGAATCAGGGGGCACAGTCTAAGGATAAGGGGTAAGCCATTTAGGACCGAGATGAGGAGAAACTTCTTCACCCAGAGAGTGGTGAACCTGTGGAATTCTCTACCACAGAAAGTTGTTGAGGCCAATTCACTAAATATATTCAAAAAGGAGTTAGATGTAGTCCTTACTATTAGGGGGATCAAGGGATATGGCGAGAAAGCAGGAATGGGGTACTGAAGCTGCATGTTCAGCCATGAACTCATTGAATTGCGATGCAGGCTCGAAGGGCCGAATGGCCTACTCCTGCACCTATTTTCTATGTTTCTATGTTTCTAAGTTCAGTTGAACTCAGCTGTCTACAAAAACAAATCCTTTCACTAAAACTGTCAGTTTGAGCTCTTGAGATTCAACCAATCGATGAAGGATCGGTTAAAGTGAATGTTATTCAATGCATATTGGACAATATTTATTATTTACTGTGAGTCAGTTGATAGCACTCCCGCTTCTGAACCGGAAGGTTGTGGGTTCAAGTCTCACTCCAAAGACTTTAATTTATTCATTCACGCAATTTGGCAGTCACTGGCAACGCCGGTATTTATTGCTTATCTCTCATAAGATCACAGAAGAACTTATTTTTAATTTCTTCACTGGGTTTGGGCGTCACTGGCAAGGCCAACTTTTATTGCCCATCCCTAATTGCCCTTGAGAAGTTGGTGGTGAGCCACCTTCTTGACCTGCTGCAGTCCGTGAGGTGAAGGTGCTCCCATAGTGCTGTTAGGGAGAGAGTTCAAGGATTTTGACCAATGTCATGAAGGAATGGTGATATCTTTCCACTGCAGTCACGGTGCACCAGTGGTGGAGGAAGTGAATGTTTTGATGTGGTGGATGGGGTGCTTTGCCTGGATAATGTCGAGCTTCTTGAGTGTTGTTGGAGCTGCACTCATCCAGGTAAGTGGAGTGTATTCCATCACATTTATGACTTGTGACTTGTTGACGGTGGAAAGGCTTTGGGGACTCAATTGCTGCAGAATATCCAGCCTCTGACCTGCTCTTGTAGGCACAGTATTTATGTGGTTAGTCCAGTTAAGATTCAGTTCAATGGTTATATCCAGGATGTTGATGGTGGGTGATTCGGCAATGGTAATCCCAGTGAAGTGGCTGGGCCCTCTCTTGTTGGAGATAGTCATTGCCTGGCCTTTGTGTGGTGTGACTGTGTAATGTATGTATGCCTGGGTTTACGTGCCACCAGGGGGAGCGACCGTCGGAGGTCATTGGGCCACAGACACACACGTGCAGCCCTTGAATATAAAGAAAGCCTCCATGTTTAATCCTGACTTTGAAAGCTCATAAAGTAGAGTCAGGTCACACCTGATTGAGTTCACGGTACTAAGCGTATTGAGTTATTGCATACGCAACATTTGGCGACGAGGCACAATACGAACTTTCACGCACACAAAAAAAACTGAGCACCGTTGGAATCCTGGAACGATTCGTGGAGGGAGAAGACTGGGAGGATTTTACAGATCACCTTGACCAGTACTTGGTGGCCAACAAGATGGATGAAGACGCTGACGCAGTTAGGCGCAGGCCGGTTTTCCTCACGGTTTGTGGTCCAAAAATCTATGGCCTCATAAAGAATCTGCTCTCACCTGCACGTCCAATGGAAAAGACCTATGAGGAATTGTGTGCTGTAATTCAGGACCATCTCAAACCTAAAGAAGGCAGCATTATCTCGAGATATCGCTTTTACAAGCATGTTCGTTTTGAGGGCCAGGACGTGGAGGAATTTGATGCTGACCTGGGACGTCTCGCTGGGCCGTGCATGTTTGGAACCGCATTGGAAGACATGCCGCGCGTCGTCTTTGTAATAGGCATAAACCACGAGGTGATCCTGCGGAAGCTGCTGGCTGCGGGGATGCTGGATCTGAGCAGAGCCATCACGATCACCCAGGCTTGCCTGACCACAGTCAATTGTATGAAGCAGATATCCTTGCAGATTCGCAACTCCATGGCAAGTACCGTGCACCAGGTTGTGTCATCGGTTGGCAGAGCTGCACCTGGCAGGGCCTTCCCAAATGTGTTTGTGAAACCTGTAGCTGCTCGAAGTCCGCCATTGGGCACGAATCCGATTTCACCCTGTTGACATTGTGTGGGCAATCATCGGCCTCTTCAGTGCCGTTTCTGACAGTATATTTGTAGAGGCTGTGCGAAAATGGGGCACCTTCAGCGGATGTATCCGCAGCTCAGCAAGTGTGCTGCGACACACCACGTGGATGATGATGACCGATCTGGAGTGGATCCGGCAATGCAACCCGAGATAACCGAGGAGGAAGTGTATAGTGTACATTCGTTCCTGACAAAGAGCCAACCAATAATGATTGAAGTAAAATTGAATGGCGTGTGGTTATCTATGGAATTAGACATGGGTGTGAGTCAGTCAATTATGAGCCAGAGGACTTTCGCAAAGCTATCGTACACCAAGGCCGTGAAACCCAAGCTGAGTCCAGTAAATGCAAAATTGCATACCTACACCAAAGAGCTCATACCAGTGATTGGCAGTGCAGCAGTCAAGGCATCGTACAATTTGGAGGTTCATGATCTATCACTGTGGATCATTCTAGGCAATGGTCCAACACTGTTCGGCAGGAGTTGGCTCGAAAAAATAAAGTGAAACTGGAACGATATTCAAGCTTTGTCATCGGTGGATGATGCTTCGTGTGCTCAAGTGCTGAGCAAATTTCCCTCGTTGTTTGAACCGGGCGTCGGCAACTTCACGTGAGCCAAGGTGCAGATCTACCTGGACTCGGATGCAAGACTCGTCCATCACAGAGCTTGGGCGATCCCGTACATGATGAGGGAGAAGGTCGAAATCAAACTGGACAGACTCCAATGTGAAGGGGTCATTTCACCGGTCGAATTTAACGAATGGACTAGTCCCATTGTTCCTGTGCTGAAGAATGATGGCACTGTCAGGATTTGTGGAGACTACAAGGTTACGATAAACCGAGTTTCGAAACAGGATCAGTACCCGTTACCAAAGGCTGATGACCTGTTTGCCATGCTAGCCGGGGGAAAGTCGTTCACTAAATTGGATCTGACGTCGGCCTATATGACATAGGAGCTTGTCGAATCGTTGAAGAAACTTATGTGCATCAATATGCATAAAGGGCTGTTCATTTACAACAGGTGTCCTTTCGGAGTTTGCTCGGCTGCAGCCATATTTCAGAGAAACATGGAGAGTTTACTGAAGCCTGTCCCTAGAACCGTGGTGTTCCGAGATAACATTCTGATCACAGGTCGTGACACTGCCGAACACCTGCACAACCTGGAAGAGGTTCTGCTTCATCTGGACAAAGTGGGGCTCAGGCTGAAATGTTCAAAGTGCATCTTTATGGCACTGGAAGTCGAATTCCTGGGAAGGAAGATTGCTGCAGATGGCATCAGGCCGAGGGACTCGAAAACAGAGGCCATCAAAAATGCACCCAGACCCCAGAATGTGATGGAACTGTGTTCGTTCCTTGGTCTTCTCAACGATTTTGGTAAATTCTTACCTAAATTGAGCACATTATTAGAGCCACTGCACATGCTGCTCAGAAAAGGCGACAACTGGGTTTGGGGTGTATCTCAAGTCAGGGTCTTCAAGAAGGCTAAAAATCTTCTTTGTTCCAACAAATTGCTGCTACATTATGACCCGTACAAGCGTTTAGTATTGGCCTTTGACGCTTCATCACATGGGGTAGGTTGCGTGTTCCAACAACCCAATGAGTCGGGCAAACCCATTGCATACGCGTCGAGAAACATGTCGAAAGCGGAAAGAGCCGACAGCATGGTAGAGAAAGAAGCTTTAGCCTGCGAATATAGGGTTAAAAAGATGCACCAGTATCTGCTTGGGCTTCGTTTCAAACTTGAAACTGATCATAAGCTGCTCATATCTTTGTTTTCAGAGCACAGAGGTATCAATACCAACGTGTCGTCCCACATCCAGAGGTGGGTGCTGACATTATCTGCCTATGATTATATCATTCGCCATAGACCTGGCACCAAGAATTGTGCCGATGCATTGAGCCGTTTACCGTTGCCCACGCTGGAGGTAGAAACACCACAGCCCACAGACCTACTGTTGGTCATGGATGCCTTTGAGAGTGAAGGGTCGCCTGTCACTGCTCAACAAGTTAGGACCTGGACCAACCAGGATCCGATCTTATCGGTTGTAAAACGTTGTGTTCTTAGTGGTGAATGGTCGGCCATTCCCAGGGAAGTGACAAGACCAAACCTTACAACCGTCGCAAAGACGAACTATCCATTTAATCTGATTGTTTGCTATGGGGCAAGCGTGCTGTTATGCCCAAGAAAGGCAGGGAGAGATTTGTATGGGATTTACACAGTACGCATTCCGGTAGTGTGATGATGAAGATCATTGCCAGTTCTCACGTTTGGTGGCCTGGCATTGACTCTGATTTGGAATCATCTGTGCATCAGTGCAACACTTGCATGCAGCTAAGCAATGCATCAGTGGAAACTCTGCTAAGTCTGTGGTCGTGGCCATCCAAACCATGGTCGAGGATCCACATCGACTATGCGGGTCCTTTCCTGGGAAAAATGTTTTTGGTGGTGGTGGATGTGTATTCCAAATGGATAGAATGTGTAATCATGTCATCCAACACATCCACAGTCACCATTGAGAGCCTTCATGCCATGTTTGCCACTCAAAGAAACATAGAAACAGAGAAACATAGAAAATAGGTGCAGCAGTAGGCCATTCGGCCCTTCGAGCCTGCACCACCATTCAATAAGATCATGGCTGATCATTCACCTCAGTGTCCATTTCCTGCTTTCTCTCCATACCACTTGAACCCTTTAGCCGTAAGGACCATATCTACCTGCATCTTAAATATATCCAACGAACTGGCATCAACAACTCTCTGCGGTAGGGAATTCCACAGGTTAACAACTCTCTGAGGGAAGAAGTTTCTCCTCATCTCAGTCCTAAATGGCCGACCCCTTCTCCTAAGACTGTGTCCCCTGGTTCTGGACTTCCCCAACATCGGGAACATTCTTCCCGCATCGAACCTGTCCAGTTTCGTCAGAGTTTTATATGTTTCTATGAGATCCCCTCTCATCCTTCTAAACTCCAGTGAATAAAGGCCCAGTCGATCAAATCTCTCCTCATATGTCAGTCCTGCCATCCCGGGAATCAGTCTGGTGAACCTTCGCTGCACTCCCTCAATGGCAAGAACGTCCTTCCTCAGATTAAGAGACCAAAACTGAACACAATATTCCAGATGAGGCCTCACTAAGACCCTGTACAACTGCAGCAAGACCTCCCTGCTCCTATACTCAAATCCCCTAGCTATGAAGGCCAACATACCATTTGCCTTCTTCACCGCCTGCTGTACCTGCATGCCAACTTTCAATGACTGATGTACCATGACGCCCAGGTCTCGTTGCACCTCCCCTTTTCCTAATCTGCCACCATTCAGATCATATTCTGCTTTCGTGTTTTTGCCCCCAAATTGGATAACCTCACATTGATTCACATTATACTGCATCTGCCATGCATTTGCCCACTAACCCAACCTGTCCAAGTCAACCTGCAGCCTCTTAGCGTCCTCCTCACAGCTCACACTGCCACCCAGTTTAGTGTCATCTGCAAACTTGGAGATATTACACTCAATTACTTCATCCAAATCATTAATGTATATTGTAAATAGCTGGGTCCCAGCACTGAGCCCTGCGGCATTCCACTAGTCAATTCCTACCATTCTGAAAAGGACCCGTTTATCCCGACTCTCTGCTTCCTGTCTGCCAACCAGTTCTCTATCCACGTCAGTACATTACCTCCAATACCATGTGCTTTAATTTTGCACACTAATCTCTTGTGTGGGACCTTGTCAAAAGCCTTTTGAAATTCCAAATACACCACATCCACTGGTTCTCCCTTGTCCACTCTACTAGTTACATCCTCAAAAAATTATAGAAGATTTGTCAAGCATGATTTCCCTTTCATAAATCCATGCTGACTTGGACCAATCCTGTCACTGCTTTCCAAATGTGCTGTTATTTCATCTTTAATAATTGATTCCAGCATTTTCCCCACTACTGATGTGAGGCTAACCGGTCTATAATTCCCCGTTTTCTCTCTCCCTCCTTTTTTAACAAGTGGTGTTACATTAGCTACCCTCCAGTCCATAGGAAGTGATCCAGAGTCGATAGACTGGTGTAAAATGATCACCAATGCATCCACAATTTCTAGTTCCACTTCCTTAAGTACTCTGGGATGCAGACTATCAGACCCCGGGGATTTATCGGCCTTCAATCCCATCAATTTCCCTTCCACAAATTCCCACCTAATAAGAATATCCTTCAGTTCCTCCTTCTCCCGAGCCCCTCGGTCCCCGAGTACTTCTGGAAGATTCTTTTTGTCTTCCTTCGTGAAGACAGAAGCAAAGTATTTGATCAACTCGTCTGCAATTTCTTTGTTCCCCATTATTAATTCATCTGAATCTGACCGCAAGGGACCTATGTTTGTCTTCACTAATCCTTTTCTCTTCACATATCTATAGAAGCTTTTGCTTTTATGTTTTTATGTTCTCGGCAAGCTTCCTCTCATACTCTATTTTCCCCCTCCTAATTAAACCCTTTATCCTCCTCTGCTGAGTTCTAAATTTCTCCCAGTCCTCAGGTTTGCTGCTTTTTCTGGCCAATTTATATGCCTCTTCCTTGGATTTAACACTATCCTTAATTTCCCTTGTTAGCCACGGTTGAGCCACCTTCCTTGTTTTATTTTTACTCCAGACAGGGATGTACAATTGTTGAAGTTCATCCATGTGATCTTTAAATGTTTGCCATTGCCTATCCACCGTCAACCCTTTAAGTATTATTTGCCAGTCTATTCTAGCCAATTCACGTCTCATTACCATCGAAGTTGCCTTTCCTTAAGTTCAGGACCCTAGTCTCTGTATTAACTGTGTCACTCTCCATCTTAATAAAAAATCCTACCATAGTATCGTCTTTGCCCCAAGGACCTCGCACAACAAGATTGCTAATTAGTCCTTTCTCATTACACATAACCCAGTCTTGGATGGCCAGCTATCTAGTTGGTTCCTCGACATATTGGTCCAGAAAACCATACCTAATGCTCTCCAGGAAATCCTCCTCTATCGTATTGCTACCAGTTTGGTATATGTTGATTAAAGTCGCCTATGATAAGTGCCGTACCTTCATTGCACGCATCCCTAATTTCTTGTTTGATGCTGTCCCCTACCTCACCTCACTACTACTCTTTGGTGGTCTGTATACAACTCCCACTAGCATTTTCTGCCCTTTGGTATTCCGCAGCTCCACCCATACAGATTCCACATCATGCAAGCTAATGTCCTTCCTTACTATTGCGTTAATTTCCTCTTTAACCAGCAACTCTACCCCATCTCCTTTTCCTTTCTATCTATCCTTCCTGAATGTTGAATACCCCTGGATGTTGAGTTCCCAGCCTTGGTCACCCTGGAGCCATGTCTCCGTGATGCCAATTATTTCATATTCATTAATTGCTGCCTGTTCGGTTAATTCACCCACATTATTACGAATACTCTTCGCATTGAGGCACAGAGCCTTAAGGCTTGTCTTTTTAACACACTTTGCTCTTTTAGAATTTTGCTGCAATGTGGCTCTGTTTGATTTTTGCCTTGGGTTTCTCTGTCCTCCACTTTTACTTTTCTTCTTTCTGTCTTTTGCTTCTGCCCCTATTTTACTTCCCTCTGTCTCCCTTCATAGTTTCCCATTCCCCTGCCATATTAGTTTAACCCCTCCCCAACAGCACAAGCAAACTCTCCCCCTAGGACATTGGTTCCAGTCCTGCCCAGGTGCAGACCATCTGGTTTGTACTGGTCCCACCTCCCCCAGAACCAGTTCCAATGTCCCAGGAATTTGAATCCCTCCATTCTGCACCACTCCTCAAGCCATGTATTCATCTAAGTTATCCTGTGATTCCTACTCTGACTAGCACGTGGCACTGGTAGCAATCCTGAGACTACTACCTTTGAGGTCCTACTTTTTAATTTTACTCCTAGCTCCCTAAATTCAGTTTGTAGGACCTCATCCCATTTTTTACCTATATCATTGGTACCTATATGCACCACGACAACTGGTTGTTCACCCTCCCCCTTCAAAATGTCCTGCACCCGCTCCAAGACATCCTTTACCCTTGTACCAGGGAGGCAACATGCCATCTTGGAGTCTCGATTGCGGCCGCAGAAATGTCTATCTATTCCCCTTACAATAGAATCTCCGACCACTATAGCTCTCCCACTCTTTTGCCTGCCCTCCCGTGCAGCAGAGCCACCCACGGCACCATGAACTTGGCTGCTGCTGCTCTCTCCTGATGAGTCATCCCCCTCAACAGTACCCAAAGTGGTGTATCTGTTTTGCAAGGGGATGACCACAGGGGACCCCTGCACTACATTCCTTCCACTGCTCTTCGTGTTGGTCACCCATTCCCTATCTGGCTGTGTATCCTTTACCTGCCGTAAGACCAACTCACTAAACATGTTATTCGCATCATTCTTAGCATCGTGGATGCTCCAGAGTAAATCCACCCGCAGCTCCAGTGCCACAATGCGGTCTGTCAGGAGCTGCAGGCGGATGCACTTCCCACACATGTAATCGTCAGAAACACTGGAAGCATCCCTGACTTCCCACATATTACAGGAGGAGCATAACACGTGTCCGAGCTCTCCTGCCATGACTTAACCCTTAGATTAGCTTAATTTGGTAACAACAATGCTAAAAGGTTAATTACTGATTAAGGAAAAGAAAAAGAAAACTACTCACCACTCACCAGCCAATCACTTACCACCTTGGCTGTGATATCACCTTTCGATTTCTTTCTACTTCTTTTTTTGCCTCCCTGCTGCAGCTACACCAGCTGGCCTCCTCTCCGACATCCCGCTCAAACTCCCGCCGACTGATGGGTCTATCGTAGGCCCCCCTGAACCGCAGGAATCGAGTGTTGCCATGCCGTTGCTATAGACGGCGAGACTTTATGGCAGAAGGTCAGCGAGATTTAACGCTACCGCCCATTTCATATCACTAGCGGTAACGCCCACTTAAAAAAATGGAGACTAGGTGCTTTGAGAATGGGCGAGAAGCCGGCGATCTGCAAACACTTTTTTATTGCCCACGCCAGAAATAATGCCCATTTTTGGTCGATAAGCACAAAACTGGAAAATCTAGCCCAGAGTATATAAACATAAAGGTGAATCAGAAATTGGGGTCGAACAAGAAAAAATGGTAAAAAAAAACAAATGTAAAAGCTCTTTATCTGAATGCATAAAGCATTCGTACCAAAATAGATGAGTTGACGGCACAAATAGATACAAGTGGGCATGATCTGATAGCCATTACAGAGATGTGGTTGTAAGGTGACCAGGGCTGGGAACTAAATATTCAGGGGTATTTGATAATTCAGAAGGACAGACAGAAAGGAAAAGGAGGTGGGGTCGCACTGTTAATGAAGGATGGGATCAGTGCGTTAGTGAGAAACGATATTGGCTCAGAGGATCAAGATGTTGAATCAGTTTGGGTGGAGATAAGGAATAATAAGGAGAAAAAGTCGCTGGTGGGCGTAGTCTGTAGACTCCATAACATTAGCTACATTGTTGGACGGAGTATAAATCAACAAATAATGGGGGATTGTAATAAAGGAGCGGTAATAATCATGGGCGATTTTAACCTTAATATTGATTGGACAAAGCAAATTGGCCAGGGCAGCCTTGAGGAAATTTCATCGAGTGTATCCGGGATAGGTTCCTTGAACAGTACGTTGCGGAACCAACCAGGGAGGAGGCTATCTTAGCTCTGGTATTGTGTAATGAGACAGGATTAATAAATGATCTCGTAGTAAAGGATCCTCTAGCAATGAGTGACCATAACATGGTTGAATTTCAAATTCAGTTGGAGGGTGAGAAAGTTGGTTCTCAAACCAGAGTCCTAGCTTAAATAAAGGAGGCTACAAAGGTATAAGGACAGAATTTGCTAAAGTGGACTGATAAAATAGATTGAAGTATGGGACGGTTGCTGAGCAGTTTAAGGCATACATTTAAGGAGATATTTCATAACTCGCAACAAAAACACCAGATGAAGTAAGAACGCTAGGCAGTTAGTGCAGGAGTGCCCCCATGAGTCCAACTTGCTTTCAAACCGATATTCACTTCTGAGTATCGGTGAGGATGATGGTGGCTCTGGGGAGTGCAGGCAGAGCCAATTCCAAGGCACCTTGGGTGGTTCAGCTGCAAAGGGGGAAGGGACGAAGAATAAAAGAGTTCTAGTGATAGGGGATTCTATAGTTAGGGGAACAGACAGGCGTTTCTGTGGCCATAGACATGACTCCAGAATGGTATGGTGCTCCCCTGGTGTCAGGGTCAAGGTTGTCACAGAGTGGATGCAGGGCATTCTGGGGGGAGAGGGTAAACAGCTAGAGTTCGGGGTCCATATCGGGACCAACGACATCGATAGCAAGAGGGATGAGGTACTACAGGCAGAATTTAGGGAGCTAGGAAGAAAATTAAAGGGTAGGACCTCAAAGGTAGTAATCTCCAGGTTACTAACGGTGCCACATGCTAATGAGTAAAAGAATAGAAGGATCGAGGGGATGTATACATGGCTGGAGACTTGGTGTAGGAGGGAGGGCTTTAAATTCTTGAGGCATTGGGACCGCTTCTGGGGGAGATGGGACCTGTAGAAACCGGATGGGTTGCATCTCAACAGTGCCGGGACCAATAAACTCGTGAGGAGTTTTGCTAGTGCTGTTGGGGAGAGTTTAAACTAGCTTGGCAGGGGGATGGGAGCCTGAGAACAAATTCAATAGGGAAGGAAGTAAAGCAGAAATTGGATATCAAGAATTCAGAAAGTGAATCTGTAGGACAAAGGAAACAAGGGTTAGGAAGTAGTAATCAAGGAGGTATTCTTGAGCTAAATGGTATATACTTTAATGCAAGGAGTATAGCGGATAAGGCAGCTGAGCGAAGAGCACAGGTAGATACTTAGGAGAAACAAGGCTGAAAGAGGGGCAGGTTTGGCAGATCAATATTCCTGGTTACAAGATTTTTAGACAAGACAGAGAGAGGGGTAAAAGGTAGGGGGTGGGAGGGGTTGCGGTATTGATTAAAGAAACTATTACAGAGGCGAGGAGGGATGATATGTTCGAGGGATCATCAAATGAGGCCATATGGGTCGAATTGAAAAATAAAACAAGGGCAACCCCCAAACAGTGGGAGGGAGATAGAGGAGCAAATTGCTGTGAAGTCCATAAACCATTGGGTAGTAATAGTAGGGGATTTTAACTATCTAAATATTGATTGGGACAAATATAGTGTGAAGGGTAAAGAGGGTGCAGATTTCTTAAAATGCATTCAAGTGAGTTAGTTAGTATGCAACAAGCCCAACAGGCGATGGGGCGGTTTTGGATTTAGTTTTGAGGAATGAAGCCAGGCAGGTTGAAGGGGTATTAGTGGGAGAGCACTTGGGTGCCAGTGACCATACTTCAGTCAGATTCAAGTTAGTCATGGATAAGGACAAGGATAGACCAGGAATAAAAGTCCCAAATTGGAGAAAAGCTAATTTTGTTAAGTTGAGGGGTGATTTGGCCACAGTGGACTGGAAACAGATACTTATGGGTAAATCAGTGTTGGATCAGTGGGAGGCATTCAAGGAGGAGATCCGGAAAGCTCAGACCAAACATGTGCCCTTAAAAAAAAGGGTGGGAATAACAATTCTAGATCCCCCTGGATGTTTAGGGACTTACAGGGAGGATAAAGAAAAAAAGTGAAGTTTCATATAGCGACGGCTAAATACTTTCGAAACTTTGGAGGAATATAGAAAGTTAAGAGGCAAAATTAAAAAGGATATTAGGAATGCTAAGAGAGAGCAAGAGATATTCTTGGCTATTAAAATTAAGGAAAACCCAAAGATGTTCTATCAATATATTAAGAGTAAGAGGGTAACTTAAGAAAGGATACGGCCTATTAGAGACCATGAGGGTTATCTTTGTGTGGAGGCGGAAGATGTTGGTAACGTTCTTAATGAATACTTTGCATCTGTTTTCACAAAGGAAAGAGACAATGCAGATACTGCGATCGAGGAGGAGTGTGATATTCTGGATGAAATAAACATAATAAGAGAGGAAGTATTAAGGAGTTCAGCATCTTTGAAAGTAGATAAGTCCCCAGGCCCACATGAAATGCATCCCAGGCTGTTGAGCGAAGTAAAAGAGGAAATAGCAGAGGCCTTGACCATCATTTTCCAGTCCTCTTTGGATTTGGGCATGGTGCCGGAGGTTTGGAGGACTGCTAATGTGGTACCTTTGTTTAAGAAAGGAGAAGGGAATAGGCTGAGTAATTACAGGCCTGTCAGCCTAATCTCAGTGGAGGGAAAATTATTGGAAAAAATCCTGAAAGACAGGATAAATCTACATTTGGAAAGGCAAGGATTAATTAGGGACAGTCAGCACGGATTTGTTAAGGGAAGATCATGTTTGACTAACCTGGTTGAATTTTTTGCAGAGGTAAACAAGAGAGTTGATGAGGGTAGGGCATACGCTGTAATGTATATGGAATTTAGCAAAACTTTTGATAAGGTCCCACATGGAAGACTGGTCATGAAGGTTAAAGCCCATGGGATCCAGGGCAAAGTGGCAAGTTGGATCCAAAATTGGCTTAGAGGTAGGAAGTAAAATGTAATGATTGATGGATGTTTTTGTGACTGGAAGGATGTTTCCAGTGGGGTTCCACAGGGCTCAGTACTGGGTCCCTTGCTTTTTGTGGTATATATCAATGATTTAGTTTTGAATATAGGGAGTATGATTAAGAAGTTTGCAGATGACACTAAAATTGGCTGTGTGGTTGATAATGAAGACGAAAGTCATGGGCTGCAGGAGCATATCAATCTACTGGTCAGGTGGGCAGAGCAGTGGCAAATGAAATTTAATTCGGAGAAGTGTGAGGTAATGCACTTTGGGAGGGCTAATAAGGAAAGGGTATACACATTAAGCGGTAGGCCACTTAATAACATAGATAAACAAAGGGACCTTGGAGTGCTTGTCCACAGATCCCTGAAAGTAGCAGGCCAGGTGGATAAGGTGGGTAAGAAGGCATACGGAATGCTTGCCTTTATCGTCCGAGGCATAGAATATAAGAGCAGGGAGCTTATGCTTAAATTGTATAATACTCTGGAATAGGCCACAGCTGGAGTACTGCGTGCAGTTCTGGTCGCCATATTATAGGAAGGACTAGAGAGGGTGCAAAGGAGATTTACTAGTATGCTGCCTGGAATGGAGAATCTTAGTTAGATGGACAGATTGGATAGGCTGGGTTTGTTCTCCTTGGAGCAGAGGATGTTGAGAGGAGAACTCATTGAGGTGTACAAAATTTTGAGGGTCCTAGATATAGTGGATAGCAAGGGCCTATTTCCATTGGTGGAGGGGTCTATTACAAGGGTCATAGTTTTAAGATGGTTGGTGGAAGGTTCAGAGGGGATTTGAGGGGGGGCTTCTTTACGCAGACGGTTGTGGGGGTCTGGAACTCACTGCCTGGAAGAGTGGTGGATACAGAAACCCTCAACACATTTAAAAGATGGTTGGATGGGCACTTAAAGTGCCGTAACCCGCAGGGTTATGGACCTAGAGCTGGTAATTGGGATTAAACCGCATAACCTCTTGTTGGCCGGTGCAAATGTGATGGTAAGTACTGCAGGGAATCGAATATGGCCAGTGTAATCTCCTGGACTAGTTTCGATCGCCTGGACGGGTTGAAGAGGAATTTTCCTCGATTTCTTTTCCCCAAATTGGTCTGGGTTTTATCTGTTTTTTGCCTCTTCCAGGAGATCACATGGCTCTGGTTGGAGTGGAGTATAGAATCTTTCAGTGTAAGGGGTGTCGAAGTTATGTGGGGCGAACTGATTGGGCTGGGTGCTCTTTACCTTTCCGCCATTGTTCATTGATCATAGGTTTATATGTCAGCTTCAGGATTTCTGACCGAGGGCCATGCAGTCTTTGTCGGCCGGCACGGACACAATGGGCCAAAATGGCCTCCTTCTGCGCTGTAAATTTCGATGTTTCTTTCTATGTTTCTAAAAATATATCCCAATGAGAAGGAAAGACTGTAAGAGAAGGGATAATCATTCGTGGCTAACTAAGGAAATAAAGGATGGTATCAAATTGAAAACAAGGGCATACAATGTGGACAAGACTAGTGGGAGGCCAGAGGATTGGGAAATTTTTAAAAGCCAGCAAAGAACGACAAAAAAATGAAAAAGAAAGGAAAAATAGATTATGCAAGTAAACTAGCACAAAATATAAAAATAGATAGTAAGAGTTTCTACAGGTATATAAAAAGGAAAAGAATGGCTAAAGTAAATGTTGGTCCCCTAGAGTATGAGACTGGGGAATTAATAAAGGAGAACAGGGAAATGGCAGAGACGCTGAACAAATATTTTGTATCGATCTTCACGGTAGAAGACATTAAAAACATTCCAATAGTGGATTATCAAGGGTCTATAGGGAGGGAGGAACTTAAAACAATCACTATCACTATCACTAATAGGTAAAATAATGGGACTAAAGGTGGACAACTCCCCTGGACCTGATGGCTTACATCCTAGTGTCTTATCAGAGGTGGCTGCAGAGATAGTGGATGCATTGGTTGTAATCTACCAAAATTCCCTGGATTCTGGGGTGGACCCAGCGGATTGGAAAACTGTAAAAGTAACCACCCTATTTAAAAAAAGAGGCAGACAAAAAGCAGGAAAATATAGACCAGTTAGCCTAACATATGCCATTGGGAAAATGCTAGAGTCCATTATTAAGGAAGCAGTAGCGGGACATTTGGAAAAACATAATTCAATCAAGTAGAGTCAGCATGGTTTTATGAAAGAGAAATCATGTTTGACAAATTTGTTGGAGTTCTTTGAGGGTGCAACAAGCAGGGTGGATAAGGGGGAACCAGTACTCTGTATTTGGATTTCCAGAAGGCATTCGATAAGGTGCCACATAAAAGATTACTGCACAAGATAAAAGTTCATGGAGTTGGGGGTAATTTCTTAGCATGGATAGAGGATTAGCTAACTAACAGAAAACAGAGAGTCGGGATAAATGGGTCACTTTCCGATTGGCAAAAAGTGACCAGTGGGGTGCCACAGGGTTCAGTGTTGGCTCCTCAACTATTTACAATCTATATTAATGACTTGGATGAAGGTACAAAGTGTAATGTAGCCAAGTTTGCTGATGATACAAAGATGGGTGGGAAAGCAAATTGTGAGGAGGACCATCCGGCTGAAGGGATCAAGGGATATGAGAGAAAGCAGGAATGGGGTACTGAAGCTGCATGATCAGTCATGATCATATGCAATTGTGGTGCAGGCTCGAAGAGATAAATGGTCTACTCCTGCACCTATTTTCTATGTTTCTATGACACAAAAAAATCTGCAAAGAGATATAGACAGGCTAAGTGAGTGGGCAAAAATTTGGGAGATGGAGTATAATGTGGGAAAATGTGAGGATATCTACTTTGGCAGAATAAATAGAAAAGCAAATTACAATTTAAATGGAGAAAAATTGCAAAGTGTTGCAGTACAGAGGGACCTGGGTGTTCTTGTGCATGAAAAACAAAAAGTTAGTATGCAGGTACAGCAATAATCAGAAAGGCAAATGGAATGTTGGCCTTTATTGCAAGGGAGATAGAGTATAACAGCAGAGAAGACTTGCTACAACTGTACAGGGTATTGGTAAGGCCACACATAGAGTATTGCATACAGTTTTCATCTTCGTATTTAAGAAGGATATACTTGCATTGGAGGCTGTTCAGAGAAGGTTCAGTAGGTTGATTCCAGAGATGAGGAGGTTGACTGATGAAGATAGACTGAGTAGTTTGGGCCTATATACATTTAAGTATCGAAGAATGAGAGGTGATCTTATCGAAACATATAAGATAATGAGGTGGCTCGACAAGGTGGATGCAGAAAGGAGATTTCCACTCATCGGGGAAACTAAAACTAGGGTACACATTCTCAGAATAAGGGACCGCCCATTTAAAACTGAGATGAGGAGGAATTTCTTTTCTCAGAGGGTTGTACATCTAGAATTCTCTGCCCCAGAGAGCAGTGGAGGCTGGATCATTGAATATATATAAGGCGGAGATAGACAGATTTTTGAGCAATAAGGGAGTAAAGGATTATGAGGAGCGGGCAGGGAAGTGGAGCTGAGTCCATGATCAGATCAGCTATGGTCTTATTAAATGGCGGAGCAGGCTCGATGGGCCAAATGGCCTAATCCTGCTCCTATTTCTTGTGTTCTTATATTCTTAGAGTGACCATTACCATTACCTTAACTATTTCTGTATAGTGTCTCATTTGCAGAATAAGAGGGGGAATAGTCAACATGGTGGGATAGAGTGGCCAGGCAACATTCAAATGTGCCATTCACTCTTCAAGCAAAGCACTGAATTATAAGCTGCCGATGTAAGGCTTTTGCACTTTTGCAACGGCAAAATCTCCACAATGCCTCCCCTGTGATTGTGGTGGTGATGGTGGTGTCATGGGTTCCTTGGCAGGCTCCTCTTCCTTGTCTTCCTCCTCCTCTTCCTCCCCCCTTTTCTCCTGAGGTGGTCCTGCAATCCCCATTAGTAATTCCTGTCCCCTCATGATGTCTAATTTGTGTAGCATGCAGCACAGCACTATGAACTCAGAGACCTGCTGACCTGAGTATTGTAGACAACCTCCAGAGTGGTCCAGGCATCAGAAGCATTGCTTGAGCACTCCAATTTTCTGTTTGATGATGTTGCGTGTGGCTGCATGGCTCTCATTATAGCGATGCTTGGCTTCTGTCTGAGGGTTCCAGAGGGGGGTCATGAACAAGGTGGTGAGGCCATAACCTTTGGCCCCGAGCATCCAGCTCTGGCCTTGTGGTTGATGCTGGAACATGCGTTTTCTAGACCAATATGTCGAGAAAATGAACTAGAGGGCTGGCCATCCGAGACTCGGTGATGTGTAATGAGAAAGGACTAATAAGCAATCTTGTTGTCCGAGGCTCATTGGAGAAGAGTGACCATAATATGGTAGAATTCTTTATTAAGGTAGAGAGTGACACAGTTAATTCAGAGATTAGGGTCCTGAACTTAAGGAAAGTTAACTTCGATGGTATGAGACGTGAATTGGCTAGAATAGACTGGCGAATGATACTTGAAGGGTGTTTGGAGTAAAAATAAAACGGGGAAGGTGGCTCAACCGTGGCTAACAAGGGAAATTAGGGATAGTGTTAAATCCAAGGAAGAGGCATATAAATTGGCCAGAAAAAGCAGTAAACCTGAGGATTGGGAGAAATTTAGAAGTCAGCAGAGGAGAACAAAGGGTTTAATTAGGAGGGGGGAAATAGAGTATGAGAGGAAGCTTGCTGGGAATATAAAAACTGACTGCAAAAGCTTCTATAGATATGTGAAGAGAAAAAGATTAGTGAAGACAAATGTAGGTCACTTGCAGTCAGAATCAGGTGAATTTATAATGGGGAACAAAGAAATGGCAGACCAATTAAACAAATACTTTGGTTCTGTCTTCACAAAGGAAGACACAAATAACCTTCCGGAAATACGAGGGGACCGAGGATCTATCGAGAACGAGGAACTGAAGGAAATTCTTATTAGTCAGGAAATTGTGTTCGGGAAATAGATGCGATTGAAGACGATAAATCCCCAGGGCCTTATAGCCTGCATCCCAGATTACTTAAGGAAGTGGCCCGAGAAATAGTGAATGCATTTGTGATCATTTTCCAACAGTCTATCGAATCTGGATCAGTTCCTATGGACTGGAGAGTAGCTAATGTAACACCACTTTTTAAAAATGGAGGGAGAGAGAAAACGGGAAATTATAAACCGGTTAGCCTGACATCGGTAGTGGGGAAAATGTTGGAAACAATTATTGAAGATTTAATAGCAGCACGTTTGGAAAGCAGTGACAGGACCGGTCCAAGTATGAAAGGGAAATCATGCTTGACAAATCTGCTAGAATTTTTTGAGGATGTAACTAGTAGAGTGGAAAAGGGAGAACCTGTGGATGTGGTGTATTTGGACTTTCAAAAGGCTTTTGACAAGAGATTGTTGTGCAAAATTAAAGCACATGATATTGGGGATAATGTAGTGTCGTGGATAGAGAACTGGTTGGCAGACAGGAAGCAGAGAGTCGGGTCCTTTTCAGAATGGCAGGCAGTGACTAGTGGGGTGTCACAGGGCTCAGTGCTGGGACTCCAGCTATTTACAATATGATTTAGATGAAATAATTGAGTGTAATATCTCCAAGTTTGCAGATGACACTAAGCTGGGTGGCGGCATGAGCTGTGAGGATGATGCTAAGAGGCTACAGGGTGGGCAAATGCATGGCAGATGCAGTATAATGTGGATAAATGTGAAGTTATCCTCTTTGGGGGCAAAAACATGAAGGCAGAATATTATCTGAATGGCGGCAGATTAGGAAAAGGGGAGGTGCAACGAGACCTGGGCGTCATGGTACATGGAGGTTTTACTGCAGTTGTACAGGTCCCTGGTGAGGCCTCATTGGAATATCGTGTTCAGTTTTGGTCTCCTAATCTGAGGAAGGAGGTTCTTGCTATTGAGGGAGTGCAGCGAAGGTTCACCAGACTGATTCCCGGGATAGCAGGACTGACATATGAGGAGAGGCTGGATCACCTGGGCCTATATTCATTGGAGTTTAGAAGAATGAGAGGGGATCGCAGAGAAACATATAAAATTCTGACGGGACTTGACAATTTAGATGCAGGAAGAATGTTCCCGATGTTGGGGAAGTCCAGAACCAGGGGTCACAGTCTAAAGATAAGGGGTAAGCCATTTGGGACTGAGATGAGGAGAAACTTCTTCACTCAGAGAATTGTGAACCTCTGGAATTCTCTCCTCTAGAGAGTTGTTGATGCCAGTTCGTTAGATATATTCAAGAGGGAGTTAGATGTGGCCCTTACGGCTAAAGGGTTCAAGGGGTATGGAGAGAAAGTAGGAAAGGGGTACTGAGGTGAATGATCAGCCATGATCTGATTGAATGGTGGTGCAGGCTCCAAGGGCCGAATGGCCTACTCCTGCACCTATTTTCTACGTTTCTATGGTCATGGAGTGGAATCACTTTCACTTTCAGGAAAACTCTGCATTCTGTAAAGGTGCTTGTAGGGCAATGTGCGTACAGTCAAGGGCAACCTGAACCTTGGGGAAGCCAGCAAATCATCCAAAACCTATAGCCCTCTCATTTTATGTCTCTTTGGTCATTAGGAAGTTTATGAAGTCCATCCTGCATGTGTACAGTGCATCAGTCGCCTGGCGAATGCAGCAATGTGTAGCATGCTGCGAGATGGAGCATATGTCGCCCGCTGATACCTGAAAGGAGCCAGAGGCATAGAAGGCAAGTACCTTCACCTCGACAGGTAGTGTAGTCCTGTTGCCGCTGGTAGGCTGTCCCTCCGTTTCAGCCTTTCACTTGCAAATCGCACACTTATACCCAACTACTTCCTAATCTCTAACCTCCCCTTCTTGTCCAAGTGGAAAAATTGAAGAATAATTAAAGTGCCCCAGAATTAGAGGTAACCTTGTGACATGGATTGGTAATTGGTTGGGGTAGTAGACAGAGAGTCAGGATGAAGGGAATATTCTCTGATTGAAATAAACTTATTTTTATATATTGTCTTTTATGACCTCAAGATGTCCCAATATGCTTTACAGCCAATTAAGTAATTTCAAACTGTGGTCGCTGTTGCAATGGAGGGTGTAGGATTTGGCCGGTGCCAACATCAGTATGTGTATGGGCCAGAAGGATTGTTGGACTTTTAAAATGAATCTGCCCTTTTGAAATGGAGAAGCACATGGGCTGCACTTCAAAGTGGAGTTTGGTCTTTTGGACTTTAAAAGGACTGATTTTTGGTTTCTGTGGAGGATAGCAGGAGCTTTCTGTCTTTTTGGTTGCCATGGGACCAGTCTCAATGCTGAAGTCATGAAAGGCAGGGCCCTTTTCATTTCCAACTTTGTGTGATTTGTGGAAAAACACCTTTTGTCCATGGAGCCGGGATGTCTGGAGTGACAATGAGGTTTGCAGGCCAAAAGTAACACCTCTGGACTCTTTCAATGAAGGAGCAGTCAAGAACTCAACAAACAGTTAGCACTTCGAGAACTGCTCATCTACAGAATGGCCGACCATTGTTTTCGTCAAATGACCAATCCGGGACAGAGACATCATCAAGAATATCAATTAGCGTCTCCGCGACCATGGTAACCAGGAATCGCCCAGCCAGTTTTTTTTATTACATGAGGTATAAATATGCTGAACTTTGGGGATTCAGCGCTTACTTTTCTCTACCATCTGGAACGGGGTTTCCTGTGTGGCTACGCATCTGTCAACTCTCCAGGAATGTCCGAAGTCTCGCCTACCGCCTGAACATAACTCTCTAGGCCTCATCGCATGCCTCTGTTAGGCACGGTTTTGTCTTTAGAGTTGAACGGATCCAGGACCGCGTGAATCAACGAAAGGGCTGGTAATTATATCCAGCATACACCTCTGTAAATCCCCAAGACCGCCAGCATGTTTGGCTGCTGAGACATGTGTGTGTGTGAGGAGGCTTCCAAGTGTGGGTTCTGACCAAACTGGGAGAGGGCTTTAGTTAGAAGGGTTTCCATTATCTAGGCTTAGATTTTGGGAAGGGGGTTAAGGGGTTAGTTCGACGTAATCGACAGGGTGGGTATTTAGTCTAAGGTTTTAAGTAATGTCCACAGTCACCTACTCTTTAAGCCATAAGCGAGAGGAGTCGGGGTTGTCGTTTTGTGAGTGTAATAAAAGGAATCGATCTTTGACCAACCTGAACCATTTTGTTTTGTCTGAGTCAATTATAATCTATCCATAGTAACTCCTTGGGTCCGAACTTCGGGGTTGTGGGGCTTGTGGATCGCGGTATAATTCGGAAGACCAACCAGGTGGCATCCGCTCACGGCCGGGTTACACAGTAATCCCGCTGGAGACGCTGTGCATTGGCCATAGGAAAAGACCTATCTGATCTTGGTCTCTCTCTCTCTGTGGGATTACCCACTTATCGACGGCCGAGGCAGGAACTATTGGCAAAAGCTCCTGCCGTCCAAAGGGAAACAACCCGAACCGGGGAGTTTTAAAGCACGGGTCGACTCAAGGGAGAGTCAATAGAGACACGGGGCACACAAAACACTCTACAGGGTAAATGAGGGTACAGGGTCCAGAAGAGCCGAGGGGCCAGGGGCAGCACGGTCCAGCCCACACTGCAATATATGTGCGCACTCGGTCCGTGCAGCAGAGCAGGTCTCCAGTCGTCCTGGTTAACACTTGCCACTGGATAAAGACCTAGCTCTGTCAAGCCCGTGTGGTGGCTGGTGTGCAATGGTCAACACACGCTAAAAAAATCCACGCACAGGCATCCTCGGGTTCAGGACTGGAATACCAGGTCCTTCATTGAAACATCAGTGAACTCATGTGGAAGCAAGTCATCCTCGTTCGAGGGACCTCCTATGATGATGATGATGATGGTAGTGCTGTAGGTCTGCCTGCAGGAGCTGGCATATCTTGGTCAGCTCTTCTTTTCAGAAGCGCAGCCTTCTAACGCACTGTGCCTCAGAGAGCTGGAGGTATGAGCGATGTTCCCTGTAAACTCGTGGGGGTAAGGCCTCCTCCCCATATGTCTGTGACCTCTTCGATTACGTTGCAAATGATCAACAGTAAGCCTTCCTCCAACTTGAAGCCGTATGACAATAGCAGCCAGGATGCACTGCTCCCTACCTGGCATGTCCCCATCTTTTAAAATGTCCTATATAAAACAAACGAGAAACTCACATAAACTTCACAATCAAAAGTATGCAGTAATGCAGCGTTCTTCTCCCAATCCTTTTAATCAGTCACAACTGTGCCTTTCTTCTTCGCTTTCAACATGGCGGCATTAGCACCTGGTGTGCCCTGGGTCTGTCTGGTTTTTCTGGGTGGGTTCTTGGGTGGACGCTAAATCAGGCTAAATGCTCGATAGTTCTGCCGGGGGGTACTAGCTCAGCGATGCACGATGATTTACGTCATCCCAATCCCTTGGGAGCACCTGTATATAAGGAGGCCTCACAGGCTGGAGAGGTACTCTGAGATCTGGAATAAAGGACGATGGTCACACTTACTTTGAGCTTGGAGTATTTAGTCTGACTCTTTATTCAAGACATAACATCAACTGTCAAAAGAGCGATGGGGTGGTACGTTTAGTGTCGCCACAAAACCTTTGCTGAATGTTCCGTCCGGGTACAAAATCTTGTGCGTCTCATTTTACACCCCCAAAATCATTTTTGCGTCCTGCTGAGGTGCTAAATGTGGCGCAAATCAGCCAAAAATCCAACCCTAAATGTATGCTCTCTATTAGAATTCATTGAAGAAAAATGAGGTTAGTCAAGCATAAATTGTCTTTCAAAAATCGGTGCTGACTGACACTTTTAACTTGTGTTTCTCCAAATACTTAGTGATTTACCAACAATTAAAGTAAGACCGATAGGCTTATAAATTACCTGGCATATCCTGGTCTCTTTTTTAGATGGATGCTACATTTGCCACCCTCCAGTCCTCTGACTTAATTGGGGAAATTATAGTTAGAGGCTTCCCTCAGGACACTCAAATGGAAACTGCTAGAGTACTGCGTGCAGTTCTGGTCACCGCATTACAGGAAGGACGCGATTGCACTGGAGAGGGTACAGAGGAGGTTTATGAGGATGTTGCTGAGAGTGGAGAATCTTAGTTATGAGGATAGGTTAGATAGGCTGGGTTTGATTCCTTGGAATAGAGGAGGCTGAGCGGAGACCTCATTGAGGTGTATAAAATTATGAAGGGCCTGGATATAGTGGATAGAAAGGGCCTATTTCCCTTAGCAGAGGGGTCAACAACCAGGGGGCATAAATTTAACTAATTGGTAGAAGGTTTAGAGGGGATTTGAGTGGAAATTTCTTCACACCGAGGGTTGTGGGGTTCTGGAACTCGCTGCCTGATAGAGGCAGAAACCTTCACCACATTTTCAAAGTACTTGGATGTGCACTTAAAGTGCCGTAACCTGCAGGGTTACGTACCTAGAGCTTGGAAGTGGGATTAGGCTGGATAGCCTCTTGTTGGCCGGTGTGGACACGATGGGCTGAAATGGTCTCCTTCTGTGCGGTAAACCTCTATGATTGTATGATTTTATTAGGTCGCAGTAATTTGTTGATCTTAAATGCATTAGTGTTTTTTGTTTCAGATTTACAAAGCAGAAGTGCTAAACAGACTGATAATGATTAGTGAACAGTGACCTTCCAGTATGGCTGAACAACCCATATTCCGGGCCCTTTTCACGTTGCTGGTTCTGGCAACACTGCTGATGCTGATTCTAAACTTGGGTAATATACAGGTGTGTAGAATGGTAAAACCAATTGTTTCTCTTGTGAACTCATAGTGAAACCCAACCTGTCATCACCCTATGCCACACATGCTCTTCCAACATGTCATTGGATAGTGATCAGCAGTGGGAGCGCTGACTGATTATAAACATTCTCTCCTGGTTTGAGATGCAGTCTGAAAATATAAAACCCCTAATGCATGCTGCTTCATTTAAGTATATAACCCATTTAAATATGGTGTAGCAATCCTGAAGAAATCTGTGATCTGAACTACCTTTCCTTGCTTCTTTTTTGACTACGTAGAATTGCATAATTTTTTTTAAAAGTACTTTATTGGCTGTAAAGTGCTTTGCAACAACCAGTGATCATGAAAGGTGCTATATAAATGCAAGTCTTTCTTTCTTTTTACATAGAAAGGACAGCATATGAACAGGCTATTCGTCCCAATTATTCCATGTCAGTGATTAAGCTCCACACGAGCCTCCTCCGACCCTTCTTACTCTAGCACTATCAGTATAACCTTCTATTTCTTTTTCCCTCGTGTATTTTTCTAACTTCCCCTGAAATGCATCTATGATATTCACCTCAACTATTCCCTGTGGTAGTGAGTACCACATTCTAAACGCTCTCAAGGTAAGGCGTTTCTTTGGAATTCCCTGTTGGATTTATTAGTGACTATGTTATATTTATGGCCCCTTGTTTTGGTCTTCCCCCGAGGTGGAAACATCTTCTCTCTATCTACCCTATTAAACTCTTTCATAATCTTAAGGATTGCTATCAGGTTACTCCTCAGCCTTCGCTTTAGAATAAAGAGCCCGGTCTGTTCAATCTTTCCTCATGGGTAGAACCTCTCAGCTCTGGTATCATCTTTTTTTGCACGTTCCCCAGTGCATCTATGTCATTGTATAATATGGAGACCAAAACTGACCACAGCACTCCAATTGTGGTCTCTACATGTTTAACCTAGCTTCTCTGCTGTTCAAATCTAGCCCTCTAGAAATTAGCCCCAGTGCGATGTTTCCTTTTTTAATGGACTTATTAGCCTGCATCACCACTTTTGTTGATTTGTGTATCTGTACTCCTAGATCCCTTTGCTCTCTGCCCCATTTAGGCTCTGGAGCAGGATGTAAATAACATGCAGGCAATTACAATAGAAAACATATTCATTAAAATATTGTTCCTTTTCATAGTATGATAAACATCCAATTTCTGGATCAGAGTCCAAAAGGAGGAGATATCCACCTCCAACGTTTTATCCCGCAATGAGGCAGAAAGTGGAACCAAGGAAGACCCCTTGGACACACAAATTGGTGCGATGTGGCTACCAGAATCAAAGCTTCACCCCTGAAGAAAGGTCAGAGGGGACAATCCTTATGAAAATGATTGAATGGCCAAAACCACCCAAGCCTGCTGTGTCCTTTCTGAAAAGCAGCGACCCATCACATGTTCACTTTGTTATTGTAAATTCTGGAAAGACTTTCTATGTTGGAGATCAGTTACAAGTGATGCTGCGTATGAATGATTTTGAAGGACACCCAAAGCAATATGGGGGTGACTATCTCCAAGGCCGAATCCACACCCCAGCTTTAAAAGCCGGCTCAGCAGGAACAGTTGTAGATAATCAAAATGGATTTTACTATATAAATTTTAATTTATCTTGGTCAGGGAAAGTCGAAGTGTCTGTTTCCTTGGTTCATCCCAGTGAAGGAATCCAAGCACTTGAAAGGCTACGTGAGGAACAGCCAGATAGAGTGTATTTTAAAAGTACCTTCAAATCAGGGGGTACTTCAGAGACCACTGTGTGCAATCTGTGTTTGCCTCAAACTAAACCGCTCTGTAACTTTACTGATCCCAGGACTGGGGAGCCCTGGTTCTGTTACAAACCACAGAAGCTCCCCTGCTCTGCTCGTATCAACCATGCTAAAGGAGGATATGAGAAAGGACTCTTAATTGGAGAAGAAGGCCATTATTTCCAAAGGTATATAACTTACATTCTTTTATTTATATATTGATTTTCCTTCTTCTATTCTGATCTTGATTGTGATTGGAGAAATCAAATTGGTCAGGGTAGCCTTGAGTAAGAGTTCATAGAGTGCATAAGGGACGGGTTCTTTGAGCATTATGTAACGGAACCAACAAGGGGGCAGACTGTCTTCGATCTGGTCCTGTGTAATGAAACAGGATTAATAAACAATCTCCAATAAAGAATACCTATGGAATGAGTGACCATAGCATGGTTGAATTTCAAATTCAGATGGAGGGGGAGAAAGTTGAATCTCAAACCAGCGTACTAACTTAAATAAAGGAGACTATAAAGGTATGAGGGCAGAGTTAGCTAAAGTGGACTGGGCAAATAGATTGAAGTGTAGGACCGTTGATGAATAGTGGCGTACATTTAAGAAGATATTTCATAACTCTCAAGAAAAATATATTCGAGTGAGGAGGAAAGGGTGGAAAAGAAAAGATAGCCATCTGTGGCTAACTAAAGAAAAAGGATGGTAACCAATTAAAAGCAAAGGCATACAAAGTGACCAAAACTAGTAGGACAGAAGATTGGGAAGCTTTTAAAAGAATGGCAAAAAAAAATGATTAAGAAAGGGAAGATGGACTATGAAAGTAAACTAACACGAAATATAAAAAAGATAGCAAGAGTTTCTACAGGTTTATAAAAAGGAAAAGAGTGGCTAAAGTAAATATTGGTCCTTTAGAGGACGAGACCAGGGAATTAGTGATGGGGAACATGGAGATGGCAGGAACTCTGAACAAATATTTTCTATCAGTCTTTACAGTAAAGGACACTAAAAATATGTGGATAGTCAAGGGGCTATAGCGGGGAGGAATTCAACACAATCACAATCACTAAGGAGGTGGTACTCAGTAAGATAATGAGACCAAAGGCAGATAAATCCCCTGGACCAGATGGCTTGCATCCTAGGGTCTTAAGAGAAGTGGTGGCATTGGTTGTAATTTATCAAAATTCCTGGATTCTGGAGAGGACCCAGCAGATTGGAAAACAGCAAATGTAACACCCCTGTTTAAAAAGGAGGCAGACAAAAAGCAGGAATATATAGACCAGTTAGCCTAACGTCTGTGGTTGGGAAAATGTTGCAGTCCATATTAAAGAAGCAGTGGCAGGACATTTGGAAAAGCATAATTCAGCCAATATATTAGCATGGATAGAGGATTGGCTAACTAACAGAAAACAGAGAGTCGTGTTAAATGGTTCATTCTCTGGTTGGCAATCAGTAACTAGTGAGGTGCCGCAGGGATCAGTGCTTGGACTCCAACTATTTACAGTCTATATTAATGACTTGGATGAAGGGACAAAGTGTAACATAGCCAAGTTTGCTGACAATACAAAGATGGGAGGAAAAGCAATGTGTGAGGAGGACACAAAAAACCCGCAAAAGGCCATATCTAGAATACTGCATACAGTTTTGGTTTCCGTGTTTACAAAAGGATATACTTGCTTTGGAGGCAGTTCAGAGAAGGTTCACTAGGTTGATTCCGGAGATGAGGGTGTTGACTTATGAGGAAAGATTTAGTAGATTGGGCCTCTACTCATTGGAATTCAGAAAAATGAGAGGTGATCTTATAAGATTATGAGGGGGCTTGACAAGGTGAATGCAGAGAGGATGGTTCCACTGATAGAGGAGACAAGAACTAGGGGGCCGCCCATTTAAAACTGAGATGAGGAGGAATTTCTTCTCTCAGAGGGTTGTAAATCTGTGGAATTCGCTGCCTCAGAGAACAGTGGAAACTGGGTCATTGAATAAATTTAAGACAGAGATAGACATTTCCTTAACCGAAAAGGGAATAAGGGGTTATGGGAAACGGGCAGGGAAGTGGAGCTGAGTCCATGATTGGATCAGTCATGATCATATTAAATGGTGGAGCAGGCTCAAGGGGCCATATGGCCTACTCCTATTTCTTGTGTTCTTATGTTCTTATGTGATATATGTGTGAAGTCTAGAACCAGACTACCTAATACAGCAATGTCAATTCAAAACTTGAACATTGTAATAAGAAATATCAGTTCTATTCATTCCTTACCATCGGAAGAATAGATCATGCTGTTACTTTGTCTTTTAAAGATTAACGGTATGAATGAAACTGACACTGGTGACACATGGAAAGTATAATAGTAATAAATTTGATCTGTTGAAATACATTTCAGAAAAATGTTTGAGGAATAGATCGCTGATATTTGTTTTGGGCTACCTCTTCCTGTATGTATTCATTTTTTTATTGACACAATGGCTTCATGTACAATATGGTTATATTTTCAGTAAAGTTAACATCAAGAAACGCATATTACCCAGCGGCAAAAGTTATATAACCGTAGAGCCTTCACCTCGGGCAGGTAAGATAGCTTTAAGGTCGTGATAAGTAAGTTGAAGGTTTGCTATATTAGATGGAGTATGATTAAGCAGAATAGTGAAGTAATTTCCGGATGGCAAACAGTATCTAGTGGGGTGCTGCAGGGATCGGTGTTGGGGCCTCAACTATTTAAAATCTATATTAATGACTTGGATGAAGGGACCGAGTGTAATGTAGCAAGTTTGCTGATGGTACAAAGATGGGTGGGTAATCAAATTGTGAGGAGGACACAAAAAATCTGCAAAAGGATGTAGACAGGCTAAGTGAGTGGACAACAATTTGGCAGATGGAGTATAATGTGGGAAAATGTGAGGTTATCCACTTTGGCAGAAAAAATAGAAAAGCAAATTATAATTTAAATGGAGAAAAATTACAAAGTGCTGCCATACGTAGGGCCCTTAATATCCAAAATCTATCGAACTCTGTCTTCAATATACTCAAAGACTGAGCCTCCACAGCCCTCTGAGGTAGAGAATTCCAAAGATATACAACCCTCTGTTAAGAAATTGCTCCTCATCCCTGTCCTAAATGGCTGCCTCCTTATCCTGAGATTATGCTCCTTAGTTCCAGACTCTCCAGTTACCGGAAATAGCCTCTCAGCATCTACACAATCAAGCTCTCTCAGAATTTTATAAGAGAGTACAGGCCGAATTTACTCAACCTCTTGTCATAGGACAACCTTCTCATCCCAGGAATCAAGCAAATGAACTTTTGTTGCATGACCTCTAAGGGTATACCCTTCCTTAGTTAGGAAGACCAACAATTTTGTACTCCAGATGTGATCTCACCAAAGACATGTACAATTGCAATAAGATTCAATACACCGCCATGAACAGTTCATATGTATAGGAAGGATAACAGATTAGCAGCATCTTTCCTAACCTAATCTCTATTCTCAGGGGAAGTGCGATAGACTTGGACTCGAAGCTATACCAAAGAAGCCACTAGTTAGAAGTCAGGGGTGAGGTGCAACTTTAAAATTGTAATTATTAGTTTTCTTCATATTTTCTGGAGAAAGTAAAACATTTTAGTTGACAGCCATGTATACAAGAGGCTGTACTCAATGCGACATGACTATCTGGTCCTCATAATGTCTTATGTAATGGCTCTACTCCCACCCAGCTGAGACGAGCTGACTTAGCACAGACCAAGGATCAAAAGTGGTCGTCCTTATTTAGATAGCTCAGTGAAAACATTTACAAGGCTGATACCAGAAATGTGAGATTATACCTATCAGGAAGGGATGAACAGCCTGGGTCTCTTCTCTTGAAAAGAGAAGGCTGAGGGGTGACTTAATAAATGCATTTAAAATTATGAAAGGTTTTGATAGAGTAGACAGAGAGAGTATTTCCACTTGTGGGAAAGAGTAAAACTAAAGACCATCAATATAAGATAGTCATCAAGAAATCGAATAGGGAATTCAGAAGAATTTTTTATAGCCAGAGATTGGTGAGAATGTGGAACTCGCTACCACAGGGAGTGGTTGAGGCAAATATTATAGATGCATTTAAGGAGAACCTAGATAAACATATAAGAGAGAAGTGAAAAGCAGGTTATGCTGACAGTTAGATAAGGAAAGATGGGAGAAGGCTCAAGTGGAGCATAAATACTGGCATGGACTGGTTGGGTCAAATAGCCTGATTCTGTGCTTTATGTTCTATGTCATGCTATGTAATACTTTCTGTGGCAACAGCTAATGGTGCTGCTGGGATTTGTCATTGCCATGGAAACTGTGATTCACCAAATGAAAATGTACTGATAACCTAAGGTATAATGCATCACGATTCCTGTATCTTGGATCTCTTTATCTTCAGCCGCAGTTCTGGGAAAATGTGGCCGTGGACAGCCTTTGGTATCACCATCTGGCTTTTATTATAAGAACCAGTGGATGTCAACGTCCTGCAATATTCGCCGCTTTGACACTCCTGCAAGAATTACAGACTGTCTTCGTAGAAAAGTAGTTCATCTATTTGGAGATTCCACTCTACGTCAGTGGTTTGAATATTTCACTCAATTTATTCCAGGTTAGATTGATTAGTTGATCTATCTTTCTGTCTAACTACCTATATCTTATCATTTTGCGTGTGGTGTGGATCACACATAAAACGCACATGTGACACTTGAAATTTGTCAATTTTGCTTGTATAATTGGCCCAAGTACAAACTTGAACCAAGAAAAGTAGGTAGAAAACTTGATGAGAAACTTCTCTGAACATAATGAAAACAACTAATATTAAATAACTCACCGATATGGCAAGTAACATTTGCGCCCCACAAGTGCCAATCAATGATCATCTCCAACAAGAGAGAGTCTAACCACCACCCCTTGACATTCAGTGGCATTACTGTAGTATATGCAAGCATTCTAATAATGACTCCACGAGGTAAGGGTATAGTGCTTGAACTGTAGTGACCTTATTCCTTTATTGCAGCTCCTAGAGTGAGGACATCAAGAGGTGAGTTCCCTTTTATACTTGGTTACCTGCAGTGTTCAGGTGACCCATAAGTCTCCAGCAGCAGCACCCTCTGGTGGTACAGGTATCATGTATACAGGGTGAAGGTACATTCAGTGGTCTAGTGTTACAGTAAATACATTAACATGCATATATAACAATTACCATTGTTGAATTCCCCACCATCAACAGGTTGGGGGCGGGGGGCGGAAGGTTACCATTGACCAGAAACTTAACTGGACCAGCCACCTAAATTCTGTGGCTACTAGAGCAGGTCAGTGACTGAGTATTCTGAGGCGAGTTTTCACCTCCTGACTCCCCAAAACCTTTCCACCATCTACAAAGCACAAGTCAGGAGTTTGATGGAATACTCTCCACTTTCCTGGATGAGTGCAGCTCCAACAATACTCAAGAAGCTCGACACCATCCAGGATAAAGCAGCATGCATGATAGGCACCCCATCCATCACGTTAAACATTCACTCCCTCCACCACAGGTACACAGTGGCAGCAGTGTGTGGCATTTACAAGATGCACAGTAGCAACTCACCAAGGGTTCTTCGATAAACCTCCCAAACCGGTGACCTCTGCCACAGTGAAGGATAAGGGCAGAAGATACTTGGAAACACCACTGCCTGCAATTTCTCCTCAAAGTCAGACACCATCTTTACTTGAAAATATGTCGCTGTTCCTTCATTGTTGAAGGGTCAACATCCTGGAACTCTCTATCTAACAGCACTATGGGAGCACCTTCAGAGGTTCAAGAAGGCGGCTCAACACCAACTTCTCAAGGGCAATAAGGACGGACAATAAATGCTGGCCTTGTCAGCAACACCCACATCCCGTCAATAGGAACAGAGGAACAGGAATAGGCCATTTAGACCCTCGAGCCTGTTCCATCATTCAATGGCTGATCTGTGACCTAACTCCATATACCCGCCATTGTTCAACAACCCTTAATGTCCTTGGTCAACAAAAATCTATTAACACAGATTTAAAATTAACAATTGATCAAGCATCAATTGCCATTTGCAGATGAGAGTTCCAAATCTTTACCACCCTTGTGTGTAGATGTGTTTCCTAATTTCACTCCTGAAAGGTCTGGCTTTAATTATTAGGCTATGCTCCCTAGTCCTGGACTCTCCACCCAACAGAAATAGTTTCTTTCTATCTATCCTATCTTTTCCCCTTAATAACTTGAAAATTTCAATCAAATCACCACTTAACCCTCTAAATTCTAGGGAATACAATCCTAATTTGTGTAATATCTCCTCGTAATTTAACCCTTGCAATCCGGTTTATCATTCTGGTAAACCTACACTGCACTCCCTCCAACGCCAATATATCTTTCCTAAGGTGTGGTGCCTAGAATTGCTCCAGGTGTGATCTAACCAGGGCTTGGAATAGCTGGAGCATAATTTCTACCCCCTTGTACTTTCTATCTTCTACTTCCTCGTTCTTCTTGACTTGTCTGCAGCTTTTGACATGGTTGACCACTCCATCTTTCTCCATGCATCTCCACCATTGTCCAGCTAGGTAGGACTGAACTCACCCGGTTTCATTCTTATCAATCTAATCGTAGCCAGAGAACCACCTGCAATGGCGTCTCTTCCCACTCCCACATCATTACCTCTGGTGTCCTCCAAGGATCTATTCTCTGCCCCTTCCTATTTCTCATCTACATACTGCCCCTTGGCGACATCATCCAAAAACACAACGTCAGTATCACATCGAAGCTGACAACACCCAGTTCTACCTCAACACCACATTTCTCGATCCCTACATGGTCTCTAAAATGTCAGACTAATTGTCCAGCATCCAGCTCTGGATGAGCAGAAATTTTCTCCAATTGAATATTGGGATGTCCGAAACATTTGTTTTCGGTCCACTCCACAACCCCAGTTCCCTAAAAACAGACTCCATCTCTCTCCCTAGCATCTGTCTGAGACTAAACCACACTGTTTGCAATCTTGGTATCATATTTGACCCTGAAATGAGCTTCCAACCACACATCCGCGGCATAACTAAGACCGCCTATTTCCACCTTTGTAACATGGATCGAGAGTCTCTGCTCTTGCCTCAGCTGATCTGCTGCTCAAACTTCTACCATGCCTTTATTACCTCGAGACTTGACTCATCCAATGCACTTCTGACTGGCCTCCCACATTCTGCCCTACGTAATCTTGAAATCATCCAAAACTCGGCTGCCAGTACACAAACTCGCAGCTAGTCCCATTCACCGATCTCCCCTGTTCTGACTGATCATTTAGCAATGCTGCGATTTCAAAATTCTCATCCTTGTTTTCAAATCCCTCCTTGGCTTACATAATAAGAAATAGGAGTATGAATAGGCCACCTGGCCCCTCGAGCCTGCTCCACCATTTAATAAGATCATGGCTGATTTGATCATGGACTCAGCTCCACTTCTCTGTCCGCTCCCCATAACCCTTTATTCCCTTATCGCTCAAAAATCTGTCTATCTCCAACTTAAATGTATTCAATGACCTAACCTCCACAGCTCTCTGGGGCAGAGAATTCCATCGATTTACAATCCTCTGAGAGCAGAAATTCCTCCACATCTCAGTTTTAAATGGGCGGGCCCTTATAATGAGACTATGTCCCCTATTTTTATTTCCCCTTTGAGTGGAAATATCCTCTCTGCATCTACCTTGTCGAGCCCCCTCATTATCTTATATGTTTTGATAAGATCACCTTTCATTCTTCTGAACTCCAATGTTTAAAGGCCCAATGTACTCAACCTATCTTCATGAGTAAAACTCCTCCCCTCCAGAATCAATCTAGTGAACCTTCTCTGAACAGCCTCCAATGCAAGTATATCCTTTCTTATTGGCCTCACCAATACCCTGTACACTCGTAGCAGGACTTCTCTGCTTTTATACTCTATCCCACTTGCAATAAAGCCCAACATTCCATTTGCCTTCCTGATTACTTGCTGTAGTTGCATACAAACGTTTTGTGTTTCATGCACACGGATCTCCAGTTCCTTCTGTACTGCAGCACTTTGCAATTTTTCTCCATTTAAATTATAATTTGCTTTCCTATTTTCTCTGCCAAAGTGGATAACCTCACATTTTCTCACATTGTACTGCATCTGCCAAATTTTTGCCCACTCACTTAGCCTGTCTATATCATTTTGCAGATTTGTTTGTGTCCTCCTCACAATTTGTTTTCCCACCCATCTTTGTATCATCAGCAAACTTGGCTACATTACACTTGGTCCTTTCATCCAAGTCATTAATATAGATTGTAAATAGTTGAGGACCCAGCACCAATCCCTGCGGCATCCCATTTATTACTGTTTGCCAAATGGAAAATGACACATTTATCCCGACTCTGTTTTCTGTTAGTTAGCCAATTCTCTATCCATGCTAATATAATACCCCCAACCCCATGAACTTTTATCGTCTGCAGTAATCTTATATGTGGCACCTTATCGAATGCCTTCTGGAAATCCAAATACACTACATCCACCGGTTCTCCCTTTACACTCTGCTCGTTACATCCTCAAAGAACTCCAGCAAATTTGTCAAACACGATTTCACTTTCGTAAAACCATCCTGACTCTGTTTGATTGAATTATGCTTTTCCAAATGTCCTGCGACTGCTTCCTTAATAATGGACTCCAGCATTTTCCCAATGATAGATGTTAGGCTAAGTGTTCTATAGTTTTCTGCTTTTAGTCTGCCTCTTTTTTTAAATAGGGACATTACATTTACGCTTTTTCAATCCGCTGGGATCACCCCAGAATCCAGGGAATTTTGGGAGATTACAACCAATGCATCCACTATCTCTGCAGCCACTTCTTTAAAGACCCTAGGATGTAAGCCATCAGGTCCAGGGGACTTGTCTGCCTTTCGTCCCATTATTTTCCCAAGTACTACTTAATTAGTGATAGTGATTGTATTAAGTTCCTCCCTCCCTATAGCCCATTGATTATCCACTATTGGGATGCTTTTAGTGTCTTCTACTGTGAAGACCGATACAGAATATTTGTTCAACGTCTCTGCCATTTCCCTGTTCTCCATTATTAATTCCCTAGTCTCATGCTCTAGGGGACCAATATTTAATTAGCCACTCTTTTCCTTTTTATGTACCTTCACCCCACCCAAACTCTGTAAGTTCCTCCAGCCCCACAAAGCCCCCAAGACATCTGCGCTCCTCTAATTCTGCCCTCTTGAGCATCCATGATTATAATCGCTCAACCATTGGTGGCCAAGCCTTCTGTTGCCTAGGCCCTAAGCTCTGTAATTCCTTCCCTAGATCTCTCTGCCTCTTTACCTCTCTTTTCTCCTATAAGAAGCTACTTAAAACCTACCTCTTTGACCAAGCTATAGGTCACCTGCCCAAATATTTCCTTATATGGCTCGGTGTCAAATTATTTTGCTTATAATACTCCTGTGAAGCGCCTTGGGATGGCTTACTACTTTAAAGGTGCTATATAAAGACAAGTTGGTGTTGTTGTTTTATTGTAGTCCTCTGGATACAAAGGCCAGTATTCCATTCGCCTTTTTGTTTACTCTCTGTACCTGTTCATGACATTTTAATGATCTATGTCCCTGGACACCAAGTCTCTTTGGACCTCCAATATTTTTAGCTGTTCACCATTTAGATAGTACCCTGTTCCATCATTTTTAGGTCCAAAGTGAATGACCTCGCACTTGCCTACATTGAAGTCCATTTACCATAGTTTTGCCCATTCACTATCTATCAATATCTCATTGTAATATTATGCTTTCATCTACACTGCCTACTATGCTGCCTATCTTTGTGTCATCGGTATATTTGGATAAGTGGCTTTTTATCCGATCATCTAAGTCATTAATACATATAGTGAATAATTGAGGCCCCAGCACAGATCTCTGCAGCAACACAAAAGCAAAATATTGTGGATGCTGGAATCTGAAATAAAAACAGAAAATGCTGGAGATCTCAGGCAGCATCTGCGGAGAGAAAAACAGAGTTAACGTTTTAGGTCGATGACCCTTTGTCAGAGCTGGCGAATGTTCGAAAAGAACAGATTCTTAAGGAGCACTTGAAAGGGGGAGGGGAAGAAAAAACAAAAGGGAAGATCTGTGATAGGGTGGAAGGCAGGAGAGATTAGAGAGGCAAAAGGGATGATGGGCTGAATTGAAATGGCAATGATAGAATTTAGAAGAATGTTAGTGAACCTTAGTTAGTGAATAGGGTGTGAATGGCAGAATAATGACCAGCTGCCATTGGAGACAAAGTGAAAAAAAACATAAGATTGTGGGGGTGGGTGAAAGGAGCCAAAAATGGACAGAGGTTATATTCTGAAACTGTTGAACTCGATGTTGAGTCCAGAAGGCTGTAAATTGCGAAACAAAAGATGAGGTGCTGTTCTCGAGCTTGCGTGAGCTTCATTAGAACAGCGCAGGAGACCGAGGACAGAGATGTCGCAGTGGGAGTGGAGCGGGGAATTACAGTGACAGGCGACCGGAAGCTCAGGGTCACGCTTATAGATTGAACGGAGATGCTCTGCAAAGTGGTCACCCAATCTGCGTTTGGTCTCCCCAATGTAGAGACCAAATCGTGAGCAGCGAATACAGTATACCAAATTGAAAGAAGCACCAGTAAATCATTGTTTCACCTGGAAGGAGTATTTGGGGTCCTTTCTTCCCTTTCATGTGTTTTTGAATTATTATTTGTACTACACTTTCCATCTGAGCCCTCCCCGCCATTTACTAGTTTTAAATCCTTTTGACCGCCCTATTTATTCTTTCTGATAGGACCCTGGTCCCAGACCGGTTCAGGTGAGGGTACATCTCCTTCCTGTCCCATTACTGGTTTCAGTGCCCCATGAAATGGATCTCCCCTTTCCTACACCACTCCTTTAGCCACGTGTTCGCGTCAGTAATCAGCTTATCCCTACAGCAATTTGCACGTGGGTCAGGTAATAATCCGGAGATTATGATCCTTGAGATCCGATTTATTAATTTAGCTCCTAGTTCGTGGTACTCACCAAACAGGACCTCTTGACTACTCTTCCCTAATTTGTTGGTCCTAACATGGACCACAATGTCTGGATCCTCCTCCTCCCGCTCCAATATCCTTACAATCCTGACCCAGCACCAGGTAGGCAACATACCATGTGGGACTCCCGATCTTGCTTACAAAGCACACTATCTGTCCTCTAATTATTGAATCCCCTACAACTATCACATTATGTTTCCGCACCTCCTCCACATGCCCACTTTAGACAACCACCTGCTACTAAGTGCCACCATCCACATTCTGGCTGTCCTTCTGACAGTCTTTGTACCCACTGGATCAGTTTCTGCGGATTCTCATTCTCTATCTCACATGCATTCCCTGTACTCTGCACATTATCGCTCACACCAACCCCGTTCTGAACCTACAACTCTCTATGAGGTGTGACCGAAGTCTGGAGCACACTGTCCAGATACTCTTCCTCCTCCCTTATGTGTCAGAATGTCTCCAACTTGCACTTCAGCTCAATGACTCTGAGCCGGAGATATTCAAGACAGAGACATCTATTGCTGCCGTGTTTGCTCTGGACAGTCACGCTGTCACAAACTCCCACATGCTGCAATCCAGGCTCACAACCTGCTCTGACATATCCTAGTCTAGATTATTTATAATATTTGTATCTACTTTCTAGTTTGTTGCAAGTTTTTATTTTTTTTTCTACACACTAACTTGCATTCAGCACTAAAAGACTGGAGTTTTGTTTTAAATGCCTCTAGAGGCGGAGAGAGAGAGGAGGTCAGATGGAAAGGAAAGGGGATTGGAGGGGAGAGCACGAGGAAATCAGAGCGGGTGTAGAGTAGTTTGCATTGGGATAGAGAGAGAAGATCAGAGGCGGATTGGAGAGAATTGGAAGGGGAGAGTGAAAGATCGGAGGGGGAGAGAGAAAGGAGATCTTGGGGAGAGAGCGAGGAGATCGGAGGGGGAGAGAAGGTCAGGAGCTGGGGGTGGGGATGTTAGGAACTCGAGGATAGAAGATCAGGAACTTATTGAGCTGGGAACATAATGAAAACAGTGGGGAGGGGGAAAAATGTGGTGGAGGTCTAAAAGTGGGGCTTGACAAGGGGGATGAGAGCAAGACCATGATCCAGGTGGGAAGATAGATCACATTCTCCTGTCCTCTGTTAGGCCTGGGTAATGTTCTTCCACCCCCTCCCCCTTTAAACCTGCACCATTTCCACCCTCTCCTCCTCCCCCGCCAAGTCCCAACCCCCACAACACTCCCCCTCGCCCCCACCACACCCCTGCTCCAGGCCTCAGTGGTGCAAGAAGACAGCTCACAACAATCCACACAAGGGCAACTAGAGATAAATAAATGAATTTTTAAAAATCAGAGCGTATTCTGTGTTGGTCCTACAACATGCATAACATTACATTTATGTGTTATTTGCCAGATTTGATTATACCAATGTTGTCCTATCCAGCCTCCGATGGTGCGGGCGGGGGGTGCTCCGATGTTGGTTGTGGGAGTCCGATGGTGGGTGGGGGGACTCCGATGTTGGTCAGGGGGGTCCAATGGTGGGGGGGTGGTGGCTCCGATTTTGGTCAGAGGTGTCCGATGCTGTGGGCGGGGGGGGAGGGGCTCCGATGTTGGTCTGGGGGGGTCCGATGTTGGTTGGGGGGGTCCAATGTTGGTTGGGGGGGTCCAATATTGGTTGGGGGGGTCCAATGTTGGTCAGGGGGTTCCGATGGGGCGGGCGGGGGGAGGGGCTCCGATGTTGGTCGGGGGGGTCCAATGTTGGTTGGGGGGTCCGATGTTGGTCGGGGAGTCCGATGGTGGTGGGGGGGCTCCAATGTTGGTCAGGGGGGTCCGATGTTGGTTGGGGGCTTCCGATGTTGATCTGGGGGGTCTGATGATGGGGGGGGGTGGGCGAGGCTCCGATGTTGGTCGGGGGGGGTCCGATGCTGGAGGTGGGGAGCAAACAGATTGCGATGGGAGGGGGGGGTTTGGAGGACACTCCCCTCCTCCTGTCCCACAAGCAGTGCTGTAAAGGCCCTTACCTCATGGATTCCACCCTTCGCACCTGCTTTTAGCTCCCAAGTTTCCTGTGGTTAAAAATAGAACCAATGTTAAACTGAAGGCAGGCAGCCTAATTATAATATTTAAATGACCAACCTGCTTCCAGCGAGCAGATTGGGTGTCAGCCCCTTGTCCCGCTTCCGTCAAAATTTGAAGTGGACGGGTTTGAGGTGGGTTTGGTTCCTGTTCCAGATATTTCACATTTTAACCTCTGACACGACTCAACCCCATCCATTTTTGGGAGTTAAGATTGAGCCCAGAATGACAGTTACAGAAAGAAAAACTAAATTTTTTTTCCATGGAGATCGGCAAGTATAGATAGAAAATTCTGACATGACATTAGAAATTATTGATTTACTAAGCTGACTCATAATAAATTCTTGGTGAACATTGCCCAGTTAACAGTGAAGTTCACCAGTGTCTATTCCCTCTGTGTTCCCACAGAGGGAGCTTTTAAGCTCCATCTCCCAGTTGGATAGAAGTATTTCTCAGAGGGAGGAAGAGAAAATCTGACACAGTTAACTCTCACCGGTCTTGCTTTGAGTTCAGACAGACCAGCATTGGCAGCACCATGGGAACACGGCACTGGTCTGCCTGCCCCTCAATTGGAGGATGGTGCTCGGTTTAAGGGGAAGAAAGGAGATTAATTTACAAAATAGGTGGAACAAACTAATATAATATAGGTGGTATGCGTTTATTTGTCAGTTTGTCAGTCTGTGCTGATTACACGATGCCACTGTACGATTTATGTCTCTTTCCTCATCTGTACATTGGCACAGTGGAAACTTTGTGCTCTGCTTTGTGAAATGATGCCACCTCCCAGTTTCATACCTGTTAACATCAGCAATATTGTGGCTAAGCATGTTAAATGATATTACATTTCTGTTTTAGGTCTCAAAAAGTTTGATCTTGGAAATCCTATAAACATTGGTCCTCACCTTGCTGTGGACTCAGAAAACCACATCATGGTGGAATTTCGTCCTCATGGCCCACCAATCCGATTCAGCACTGTTTCGAGCCAGGATCTGCACTACATTTCAAATGAACTGGATGAAATTAAGGGAGGAAAAAACACAGTTATAGCCATTACCTTATGGTCCCACTTCAGCACTTTACCAGTGGAAGTGTATATCCGAAGGCTACAGAATATCCGGAGGTCAATTCTACAGTTGCTAAGCAGGAGTCCGGATACATTGGTTGTAATGAAGACTGCCAATGTCCAAGCCCTTCCACATGATGTCAGTCTCTACAACAGTGACTGGTACGCCTATCAGCTTGATTTAGTGCTGAGAAAGATGTTCACAGGCATCAATGTGGCATTTGTGGACGCATGGGAAATGACGATAGCACATTACCTGCCACATGCGCTGCATCCCCAGAGTGTCATTATAAAGAATGAAATAGATGTGTTTCTTTCATATGTGTGCCCCTCTGAAAAGTGATTCCTGAGGTGAGCTGCCGACTCCATCACCAAGACTGTCTACATCCATCTACATGACATCGCCCGTCTCCACACTTGCCTCATTTCATCTGCTGTTGCAAACCTGATCTATGCCATTGTTAGCTCTAGACGCAACTATTGTAATGCTGGCATCCCACTTTGCACCCTCCATAAACTGAAGCTCATCCAGAACTCTGCTGCCTGTATCCTAACTCGCAACAAGTCTTGTGCTCATACCAATCATCCTATGCTCTTTGATCTACATTGGCTCTCGGTTCAGCAAAGCCTCTACTTTAAAATTCTCATCCTTGTTGTCATATCCCTCTTTGGCCTCAACCTCTCTATCTCTGCAAACTTCACCAGCTCTAAAACCTCCGGGATCTTTGCAATCCTCTAGATCTGGCTTCTTGCAGATCCCCGTTTTCATCACTCCACCATTGGCGGTCGTGCCTTCAGCTGCCTGTGCTCTACAATTCCCTCCATGAAACTCTCCATCACTAAAACTCTCTCCTCCCTTAAGGCGCTCTTTAAAAGCTACCTCTTAGACCAAGCTATTAGTCACCTGTCCTAATTTCTCTATATGTGGCTCGATGTCAAACTTTGTTTGATAATTCTTCTGGGAAGACCTATGGGATATTTTACTACTTTAAAAACCTTATATAAATGCAAGTTTTTAGTGCTGGGGTAAATACTGGTCACGAAATTTGGTGTTGTAGCACTGGCTGTTAAGGATGGTTTTGTTGAAAAAATTGCCGGTGGCGTCACTTCCGCCCGGTTCTGGCGTGGAACATGGTGGCCGCCGTTGTAGAGAACCGGCGCTGGCCTCTCTCATGTAGATTTGCAGATCATGACGTCAATCATTGTGCAACACCTGAATTGATACACAACTGCGATTTTGGACATTGCCGCACTCCATACTGTCCTCTTCTAACCATGCGTGGACTAACACAGCAGAAGAATCGATGGAAGTAATATCTCTGATGTAAGAGATATTAAAGGGGAAAGATGTAGGATCCATTCCTCGCCCTCAATGGTAAAAATTGGACTATGAAATATAAATATCCAGAACTGCATTACAGCCCACAAAAGGAGTTGAGCAGTAAGGGGTTAATTCAGACAGTGCAGCCGAAAAACACAAACTCTGAAGAGACTGGACAATCCACAATGGCACAGATTGCTATATGAATATTTTCCGTCTGGAAAAGATACAAGAACATTCACACATTCATTTACCTTAAGGGTTTGCATTGTTAAAAGGACTGTACTTTGGACCATGGCCCCAGACAGGCTGGTATTAGTGTCGGCCCAGACAATGGGCCGGATCCCTGAATCATTTGAATATGAATGCTACTAGAAACCAACATCTACACATGCAGTCACCTTCGGAAGATTGCATTGTCGGAAATACATTGTCAAGCAGACAGGCTGTGGTCAAGGTTATCATGGACAATGACCTTAAACGAGGGATAACTAGCATCAAGAGTGTTTCTGCGAAAGACATGCACACATTTAATACTGCCACCGTTCACATGAGGTCAACAAGAAATCTGTTTCAAGATAATTGCAAGTTGGATTTTGTATGAAGAAGAACTTCTTCGAAGAGAGTGGAGCAGTGAGTTTGGACAGTCGACAAGAAGGACTCAAGCTGGTCACTATGGTCTGGGCCTACAATCAACATCATCAACTGATGATAGAGTAATTGTAAGTTTCAGTCAAATCATAGAAGGTTTTTGTTATTCAGTCCGAGTCATTTTATATTTAACAGTCAAATCGCGGACAGGTTTAACTGTGTCATATTGTGTCGATGTAAATTACCCTTGTGCAGGGATGTGTATTTTGGGTTTTGTTATTCTGATGTAAATCATAGGGATTTAGAGTGGGGTGGTAATTGTGTGTATGTTCAATGAATAAACAAATCTAAGGTTGAAACAAAACCTTGTGCCATGTGTATTTTGTTCTTATAAATCCAGAAGTCAAAGAACTGTCTTTAACGGAGATTAGTATCAGAAACCCTAACAGAAATTGGCAACCGTTGGCAGGACTTCAAGGTTTAGAATGACAGGGTTAAGTACAAGAAACCTGCAATGGAGGATAGGATATCCTCGTATGTATTTGGAAAAGTAAATATTTCCGAGCACTGGGTGCTAGAAATGTTACGCTCTGAAAGTCCATATGAGAAAGTGGTAGAGTGGATGGGTAGTAGCGTACATACGAAATCGAAGGAAAAGGTGATTTGGTTAATATGTATGCAGAAACAAATTCAGATGCTCACAGAGAACGTTGAGCATTTAGAAAAAGAGAAACAGGAATCAGGAAGTTGGGCAGGAGAGAGAGAGGTGATAGTGAACCGGCTGACAGAAGATTTGAGCATTGAAAGGCAGGAGAGAAAAGCGCAGGAAGAAACGGCTAGACACACGATAGAGTACCTGCAATGTCAGGCCACCGAAAGTAGAAGGCTCAGCATGAGGAAGGAAATAAGAACTCAGCGGGAACTGATAAGACTGAGGGTCTGTTAAAAGATATAAAGGTGGCATACAGGGTAGCCAAAAACAGGGTACATGAAGAGACCGATCACGGGCCCTGTAATGAAAAAATCCATAAGTTGACCCCAGCATTAAACGGGGCCAGGGATATGGCTTGTCTTATGACACTGGGGGAAGTTGGGGTAGACTGGGACGAGGAGAGAAAGGAGCCTTTTGATGGGACCCAGTATAGTGTGGGTCGGCCGGCTCCCAAAGCACCAGGACCACCGAGACCGATCAATAACTGTGATGAGGACGAATTGGCAGCATTGAGCCGGGCTATAGGCACTATTAACTCCACGGATGCTCCACTGGATGTTAATAGAGACTGGGAGGATTTTAGGAGGGGTCACCCAGAGTTGGAGGATGTAGAGCCAGACTTTCCATAAAGGCCCTCAATGCCCGATTGCCCGCTGAGAAGGACCGCTAAGAAGAAAGCGGGGGAAAATTTTTATTTTGATGGTAAAGGTAAGTAGAACTGATCGCCTGCCGAAAAAAATGGGCATTGCACACTCATTCTCAGTGGTTTTCTCGGCGGGTAAGTGCAAAGTTAGCCAAATGGACAGTCGTTACCGGAATGGACAGTAAGGACAAAAATTTAGGCCGAGTCTGTGGTTGGTCCTACGGAGGGGGGAGAACTTAAAAAAAAAAATCATCATTAAAAAAATACACATACAAAGCATTCCCAAGACAGTTTTAACCCTAATCGCCATGGTAAAATTAAAAAAAAAGAATTAAATAACCTTTAACTTACCTTTCTTTGCAGGGTCCCCCGCTTACTGCCCTGTGAAAGCAGCTTTTACAGGGCAGGTCGCTCGGTGATTTGGATGTTGGCGGTTGAGCCCAAACTGACATCCTGCTGGTTGTTCTTGGCATTGCACGTGGGCGGTCTGTTCCCGGCGGGTGACTTCAGATGTGAGCGATAGTGCTCAAAAACTTACCTGGAAACTCCTGCCGGCCGAAAAACCAGCTGTAACGTGGAGAAAATCGCTCGACAATGAAGCCGAAAGTCTAGCCCGTAGACTTTAAGCAAATCCTCCTCAGTAGCTGCAACAGTAGTTTTAGAAATTTGAAAGCTGACAGAAAGGTGGTGCAGGTAAAGGTGAAGAGCGGGCAGAAGGACCCTGCGACATCCAAAAGGAAGTTCAAAGCATTGCAGGAAGAACTAAAGAGGCTTCTTTCGAACGAATGCCTCCGGCTGGAGAATTTTTACGAATTTACCTGGTGGTCCCGGAGGTGCCTGGGATTCTGATGGGGAGGCCTTCTCTTCCCGTGCTGTGGAGCACGCTCCTGTTCTCCAGGTTCCAACACAGACGGTGCAGTTATGTGTGACAACCAATCAGGTTAAGTATTCTCATTAATAACAATGAGAACTCCGTATCTCCGAGTTCTCATTGCCATTGATGAGAAAAAACCCCAACTAAACACCATAATAAAATAATAAAAAACACACCTCATGTAATTAAAATTAATTGAAATTAAAGTTAATTAATGTCTTAGAAATTATTTTTTTCCGGATTTTTAAAAAAGTTTTGTAATTAGGATTAAAAATAAACTTATCTTAGTGGGCAGGGTTTTTAACATTAAAATTCTTTTTTAATATATTTTATTTTAATATTTATTTGCATGTTTCAAAACTGTTACGCTGGTAAAAGTAGGCTTTGCGCCTGTTTTTACAAGGCACAAGAGTTTTCATGACATTTGCTGGGCAAGAGATGGGTAAATAGAGCTTGACAGATTGGAAAAGCCGGTTTTCAGCGCATGGGCATTGCACACCGAAAACCGGCTTTTGCGATGCCTTCCCAGGTCCGTACGTACGGACCCGCAGAGGCCAGGATTTCTGCCCCTTTGTGTTTACTGTAGTAAGATGATTGTTTAAAAGACAAAAAAATATGGAGAAGCAATTCTTGATTCTAAGAAGGTGAAACCGACACTTAAGCTTCTAACTTTCGTGCCGAGAGAAATAAAACATAGAATTTGCTACTGTGGATGTCTGAGTAGTCATGGAATGTATGGTGTGTGAAAGCCTATATGTGGTTTTCTTTGTTGTTTCAGAGAGAATGTTAAAAGTTTTTTTTTAAAGCATGTGGATGTTTATTTGTCTTAGTGTCTCTGTGTTTTTTTTTCAACTGGCACTGCTTATTCTAAGATATTGGTTTGAATTAATTTGGAGTTATTGAGGTTTATTAACCTATCAAAACCAGACTTTTATTCTGGCCACTGTGATGTCACAGGAAAGAAGGGAAGTGATTGGTTGGTGAGTTTTTCACTCTTTTCTGGGTTGAATTAAGAGCTGGGATTAAAAACAAAACTTGAAAACTTAGTTAAATATATGAGGGGTGACAGGGCAGATGATGTGTCACTGCTGCAGCATGTGGGAGCTGGCTGACCCCATTGATGCAGAGAGGATATTTCTACTCATAGGGAAACTAAAACTGGGGGACATAGTCTCAGAATAAGGGGCCACCCATTTAACACTGAGATGAGGAATTTCTCCTCTCAGAGGGTAGAAAATCTGTGGACTTCTCTGCCCCAGAGAGCTGTGGAGGCTGGGTCATTGAATATATTTAAGGTGGAGATTAGATACATTTTTGAGAGATAAGGGAATAAAGGGTTATGGGGAGCAGACAGGGAGTGGAGCTGAGTCCATGATCAGATCAGCCATGATCTTATTAAATGGGGGAGCAGGCACGAGGGGCCAGGTGGCCTACTCCACCTCCTATCTCATGTTCTTATTGCGGTCCACAGCGACCACATCTGCGGCAAGTGTCAGCAGCTAGAGGAACTGTGACTCCATGTTGCTGAGCTGGAATCCGAGCTGCAGACACTACGACACATCAGAGAGGGGGAGAGTTACCTGGATGCCGCGATCCAGGAGCTAGTCACATCAATTAGATTAATTAATTCAAATTCAATCCATGGTGTAACTACGAGTGAGAAAGATGTTATGTATGCAACACCTTGTAACCAGCATTCTACCGCCACCAGAGGGCACATCTGTTGCAGTCCCAAGGGAGCCCAGCGTCCCTTGGGAGCACTGCATATAAGCAGGCCTCCCATGCTGTGCCAGCACTCTGGAGTCAGAATAAAGAGACTAAGGTCACACTTACTCAAGTCTACAGTACTCAGTCACAACATTTTATTTGAGACATGACAACTGGCGACGAGTAATAGATAATGAACCATCACGCAAAAATGCAGAGAACTGTTGGTATCCTGGAGAAATTCTCAGAAGGTGACAATTGGGAAACCTTTGTGAAGTGACTCGACCAATACTTCGTGGCCATCTGCCCCGTTCACGCCCGCATCTAATGGTCAGGCAGAACGGGCAGTCCAGCCATCAAGCAAAGCTTGAAACACATGTCGGAAGGCTCCCTGCAGACCCGTCTGTCCCACGTCCTGCTCAGCTACCGCACAAGACCCCACTCGCTCACCGGGTTACCCCCTGCCGAACTGCTCATGAAAAGGGCACTCAAAACAAGGCTCTCTCTAGTCCACCCGAATCTCTATGATCATGTCGAGGGCAGGCGGCATCAACAAAGCATGTACCATGATCGCGCAAATCTGTCCGCGATATGAAGTCAATGACCCTGTATTTGTACTCAACTGTGGACATGGTCCCAAATGGCTTGCTGGCACTGTCATAGCCAAAGAAGGGAGTAGGTTGTTTGAGGTCAAACTTGCAAATGGACTAATTTGCAGAAAGCATTCTAGCCCGATGAGGGTAATCTGTGTGTGGAGGCGGAAGATATGGGTATGGTTCTTAATGAATACATTGCGTCTGTTTTCGCAAAGGAAAGGGGTAATGCAGATACTGCTATCGAGGAGGAGTGTGAAATTCTGGATGAACTAAACATGGTGAGAATGGAGGTATTAAGCGGTTTAGCAGCTTTGAAAGTAGATAAGTCCCCAGGCCCAGATAAAATGCATCCCAGACTGTTGAGTGAAGCAAAAGAGGAAATTGCAGAGGTCTCAGGCATCATTTTCCAGTCCTCTTTGGATTCAGGCATGGTGCCAGAGGAATGGAGGACTGCTAATGTGATTCCCTTGTTTAAGAAGGGAGATAGGGATAGACCGACTAATTACAGGCCTGTCAGCCTAACCTCGGTGGTGGGAAAATTATTGGAAAAAGTCCTGAAGGACAGGATAAATCTAGATTTAGAAAGGCAAGGATTAATTAGGGACAGTCAGCATGGATTTGTTAAGGGAAGATCGTGTTTGACTAATCTGATTGAATTTTTCGAGGAGGTAACCAGGAGGGTCGATGAAGTTAGTGCATATGATGTAGTGTATATGGACTTTAGCAAAGCTTTTGATAAGGTCCCACATGGCAGACTGGTCACAAAGGTAAAAGCCCATGGGAGGCAGGGCAAAGTGGCAAGTTGGATCCAAAATTGGCTCAGAAGTATGAAGCAAAGGATAATGGTTGATGGATGTTTTTGTGACTGGAAGGATGTTTCCAGTTGGGTTCCGCAGGACTCAGTACTCGGTCTCTTGCTTTTTGTGGTAGAAAACCAATGATCTCGATTTGAATATAGGGGGTATGATTAAGAAGTTTGTGGATGACAGTAAAATTGGCTGTGTGGTTGATAATGAAGAGGAAAGTAATGGACTGCAGGAGGATATCAATCTACTGGTCAGGTGGGCAGAATGGTGCAAATGGAATTTAATTCGGCAAAGGGTGAGGTAATGCACTTGGGGAGGGCTAATAAGGAAAGGTTCTACACATGAAATGGTAGGCCACTTAGAAGTGTAGATGAACAAAGGGACCTTGGAGTGCTTGCCCACAGATCCCTGAAAGTAGCAGGCAGGTGGATAAGGTGGTTAAGAAGGCATATGGAATATTTGCCTTTATTGGCCGAGGCATAGACTACAAGAGCAGGGAGGTTATGCTTAAATTGTATAATACACAGGTTAGGCCATAGCTGGAATACTGTGTGCAGTTCTGGTCGCCATATTATAGCACTGGAGAGGGTACAGAGGTGATTTACGAGGATGCTGCCTGGAATAGAGAATCTTAGCTATTAGGAGAGATTGGATAGTCTGGGTTTGTTCTCCTTGGAACAGAGGAGGCTGAGAGGAGATCTCATTGAGGTGTATAAAATTATGAGGGGCCTGGATATAGTGGATAGCAAGGGCCTATTTCCCTTGGTGGAGGGGTCAATTATGAAGGGGCTTAGGTTTAAGGTTGTTGGTGGAAGGATTAGAGGGGATTTGAGAGGAAGCTTCTTCATGCAGAGGATTGTGGGGGTCTGGAGCTTACTGCCTGGAAAGGTGGTAGAAGCAGAAAACCTCACCACATTTAAAAGATGCTTGGATGGGCACTTGCAGGGTTACGGACCTAGAGCTGGTAAGTTGGATTAGACTAGATAACCTTTTGTTGACTGGTGCAGATATGATGGTAAGTATATCATGGAATCTAATACGGCCTGAGTGATCTCATGGACTAGTTTCGATCACCTGGATGGGTCGGAGAGGAATTTTCCCAAAGCTTTTTCGCCAATTGTCCTGGGTTTTTATCTGTTTTTTTGCCTCTCCCAGGAGATCGCATAGCTCCTGGTGGGGTGGAGTGTAAAATGTTGCGATACAAGGGTTTTTGCAGTTGTGTGGGGTGGACTGGTTGGGCCAGATGTTCTTTACCTGTCCGCCATTGTTCATTGCTCATAGGTTTATATGTAACCTTCAGGGATGCTGACCGAGGGCCGTGTGGCTCTTTGTCGGCCGGCACTGACACGATGGGCCGAAATGGTCTCCTTCTGCACAGTAAATTTTGATGTTTCTATGTTTCTATGAGGCGGAGGTGGGTGATATTCCGGGACCCAGTGGCCTCCAGCAACGATACAGGGGAGGGGATGCCCGAGGGTCAGCTCCCCGGAGGGTGAGTGCGCGCCTGAGTGATGCTCAGCAGCACTCTGACGATAAGCCCGACCTAGAGGTTGTCTTGCAGTTACACAGCGATTTGCCGGGTGTGATAGCAATGGTGCTCCAGATTCTTAATACACTAGTCGTGTGGATGAAGGAGTCTGCCTCAATTATTGCTCATGGCTCTCAGCAGCCCACCAAGCCCATCCTTGGTAGATACCAACAGATCTGAATGCAAACAGTGACCAAGGGGTCCCAGACATGGTGGCACAGGCTATGGTTGATGTTGCAGTGGCCATTGAGCACCAGGCCGATGCTATTGTAGGCCTGCATACTCAAATGCTTGGTGTCCTGAGTAATCTCACTGCTGTACTGCAGTTGCAGACACTCTTGATGCAGAGGCAAATAGGTTCAACGGATGCAATGACCGCTACCATCCGTTCTGGGGCCCCATCAGTTGAACAAGGACCTAACCTTGCTGAACCAGGGCAGGAATCTGTTCTCACCCAGATTTCTGCAGATGTTGATGCTCTGCCCCGGAGGAGTATCAGCCTGTTGGACCCAATGGAACATGATGTCATTTCTCAGGACGACAAAATTCTGCCTTCGCTACTGCCGCTCTCTGTAACCCATCCACAACAGAGTGCTTCTGCCCATGCTGAGGCAATGCAATTCACAGCCGGGTCTTCCCGAACCCAAGCTGGCTGGGCCTACTTGGCCATCATGTGTAGTTGCGGATCAAAGTCAGCAACCGACTACTAGCCTTTTTGAAAGCCCTGAGACCCCATTGAGGAGGAGCAGCAGATGTGGGAGGGGATTGAAGGGAAGGGATGATAAAGCCCTCTAGTAAGACAAAGTAAAGACCTGTGAGAAGGTGGCCACGTATGCTCATTTTGTGACGATATGGGCTTTTATGGAGGGGTGTCATCAGTCAGGGGGCCACACCATATCTTTTGTCATCCAGGAGCCAGCCACGGCCTTTATGCGGTGGCTTGAAGAGTCAGGCACAGTAGTCTCGCGCAGGATGAAGGCATCATGGCAGCTGCCAGGATATTGGGCATGGACAGCGAGGGTCACCTGCCTGTGATCGCAGACCACTTGTACATTGAGGGAGTGGAATCCCTTGCGATACTGAAAGATCTCTCCATTGTGGAGCGTGGCCCTCAATGCCACATGCGTACAATTAATAGCTTCTTGAACCCTGGGAAGCCCGCTATCCTGACAAAGCCATGGGTGCACTCATCCTGGTCTTCACTGGTCATGCTGAACTTAATGCAATCCACTCGTTTTCCATAGAGAGCGCCGGTCTCCTGGTGAATGCAGCAATGCACTGCAAACTGCGAGATGTTGCATGTAATCACAAACACTCCTAGTTGCACTTGTCTGACCCACCAAACACTTGCTTGGTAGTCAACAGTGATGGCTAGGTTGTTGTAATATGAGCTCATGTAAATTGTTGCACTTGGATGAACGATGCAACAATTGTTTGGCACTTGCCAGAGATACTACCTTGTTAAAAAATGAACTGATGTCAATAGTTGCACTTGGAAGTCTATGAGAATGATTGAAGGGGTTTAGTGGATATGTTGATGTGTTGGGGATGCAATTGTTGTCTTGTACTGTTTTCAGCACACATGATTTCTGTTTACAATAAACCAAGTTTGGATTGTTCACATGATGATACAGTGATGATTAAAGAGGGAGTGTAACAGGGTGTGTAGCGATGGGTTGAGTTGATGCCCAGGTGTATAGGTTGGCCATTCGGCACATCAAGAATCATTCATTGGAATCGATGAGCAGCCCTTCCAGCCGCAGCAGTGTCATACTGCCTCCTCCTTGGCTAACGCTCCTCGTCTTCCTCCTCATCATCGTCCTCCTCCTGAGGTGGATCATCCAACCCTGGTGGTAATGGCTGGGCCCTCATAATGGCCAGGTTGTGCAGCATGAAGCAGACAACGGTGAACATGGAAACTCTATCAGGTGGCTCCTCCAGAGCAATCAAGGCAGCAGAAACGCTGCTTTATAACTCCGATAGTTTGCTCGATAATGGCCCGGGTTGTGGTATAGCTGATGTTGTAGTGCAAACCAAGCTCCCCTCACACCCTTTCCTTCAACGACTGTCTGCCCCACCTAAGACAGAGACTGTAATTCCCGCATTGGACTGTACAGTCACCTGAGAACTCACTTTTAGAGAGGAAGCAAGTCTTCCTCGATTTCGATGGACTGCCGGTGATGATGATGGATCACACCCTAAACACTAAACACACATGTGAACCTCGACCCCGGGGGGAGCCAGGCTGATGGTGGGGGAACTCGGGGGGCTGTGTGGAAGCACTCCTGCTCCTCCCGGCCCACAAGCATTGCTCCCTGAGGCTGAGGCCGCCTCATTGCAGCCACCGGGAATCCTGAGCCCCGGTATCCCCGGCCGCCTGCAGTAAAACCTACAAAGCCTGTTAAAGTCGAGGCTTCAGGCCTCATTATAATATTTAAGTTGCCAACCTGCCTCCTGGTAGCGAGTTGGAGACCCGCCCCTCATTCCTCCTGAGTTAAAGGTGAAAGTGGGTGGGTCGGAGATGGATTGGGGGCGGGGTTCACATTTTTTCAATTTTCACTTCCCCCCCCCCACGTCTTCAACCCACTCGTTCCTACCTCTGAAAATTCTAGCCATTGTTTGTGTCTTTGAGCACCTTTAAAATACGTTTATTTCAAAGTCTCATTCCAGCTTGGACTTAATATGTTAGATTATTTTGCCCTTTGTCCTGAGGGAGTGGCCATTTCTCCTAGTGTAGAGAGCAGGAACAATGGGCGGCAATCCGTTTTAATAGGTCTATGGCCCTTTTAATTGCCCCAGGATTTCCAGAGCTTCCCCGGTGAGAGAAGCTGGGTCTGTGCCTGCACTCATGCACACCTGCGATGGGCCTGCTACTGAAGCAGGAGACATGATTCCCAGCCTCCCACCTCACTTTCCCGGAGGAACGTTCACTGGGCACCCAGTGAAACATGGAGATAAGCTCTGCCCCCAGACCCCTCTGATCGGAATGTCAGTGGGGGTCCCAGGGGCAGAGCAAAGACAGGCAGGTGAGGTTCAGTTCTTCAGGTTTTGTACAACCCAGGATGTTTTGTGGCGTGTGGTGCCTCCGTCAGCAGGGGAAAGGCCCTGGTCTTGGAACCCGATGCACAGCTGCAGGCCTGAGTTTATGTGCTGGGCCCTGGGTCACGTTAATGCATCAATTCCCCTCATTCCACCATCTAATCTTCTACTCTCTCATGTTTAGCTTTGGTTCCAAATTCATTGGCAGCACTCTACTAAATGGCCCAAGTGTTAGCTTCTTCCTGTGTTAGCTTAGATGGTGAGTGTCGACAAGCGAATCAACTGTGATTGGCATCACAACAAAACCCAATATTATCCTCGTACATCATCCAGTGTGCATGAACTTTCCGGCGGGGGCATTATTGAACAGCATTTGGATATGTTTGATTCACTTGTTCCTTTCCTCTGTCGTCCAAGGCATAGAGGCTAATTTTAGTGCTCCATTCTCATTCTCCAACTCAGATCAGCTAATTCAACAAGAACTCAAACCTGGTAAACATCCTGGTGGGAATGACTTGTTACTCCACCAGGTGGTGCTGTTTCTCACTGAAACATTGGGGAGCAGTTACAAACAATTCTAATGTCTGAGGCAAAAAGGATTCAATGGATGAATGTTGTAAACTTAGTTGAAACCCCATCTATTTATTCAAATAAAAACATTTCTGTCCTTTCCCAAACACCTAATTTGTTAATGGTAACACACGTGTCAGTGGCTTAGAAATTCATCTCGGACGCCGGTGTAAAATGGGCGGTATCAGATCGGCCATCCGTTATACACAGCACCTGAAATTCAGTTCCATTGGCTGCAGGGCACTGCGTATAATGGGCGGCCGATCCGATACGCAACCCTCCAGGTGAATTTCTAGGCCTGTAACTCTGAGACTTCTCAGCCACAGTCCCAGGGTCCAGTCCCTGGCTCCAACCGCCCTCCCCACCACAGGGCGCAAGTTTCTGGTTTTTGACTGTATGTTTTGCAGTGGTGCTGTTTGAAATGATGTGCTCGCCCAGCCTTATAACTGTTAACATCAGCAATATTGTGGCTAAGCATGTTATATGACACTATTTTCTGTTTTAGGTCTCAAAAAGATTGACCTTGGCAATCCTAGCAATCCTAGTGATATTGGCCCTCACCTTGCTTGGACTTGGAAAACAACATCGTGATGGGTTTTTATCTTCATGGCCTACCACTCCAATTCGACCCAATTTCGAGTCTGGAAATTCAGTAGATTGTAAATAAACTGGATGATATTAAAGGAGGAAACATCATAGTTATAGCCATCACCATCTGGTCCCATTTCAGCCATATTGCAATAGAACTATACATCCAAAGGCTACAGAATATCCGGAGGTCAATTCTACAGTTGCTAGGCAGAAGTCCGGATACTCGGGTTGTAATGAAGACTGCCAATGTCCAGCCCTTCCAGGTCATTTCAGTCTCTTCAGCCGTGACTGGTACAACTTTCAGCCTGATTTAGTGCGGAGAAAGATGTTCACAGGCATCAATGTGGAATTTGTGGATGCATGGGAAATGACGATAGAACATTACCTGCCACATAACATACACCTTCACCGAGTCATTATAAAGAATGAAATAGATGCGTACATAGTTTTGCATTACTCGGACACAATTTGGGCCGATGTGCTTCATTGTCCCATATTTTCTCAAAAGCCTCTTTGCTCATTGTAAAGTCCTGACACAATACCACAAATCCACATGAGGCACATTCTATGGAAAAAGTCACTCTGTGGCCTGCACCTTTATTCACAGGACCAAGAAGTGATGACCCTGCGTGGGACCTCCCTTTATATTCCTGGATGACCAGGTGAGGAGTGTCTCCCACAAGTTCACTCCCTGTGGTCAAGGTGTGCATTTCTCAAGTATATACAGTATTGCAGTGTTGTTACATGAAGGTTACATACATGACATCACCTCCGCCACCCCTCCCACCACCCCGACGTCTTATTGGGATCACAGGTTAAGTCTTTCGGGTGATCTGCGCTCCCTCGTGGAGCGCTGCAGTTGGGGGTCTGGCTGTTGAGCCTTGGCCTGCGTGTCTGTCCCCTGTGGTGATTCTGGCCTGTCCGGGCTGACTGCTGGGACTGTGCATGCTGCTGAATGTTCTTGTTGCTCGTTCACTGGCGATGGCGTGAATACCATCACATGGTCTTCCTCAGGTTCCTCAGACTCCATGCTGAATCTTTTTTTTTACTTGGTCCAGATGCTTGCGGCATATATGCCCATTGTTAAGTTTAACCACGATGACCCTATCCCCCTCTTTGTCTATTACAGTACCTTCAAGCCATTTGGGCCCCAAAGCGTGGTTGAGCACAAATACGGGGTCACCAATTTCTATACATCTCCCCCTTGAATTACGGTCATGGTACTCATTTTGGGACTGACGCTTGCCTTCAACAATGTCGGACAAGACAGGATGAATGAGGGACAGCCGAGTTTTGAGTGTCCGTTTCATGAGTAACTCTGCGGGCGGGACCCCCGTGAGCGAGTGCGGTCGGGACCTATAGGCCAGCAGAAGGCGCGATAGGCAGCATTGAAGGGAGGGTCCTTGAATCCTGAACGTGCCTTGTTTTATGATTTGGACCGCAGTTTCCGCCTGGCCATTGGAGGCCAGCTTGAACGGTGCTGTCCTGACATGGTTGATACCATTACTCGAGATGAACTCCCGGAATTCGTAGCTCGTGAAACATGGGCCATTGTCGCTAACAAGGATGCCCGGCAAACTGTGGGTCGCAAAGACCACACGTAGACTCCCCACAGTGGTGGATGTCATGCACGAATTCAAAATGATGCACTCGATCCATTTCGAGTACATAGAAACATAGAAACATAGAAAAATAGGTGCAGGAGTACGCCATTCAGCCCTTCTAGCCTGCACCGCCATTCAATGAGTTCATGGCTGAACATGCAACTTCAGTACCCCCTTCCTGCTTTCTCGCCATACCCCTTGATCCCCCAAGTAGTAAAGACTTCATCTAACTCCCTTTTGAATATATTTAGTGAATTGGCCTCAACTACTTTCTGTGGTAGAGAATTCCACAGGTTCACCACTCTCTGGGTGAAGAAGTTTCTCCTTATCTCGGTCCTAAATGGCTTACCCCTTATCCTTAGACTGTGACCCCTGGTTCTGGACTTCCCCAACATTGGGAACATTCTTTCTGCATCTAACCTGTCTAAACCCGTCAGAATTTTAAACGTTTCTATGAGGTCCCCTCTCATTCTTCTGAACTCCAGTGAATACAAGCCCAGTTGATCCAGTCTTTCTTGACAGGTCAGTCCCACCATCCCGGGAATCAGTCTGGTGAATCTTCGCTGCGCTCCCTCAATAGCAAGAATGTCCTTCCTCAAGTTAGGAGACCAAAACTGTACACAATACTCCAGGTGTGGCCTCACCAAGGCCCTGTACAACTGTAGCAACACCTCCCTGCCCCTGTACTCAAATCCCCTCGCTATGAAGGCCAACATGCCATTTGCTTTCTTAACCACCTGCTGTATCTGCATGCCAACCTTCAATGACTGATGTACCATGACACCCAGGTCTCGTTGCACCTCCCCTTTTCCTAATCTGTCACCATTCAGATAATAGTCTGTCTCTCTGTTTTTACCACCAAAGTGGATAACCTCATATTTATCCACATTATACTTCATCTGCCATGCATTTGCCCACTCACCTAACCTATCCAAGTCACTCTGCAGCCTCATAGCATCCTCCTCGCAGCTCACACTGCCATCCAACTTAGTGTCATCCGCAAATTTGGAGATACTACATTTAATCCCCTCGTCTAAATCATTAATGTACAATGTAAACAGCTGGGGCCCCAGCACAGAACCTTGCGGTACCCCACTAGTCACTGCCAGCCATTCTGAAAAGTACCCATTTACTCCTACTCTTTGCTTCCTGTCTGACAACCAGTTCTCAATCCACGTCAGCATGCTACCCCCAATCCCATGTGCTTTAACTTTGTACATTAATCTCTTGTGTGGGACCTTGTCGAAAGCCTTTTGAAAGTCCAAATATACCACATCAACTGGTTCTCCCTTGTCCACTTTACTGGAAACATCCTCAAAAAATTCCAGAAGGTTTGTCAAGCATGATTTCCCTTTCACAAATCCATGCTGACTTGGACCTATCATGTCACCATTTTCCAAATACACTGCTATGACATCCTTAATAATTGATTCCATCATTTTACCCACTACTGAGGTCAGGCTGACCAGTCTATAATTCCCTGTCTTCTCTCTCCCTCCTTTTTTAAAAAGTGGGGTTACATTGGCTACCCTCCACTCGATAGGAACTGATCCAGAGTCAATGGAATGTTGGAAAATGACTGTCAATGCATCCACTATTTCCAAGGCCACCTCCTTAAGTACTCTGGGATGCAGTCCATCAGACCCTGGGGATTTATCGGCCTTCAATCCCATCAATTTCCCCAACACAATTTCCCGACTAATAAAGATTTCCCTCAGTTCCTCCTCCTTACTAGACCCTCTGACCCCTTTTATATCCGGAAGGTTGTTGGTGTCCTCCTTAGTGAATACCGAACCAAAGTACTTGTTCAATTGGTCTGCCATTTTTTTGTTCCCAGTTATGACTTCCCCTGATTCTGACTGCAGGGGACCTACGTTTGTCTTTATTAACCTTTTTCTCTTTACATACCTATAGAAACTTTTGCAATCCGCCTTAATGTTCCCTGCAAGCTTCTTCTCGTACTCCATTTTCCCTGCCCTAATCAAACCCTTTGTCCTCCTCTGCTGAGTTCTAAATTTCTCCCAGTCCCCGGGTTCACTGCTATTTCTGGCCAATTTGTATGCCACCTTCTTGGCTTTAATACTATTCCTGATTTCCCTTGCTAGCCACGGTTGAGCCACCTTCCCTTTTTTATTTTTACGCCAGACAAGAATGTACAATTGTTGTAGCTCATCCATGCGGTCTCTAAATATCTGCCATTGCCCATCCACAGACAACCCCTTCAGTATCATTCGCCAATCTATCCTGGCCAATTCACGCCTCATACCTTCAAAGTTAACCTTCTTTAAGTTCTGGACCAAGGTCTCTGAATTAACTGTTTCATTCTCCATCCTAATGCAGAATTCCACCATATTATTGCATGCACCCCTAATTTCCTGTTTGATACCCTCCCCAACATCACTACTACTGTTTGGAGTACGCATCAACTACAATGAGAAACATTTTCCCCATGAACGGGCCCGCGTAGTCTCGTGAATGCGTAACCATGGCCTGGTGGGCCAGGGCTATGGGCTGAGTGGGGCCTCCCTGGGGGCATTTCCCAGCTGAGCACATGTCGTGCACCTGCGAACACAGTGTTCCAGGTCTGAGTCAATTCCCGGCCACCAAACGTGTGACCGGGCAATGACCTTCATCAGCACGATGCCTGGGTGCTCGCTGTGGAGTTCCCTGATGAATGCTTCCCTGCCCCTCTGGGGCATGATTACCTGGCTGCCCCATATTAGGCAATCAGCTTGGATAGAGAGCTCATCCATCCGCCTGTGAAACGGTCTGACTTCCTCAGGGCATGTTCCGTGTGCGGGCGCCCAATCCCCAGTCAGGACACATTTCTTAATCAAAGATAGGAGGGGATCTCTGTTGGTCCAGATTTTGATCTGGCGGGCTGTGATGGGGGAGCCTGTGCTGTCAAAGGCATCAACGGCCATGACCATCTCAACGCTTTGCTTCGCTGAACCCCTCAGTGGTGGCCATTGAAAGCCTGCTGAGCGCATCAGCACAATTTTCAGTGCCGGGCCGGTGCCGGATGGAGTAGTCATAGGCAGCCAGCGTGAGAACCCATCGCTGTATGCGAGCTGACACATTGGCATTGACAGCCTTGCTGTCTGACAACAGGGATGTTAACGGCTTGTGGTCCGTTTTTAATTCGAACCTCCTGCCAAAAAGGTACTGGTGCATCTTTTTCACCCCATAGACACATGCGAGTGCTTCCTTCTCAACCATCCCATATCCACGTTCTGCTTGAGAGAGCGACCTGGAGGCATAAGCCACAGGTTGGAGTTGCCCCTCAGCATTGTACTGCTGCAACACACACCCAACCCCATAGGACGATGCATCACATGTCAGAACCAATTTCTTACAGGGGTCGTACAGGGTCAACAACTTATTTGAACAGAGTACGTTACGCGCCCGATTGAAAGCCGTTCTTGACAGTCCCCCCAAAACCAATCGCAACCCTTAGGCAGGAGCACGTGTAGCGGTTCCAATAATGTGCTTAAGTTCGGCAGAAAGTTCCCGAAATAGTTCAAGAGTCCCAGAAATAAACGCAACTCCGATGTGTTGCCGGGCCCGGGCGCTCATCGAATCGCCTCTGTTTTGGATTCGGTAGGCCGAATCCCATCTGCAGCAACCCTCCTGCCCAGAAACTCGACTTCGGGAGCCAAAAACACACACTTAGGCTTCTTGAGTTACTGGCCTACCCGGTCCAGTTGGTGTAGCACCGCTTCCAGGTTGTGGAGGTGTTCCTCGGTGTGCCGACCCGGTATGAGGATGTTGTCCTGGAATACAATCGTTCCAGGAATGGATTTGAGCAGGCTTTCCATGTTTCTTTGAAAGATCGCGGCCGCTGATCGAATGCCAAATGGGCACCTGTTGTAAACGAACAGTCCTTTATGCGTGGTGATTGTGGTCAGTAGTTTGGATTCGTCGGCCAGTTCTTGGGTCATGTAGGCTGAAGTGAGGTCCAACTTGGTGAACAGCTTGCCGCCTGCCAGCGTGGCAAAAAGATCCGCCGCTCTCGGGAGCGGGTATTGGTCTTGTAGTGACACCCGGTTGATAGTGGCCTTGTAGTCGCCACAGATCCTGACTGAGCCATCCGTTTTTAGGACGGGAACAATGGGGATCGCCCAATCGCTGAATTCAACGGGCAAGATGATGCCCTCTCTCAGCAAACGGTCCAATTCGCTTTCAATTTTCTCCCGCATCACATACGGCACAGCTCTGGCTTTGTGGTGCACTGGTCTGGCATCCGGGGTGATGCGAATCACTACTTTGGTACCTTTGAATGTCCTGATGCCAGGTTGGAATAGTGACTCAAATTGTTATCGGACCTGTGAGCATGAACTTCGCTCCACAGATGACACTGTGTGCACACCCCCCCATTTCCAGTTCATCTCAGCTCGCCAGCTCCTCCCCAACAGTGCAGGACCATTGCCCGGGACAATCCAGAGCGGCAGCCGGTTCACTGATCCATTGTGTGTGACAGCCAACATTGCACTGCATAGCACTGGAATGATTTCTTTGGTGTACGTCCGTAATTGAGTCTCAATGCGTTCCAGTTTGGGTCTGCTGGCTTTGAGTGGCCATAGCTTTTTGAATTGTTGAACGCTCATGAGTGATTGGCTGGTCCCCGTGTCCAGTTCCATGTGTTTAATAGGACTTTCATCATCATAGGTGGCGTGTTGGTATACGAGCTGTGAATGTTTGCCACATGAACCTGCTAAACTTCAGCGTCCATTGATTTGCCCCACGCGTCATCCTGCCTCGCAGACCTCTCTTCTGGTCCATCCGCCTTGTAAATTAGCCTGGTCGCAGGCTTCCTGCACATTCTAGCTGAATGGTCAGTGAGGTTACAATTTCTGCAGGTGAACTGTTGAAACCTGCAAGTCCTGGCAGCATGTCTGCCCCCACACCTCCAGCATGAACTGAGATTCCCATTGTTGTGAACAAAAGAGCTGTTACCAGGCATTCCTCGTTGATTGTCCCTTTGACTGCTCTTGAGCACCCTGTTAGTGGATGTCAATGGCCCCATCCCAGAATGCATTGTCCACTGGGATGGCGTAAATGTCCGTTACGCCTGCCATTGTCTGTGTTGAAAACCTGTTCTGGGGTCTATTGCTGCCTGGGGTGTGTCGAACTGCCCTTGCCTGCCTGCTGGGCTCTGAGTCGCGTTTATGATATTGACCCCCCTGATCCATCGCCACGTTGGAGTAAGAGTTGCGCGTGTATATTATCTTGGTTTCCTCCTCCCCCGCCATAAAAATCTGAGCCAGCAACGCCGCCGCTTCCAAGGTCAAGTCCTTGGTCTCGATTAACTTTCTGAAAATCCTGGCATGACCGATGCCCTGAAGAAATCCCTTAGCATCTCCCCGCTGCAGGCATCTGTGAACTTACAGAAGCTGGCCATGCGCCAGAGGTCCGCAACGAAGTCCGGTATGCTCTGTCCTTCCCGACGTTGGTGGGTATAAAATCTGTGTCGGGCCATGTGTATGCTGCTCGCCGCTTTGAGGTTCTCACTGATCAGTTTGCTGAGCTCTTCAAAGGTTTTGTCCACCGGCTTCTCGGGTGCTAGCAGGTCTTTCATCAGCGCGTAAGTCTTAGATCCACAGCTGATCAGTAGATGAGCCCTTCGCTTGTCGGCCGCTGCATCTCCCAGCCAGTCCTTTGTGACAAAGCTCTGATGGAGCCTTTCAATGAAATCGTCCCAGTCCTCACCAACACAGTACCATTCCTCTGTGCTACCGGTGGCCATTCTCGTGGGTCGTTGATTCCCGTTTCTCGTCACCACTGTAAAGTCCTTATACAATACTACAATACCACAAATCCTGTGGAGTATCAGGCCATTGAGGAAAAGTGCGTTAGGGCGAACAATTATTCTCCTGAATGCCTCCCGTTAATGGGGAGCTAGACTAATATCACCAGGGAGTGACGAATCCAGCGGCGCACGCGAAATCCAGCCCCACCTTAGCACCACCAGTAAGAGGTAACGCCGGGAATGTCCACACCTGGTAGATTGCCCAATTTTCAAAATTAATTCTCGCCACTTACCTCACCACCTGGGGTAAACGCCAACAGGGAGAGCTGGCGTGCAGCACCAGGAAGCCAGCTCCAGGAACATTATTTAAAGGGATCATCAGTAATGACTCGCAGCTATCAGGTTAGTGCAGTTTCAGTGGGTTTTTGTTAGGTTCATCCACTGCAACAGTTCCATTCAGTAATTTCAAGATTCATTTGTATCAGGAGTCCTCTGACAACTAAAAAGGAGCTACATTTATTCTAACTGCTACACTTGGTAACATTAATCGGGGCTCGACTGGCCACCTCATCCTTCGAGATCTACGGCAGAGGGAGAGTAAACAGCGAGAAAGATGGGAACATGTGCGCAGAGGGAGGATGAGGGCAATCCGGGCTCTCAATAGGAGGCCTTACCCTCCCAGGGTTTCCGGGAGCACTTCTCCTACCTTCAATTAAGTGAGGAGCAGCTTGGCAAAGACTGACTTCACCAAGGAGGTGGTCACAGAACTTTGCCACCTTCTGCAAACAGACCTACAGGCTCAGACCAGGGCAATCACGACTCTCTCAGTGCCAGTCAACGTCACCGTGGTCCTCAATTTCTTTGTGAGCGGATCATAGAAACATAGAAAATAGGTGCAGGAGTAGACCATTTGGCCCTTGGAGCCTGCACCACCATTCAATTAGATCATGGCTGATCATTCCTTCAGTACCCCTTTCCTGCTTTCTCTCCATACCCCTTGATTCCCTTAACCGTAAGAGCCATATCTAACTCCCTCTTGAATATATCCAATGAACTGGCATCAACAACTCTCTGTGGCAGGGAATTCCACAGGTTAACAACTCTCTGAGTGAAGAAGTTTCTCCTCATCTCAGACCTAAATGGCCTACCCCTTATCCTAAGACTATGTCCCCTGGTTCTGGACTTCACCAACATCGGGAACATTGTTCCCGCATCTAACCTGTCCAGTCCCGGCAGAATCTTGCATGTTTCTATGAGATCCCCTCTCATCCTTCTAAACTTCAGTGAATAAAGGCCCAGTTGATCCAATCTCTCCTCATTTGTCAGTCCAGCCATCCCGGGAATCAGTCTGGTGAACCTTCGCTGCAGTCCCTCAATAGCAAGAACGTCCTTCCTCAGACTTGGCAACCAAAACTGAACACAATATTCCAGGTGAGGCCTCACTAAGGCCCTGTACAACTGCATTAAGACCCCCCTGCTCCGATATTCAAATCCCCTAGCTATGAAGGCCAACATACCATTTGCCTTCTTTACCGCCTGCTGTGCCTGCGTGCCCACTTTTAGTGACTGATGAACCATGACTCGTTGCACCTCCCCTTTTCCTAATCTGCCGCCATTCAGATAATATTCTGCCTTCGTGTTTTTGCCCCCAAAATGGATAACCTCATATTTATCCACATTATTCTGCATCTGCCATGCATTTGCCCACTCACCTAGCCTGTCCAAGTCATCCTGCAGCCTCTTAGCGTCCTCCTCATAGCTCGCACCGTCACCCAGTTTAGTGTTATCCGCAAACTTGGAGATATTACACTCTATTCCTTCATCCAAATCTTTAATGTATATTGTAAAGAGCTGGGGTCCCAGCACTGAGCCTTGCGGCACTCCACTAGTCACTGCCTCCCATTCTGAAAAGGACCCGTTTATCCCAACTCTCTGCTTCCTGTCTGCCAACCAGTTCTCTATCCATGCCAGTCTGCAACAGGAAACATAGCTAACACCTCATAGTTCACCATCCATCGCTGCAGCCGGGAGGTCAGTGAGACTCTACAGCAGGAGAAGGGACTGTATTGTCTTCCCGATCACCAGGGAGAAGCAGGACGAGCGTGCATGTGGTTTTGCTAGGATAGCGGGTTTCCCCATGGCGCAGGGCACCATTGACTGCACCCATGTGACTTTTCAGGCACTGCCTAACAATCCTGAGATCTTCCATAACCGTAAAGGCTCCCACTCAATTAATGTGCAGTTGGTGTGTGATGACGGACAGTGAATCCTCAATATCAGTGCCTGTTATCCTTGCAGCAGCCATGATGCTTCATCCTGCACCAGACCGGTGTGCCAGCACTCTCCAGCTACTACATCAAGCTCGAGGGTGGCTGCTTGGAGACAAGGTCTATCCACTCACCATCTGGTTCATCACTCCCTTTCCCAACCCCAGCTCTCGTGCCCAGCACTCCTATAATGAGAGCCATGCTGCCACCAGGAACATAATCAAGCAGACCATCGACTTATTGAAGCAACGGTTCCACTACCTTGGCCACTCAGGAAGAGTCCTCCAATACTCGCCAGAGTGGGTGTCCCACATCGTGGTGGTCAGTTGCATGCTCCATAACTTGGCCGCCATGATAGTGCAGCCCTTGCCAGCAGAGATTGCGGGGCCACCTCAAGAGGAGGATGAGTCAGAGGTGGATGAGGAGGAACAGGAGGGAGGGAGGAGGCAGCGAGATAATAGGCCTTCTGGACAGGCTGTCTATGACCGGCTCATCAGACTCCGATTCACATGAATGAAACCCCAGAATACTGTAGCTCATCATATCCCCATCATACAATCCGTGTCTCATGGCTTATCACAGTGTCCTTCTGGATGCACATGTGAAATGAGAGAGACCACAAAAATATTCCAATGATCATTAATATATTTATCTATAAATATACCACAAATATCACGTGAGTGCTAATATCTAATGACCCTTGTGCTCGCCATAGTTGAATAGCTGTCATTGTTGCAAGGTGTGAGATGTGGGTGTGAGTGTTGGCAGGTAGAGACTGCTGGTGGCTGAGTGTTGTGGGTGTGGTGCTTTGGGCAGTGTGTGAAGATTATGGTACAGATGGTGGCATGTAGTATTTGTTGAAGTATTCACTCACTCTGAGCACCCGAGGTTGTTAAACTTCTTCCTGAACTGGGTGTGGGTCCTGGAGATCGCGGTGCTGCCCGAGACGTGCTGTGCTACCTCCCTCCACATGGTGCAGAAGACTTGTTGTGAGGGCCTCCTGCAATTTGCCAGGTAGACCACTGCCTTCCGTCTCTCCACAGCGTAAACCAATGCCTCCAGTGCTTCATTGTAGAATCTGCAGGCTCTCTCCCTGGGGTGTGGACCTGCCATGAGCTTTCCTACCCTCCTGCCCTCCTGTCCGCCTGCTCTCCTGCTCCTGCTCTCCTGCCCGCCTGCCCTCCTGCTCCCTGCTCCCTGCTCCCCTGCCCTCCTACTCAGGCAGATGTACAGCCAGCAATGCTGAGAATGAGGTACTGCAGCATCAATGAACCTCCCCTTTAAGTAGCAACAAAAGTCTGTGTCAATGATGAGTTACAATTAAAGTGCACCCGATATTGGTCCACCCTTTAACTGTTACGTCAATGAGCTTGGGTTTTAATTTGATTTAGGACTCCAATCATTTTATTGAGCAGTGAGAATGAATTTTCTGGGCAGTCTAAAGCATTTGCGCTTTGTACTAATTCTCCAACTCTTCTACTGACACCGCCCATTCCTTGGCTGTAATGAATTTCAAGCCCGAAGCTGTTGCTGCTGTTGTTGGGGCTCATCCTGGTTCTGAGGACCAAGGTGAGACAGTATAAACGACTCCCATGCTGTTGTAATAGATGGCAGGTCAAGTAGAGATCAGAGAAGCAATCTGTCAATGGTGTAATAGTTGCAGCAATGAGCTGAAAGTAGCTTCCGAAGATGCAGAAAAGACTTGCAAACTGCAGTAATGACCTCGATCAATGGCCACTGAGTTTCCACCTCAGGTTGACAGACGTGGTTCCTGAGCTCCGTGATTCCTGTGGTCATCCACTGAAATTCAAAAGCTCTGGTTAAAAATACTATTAAGGATCTGACAACAAGGTATTAATGAGCTAAATTAGGTTGCCCGCCTCTGCCATTTGGTTCCATGCCGCGCTGGCAACAAGCGCCCAAGTTAAAGATGCGAGGAGGCAGGTTAATGGCAGGTTCGCGACCTACTCCCTCTTTTTAGGCGAATTTTGCTCCGGATCCGCTTCCAAGGCAGCAGGAAAATTCCAGCCATTATGTGGAGCATAAAGTCATGTTAAACTGAGTACAGCTTCTTGTACAAATGGTTGTCAAATAAATCTATTCCTTTCTCCAGAAAAGATGAAGGAAAGAGGAAAAGTAGCATCTCACACCTGACTTCTAACTATTGGCTTCTTTGGAATAGTTTCCAAAGTTTACAACACTCCCCCTGGGCATAGAGACTCGGCAAGATGCTGCATACCTGTTATCCTTGCTATAGAGTGTAGAAAATATAAACTGTGTGTTGGTTATCTCACAGATGGTTATGTATTCAATCCAAAGCCCAGTCGTGTCTCCCTTTCCCTCTATTCTGAGTAACCACAACTGTCTTTTACAGCCACTCTCAATGCACGCACCCCGATCTGATTAACAACAGCAACAACGGATTAGAGGGGGGAGAAATTGGCCTCCTTTGCGCCTCCATTAGCATCTCCGGAGGGCGATAACGTGGTGCTAAGGACTTACCGACAGGGCGCGGCAAAATCACCGACACCGGCGAACTTTCATGGTGGGTTACCGCCTCGTTCTGTTGCGCCCCGGAGATTGTGACGTCATCGGGTGCGCAGCGCCCCGTTATCGTCCCGGATGTAAAATTCGCTTCCAACCCCTGCAGCATCGCCGGGTGTCAATAACAGCAGCTGCAGGAGGTGTTGTCACCTCATCTGGCTGCTTGGGGAGCGCTAATTAAAGGCAGTGGTGGTCAGATAGGCCAAAATGTAATTATGTCCCCAGTGTGCTGTATTATGATTTTTTTCCAGCCCGCGATTTCTCAGCCCTGCTCTCTCTTAGAGTGCTTTGGGCTGATATGCATGTCTGCAGGTGCTATTGATGACCATTCCCAGCCTTAGCCCTCAATGACCACAGCATTGGGCCTTTCCTTTAAGTGAGGGAAGGAGGCTGTAAAACTGGCAGCACTGCACAGAACATTTTGCACCGCTCTGCCGCTATCATCTCTCCTGATTTAGCGCTCCACTTCCTTCTTGGAACGCTAAACCGGAAGTTCCCGTTGGAATCGGTTGCGTAGCGCCCGGCGATAACTTTGCGTTCCTGCAAAAGTTATCGGCCCAAATGGGGCGCTGCGCAATTTCTTGCCCCAAATGTTTAGCAGAATACCCAGCTGAAGTTCCAGTCCATATTTTTTTCCATTGTAGCACCCTCCCAGAACTACAGAGGGAATGTAGTCAGACAGTTTGGTGCTGTTCTGCTGATGTCCCACACATACATGTTTAAATGTTGGATATATTGGGCGGAGGGCTGCGGGGGGAGGGACTGAGCTGAGATGAAAACTACTGCATTTTGTTAATCAGACAGCAGAATTCCTCATTTTGTTTTGAATGAAACACATCAGAGGCAGATATACAGACAAGCCGTGTATTACAATAAGTGCTGCATTGGTGTCCCTGAAATGCTGTTTGTCCAGAGGGTAGCACCAAGTTTATCAATCAGCAACACTAATCCTCTATTTACTGCACAAGACAATTGTCCACAACATGGCCAACAGCATTATATATTTGTGGAACTTGACATTATGAATAATAATTAGCTGCAGATGTTCATCCTGTCGGGTTACTTCATTCCGGCTAAGATCCCCGCCTGAACTTTCAACTTCGGCGGGGGTGTAAAACAGGCGGCAATCTAATTCAGTCAATAACTACATGGGGTATTAAATTTCACTTTATTTGTAAAAGCTTCAAATTCCTGTGTATTTACAGCAAGAAATTATTCCACCATTCTGATTACTCATACTCGCTCTTGAATTTACTAGTCACAAATTTACAGCTACCTTACCTGCCTGAGGTGAAGACTCTACCGTTGTATAACCTGTGCCACTGGCTAAAATGGGCTTCTTGATGTTGATTCCTCTGAAAAGGTAAATATATCATCGATTAAGTCATTGTATCATTGTAACAAGTGAATACAGACAAGAGATAGCCAAAAATATTTTCAACTATTCTATTGCTCAAACCTATGCAACAACAACTTGGATTTATGTAGCAGCTTTAGCTTTGGCTTCAGAGATCACCTCCCTGACTTAACGAACAGTTGAATCTGAGTCACCCTGCATTAATGGCCCGCAATTTGTGGTCAGCGGCAAAGCAAAGGCATTTGTCGCTGGCCTCGAGGAAAGCTTCCCGCAAAGTTCACGTGATCTCTGTGGTGAGAAATGCGGCTTTTCCGACGTTCAATTGCGATCAGTTTAGATTAGTAGAGGTGACATCAACAAGCTGTCGAAGCAGCCAATCACAATGTAGAATTCTCACAGACAGGGAACCAGGACGTGAAGGAGTTGCTTTTATTCTAACTTTTAAAAAATGTTAAGAGAGAGCAAAACAAAGACCGGGTCTCTCACATGGGGAGAAGTCAAACCTGAAAAAATTTCATTTTTATTAAAATGGATAAATTTGACACTCCACAAACTTAAAATTAGTATTTCAGGACCATAACATTTGTTTAGCAGTTAATACACTGTGGAAACCTCAGTTACACCTAATCCAACAAGGTCTAACTTTTAATGTAGCATTTAACAGCGATATTACCGCGGATTTCACTGATTGCCGGCTATGGGGGAGGGGGGACACAGCCACAGCGCAGCGAGTGTCGGAGCAGTGAGTGACTGACCACAGCTTCAGGATTTCCACCTAAGGATGCACATGCTCTAAATCCTGAAGTTGTAGTCAGTTTCAAAGCGATAATAACAGCAAAAGCTGTTTGTTCATTGTTATTACTCACTGCAAATTTTGGGCCATTGAATTACATTTCTGCTGATATTAATTTACTTTTCTCAAATTATCAGACTCAGTAACTAACAACTGCAACTTGTATTTATATATTTTATTATTCATTCATGCAATGCGGGCGTCGCTCGCAAGACCGGCATTTATTGCCCATCCCTAATTGCCCTTGAGAAGGTGGAATTTGATCCAGCGACGATGAAGGAATTGCGATATACTTCCAAGTCAGGATGGTGTGTGACTTGCAGGGGAACATGGACGTGGTTGTGTTCCCATGCGCCTGTTGCCCTTGTCCTTATAGACGGTAGAGGTTGTGGGTTTGGGAGGTGCTTCCATAGAAGTCTTGGCGAGTTGCAATGCATCTTGTAGATGGTAGACACTGCAGCCACAGTTTGGGAGGTTTGTCGAAGAATCCTTGGTGAGCTGCTACTGTGTATCTTGCAAATGCCACAAACTGCAGCCACAGTGCACCTGTGGCGGAGGGAGTGAATGTTTAAGTGGTGGATGGGGTGCCAATTAAGTGGGCTGTCTTATCCTGGATGGTGTTGAACTTCTTGAGTATTGTTGGAGCTACATTCACCCAGGAAAGTGGAGAGTATTCCGTCACACTCCTGACTTGTGCCTTGTAGAAGGTGGGAAGGCGTTGGGGATACCCAACCTCAGACCTACCTTGCCTGCCACAGAATTTGTGTCCAGTTAAGTTTTTGGTCAATGGTGACCCCCAGAATGTTGATGGTGGGGGATTCAGCGATGGTAATGCCATTGAATGTCAAGGGGCAGTGGTTATAATCTTGCTTGTTGGAGATAGTCATTGCCAGGCACTTGTGTGCTGCGAATGTTAGTTGTCACTTATCAGCCCAAGCCTGAATGTTGTCCAGGGCTTGCTACATGCGGGCATGGACTGCTCCATTATCTGAGGAGTTGCGAATGGAACTGAATACTGTGCAGTCATCAAAGAACATCCCTACTTCTGATCTTATGATGGAGGGAAGGTAATTGATGCAGCTTCTACAGATCGTTGGGCCGAGATCACTGCCCTGAGGAACTCCTGCAGCAATGTCCTGGGGCTATGATGATTGACCTCCGACCACTACAACCATCTTCCTTTGTACTAGGTATAACTCCAGCCAGTGGAGACTTCTCACCCTGATTCACATTGACTTCAGTTTTAATTGGGCCCCTTGATGCCATACTCGGCCGTCTGAGGAAAAGAGTGTTTGAAGACCAGGCCCTCAAACCTACCACCAAGCTCATGGTCTACAGGGCTGTAGTAATATCTACCCTCCTGTATGGATGTGAGGTATGGACAATGTATAGAAGGTATCGTAAGTCGCTGGAGATATATCACCAACGATGTCTCCGCACGATCCTGCAAATCGCCTGGGAGGACAGGCGCACTTAAATCAGTGTCCTCGACCAGGCTAACATCACCACTAGTGAAGCACTGACCACACTCAATCAGCTTCACTGGGCAGGCCACATAGTTCGCATGCCAGATACGAGACCCCCGAAGCAAAGTGTTTATGCGGAGCTCCTTCATGGTAAATGAGTCAAAGGTGGGCAGCGGAAATGTTACAAGGACACCCTCAAAGCCTCCCTGGTAAAGTGCGACATCACCACTGACACTTGGGAGACCCTGGCCGAAGACCGCCCGAGGTGGAGAAAGTGCATCCGGGAGGGTGTTGAGCTCTTCGAGTCTCAACGCAAACAACGTGAAGAGGTCAAGCGCAGGCAACGGTAGGAGCGCGCGGCAAACCAGCTCCACCCACCCCTTCCCTCAACGAATGTCTGTCCCACTTGTAACAGGGTCTGTGGCTCTTGTATTGGACTGTTCAACCACCAAAGAACTTACTTTGGGAGTGGAAGCAAGTTTTCCTCGATTCCGAGGGACTGCCTATGATGATGATGATGATGTCAAGGACAGTCAGTTTCACCTCACCTCTGGAATTCAGCTCTTTTATTCATGTTTGGACCAAGGCTTTGATGTGTAATGAGAAAGGACTAATTAGCAATCTTGTTGTGCGAGACCCCTAAGGAGAAGAGTGACCATAACATGGTAGAATTCTTTATTAAGATGGAGAGTGACACAGTTATTCAGAAACTAGGGTCCTGAACTTAGGGAAAGGTAACTTCGATGGTTTGAGGCGTGAATTGGCTCGAATACACTGACAAATGATTCTTTGAGGGTTGACGGTGGATAGACAATGGCAAACATTTAAAGATCACATGGATGAACTTCAACAATTGTACATCCCTGTCTGGAGTAAAAATAAATTGGGGACGGTGGCTCAACCGTGGCTAACAAGGAAAATTAAGGATAGTGTTAAATGCAAGGAAGAGGCATATAAATTGGCCAGAAAAAGCAACAAACCCGAGGTTTGGGAGAAATTTAGAATTCAGCAGAGGAGGACAAGGGGTTTAATTAAGAGGGGGAAAATAGGGTACAAGAAGAAGCTTGCTGGGAACATAAAAACTGACTGCAAAATCTTCTCTAGATATGTGAAGAGAAAAAGATGAGTGAAGACAACATAGGTCCCTTGCAGTCAGATTCAGGTGAATTTATAATGGGGAACAAAGAAATGACAGACCAATTGAACAAATACTTTGGTTCTGTCTTCACGAAGGAAGATACAAATAACCTTCTGGAAGTACTAGGGGACCGAGGGTCTAGTGAGAAAGAGGAACTGAAGGATATCCTTATTGGGCGGGAAATTGTGTAGGGAAATTGATGGGATTGAAGGCCAATAAATCCCCGGGGCCTGATAGTCTGCATCCCAGAGTACTTAAGGAAGTGGCCCTAGAAATAGTGGATGCATTGGTGATCATTTTCCAACAGTCTATTGACTCTGGATCAGTTCCTATGGACTGGAGGGTAGCTAATGTAACACCACTTTTTAAAAAGGGAGGGAGAGAGAAAGCGGATAATTATAGACCGGTTAGCCTGATATCAGTAGTGGGGAAAATGTTGGAATCAGTTATTAAGGATGAAATAGCAGTGCATTTGGAAAGCAGTGACATGATCGGTCCAAGTCAACATGGATTTATGAAGGGGAAATCATGCTTGACAAATCTTCTGGAATTTTTTGAGGATGTAAGTAGTGGAGTGGACAAGGGAGAACCAGTGGATGTGATGTATTTGGACTTTCAAAAGGCTTTTGACAAGGTCCCACACAAGAGATTGGTGTGCAAAATCAAAGCACATGGTATTGGGGGTAATATACTGACGTGGATAGAGAACCGGTTGGCAGGCAGGAAGCAGAGAGTCGGGATAAACAGGTCCTTTTCAGAATGGTGGACAGGGACTAGTGGAGTGCCGCAGGGCTCAGTGCTGGGATCCCACCTCTTCGCAATATACATCAATGATTTGGATGAAGGAATTGAGTGTAATATCTCCAAGTTTGCAGATAACACTAAACTGGGTGGCGGTGTGAGCTGTGAGGGGGATGCGAAGAGCTGCAGAGTGATTTGGACAGGTTAGGTGAATGGGCAAATGCATGGCAGATGCAGTATAATGTGGCTAAGTGTGAGTTTATCTATTTTGGGGGCAAAAACATGAAGACAGAATATTATCTGAATGGCGGCAGATTAGGAAAAGGGGAGGTGTAACAAGACCTGGGTGTCATGGTTCATCAGTCATTGAAAGTTGGCATACAGGTACAGCAGGCGGTAAAGAAGGCAAATGGTACATTGGCCATCATAGTGAGGGGATTTGAGTATAGGAGCAGGGAGGTCTTACTGCAGTTGTACAGGGCCTTGGTGAGGCCTCACCTGGAATATTGTGTTCAGTTTTGGTCTCCTAATTTGAGGAAGGACGTTCTTGCTATTGAGGGAGTGCAGCGAAGGTTCACCAGACTGATTCCCGGGATGGCTGGACTGACATATGAGGAGAGACTGGATCAACTGGGCCTTTATACATTGGAGTTTAGAAGGATGAGAGGGGATCTCATAGAAACATACAAGATTCTGACGGGACGGGACAGGTTAGATGCGGGTGGATTGTTCCCGATGTTGGGGAAGTCCAGAACCAGGGGACACAGTCTTAGGAGAAGGGGTAGGCCATTTAGGACTGAGATGAGGAGAAACTTCTTCACTCAGAGAGTTGTTAACCTGTGGAATTCCCTGGTGCAGAGAGTTATTGATGCCAGTTCATTGGATATATTCAAGAGGGAGTTAGATATGGCCCTTACGGCTAAGGGGATCAAGGGGTATGGAGAGAAAGCAGGAAAGGGATACTGAGGGAATGATCAGCCATGATCTTATTGAATGGTGGTGCAGGCTCGAGGGGCCGAATGGCCTACTCCTGCACCTATTTTCTATCTTTCTATGTAAGCCCCTCAGAAACTTATATGTTTCAATGAGATCACCTCTCATTCTTCTAATCTCCAGAGAATATAGGCCTAATCTACTCAACCTTTCCTCCAGAGTCAGCTGTGACTCAGTGGGTAGCACTCACTAGGGGGATGGAGATAAGAGCGAGCAGGAGCGGGTGAGCATGGGAAACCTCCATCCCGTGCATATCGGAGGATTTGGGCAGAGATTATTGACGTGGTGACGTCGGCATCAAATGAAGCCCGGACACCGGATCAGTGCCGCAAAAGATGGAACAGTCTACTGGCGGCTGCAAGAGTAAGTTGAAATTTAAATTTGAAATCATCCATATTTATTATTTAATGTTGTATGGAAAATCTAGTTAGAATTTGCAATGTTATATCGTAATGTTTAAGCATGACTAAGTAACTAAATTACGATTAAATTATGATTACATTTATGCACCGCAACATAAATTTGAATGTTACAGTATGAAATATCTTCCTCTGCAATGTATTGCAAACTTGAAATTGATCTGTCAGTCCTAAATGTTTATTGCCAAATCCATCTGCTTATGCCGTGCAATGTTACCTTATCTATTACAGAAGAAGATTTGCATCAACCAGTGGGAGCAACGCAGGACGGGCGGGGGCTGTGCCATGCTGCAGTCGCTCAATGCCTACGAGGAGCTTGCAGTGGCCTTGGTGGGGTTAGAAAGCCGTTCGGTCGCAACCCGTGGTGTGGCCGAACCCACCCTAGAGTCACGTGAGTAATGAGAACTGTGCATTGTGCAATGTGTGAATCAATAGTAAATATTTGTTACACAGGTAATCATTTGCAATGATACTTTAATTTGATATATAATTGAGTTATACTATTGAGATGTACTATTGATCTTCAAATGAGGTCATGTTAGGCCTGGTGACCGCTTGTGCATATGGGCTAATGGTAATGTTTTGAGTTCTTAATTGAGATGAATTGATTTGCATTGTTAAACGTTGTTTATAACTTCCATTTGTCTTTCAAAGGTCAACAAGTACTGATGGAGTCAACGGACATGTCCACTGACCAATCAGGAAGCTCCCAGGAGGAAGAGCCAGAGGAGGAGCCAGTGCAGACTCCTGCTGCGGTTGTGCGAGAGCAGGAGGAGGAGGAGGCGGAAGAAGAACAGGAGATTTTTTTTGTGGGGGGGGGGAACAACCTACGGCCATCTCTTTTGAGACAGATGAGGCACCGGGACGAAGCGGTGTGCAGGTGGTGACGCCAAGGTGCGTGACATTGCACACGCCGACCCCACGGTGGTCCGGTCAGCGTGAAGTGCACTCGCCTGCCACGGAGGACCAGACAGAGAGCTTACTTTCTCTGTGCAGGGACGCGACCTTATCCAGGGGTTCGCAGGTTTCTCAAACAATTGGAGCCAGTTCTCCACATCCTGGAGTGAGTTCTGCTCGCGCTTCTCCAGCTGGTCTTCTGAGTAGTCACAATCTGCTCGGGAGATGTTGGAGGCGATCAGGGAGCAGACAGCCGCGACAAATGTCTACATGTTGGAAGAGACTGCCAGAACAGAGGGTGGGACTTCACTCAGGAATTGGGTATTGGAGCTAATTCAATTTGTCTGGGAGAATGAGTCAATCGATAACGAACAAGAACTGTGAGGCATAAAAATTCGCTCCCTAGGACATAAACGCATCAAGAGCTATCAGGCTAATCACCGGAGACCATTATTGGCATGCATTTGCAAATAGATCGATAGAAATCACGGGCCCAGCCAAACGGCCCAAGAGTTTAAACACTGCTTCAACAATGCCAACCGGTGATTTTCCACATTAACACATTAACACATCATAATCAAATTACAGCTAAACGAGCCCGCCAAATTCTGACAAAGAAGAGAGCTCAAAACTAATGAGCAGCTCCCTTGAAACAAAGAGCTGGGCCAGATTTGGCGGGAGATAAGGAAGCCTTATTTGGGTATATCTATTCCCAGTTTTACAAGGGAAAAAAACAAGCAGCAGGAGGTGGGGAGTGAAGAAATGGAGTAGTGGAGAAAACTATAAGAATCCATGAAGTACCGACCGAGCATACCAACAGCAAGAGGCCCACGAAACGGAAGGTTGTCAGCAACCAAATTGACAACCCGGGCCATCACAACTAGTGAAACGACCAACCGAAACTAACTCAGCAAAAACCGAAGAATCGACATTTATTTCCACTCTACAATCTACTTCTGAATGACCCATGGGTGAGAAATTACCTAAAAGGATTAACTAAAACTATTCCTAACCAAAGAAAGTGGGTACTTACCCCATACATCCAAAACGCGACTTACCACATCAGCAGACTCACCCCAACTGAAGACTACGCAATCCGAGGTCCTCTCCTCCGTCCAGGGTACGGATCGCCTAGAAGGCAAAGTGCAGTGAACCCTGAAACCGTGATTCACCGACAACTGTCAAAAGGGATTGGTGAGCATAACCCCCTGAACCCCCAGAGCTATAACTTAGTTAGTTAGGGGAATTGGGAGGGGGAGGCTGGGATAACTTGTGTAAATATATCTGCATTCTCCTCTTTACCCCATTTAGAGTTTAAGCTGTATTCTTTTCCCCACAGGCTGTATTTTGACAATTTATTCAATGTGTTGTACCCCTCAGTGTGTATTGGTATCAATATTCTGTGCGTGTTATTAAAGGTGTGCCTTTTACTTCTTTTTAAACACAATAAAGCCATACCTGCTTCCTACCTTGAAACCGATTGTCTGTCCAAGTCTGTCACAGTCCCTTCATAATTCCAGAGTCTAGAACCAAGGGTGTGGGAGCGATTCGAAACCACTCATATAAGGTCAGAAGGGAAAGCTGACCCCCTGAAAACCACCCCTTACAGCTCCACTCGAGGGTGCAACTGGTGGAGACTGGGGTTTCCTGCCCTGGTGGCAGGGGCTGTATAAAAGGGTAGCCACCATGTGGTTGCCTCACTCTGGAGTTATGAATAAAGGACCAAGGTCACTACAGTTTGAGTACAACACATTGCCGCGTGGAGTCATTCATAAGTACATTACAGACATAACAACTGGCGATGAGTATACAGACTTTCAGACGATAATGGCTACCTTTGGCACACTAAAAGACTTCGCAGAGGGTGATGTTAGGATGCCTTCATGGAAAGGCTCGAGCAATATTTCATGGCAAACATTAAGACCAGAAGTGTGTGGGTTGGAGACGGGTTCTGGTCGTGAATCAGACTTTTAACATTTTAACTTCCCGTCCGAACCAAACCCATCTGTTCTTTTGGGTTAAAGATCCCCCCACTGAATATCGACAGACTTTTCAGTGATGCAGAGCCTCACAGCTGAACCTGACTCTGGTTTTTAGTGGTTTGCATTCCTGTCGAATATTCTCACGTTACACATCTTTTATCGCAGTTGAAATGAATCAAAGAATTGCAATCAAGTCTCAGCCAGTGCTACTGTGTCACCTCTTAAAGGTATATTAGAGTAGCCCAGTGTGATGGCACTGTTTCTCCTGGTGCCTTTCCTGACCTTGCTCGCCACCTTCTCTCTCCCTTTCTCTTTGTGGAGATGCACACGTCCTGCAATTACCTACCGCAGTCTGACAGGGACCAGAATTCACTCTGAGGGGAATTGTGAGTGCAATCCCATGTCTCACAACCCTTCTATGTCATTTAGAATTTACAATATTTGAGGCAAAAATAAAAATTCTATTTCTCTCCCAGAAATCATGAGGCAGCTTTAACTGATTTCCTGACGTAGCAAAAATCACAAAAATTATTTTCTTTCACTTGAAAACCGAAGTCATGTTATCGTGAGTGAAGGAATACCCTGAATATCCCCACCGAGCTGTGTGACTAAATGGCCAGAAATACTCAAATCTGATCAGACACAAGAACATTTTCTTTGTAGAAATTGTTGCAGCAAATTGTGAATGACCGATAAACAATTAGTTAAAAGCATTTCAGCCAATAGTTCAGTGACACAGAGGAGTTATATTTCTGATGTAAGTACGTAATGTAAATAAGGACTGATGATCATGGCAGGGAGGGGTTAGAAAACACTGGTATAAGTTCCTGGTTTAGTCCAGGCATTTTTGAATTGCATCAGTCCGGGACAGCGATGAAAGTTTGTAAATTACAGCTAATTCAGCACTGCCGGGGAAACATTATTCAGGCTTCTAGTTAAAAAGGTAACATTTTTATTACTTTTCAACATGTTTATAAAATATATCTCATGAAGTTCAGTTGAACTCAGCTGTCTCCAAAAACAAATCCTTTCACTAAAACTGTCAGTTTGAGCTCTTGAGATTCAACCAATCGATGAAGGGCCGGTTAAAGTGAATATTATTCAATACATTTTGGACTATATTTATTATTTACTGTGAGTCAGTTGACAGCACTCATGCTTCTGAATCAGAAGGTTGTGGGTTCAAGTCCCACTCTAAAGACTTGTAATTCTTTTTATTTATTCATTCATGGATGTTGGGCATCGCTGGCAAGACCAGTATTTGTTTCTTATCTCTCGTAAGATCATAGAAGAACAGTGTTTACCAATGTAAGGGGAGCTTGGGGTGTGGGTTCGAATCCACACTCCCCTTGGGTTCTGTACGTGCGATTTATGAGGGTGGGTGAGTAATGAGGCACCAGACACAGTGGGTAAGAGTACAAAATGGCTAATGTTGTTTCTCCAGAATAGCAAACACAAAGATAGAGGGCATAGGAAGAGGTCATAAAATGGCAGTGATGGCAAAATCTCATTCAACAACCCGAAAAATCTCGCAACAGGGAAGGGGAAAACATGAGGTTAAAACATCCCACTCACACACAACCACACCTCCCACTCCCACCCTTCCGACCAATTCCTATCCTAAATTGAGTGTGTGAGGAGGTTTGGCTCTGCTCAGAATCCTATCAACTCCGGGGTTCTGTAGCACTTATTTCAGCTCAGGGTCCCTCTGGGGTGGGTTTTATGTTGCTGTTCGGTTTTCCTCTTCGAAGTTGCGTCGGTTTCTTCTATCTGCCTCTAAGTTATCGTCAGACTACAGCTGTGAATCCAGGTTATTGAACCAGGTGTCCAGGTCTGCAAAGCTCTGCGTGCCCCAACCTGATGCTTCGGCTATTCTCACCCTGTCCAGTGTGTTCAGGGCTAACAGCAGCACCTGCTGTCACTTACCAACCAGGAGCTTGGCTCGTGGGTTTTTAGTCTCGACCAAAATCAAAGTTTGCAAAACTCTCTCAGCTCCTCACCCCCCGCCCCCAGCAGCCAGCAGTCCTTTCAAGAACTGACCCCAAACTGGTTTTCTCCACAACTCCTGCAAGTCTTTTCCGCTCCACAACTGTTTTTCTCCACAACTGTTTTCTCCACAACTGTCTTCCTGGTGGTTCTGTGTCCTATATTTGTATTCAATTCAGTTCTGGTCTTTTCGCGCTCAAACCCAGTGGGTGGTCCATTGTGTAAGTTTGGGCAGGGAGATAGCTTTGAATATTTAATCAGAAGATGTCACAGGTACATGCAGGTGTGAGGACCAGGGTATTGTTTCAGTGCACATAGGTGCCGGGAAGTCTGTGGGTCCTTTGTTATAGTCCTTGGAGTCAGTGGGCCATTCCTGCAGTGATTCATAGTTTTGATTCAGAGCTATTGTCCATATTAATTAGGTAGATAATGGCCCACATTCGTAGTTTGATTTGGGGGGGAAGTCATTTTCAAACTGGGCCGGGGAATCCTTATTGGTTGAAGATTTCCACACTTCAGGCCCGACTCGACCCCTGATTGGCCTGCCAGAATGCACTTTTTCCCCATTGGCCAGTGCCTCGGTCTCGCTTGTGAGCCAGACTCCACAATGTCTGTATCCACCCACACGTTTTCCCAGCCTGCTTTTACTTGGCCAAAAATGTTAATTTAGTGCATGGAATGATCCCATGTTAGTTTCCTTGTCCTTATGGTGTTTCAAATGCAGCTGTGGATTTTCAAACCTTACACCAATAAATAGGATGTTGCCAAAGCTATTGTAAATGAGGAGGTTGTGGATGAGATAAAAATAGATAAAGAGGCGCTACTAGAAAGGTTGGCAGTACTTAAAGTGGATAAGTCACCCAGTCTGGATGGGAAACATCCTCGGTTGCTGAGGGAAGTTAGGGTAGAAATCGCAAAGGTGCTGACTGCAGTCTTCCAATCTTCCTCAGAGACAGGGGGGGTGTTAGAGTCTGGAGGATTGCAAATGTTAAATCCTTGTTAAAAAAAAGGGGAAAGGGAAAAATCCAGAAATGACAGGCCAGTCAGTTTAACGTTGGTGGTGGAGAAGCTTTTAGAAACAATTGGGTCGAAATTGCCCCTTTTTGTGACACCCGTTAGCACCTCCGGGGGTGGGGGTGGGGCGCTAATGGAGCGCAAAACAGTTTTTGCCCAGTGGGGGGTACCGGATCGCGTGGAATTGCGCTGGAGTTCGCGGAGGCACTTGCACGGTAAAGCCGTGTCCCGCTAGTAGCGTCCCGGGCCACTGCGCAATCTCCGATGACATCATTCTCGTGCATGGCAACCCAATAATGTGGTGCGCCAACTCCTTTCCATCCCGTGACAGAAATTGCCCCACGCCCCGTGAGGCTGCCACAAGCAGTGTCAGCGGCAGCCTCACGGGTCGGGAAGTGGGCCGACATCCACTTGTGGGGCGGAAGTTAAAGGGGAGGTCGGGAGTGCCCCACGCCGACAATGGCTGCAGTTTATAGGCCCAAAAGGCCCTAAAATTTGAAAAAAAATAACCCAAAACCCATTACCAACTTTTTATAAACTCACTCCAACTCCTGCAGTAATCAGCAGCACCTGCTCGCTCTTATCTCCTTCCCCCTAGTGAGTGCTACCCACTGAGTCACAGCTGACTCTGGAGGAAAGGTTGAGTAGATTAGGCCTATATTCTCTGGAGATTAGAAGAATGAGAGGTGATCTCATTGAAACATATAAGTTTCTGAGGGGCTTACATAGAAAGATAGAAAATAGGTGCAGGAGTAGGCCATTCGGCCCCTCGAGCCTGCACCACCATTCAATAAGATCATGGCTGATCATTCCCTCAGTATCCCTTTCCTGCTTTCTCTCCATACCCCTTGATCCCCTTAGCCGTAAGGGCCATATCTAACTCCCTCTTGAATATATCCAATGAACTGGCATCAATAACTCTCTGCACCAGGGAATTCCACAGGTTAACAACTCTCTGAGTGAAGAAGTTTCTCCTCATCTCAGTCCTAAATGGCCTACCCCTTCTCCTAAGACTGTGTCCCCTGGTTCTGGACTTCCCCAACATCGGGAACAATCCACCCGCATCTAACCTGTCCCGTCCCGTCAGAATCTTGTATGTTTCTATGAGATCCCCTCTCATCCTTCTAAACTCCAATGTATAAAGGCCCAGTTGATCCAGTCTCTCCTCATATGTCAGTCCAGCCATCCCGGGAATCAGTCTGGTGAACCTTCGCTGCACTCCCTCAATAGCAAGAACGTCCTTCCTCAAATTAGGAGACCAAAACTGAACACAATATTCCAGGTGAGGCCTCACCAAGGCCCTGTACAACTGCAGTAAGACCTCCCTGCTCCTATACTCAAATCCCCTCACTATGATGGCCAATGTACCATTTGCCTTCTTTACCGCCTGCTGTACCTGTATGCCAACTTTCAATGACTGATGAACCATGACACCCAGGTCTTGTTACACCTCCCCTTTTCCTAATCTGCCGCCATTCAGATAATATTCTGTCTTCATGTTTTTGCCCCCAAAATGGATAAACTCACACTTAGCCACATTATACTGCATCTGCCATGCATTTGCCCATTCACCTAACCTGTCCAAATCACTCTGCAGCTCTTCGCATCCCCCTCACAGCTCACACCGCCACCCAGTTTAGTGTTATCTGCAAACTTGGAGATATTACACTCAATTCCTTCATCCAAATCATTGATGTATATTGTGAAGAGCTGGGGTCCCAGCACTGAGCCCTGCGGCACTCCACTAGTCACTGCCTGCCATTCTGAAAAGGACTCATTTATCCCGACTCTCTGCTTCCTGTCTGCCAATCAGTTCTCTATTCACATCAGTATATTACCCCCAATACCATGTGCTTTGATTTTGCACACTAATCTCTTGTGTGGAACCTTGCCAAAAGCCTTTTGAAAGTCCAAATACATCACATCCACTGGTTCTCCCTTGTCCATTCTACTAGTTGCATCCTCAAAAAATTCCAGAAGCTTTGTCAAGCATGATTTCCCCTTCATAAATCCATGCTGACTTGGACCGATCCTGTCACTGCTTTCCAAATGCGCTGCTATTTTATCCTTAATAATTGATTCCAACATTTTCCCCACCATTGATGTCAGGCTAACCAGTCTATAATTACCCGTTTTCTCTCTCCCTCCCTTTTTAAAAAGTGGTGTTATATTAGCTGCCCTCCAGTCCATAGGAACTGATCCAGAGTCGATAGACTGTTGGATCAGTTCCTATGGACTTAAGGGTAGCTAATGTAACATCACTTTTGACAGGTAGATTCTGAGAATTTGTTTCCTCTGGCTGGAGAGTCGAGAACTAAGGGGCATAGGCTCAGGATAAGGGGTTGGTCATTTAAGACTGAGATGAGGAGGACTTTCTTCACTCAGAGGGTTGTGAATCTTTGGAATTCTCTACCCAAAAGGGCTGTGGATGCAGAATCGTTGAGTATATTCAAGGCTGAGATAGATTTTTGGACTCTAGGGGAATGAAGGGATATGGAGATCGGGTGGGAAAGTGGAATTGAGGGTGAAGATCAGCCATGATTTTATAGAATGCTCGAAGGGCCATATGGCCTACTCCTGCTCCTAATATATTCTTATACTCTTGTGTTCTTCATTATCATAGAATCATAGAATGGTTACAGCACGGAAGAAAACTATTTGGCCCATCGACACCTTATCGCTCCGCACCGACCCCCTTGCGCCCGTGGAGGAAATTGCCCCGCGGGAAGCGAGGTTGGCGTGGGGTCATGCCACCGACAGTTTCTTGGGATGTGAAGCTGTGGTGTCTGGGGCGGCCCTTCCTTCCCTTAAAGGCGAGGTGGTAGTGAGGCATCTGCCGTCATTTATCTGTCAGCCAACTTTTCAGTCGGCCCGACAATGGCGGCCTGCTGGTAACCCCTCTCGGATGGTGGGCTGCTGGCCCAGCCGAAACCCTCCCTGGTGGCCCGGTGGGCAACACTAAAGTGGCTGCAGAGCTCGCAGCGGCTCTCCTCTGTAAAAGAAGGGGAGGGACTTTGTGACACGTCAGCGGAAGAGGCACGTCCGCGTCGTGCTGATGTGCTGAGCGCAGTGCTGAGCATCGTGCCCCGTGAGCGCCCCATGAGCAGCCCGCGAGTGCTGTGTGAACGCTCTGTTACTGCACTCAACATTTTTTTTCTTCAAAGAGGCGAATTCCGGGTTGGTGGCGGCGCTTTCCGCCCCGACGCTAAACTATCCCTTATTTCGAAGTGACCGCCCTGAAGCCAGCGCAGGGCAATTTCAGCCCCCATATGTCCTCTCCTCATTCTTTCTACCAAAATGCATCATTTCACACTTTTCACATTAAATTTCACCTGCCACATGTTGGCCCATTCCATCAGCCTGTCTATGTCGCCATGAGATCTATCACTCTCCTCCCCACTGATCACTATACTTCCAAGTTTTGTGTCATCTGCAAATTTTGAAATTGTGTCCTGTACGCCCACGTCCAAGTCATTAATATATATCAATATAGCAGTGTTCCTGGAACCCTGGGGAACACCACTGTATTCCTTCATCCAGTCCAAAAAACAACCGTTCACCACTATTCTCTGTTTCCTGTAACTTTGCCAATTTTGTATCTCAGCTGCCACTGTCCCTTTTATTCCATAACCTTCAATTTTGCTGGCAAGACTATTATGTGGAATATTGTCGAACGTATTTTGGAAATCCCTGTACACTACGTCAAACGCAATACCCTCATTAACCCTCTCTGTTACCTCACCAAAAAACTCAATCAAGTTGGTTAAACACAATTTGCCTTTTTAAAATTCCGTGCTGGCCTTTCTTAGTTAATCCACCCTTATCCAAGTGACTGTTAATTTTGTCCCTGATTATTATTTCTAAAAACCTTCCCACTACCGAGGTTAAACTGACTGGTCTGTAATTGCTGGGTTTATCTTTACACACATTTTTGAACTAAGGTGTAACATTTGCAATTTTCCAGTCCTCTGGCACCACCCACATATCCAAGGGCGAGTGGAAGATTATGGGCAGTACCTCTGCGATTTCCATCCTCAATTCCCTCAGTGTCCTAGAATGCAACCCATCCGCTCCTGATGATTTATCTACTTCAAGTGTCTCCACTGCCTCTTCCTTCACTATGTCTATGGTGACATCCTCTTCCTTGGTGAAGACAGATGCAAAGTACTATTTTCGAACCTGAGCCATTCCCTCTGCCTCCATGCATAGGTTTCAAGTTTGGTCCCTAATCAGCCACACCCATCTTCTTACTACCCTTTTACTATTTATGTGGATGACGAAACAGATAGAGAATATGATGAACCTGAGAAAGAGCACATATGACAGATGTAAGGTTACAAATACATCTGAGAATCAGGCTAAATATAGAAAGTTCAAAGGTGATGTGAAAAAGGAAATAAGAGGGGCAAAGAGAGAGTATGAGAATAGACTGGAAGCTAACATAAAAGGGAATCCAAAAATCTTCCATAGGAATATAAATAGTAAACGGGTATTAAGAGGAGAGGTGGGACTGATTAGGGACCAAAAATGGTCACGGATGTTTTTGAGAGTGAGGGTTCACCCGTCACTGCTCGCCAGATCAGAACCTGTTGTCACTGTCATGGAGGAGGAAGGAGTCCAGCACGAACTTTGCACAGAGCTTTGCGCAGAGCGAGGAGCTCATGATTTCCAGGATGAAAGTGATGGGCAACTCCATTCGTACACTTGTGGACACAACCATGATGCAGGGTGTGAAGGCTGATGTCTCAGCTTCCACTGCAGCACAAGCAGAAGCCACCCAACACCTGACTGCATCAGGGGAAACTCAAACTTCTGTTATGCAAGCTCAGACTGCTCTCATGCAGACTCAACTTACTGCCACGAAAGCTCAGACTGCTGCCATCATGGCTGGGTTTACCAATGTTGAAGTGGGCCTGCAGGGTGTCACAGCAGTGCAGCATTCTGTCCTCCAACAGATTACTAGAATTACTGAGGCGTCACCCTGGAGGTGTGTCATTGGCTCCGTGGAGCAAGAACCTGCTTTCCTCTCTCAGGGTGACAGCATTCGTCCTCCCAACACTGCCACTCCACCAGTGCCCTTGCTTTTGCCTGTCAGCCAGCCAGCCCAGACTGCTGTCGCCCAGACTAAGCTGGTGCAGTCAGCAGCTGGGCCTTCTCGGCCCAGAACTGCTCGAGGTCGACCTGCAAGGCCATCTGCAGTCCCTCCCTCTGAAAGTCATGGGGCAGCACTTTGTAGGAGCACTAGGGCAGGCAAAGGCACACGGAAGGCAGGCACTAAAGTTGATTTTGTGAAGTAATATTGGATTGATTGATTGACAATTTATGTTTGGAATATTTGTTTTATGATGGTTTTCATTTCAGCATTGTGCCCAAGAGGACGCTATGATATTCCGTGACAGAGGGCTGGTAAGGTGGAGAAGTGTTGAGCAACAGAGATCTTGGGTTTTATTCAGGGGAACTGGAGACTGACGATGCACTCATAGACAGCCCATCCGAACGTGGATGTGCAGGCGGACTCCTCCCTTCCTCCTCCTCCTCCTCCTCCCTCCTCCTCCTCCCTCCTCCTCCATCCTCCTCCTCCTCCTCCTCCCCCTGAGGTGGTCCCCGAACTGTTGGTGGCAAGGGCTGCACACTCACGATGGCCAAGTTGTGGAGGATGCAGCAGACCACCACGAATTGAGGCAACCACTCCAGCGAGTACGGGAGAGCTCTTCCCGAGCGGTCAAGACAGCGGAACCGTTGCTTCAGCACCCCGACAGTCTGCTCGATGAGGTTCCTCATGGCAGCATGGCTGTCATTATGAGAGTGCTGACCACGAGTGGTGGGGTTGCAGAGGGAAGTCATCAGCCAGGTGTACATAAGAACATAAGAAATAGGAACAGGAGTAGGCCATAGAGCCCCTCGAGCCTGCTCCGCCATTCAATAAAATCATGGCTGATCTGATCATGGACTCAGCTTCACTTCCCCACCCGCTCTCCATAACCCCTTATCCTCTTATCATTTAAGAAACTGTTTATTTCTGTCTTAAATTTATTCAATGACTCAGCTTCCACAGCTCTCTGAGGCAGCAAATTCCACAGATTTACAACCCTTTGAGAGAAGAAATTTCTCCACATCTCTGTTTTAAATGGGTGGCCCCTTATTCTAAGATCATGCCCTCCAGTTCTAGTCTCGCCCATCAGTGGAAACATCCTCTCTGCATCTGTCATGTATGTATGCTTGGGGTTACTAGCCACCAGGTGGCGCCACTGTCGGAGGTCATTGGGCTGTACACACATTGGTGCGGCCCAGGTATAGAAGGCAAGCCATCATGTAATGTAATAACTTTGGGCCCGAATAAAGCAGAGCCAGGTTTGTACCTATGTTAGTTTAGAGTATTCAGTCGATTGAGTTATTACATATATAATATTTGGCGACGAGGTAACTTAAGAACCTTCGCATGCAAAATGAACACAATTGGAATTCTGGAGAGATTCGTGGAGGGAGAGGACTGGGCAGATTTTGTAGCTCACCTGGACCAGTACTTCGTGGCCAACAAAATGGAGGAACCCACTGACGCAGTTTGGCGCAGGGCAGTCTTCCTCACGGTTTGGGGTTCGAAAATCTATGGACTCAAAGAATCTTCTCTCGCCTGCAAGTCCAATGGACAAGGACTATGAGGAATTGTGTGCTCTGGTACGTGACCATCTCAAACCAGAAGAAGGCATTATCATCTCCCGATATTGATTCTACAAGCATGTTCGTTCTGAGGGCCAGGATGTGTCGAAATTCGTTGCCGACCTAAGATGTCTAGCTGGACCGTGTAAGTTCGAAAATGCCTTAGGAGACATGCTGCGGGACTTCTTTGTATTCGGCATCAACCACGAGGTGATCTTGCGTAAGCAACTGACGGCGGAGATGTTGGATTTGAGCAAGGCTATCACGATTGCCCAGGCATGCATGACGATGGAAAAAACTTAAAGCAGATATCATCGAAAAAGCGGAACTCGGCAAGAACTGTAAACACGATTGTATCGTCGTTTGGCAGAGCTGCATATGGCAGGGCCTACTGGACTGCATATGCAAAATCTGTGGCTGCCCAAAGTCCGCCAACGGGAATGAATCCAATTTCACCGTGTTGGCATTGTGGGGGCAATCATCAGCCTCATCAGTGTCAGTTTAAACAGTACATTTGTAATGGCTGTTCGAGATTGGGGCATCTCCAGCGCATGTGTCCACAACTGAGCAAGCGTACCGCGACACATTACGTGGAGGATGATGACAAGTACAGCGCGGATCCGGATATGCAATCCGAGATACCAGAGGAGGAAGTGTATGGACTGTATTTGTTTCCAACAAAGAGCCAACCGATAATGATTAATGTGAAACTTAATGGTGTGCCGGTACCGATGGAATTGGACACGGGTGCGAGTCAATCAATAATGAGCCAGAGGACATTCAACAAGCTGTGGGATACTAAGGCTGTGAGGCCTAAGCTGAGTCCAGTCAATGCCAAGTTGCAGATGTACACTAAAGAACTCATAATGGTGATTGGCAGTGCAGTCGTCAAGGTGTCGTATGATGGTACAGTTCATGATTTACTGTTAAGGTTTGTTCTAGGCAATGGCCCAATGCTGTTCGGCAGGAATTGGCTCGAAAAAATCAAATGGAATTGGAACAATATCAAAGTGTTGTTGTCGGAGGATGATACTCCATGTGCTCAAGTGCTGAGCAATTTCCCCTCGCTGGTTGAACCAGGCATCGACAATTTCACGGGAGCCAAGGTGCAGATCCATGTGGACTCGGATGCAAGACCCGTCCATCATACATGATGAGGGAGAAGGTTGAAATCGAACTGGACAGACTCCAGCATGAAGGGGTCATATCACCGGTCGAATTTAATGAATGGGCCAGCCCCATTGTTCCTGTGTTGAAGAGTGATGGCACTGTCAGGATTTGTGGAGACGACAAGATTACGATCAACCGAGTTTTGAAACAGGATCAATACCCGTTACCGAAGGCTGATGACCTGATTGCAATACTAGCCGGGGGGAAGTCGTTCACTAAACTGGATCAGACGTTGGCCTGCATGACACAAGAGCTGGTCAAGATGTCGAAGAAACTTACGTGCATCAACACTGATAAAGGACTGTTTATCTACAACAGGTGTCCTTTCGGAATTCGCTCGGCTGCAGCCATATTTCAGAGGAACATGGAGAGTTTACTGAAGTCCGCCCCGGAACCGTCGTGCTCCAAAATGCGATCCTGGTCACAGGTCATGATGCAGCCGAACATCTGAACAACCTGGAAGAGGTTCTACATCATCTGGATAAAGTGGGACTCAGACTGAAATGTTCGAAGTGCATCTTCATGGCACCGGAAGTCGAATTCCTGGGGAGGAAAATTGCTGCTGATGGCATCAGGCCTACGGACTCGAAAACCAAGGCCATCAAAAATGCACCCAATCCTCAGAATGTGACGGAACTGCGTTCGTTCCTTGGTCTACTCAACTACTTTGGTAATTTCCTACCTAGATTGAGCACTTTATCAGAGCCACTGCACATGCTGCTAAGAAAAGGCGACAACTGGGTTAGGGGTGCATCTCAAGACAGAGCTTTTGAGAAAGCTACTAATCTGCTTTGCTCTAACAAGCTGCTGATACATTATGATCCGTGTAAGCATCTCGTATTGGCCTGTGATGCTTTGTCATATGGAGTTGGTTGCGTGCTCCATCAAGCTAATGAGTCGGGTAAACTACAACCTTGTGCGTATGCTTCTAAAGGTTTGTCAAAGGTGGAAAGAGCCTACAGCATGGTATAAAAAGAAGCATTAGCATGTGTGTATGGTGTTAAAGAGGTGCATCAGTACCTGTTTGGTTTCGATTTGATCTGGAAACAGATCACAAGCCACTCATTTCATTGTTTTCGGGAAACAAAGGTATAAATACAAATGCTTCGTCCCGCATCCTGAAGTAGGCGCTGACACTGTCTGCCTATGATTATGTCATTCGCCATAGACCTGGCGCCGAGAATTGTGCTGATAATCTGAGCCATCTGCCGTTGCCCACACTGGAGGTGGAGACGCCACAACCTGCAGACCTACTGTTAAATATGGATGCTTTTGAAAGTGAAGGAACCGCTATCATGGCTCAACAAGTTAAGACCTGGACCTGCCAGGACCCGATATTATCGGTTGTGAAACGTTGTGTCCTTAGTGGTGATTGGTCTGCCATACCCAAACAAATGGTTGATGAGACCAAACCTTACAACTGTCGCAAAGACGAACTATCCATTCAGTCAGATTGTTTACTGTGGGGTAATCATGTTTTTATGCCTAAGAAAGGCAGAGAGAAGTTTGTACATGATCAACATAGCACTCATCCCGGTATTATCATAATGAAAGCCATTGCCAGGTCTCATGTATGGTGGCCTGGAATTGACTCTGATCTGGAATCATGTGTGCATCAGTGCAACACTTGCATGCAGCTAAGTAAAGCACCACTGGAATCGCCGCTGAGTCTGTGACTGTGGCCATCTAAACCATGGTCCAGGATCCACATTGACTTTGCAGGTCCCTTCCTGGGAAAGATATTTTTTAGTTGTGGTGGATGCATATTCCAAGTGGATAGAGTGTATAATCATGTCATCCAGTACATCCACAGCTGCCATTGAGAGCCTTCATGTCATGTTTGCCACTAATGTAAGTGACAACGGAGCTTGCTTCACTAGTCTGGAGTTCCAAGAGTTCATGAAGCTCAACGGTATCAAACATGTGAGGTCAGCACCATTCAAACCCGCATCTAATGGTCAAGCAGAGCGTGCTGTCCAAACCATCAAACAGAGTATGAAACGTGTAACTCAAGGTTCACTGCAGACTCGCTTGTCATGCATATTGCTTAGTTACAGGACAAGACCCCACACGCTTACTGGGCTCCCCCCTGCTGAACTATTAATGAAGAGAGATCTCAAGACCAAGCTCTCTCTTGTCCACCCTACTTAAACGATCATGTTGAATACAGACGTCAAAGTCAGCAGTGATATCATGATCGTGCTGCTGTGTCACGCGACATTTCTGTTAACGATCCTGTACTAAATTATGGTCAACGTCCCAAGTGGATCGCCGGTACTGTTATGGCCAAGGAGGGTAACAGAGTGTTTATCGTCAAGCTCAAGAATGGGCAAACATGCAAGAAACGTGTTGATCAGATAAAGCTGCGGACATGGATAAACCGGAACAGTCTGAGGAATACACAATCAGTGACCAACCAACCTACCCTCAGTCATCAGAGGACTCCGCTGTCATCAATGAATCTGGACTTTCAATCCCTGACATGGTCATTGCCACTCCCATCAGATTGACTACCCAGCCCCCAATCATAACAGACTCAAAACACTCGGCTAATGCTGGAGTTGAACTCGGGAGCGGAAAGCCCCGGACCGTCTCAATTTGTAAAAAGACTGTTGCTAATATCTTAAATGGGGATATTGTCATATATGTATGTTTGGGGTTACTAGCCACCAGATGGTGCCACTGTCAGAGGTCATTGGGCTGTACGCACACGTGTATGCAGCCCAGGTATAAAAGACAAGCCATCATGTAATGTAAGCACTTTGGGCCCTAATAAAGTAGAGCCAGGTTTGTACCTGTGTTAGTTTATAGTATTCAGTCTATCGAGTTATTACATACATAACAGAAGCCAATATTTAGCCCTCAACAAAAATCATTAAAAATCCCAGATTATCTGGTCTTTTATCGCCCCACTGTACGTGGGACCTTGCCGTGTACAATTTGACTGCTATGTTTCTTTACAACACAACAGTGACTATATATTTATTTAAAGTGCTTAATTGGCTGTAAGACGGAATGGGATATCCTGAGGTCATGAAAAGTGCTTAATAAATTCAAGTTTATTCTTTCTTATCTTGGTCCTGAGAGGAAACCCTCTCCTGACATCTCTCCCCACTACCCCTCCCCCTCTCCACTCCCCTCCACCCTGACCCTTCCTCCCCCTCCCCCGCTGCCCTTTGCTATCATTCTCTTCTGTGGAATCTCTTGCAATGCATTTTGTAAATCTGTATAAACCACATCAACTGCATAGAATAGAATAAACTAGTACAGTACAGAAAGAGATCTTTGTCCCATCGAGTCAGTGCCGGCTCTTTCAAGGAGCAATCCCATTGGTCCCACTCCCTCGCTCTTTCCCCATATCCCTGCCATTTTGCTCCTTCATGTATTGATCTAATTCCCTATTGAAGGCTACTATCAAATCTGTATCCAGGCAGTGCATTCCAAATCCTAACCACTCATTGTGCAAGAACATTTTTCCTCATGACACCTCTGCTTCTTTTGCCAATCACCTTAAATCTGTGCCCTGTGGTTATCGGCCCTTCAGCCACTGTAAACACTTTCTCTTTATTCACTCTATCGAAACCTTTCAACACCTCTATCAAATCTCCTCTTAGCCTTCTCTGCTTTACAGAGGACCACCCCGGCTTCTCCAGTCTATCCACGTAACCGCAATCCCTCATCCTTGGAACCATTCTTGTAAATCACTTCTGTACCCTCGCCAAAGACTTCACGTCCTTCCTAAAGTGTACATTCATTGGCTGGATTTTCGGCTTTTTGCATTTTCGCCCATTTCTGGACGCGATTCGTGGCGGAGCAAAAAATTTAGTGGCAGGTTAACTTTAACGCCAGAGTGAGGAACTTTCGCCGAATGAAAAGGCACGAGGCTAATGAAGCTCTAGTGGGGGCTGTGGAAAGACGATGGCAGGAATTGCAACTTCGAGGTGATTCTAGACCATTGCCATCGATATTTAAAAGGATTTGGAGGGAGATAACGGAGGAAGTCTCTGCTTCAGACTCTGTGGTCAGGATTGGCAAACAGTGCTGAAGGAAGTTTAATGATGTGACAAGGGTCGTCAGAGTGAGTACAATTTTAATTCATGCACTCCTTCATTACTTCAATTATAAATCTGACACATTTGTTCTTGTTGTATATCTGTAAAACATGCACTCCCATGTTCCGCCACAAGGGAGCGCATCCCCTTTAGTCCCAAGGGATCCCAGCATCCTTTGGGAGCACTGTCTATAAGTTGGCCCCTGTTCCTCACTCTGGAGTGTCTTAATAAAGACTGAGGTCACTGTTACTTTAACCTCCCTGTGTGCAGTCTCATCTGTGTTAGGAACACAATAACTGGCGACGAGAATACGAATCCAACGCAAAGATGCAGCAAACTGTGGGCATCCTGTAGAAGTTCTCGGAGGGTGAGGACTGGGAAGCCTATATCGAACGGCTAGACCAGTACTTTGTAGCCAACAAGCTGAACGGAGAAGGAAGCGCTGCAAAAAGGAGAGCGGTCCTCCTCACAGTCTGCGGGGCACCGACCTACAGCCTCCTGAAGAATCTTCTGGCTCCGGTGAAACCCACAGATAAGTCGTATGAGGAGCTGTGTACACTGGTTCGGGAGCATCTTAACCCGAGGGAGAGCGTGCTGATGGTGAGGTATCGGTTCTACACGTGCCAGCGATCTGAAGGTCAGGAAGTGGCGAGCTACGTCGCCGAGCTAAGGCGACTTGCAGGACAATGTGAGTTTGATGGCTACCTGGTGCAAATGCTCAGAGACGTTTTTGTACTGGACATTGGCCCGAGACCATCCAATGAAAACTTTTGACTGTAGAGACACCGACCCTCTGTAAGGCCATTGCGATAGCACAGGCGTTTATGTCCACCAGTGAAAACACCAAACAAATCTCTCAGCTAGCAATATTCATAAATTAACTGGAACTGTGTTTGCGAGCAGAAATGTACAGGGCAGAAACCACGAGTCTGCAACTGCCAGCAGGCCTCAGGTGACCCAGATGACTCAGAGTCCGCAACAAAGGATGAATGCAAGGCAATTCACACCTTGTTGGCGTTGTGAAGGCTTCCATTCAGCCTATTCATGCCACTTCAAAGGATATGTTGGCAAGAGCTGTGGAACAATGGGGCACCTCCAATGAGCTTGCAGACGAGCTGCAAGCTCTTCAAAACCTGCAAACCACCACGTGGCAGAGGAAGATTGGTTCATGGTGGATCAAAGCAATTTTGAGCTTCAGAGAGAGGAGGCAGATGCTGAAGGTCATGGGGTGCACACATTTGACGAAATGTCCACCTATAATGCTAAATGTAAAATTGAATGGCTTACCCGTAGCCATGGAACTGGACACTGGCGCTAGCCAATCCATCATGAGTAAAAAGATGTTTGAGAGACTGTGGTGCAACAAGGCACTCAGACCAGCCCTGAGCCTCATCCACACAAAACTGAGAACATACACCAAAGAGCTTATCACTGTCCTGGTCAAGGTCACCTACAAGGGCACGATGCACAAATTGCCACTCTGGAATGTACCGGGCGATGGCCCCACAATGCTTGGAAGGAGCTGGCTGGGAAAAATCTGCTGGAACTGGGATGACATCCGAGCGTTATCACATGTCGATGAGACCTCATGTACCCAGGTTCTTAACAAATTTCCTTCCCTTTTTGAGCCAGGCATTGGAAACTTTTCCAGTGGGAAGGTGCGGATCCACTTGGTCTCAGGAGCATGACCCATTCACCACAAGGCGCGAGCAGTACCCCACATCTTGAGGGAGAGAGTGGAAATCGAGCTGGACAGGCTGCAATGCGAGGGCATCATCTCCCCAGTGGAATTCAGCGAGTGGGCCAGTCCGATTGTTCCAGTACTCAAAAATGATGGCACGGTCAGGATTTGCGGCGATTATAAAGTAACTATTAATCGTTTCTCGCTACAGGACCAATACCCGCTACCTAAGGCAGACGACCTATTTGCGATGCTGGCAGGAGGCAAGACATTCGCCAAGCTCGACCTGACTTCAGCCTACATGACGCAGGAGCTGAAGGACTCTTCGAAGAGCCTCACCTGCATCAACACACACAAGGTCTGTTCATCTACAACAGATGTCTGTTTGGAATTCGGTCGGCTGCAGCGATCTTCCAGAGAAACATGGAGAGCCTACTCAAGTTGGTACCACCCACGATGGTTTTTCAGGACGACATGTTGGTCATGGGTCGGAACACCGTCGAGCACCTACAAAACCTGGAGGAGGTCCTCCAGCGACTGGATCGCAGAGGGCTGCGGCTGAAGAGGTCGAAATGAGTCTTCATGGCAACAGAAATTGAGTTTTTGGCGAGAAAGATCATGGCAGACGGCATTCGGCCCACAGACGCCAAGTCAGAGGCTATCAGGAACGCGCCCAGGCAACAGAACGTCACGGAGCTGCGGTCGTTCCTGGGACTCCTCAACTATTTTGGTAACTTCTTACCGGGGTTAAGCACCCTCTTAGAGCCCCTACACGTGTTATTGCGTAAAGGTGAGAACTGGATATGCGGAAAAAAACAAGTAATTGCTTTTGAGAAAGCCAGAATCATTTTATGCTCCAACAAGCTGCTTGTATTGTATAACCCGCGCAAAAGACTTGTGCTAGCATGTGATGCATCGTCGTATGGAGTTGCGTGTGTATTACAACAAGCGAACGTTGCAGGGAAGTTGCACCCTGTTGCCTATGCCTCCAGGAGCTTGTCTAAGGCTGAGAGGGCCTATAGCATGATTGAGAAAGAGGCATTAGTATGTGTGTTCGGGGTAAAGAAAATGCATCAGTATTTTCTGTTCCCTGAAAACAAGGGGATAAATACTAATGCCTCAGCCCGCATACAAAGGTGGGCACTCGCGCTATCAGTTTATAACTATACCATCCGCCACAGGGCAGGCACCGAGAACTGTGCAGATGCTCTCAGTCGGCTATCATTAATCACCGTGGGGGTGGAAATGGCGCAGCCTACAAACTTGTTGATGGTGGCGCAGCCCGCAGACTTGTTGATGGTCATGGAAGCGTTTGAAAATGATAAATCACCTGTCACGGCCCGCCAGATTAGGACTTGGACCAGCCAAGATCCTCTGCTGTCCCTAGTAAAAAACTGTGTACTGCATGGGAGCTGGGCCAGCATCCCTGTTGAAATGCAAGAGCCAATCAAGCCGTTCCAGTGGCGAAAGGACGAGCTGTCCATTCAGGCTGACTGCCCTTTGTGGGGTAACCGCGTAGTGCTACCCAAAAAGGGCAGGGAGACGTTCATCTCGGATCTCCACAGCACACAACCGGGTATAGTAATGATGCAAGCGATAGCCAGATCCCATGTGTGGTGACCCGGTATCGACTCTGACTTATAGTCCTGTGTACGGCAATGCAGCATGTGTGCTCAGTTGAGCAACGCGCCCAGAGAGGCACCACTAAGTTTGTGGTCCTGGCCCTCCAGACCATGGTCGAGGATCCATGGTCTGGAGGGCGGGCCCGTTTCTCGGTAAAATGTTCCTGGTGGTGGTGGATGCTTTTTCAAAATAGATTGAATGTGAAATAATGTCGGGAAGCACCGCCACCACCACCATTGAAAGCCTGAGGGCCATGCTTGCTACCCACAGCCTGCCTGACATACTGGTCAGTGACAACGGGCCATGTTTCACCAGTGACGAATGTAAAGAAGTCAGGACCTGCAATGGGATCAAACATGTCACCTCGGCCCCATTTAAACCAGCCTCCAATGGGCAGGCAGTGCGGGCAGTACAAACAATCAAACAGAGCCTTAAACGAGTCACGGAAGGCTCACTACAAACCTGCCTGTCCCGAGTACTGCTCAGCTACCGCACGAGACCCCACTCTCTCACAGGGGTTCCCCCAGCTGAGCTACTCATGGAAAGAACATTTAAAACCAGACTGGCTGGTTCACCCCAACCTGCATTATCAAGTAGAGAGCAGGCGGCAGCAACAAAATGTAAAGGATGGTTGCGCCACTGTGTCATGGGAAATTGATCTGAATGACCCTGTGTATGTGCTAAACTATGGACGTTGTCCCAAGTGGATCGCGGGCACGGTGATAGCTAAAGAAGGGAGTAGGGTGTTTGTAGTCAAACTAGACAATGGACAAATTTTCAGAAAGCACCTGGACCAAACGAGGCTGCGATTCACAGACTGCCCTGAACAACCCACAGCAGACACCACCTTTTTCGAGCCCACAACACACACTCAAAGGATCAACGACACCACCCTGGACTCGGAAATCGAACCCATCACGCCCAACAGCCCATCAAGACCAGGCTCACCCAGCAGCCCTGCAGGGCCAACAACACGCCAGCCCAGCGAGGGCACAGCCAACACACCAGAACAGACATTTGTACCGAGGCGGTCCACCAGTGAAAATAAAGCTCCTGACTGCCTCACCGAATTTTAAAAACTGCAGATCTTAAAACATTATTTCTGTTTCGAACTTGAACGGGAGCCTGAGTGAGAGGATCCAGAAGACGATCCACTGCACCTTTCTGCAGACTAAGATCTTGAGTCAGAACGTCTAGTTTTTTTGCTTTGCCTTTGGGAGGGGAGTGATGGGAGGGGAGTAAAGCATGCACTCCCATGTTCCGCCACCAGGAAGCGCATCCCCTGAAGTCCCAAGGGATCCCAGCATCCCTTGGGAGTACTGTATATAAGCCGGCCCCTAAGGCCTGTTCCTCACTCTGGGGTGTCTTAATAAAGACTGAGGTCACTGTTACTTTAACCTTCCTGTATGCAGTCTCATCTGTGATAGGAACACAATAGTTCTCATGCTGTTGGTGCCTCTCAGCAATCTGTGGGTTGCCTCCTAAAATGCATGACACATAGCTCGGCTTAGTTCGGCATTCTATTTGCCACTAGGTCCATGCAGCAGAGCTGGTCTCCAGTTATCTTGGTTAATTCTTGCCACTGGACCAAAAACTAGCTCTGTCAAGCCTGTGTGGTGGCTGGTGTGTAACGGCCACCACACGTTAAAAACATCCACGCACAGGCATCTTCCACCCTTCAGCATATAGTTTGGGACCTAGCATATTAGGTTCTTTTATTGAAATACCTGTGAACTCACTCCTTTTTAGCGTGGTAGCAAGTCATCTTCGATATGAGGGACCGCCTATGATGATGATTTGCCATGAATTACACATTATTAAGATTGCTTTCTGAGATCTCACAAGATGGCTCCCCACTATGATGTCCTCCTGATGAACCACGTGCAAATTCCAAGGCCATTAAGCAGAGGACTATATTAATGTAGACAGTATGGTATAATGCTTTGGTGGCTATCTGTACCACAAGAACAGATGGACCCTCTTGTAACCATTCACATTTTCATCTTTGCAGGCAAAGAAGCCTCATAATCACCGCGAGCAGGTCCGGACAGGCAGCGGTCCACCTCAGACCCTGCCACTCACCGACAGAATGCCAACTACCCGGACCTGAGAGCGAACCACACCGGCAGCAGTGGGGATAAAAGGAGCAAACAGCCCAGACCCAGCACCGAGCACCGACTACCCGGACCTGAGAGGAAACCACACCGGCAGCAGCGGGGATAAAAGGAACAAGCAGCCCCAGCCACCGCAGGGAGCAGCGCGAGCAGGTAAGAGAGGGCGACAAAGGAGAACAGGGCATGACATTCGATGTCACAGGAAAGCAGAGAAGTGATTGGTTGGTGCGTTTTTCCCTCCCTTTTCTGCTTTAAATTAAGGGCCTTAGATTAAGGGCCGGGATTAATAACTAAAAACTAAATCTAATTAAATACATTAGAGATGGCAGGACAGATAATGTGTTTCTGCTGTTGCATGTGGGAGCTGGTTGACTCCATTGAGGTTCATCACACCCACATCTGCAGCAAGTGTCTGCAGCTCGAGGAACTTTGACTCCGTGTTGATGAGCTGGAGTCTGAGCTGCAGACACTACGACACATCAGGGAGGTGGAGAGTTACCTGGATGCTATGTTCCAGGAGGCAGTCACACCCTTTAGATTAATTAATTCATATTTGGTCCGTGGTCAGGGACAGGAGGGTGTGACTACAAGTGAGGCAGGTAAGGGGACCCAGGATGTAGTATTGGAGGAGCCTCGGCCCTTGCTCTTGCCAACAGGTTAGAGGCTCTTATTCCCTGTGTGGACGAGATCAGGGACTGCATGGATGATGAATAAACTGACCACAGCACCATGGTACAGGGGGCCATTCAAGTGGGAAACGTTGTAGTGGAAGGGGACAGTATAGTTAGGAGAATAGATACGGCTCTTTGTAGCCGAGAGCGTGAGTCCCGAAGGCTGTGTTGCCTGCCCGGGGCCAGGGTTAAGGACATCTCCTCAGGGCTGGAGAGGAACTTGGACTGAGAGGGGGGAGATCCAGTTGTCATGGTCTGTGGAAGCGTAAGCCTGCATTTCTGAACTCTTTGCTTTGGCGCAGTATGGAGAAATCAAAAGGGATTAAAAGTTGGAAGATTGAAGTTTGGATTAAAAACAGGAAGATTAGATGTTTGGATCGAAAGGGGATACTAGACAATCGGAGACACTTAGCCATTCAAATGTGACATTCTGATCACCTGTATGTTTACAGTACTTCATGGTGGGAGTCAATTTATGGCAGTGAGACTTGACTTTGGGCTAATGAGTAGCTGGTCATTGTCTGTATGTTAAGTATTTGAGTGTACCTTGTTATTATGAAATAGTAATAGTAATTTATGACATTGTCTGTATTTGAGTGTACCTTGTTACTACGCGAGTAATAATTTGATAACATCATCTGTATGTTAAACAACCTGGTTTGTGTATAGTAATTCAGAATTAGTTAGCCGTGATTTCAGGACAATTCTACATCGTTGCATGTTAATTGTCTAAATGGACTATAAGAATTCAAAGGCTTTTTCGGTATAAAGATGAGAGTTTGACACTGGACACCAGAGAAACTGGAATCTCGGAAGGTGTGTCACAAGTAACCACGGAAAGCAGAGAGCTGCCTTTGTGAAGTATCTCAGTAACTTTCATACTGGGTTTGTTTAGTATGAATGTTTAAATAAAAGATCCGATCCTGCCTTTACTACAACTGAGTGTGTGCGTAATTCGACATTTAAAGCAACAAAGCGAAAAGAGGAAGGTAGCATTACAACATATTGGTGGCCCCGACGTGAAGCAGAAAGTTAGCTGAGTTGTTCGAAGATCCCGACGTGATTTTCAAAAGTTCGTTGGCTGAGTTGTTCGAAGAAATGTTTCCCTTAGCATTCTCTTAGATGTTGTGACTTAAAGGGATCTCCAGTTAGTAATGGGAGGATCAGGGAATATTCCAGATGAGTCCGGTCATTTCTTAATGAGTGATTGAGTCGAAAGGGGGACCTTATGGGATAAGGCAGGAAACTATGACAGGAGGATGGAGAGAGACACGTCAGTCCTTAGTGGAGAGTGTCCAATTAAAAAAGATGAAAGTGTTGCAGTGTCTAATGCTGGAGATTCAAAAGTTAGGAGAAGAGGCTGAGGCTAGAAATCGGGAAGTCTCTGAACTCAGAGAGCAGCTAATAGCAGTGAGTAAAGAAGTAGAGAATTGGCGATTTCAGGCACTCGGAGCAGCCAGGACTGTTCTGACGCTGGATCAGCATCTTGCTGATGAACAGAACCGTAACCAAGATCTAGAGAAAGGAATATCTAAGTTGCAGCAGATGGTGGGATTAGGTTACCCAGCGGAGTCAGCAATTGATAAAGCTGGATGGTATTCGAAGGATTCCCCAGGTCTGAGAGTTGAAAAGGGGATCATCAAACAAGGCCATATGGGTCGAACTGGAAAACAAAAAAGGGGCAACCACACTGCTGGGAGTGTACTGTAGGCACCCAAACAGTGAGAGGGAGATAGAAGAGCAAATATGTAGGCAAATTTATGAGAAGTGCAAAAACTATAGGTCAGTAATAGTAGGTGATTTCAACTATCCTAATATTAACTGGGCCAAAATTAGTGTGAAGGGTATATAGGGTGCGGAATTCCTAAAATGCATTCAAGAGAACTTTTTTAGGCAGTATGTAGCAAGCCCAACATGGGAGGGAGCAGTTCTGGATTTAGATTTAGGGAATGAAGCTGGTCAGGTGGAAAGGGTATCAGTACGAGAGCATTTAGGTGCTAGTGACCATAATTCAGTCAGATTTAAGGTAGTTATGGAAAAGGACAAGGATAGAGTAGGAATAAAAGTTCTAAATTGTGGAAAAGCCAATTTTGCTAAGCTGAGAAGTGATTTGGCCATAGTTGCCTAGAAACAGCTACTTGAAGGTAAATCAGTATCAGAGCAGTGGGAGGCATTCAAGGAGGAGATCCATAGTGTTCAGGCCAAATATGTGCCCTTAAAGAAAAATGGAGAGACTAACAAATCTAGAGCTCCCTGGATGTCGAGGGACATACAGGGTAGGATAAAGAAAAAAAGGGATGTCGAGGGCTAAATACTGCAGAATCTCTAGAGGAGTATAGAAAGTCCAGGGTGAAATTAAAAAGGATAACAGGAAAGCAAAGCGAGAGCATGAAAAATTCTTGGCAAGTAAAATCAAGGAAAACCCAAAGATGTTTTATAAATATATTAAGAGTAAGAGGATAACTAAAGAAAGAGTAGGGCATATTAAAGACCATGAGGGTAATCTGTGTGTGGAGAGGAAGATGTGGGTATGGTTCTTAATGAATACTTTGCGTCTGTTTTCACAAAAGAGGAGGACAATGCAGACACTACTATCAAAGAGATGAAGTGTGAAATATTAGATGAAATAAACATAGTGAGAGAGGAGGTATTAAGGGGTTTAGCAGCTTTGAAAGTGGATAATTCCTCAGGCCTGGATGAAATATATCCCAGGCTGCTAAGTGAAGCAAAAGAGGAAATAGCAGAGGCTTTGACGATCATTTTTCAATCTTCTCTGGCTTCAGGTGTTGTGCCAGAGGACTGTTAATGTGGTATCTTTGTTTAAGAAGGGAGAAAAGGATAGACTGAGTAATTACAGTCAATTTAACCTCAGTGGGAAAATGATTGGAAAAACTCCTGAAGGACAGGATAAATCATCACTTTGAAGGACACGGATTAATCAAAGACAGTCAGCATGGATTTGTTAAGGGAAGGTCGTGTCTGACTAACTTGATTGAATTTTTCAAGGAGGTAACCAGCAGGATCGATGAAGGCAAAGCGTATAATGTAGTGTATATGGATTTTAGCAAAGCTTTTGAAAAGGTCCCACATGGCAGACTCGTCACAAAAGTAAAAGCCCATGAAATCCAGGGCAAAGTGGCAAGTTGGATCCAAAATTGGCTCAGAGGCAGGAAGCAAAGGGTAATGGTTGACGGGTGTTTTGCGACTAGAAGGATGTTTCCAGTGGGGTTCTGCAGGACTCAGTACTAGGTCCCTTGCTTTTTGTGATTAACATCAATGATCTAGACTTGAATATAGTGGATATGATTAAGAAGTTTGCAGATGATACTAAAATCGGCTGTGCAGTTGATAATGAAGAAGGAAGTTGTGGACTGCAGGAAGATATCAATCAACTGGTCAGGTGGGCAGAACAGTGGCAAATGGAATTTAATCCAGAGAAGTGTGAGGTAATGCATTTTGGGAGGGCGAACAAGGAAAGGGAATACACATTAAATGGTAGGATACTGAGAAGTGTAGAGGAACCAAGGGACCTTGGAGTGCATGTCCACAGATCCCTGAAAGTAGCAGGCCAGGTAGATAAAGTGGTTAAGAAGGCATACGGAATTCTTGCCTTTATTAGCCGAGACATAGAATACAAGAGCAGGGGGGTATGCTTGAACTGTATAAAACACTGGTTAGGCCACAGCTGGAGTACTGCGTGCAGTTCTGGTCACCGCATTACAGGAAGGACGTGATTGACTGGAGAGGGTACAGAGGAGATTTACGAGGATGTTGCCGAGAGTGGAGAATCTATGCTATGAGGACAGATTAGATAGGCTGGATTTTTGTTCATTGGAACAGAGAAGGTTAAGGGGAGACCTCATTGAGGTATATAAAATTATGAGGGGTCTAGATATAGTGGATAGAAAGAGCCTATTTCCCTTAACAGAGGAGTCAACACCCAGGGGGCATAAATTTAAAATAATTGGTAGAAGGTTTAGAGGGGATTTGAGGGGAGATTTCTTGACGCAGAGAGTTGTGGGGGTCTGCAACTCACTGCCTGAAAGGGTGGTAGAGGCAGAACCCTTCATAGCATTTAAAAAGTACTTGGATTTGCACCTGAAGTGCCGTAACCTGCAGGGTTATGGACCTAGAGCTGGAAAATGGGATTAGGCTGGATTGCCTCTTGTTGGCCGGCGTGGACATGATATTACCAAAATGGCCTCCTTCTGTGCTGTAAACTTCTATGATTCTATGATTCTATGAGTCCAGCACTAACTTGCCACAGCACTTTGCGCAGAGCTTCATGTCCATTCTTTCCAGCATGGAAGTAGTGGACAATGCGATTGGCAGATTTTTGGATGCAATCATGATGCAGCATCTGATGGCTGAGGTCTCAGCTTTTATTGCAGCACAAGCAGCAACCACCCAATGACTGGGTGCTGCAGTGGAAGCTCAGACTTCTGTCATGCAAGGTCAGCCTACTGCCATGCAAGCTCCAACCATCATGGTTGCTGATACTAGTGTTCAAAGGGGCTTGCAGGTTGTCACAGCAGTCCAGCAATCTATCCTCCACCAGATTACTAGGATTGCTGAGGCGCCGCCCCGGGGGAGTGGCCGTGGCTCAGTGGAGCATGAATCAGCTGTCCTTTCTTAGGATGACAGCATTTGTCCTCCAACCACGAAAATGGCAACAATGGTGTCAAATCATCATTGCACACTGACTGACCCAGGTGGAGGAGGAGGAGCAGCGAGGCCCAGAGATCGAGACCAGTGGCGAGTGGCGTTCGAGACCAGCGGTGAGCGGTGATCGAGACCAGCGGCGAGTGGCGTTCAAGACCAGCGGTGAGCGGTGTTCGAGACCAGCGGCGAGCGGCGTTCGAGACCAGCGGTGAGCGGTGATCGAGACCAGCGGCGAGCGGCGTTCGAGACCAGCGGTGAGCGGTGATCGAGACCAGCGGCGAGCGGCGTTCGAGACCAGCGGTGAGCGGTGATCGAGACCAGCGAGGCGCAGCATTCGAGACAAGTGGTGAGCGGCGTTTGAAAGCAGCGGCGGGCAGTGATTGAGACCAGCGAGGCGCGGCGTTCGAGACGAGTGTGGCCCGATGTTCGAAACCAGCGGCGAGCGGCGTTCGAGACAAGCGGCGAGCAGTGTTCGAGACCAGCGGTGAGCGGCGGTCAAGACCAGCGAGGAGAAGCATTCGAGACCAGCGAGGCCCAGAGATCAAGCCCAGCGGGGAGCGGCAATTGAGCCCAAGTGGGAGCGGCGATCGGAGAGCAGTGGAGGATTGATGAGGTCAGGGCCTGGGATTGGCGGGGTCGTGGCCCAGAAGCGGCGGGGTTGTGGCCCAGAAGCGGCGGGGTCGTGGTCCAGGAGCAGCGGGGTCGTGGCCCAGGAGCGGCGGGATTGGAGTAGAGGAGCGAAGGGGGTCGTGGCCCAGGAGCGGCAGGGTTGTGGTCCAGGAGCGGCGGGGTCGTGGCCCAGGAGCGGCGGGATTGGAGTAGAGGAGCGAAGGGGGTCGTGGCTCAGGAGCGGCGGGGTCGTGGCCCAGGAGCGGTGGGGTTGTGGCCCAGGAGCGGCGGGATTGGAGTAGAGGAGCGAAGGGGGTCGTGGCTCAGGAGCTGCGGGGTCGTGGCCCAGGAACTAAGGGGTCATGGCCCAGGAGCGGTGGGGTTGTGGCCCAGCAGCGGCGGGGTCGTGGTCCAGGAGCGGCGGGGTTGTGGCCCAGGAGCGGCGGGATTGGAGTAGAGGAGCGAAGGGGGTCGTGGCTCAGGAGCGGCGGGGTCGTGGCCCAGGAACTAAGGGGTCATGGCCCAGGAGCGGTGGGGTGGTGGGCCAGGAGCTGTGCAGCATCTAACAATAGTGGTGTCGGGTCCCAGGGATGGCTCAGCAGAGCTGGTCTCTAGTCGTCTTGGTTAATCCTTGCCACTGGACCATGGCCTTGCTCTGTCAAGCCCATGTGATGGCTGATGTACAACGGCCACTCCACATTATAATAATTCATGCACAGGCATCATCCACCCTTCAAGATGCAGCTCGGGACCTAGAATGTCAGGTCCCTCATTGAAACACCTGTGAACTCATCTTTTTTTGGTGTGGAAGTGGGTCATACTAAATGGGACAGAGTCTCATCCCGCATCCCACACACTGGCCACCTCTACTCGCCCAATTTTACATAAGTCTATCATGGTAAAAATCTGGCTATGAGCCAATTTGAAATCCAATTCAATCCACTCTGAACATTTAAAATTTGCTTCCACTACCTTCCAAATCCTGTTGAAGTCCAGCTGTGGGTTTACACTCTGTTAAAACTCCTGACCAGCAGGTGTCTTGAATCTCCGTTCTCTAAATACCACATGGAAATCTCGAGTGTTACAGTTGTCACCTTGGACCAACTCCTCCCCTTTCTCCAGCAGAAAGCTTGGAAAAGCGGGACGCATTGTACCTCCTGAGATTTGTGAATTTATTTCTTCCATCCACTCCTGTGGCATTGCCCTCACAATCTTCTCATACATGATCATAATTGCTTTTTCCTGTACCTCCTGATCCTCCTCCTAAACCATGTCCCTCACTACCGCTTCCGGCAACCAACCTGGAATTACCTCATTATATACAACTTTCACATATATAATACCAGCTTTTATAAAAGCTTGATTAAATAATACCTCTCCTTCAATGTTGATTCACCTGTTCAAAAATTCCTCAGCACCTTTGGGCATAAACTGCACACTTGTTAAAAATTGGGCCCAAGTGTCTACAACCCCCTTATAAAACCCAGGGACAGGTTTAATCAATTTCAAAAACATTTTGTTGTATTCCATATAAAATATTCCCTGTCCTCCCATCCCACCAAATAAAAAAAAACTGGAAACAACTCTTCCAAAAACTTGTATTTGACTTCTGAAGAACTCTCTTCACCCAATTTATTCTGAAGGCTTTTTTCGATCCACTTCATCCCGATCCTTCTTGCACCCCAGATGCACCCCAAGAACTTCCAAAATCTCCATCACCATTAAAAGGGCTTTCTTGCAACCATTCCCCCCTACTGCTTCCCGCAACCAGGCATTGGGACTTACTGTAATTCACTCTGGCTCCTGAAGCTCTACAATACTCCTCCACTACTCCCATAGCTTTCTTCACTGACTCCCCATCTCTCAACATTAAGGTTGTGTCATCTGCATATTGGTGTATCGCCGATACCTGCCCGGGACTAGGAACCGCAATCCCGACTATGCCTTGTTCCTTTCGCATCATGTAACCTAATGCTTCTGCTACCAATGTGTACAATAATGGGAACAGGGGACAACCCTGTCTCACTGATCGCTGTATTAGAACATAATTGGATAAAAAACAGAACTAAATATGTTTGAAAAAAAATCCTTATCCACTCAATTAATTGTTTTGCGAAATCAAATACTTCCAAAACCATCAATAAAAACTCTATCAAAGACTCTATCAAAGGCTTTCTCTTGATCTATCTTTAGCACATAAGCTTCCCTCCCACTCTCTTCCATGAGCTCTTTCGCATCTCGGATTGAGACCACAGAGTCAGCGATGTCCCTGTAGTGTCTCTGCACCTTGTTACAAACTCACACGAGGCATGTATATATCAGACACGGTCACTCTGTGACCTTCACTTTATTCCCAGGACCAAGGAGTGCTGACCCTGGGTGGGACCTCCCCTTTTATACCTGGATACCCAGGTGAGGAGTGTCTCCCGCAAGCTCACCCCCTGTGGTCAGGGTGTGCATTTCAAGGGTACAGGTACAGTGTGCATGAGTTACAGTTACATAACTATTGTCATTGCAAGATGGTGAAATACATGACATCACCTCCCCCCTTGGGTCTTTTAGTTTCAGAGGTTAAGTCTATCGGGTGGTCGATGCTCTCTCGTGGAGTGCCGCAGTTGTGGCTCTGGTGGCTGAGCCTCAGCATGCGTCTCTGTCACTTGAAGTGATCCCGGCCTGTCCGGGCTAGCCGCAGGGACTGTGCATGCTGAGGGCTGTCTTTGTTGCTCGTACGCTGGCAGTGGTGTGGGTGCTATCTCATCATACTCTTCTTCCGGCTCCTCCGTCTCGCAGACTAGCCTCGCTACTGCCTTTTTCCACATCCTGGCCAAGTGTCCACTGACATTACAAATCCTACAGGTATAAAGCTGGAACCTGCAGCTTTTGGCAGTGTATCTACCCCCACACCTCCAGCATGAGCTGAGAGTGCTGTTAACAAAAGGACTATTCCCAGGCATTCCTCTCTGATGGATTGTTTGGCTGTTTCTAAGCACTCTGATGGAGGTTGTTAATGATCCCTTCACGGGATGCATTGTTCCTCGTGATGGCGTGAATTGCTGATCCCCTTTTCATTATCCCTGTTGCGGGCCCACCCTGGAGCTTATTGCTGCCTGGGCGGTGTCGAATTGCCCTTGCCTGCCTGCCTGGGCGATGTCAAATTGCCCTTGCCTGCCTGTGGGGTTCTGTATCACTTTTACAACATTAACTCCCTGGTTCATCACAACGTTAAAATCAGGGCTGCGTGCATAAATTAGCTTGGTCTCCTCTTCCCCTGCCATAAAGGTCTGAGCTATCAACGCCGCCCCTTCCAACATCAGTTCCTTGGTCTTGATGAGCTTCTTGAAAATGCCGGCATGATTAATGCCCTCGATGAAAAAGTCCCTTAACATCTCCCCCCTGCAGGCATCTGAGAACTTACAGAGACTGGCCAAACGCCACAGTTGCGCCACGAAGTCCGAGACGCTTTGACCCTCCCGACGCCGGTGAGAATAGAACCGGTGCTGGGCCATGTGTACGCTACTTGCCGGCTTGAGATGCTCACTGATCAGCTGGCTGAGCTCTTCGAAGGACTTGTCCGCTGGCTTTTGAGGTGCGATCAGGTCTTTCATCAGCCCATACGTCTGTGGACCACAGCTGGTCAATAGATGCGCCCTCCGCTTGTCAGCCGCTGTCTCTTCCAGCCAGTCCTTTGTGACAAAGCTCTGCTGGAGTCTTTCCATAAAGTTGTTCCAGTCCTCATCCACACAGTAGCATTCCTCTGTGCCACTGGTGGCCATCCTCGTGGTTCGGTGATTCCCGTTTCTCGTCGCCAAATGTAGTGTCTCTGCACCTTGTTACGAGGCATGTATATATCAGACACGGTCACTCTGTGACCTTCACTTTATTCCCAGGACCAAGGAGTGCTGACCCTGGGTGGGACCTCCCCTTTTATACCTGGAAACCCTGGTGAGGAGTGTCTCCCGCAAGCTCACCCCCTGTGATCAGGGTGTGCATTTCAAGGGTACAGGTACAGTGTGCATGAGTTACAGTTACATAACTATTGTCATTGCATGATCGTGAAATACATGACAGTCCCGGCCTATGACTCCGTCGGACTGAGCGAGAGAAACTATCTGCGGCATCACCTCTTTGATACGATTTGCCATAACCCTCTCCAAGACCTTATAATCCACATTTAATAATGTGATGTGCCTTCAATTCTTCAGATCCCTTCTATCTCCTTTATTTTCATAAGCCAAGTTTACGATACCTCTCCTCATAAATGGGACCAGACTTCCCTCAGTTTTAATTTTCTTAAAAACCTCTAAGACCAATGGACTGAAAATCTCTAATGCTTCTTTATAAAATTCTGCACTTAGTCCATCGGACCCTGGGCTTTTCCCTTTCTTCATTCCACGTATTGCTACTTTTATTTTCACTAAGCCTACTTCTTTGTCACACATGCTTCTCTCATCCTCCTTTAAACCCTCTTCAATAAAAGCACTAACTTTCTCCATCAGCAATTTGAAAATGTCTTCTTTTGTATATAACTCTTGATAAAAGCTACTAGTCACCTCCACAATCTCCCCAATTTCATTAATGATCTTTTCCCCAACCTTCAACTCTCCAGTTAATGACAAACTTTGTCGGCAACTTCTCTTGCTCTCGAAAATATCGAGTGCATCTTTCTCCCTCCAATGCATCTTTAGCCTTTGCACAGAGAATGGCCCCCTTGTATTTTTCAGCTTGCAATAATTCCCACTCTTCCTTTAAAACCTTCCACTTAGTCTCTGCTCCCTTACTCCCTCCGTCAACTGCTTTACAGATATTTGTAAACCTTCTGTTTATATTCCCTTCTCGACGCTGGTTAGCTGTTGCTCTTTCTTTCCCATAATGTACCGGAAAAACTTTTACCTCATATTTGAAATTGTCCCACCAAACTCTTTTTTCTTTCAAGAATAAAGGTTCCTTCCCAGCATTTTTTATTGCATTTAAAATCCCTTCTTTATAAGCAATTTCTTTCAGGTACTGATTGTTTAAAATCCTCAGCCCTGGACTGATCTTAACTCTGCTGTTCCCAGTTTTAAGAACCAAAGCCGAGTGATCACTAAAAAATACTTTATTATAAATCTCCATCATTTCAGAACTTATCCCTTCCTGTATTAACATCAAATCTATTCAGCTCTGTTTTAAAACATCACTCACACAACTTCTTCTGGAGAAATACATTTTTATGGGGTTATGATCCCGCCGTAAGTCTCAACAATTTAAATTTGCCATCATTTTCGCAAACATTAATCCTTAAAGGTCTGGGCTGAAATGTCCATCCAAGATAAAAAGTACTTTAAAATCCCCCATTATACAAGGGTTTTCCGCCTCTGCCGCTTCTGTGAATAACCACCGGAAAAAACTCACGCTGATTGCAGTGGTCATTCGGTGCATAGATATTAAAGAGATCACAATTCAATTCCTCCATTTGTACCTTTAGCTGTAAAAATCTCTCCTCAGTGTCCTTGTCCACCAATGCAACATTCTCTTTTATGGACAAACTCACTAAAACAGCCGTCCCTCTACGGTTATTATTTGCGCAACTTGCAAACACTTCTCCCTTCCAAACTAATATGTCCTTACTATACAATATAAATGCACACGAGGCCCATACTTGAGAGAAGGTCACTCTGTGACCAGTTACCTTTATTACCAAGCACTAAAAGAGACAGACGGTGGGTGGAGCTTCCCCTTTTATACCGGAAAGTCCAGGTTAGGAGTGTCTCCCACAAGTTCGCCCCCTGTGGTCAGTGTTCTCAAGGTGTCCAACTTAGGTCAGCTTATACATGGGTTACAATGACAGTTGAATACATGATATCATCTCCCCCCCCAAAGTCTTCTTGGGATCACAGGTTAAGTCACAGGTTACGCTCCCTTATAGAGCGCCTGAGTTGGGGCTCTGGTTGTTGGGCGCTGGCCTGAGTATCTGCTGTTTGCGGTGCCTCAGGCCTGTCCGGACTGCCAACAGTGACTGGGCTCTCCTCCACTTGTTTCCAGTGTTCGGTCACCTGTGGTGGAGTAGACTCGACGTCATGTTCTTCCTCTGCTTCTTCTATGGGGTTGCTGAACCTCCTTTTAGTTTGATCCACGTGTTTGCAGCAGATTTGTCCATTGGTAAGTTTAACTACCAAAACCCTATTCCCCTCTTTGGCAATCACAGTGCCTGCAAGCCATTTGGGCCCTGCAGCGTAATTAAGGACAAAAACAGGGTCATTGACATCAATACATCGCGCCCTCGCATTCCTGTCATGGTAGTCACATTGTGACTGACGCCTGTTCTCAACAATTTCTTTCATAGTAGGGTGTATAAGGGATAACCTGGTTTTGGGCATTCTTTTCATTAGCAGCTCTGTGGGTGGAACACCTGTGAGCGAGTGTGGTCGGGATCTATTGGCCAATAGGAGGCGTGATAAGCAGCTTTGTAGGGAACCCCCTTGGACTCTGAGCATCCCCTGTTTGATTATCTGCACTGATCATTCCGCCTGGCTATTTGAGGCCGGCTTGAATGGTGATGTTCTGACATGGTTGATTCCATTGCCTGCCATGAAGTCCTGGAATTCAGTGCTTGTGAAGCACGGGCCATTGTTGCTGACCAAGATGTCTGGTAGACCATGGACGGAGAACATTGCCCGTAGACATTCTACCGTGGCAGAGGATGTCCTTGAATGGCACACTCAATCCATTTGGAGTAGGCGTCTACTACAACCATAAACATTTTTACCATGAAAGGACCTGCGTAGTCCACATGGATGCATGACCATGGCTTGGCGGGCCAGGACCAGGGGCTAAGGGGGGCTTCCCTGGGTGCGTTGCCCAGCTGAGCACACGTGTTGCACCTGCGAACACAAAGTTCCAGGTCTGTATCTATCCCTGGCTACCAAACGTGTGACCTGGCAATTGCCTTAGTCATGACAATGTCCGGGTGCTCATTGTGAAGTTCTCTGATAAACACCTCTCTGCCCTTCTGGGGCATGACTACTCGGTTTCCCCACAGTAGGCAATCGGCCTGAATCGAGAATTCATCCTTGCGCCTATGAAACGGTTTAAACTCCTCGGGGCATGCTCCGTACGTGGCTGCCCAGTCCCTATTCAGGACACATTTCTTAACTAAAGACAGTAGCGGGTCTTTATTTGTCCAGACTTTAATCTGACGGGCTGTCACAGGTGAGCCTTCGCTTTCGAAAGCTTCAACAGCCATGACCATCTCAGCATCATGCTCAGCTGCCCCGTCAGTAGTGGCTAGTGGGAGCCTGCTGAGAGCATCGGCGTAGTTTTCAGTGCCCGGTCTGTGCCGAATTGTGTAGTCATAGGCGGCTAACGTAAGTGCCCACCTCTGTATGCGGGCCGATGCATTCGCATTTATGGCCTTGCTGTCGATCAAAAGGGACGTTAGGGGTTTGTGATCTGTCTCCAGCTCAAATTTCCTGTCAAACAGGTACTGGTGCATTTTATTTACTGCATTTACACATGCTAGCGCTTCCTTTTCTACCATCCCGTAGCCACTTTCTGCCTGGGACAGACTTCTGGAGGCATGAGCTACCGGCTGTAACTGACCATTGGCATTCACATGCTGGAACACACCCGACCCTATAGGACGACGCATCGCACGTTAAAACTAGTTTCTTACACGGGTCATATATCGTTAACAGTTTGTTGGAGCATAACAAATTGCATGCTCTATCAAAAGCCCCTTCCTGGCTGTCCCCACAGACCCAATCGCGACCTTTGTGTAGGAGCACGCGTAGCGGCTCTAACAGCGTGCTTAACTTGAGAAGAAAGTTGCCAAAATAGTTCAGGAGCCCCAGGAACGAACGCAGCTCCGTCATGTTACGGGGTCTGGGTGCTCTCTGGATCCTTTCCGTTTTGGATCCTGTCTGCTGCTACCCTCCTCCCCAGGAATTCTACCTCTGGAGCTAAGAAGACGCACTTCGCCTTTTTCAGTCGCAGCCCTACCCGGTCCAGTCTTCGTAGCACCTCCTCCAGGTTGTGGAGGTGTTCTTCAGTATTGCGACCCGTGATGAGGATGTCGTCTTGAAAAACCATCGCCCTTGGAATCGACTTGAAGAGGCTTTCCATATTTCGCTGAAAGCTCGCGGCGGCCGAACGAATCCCAAACGGACATCTGTTATACTCAAACAACCCCCTGTGTGTCCTGATGGTGGTCAGCTTCTTCGCCTCACTCGGCAGCTCCTGGGTCATGTAAGCTGAGGTCAGGTCCAATTTTGAAAAAAGTTTGCCACTGGATAGCGTCGCAAAGAGGTCCTCCGCTCTCGGTAGCGGGTACTGGTTTTGGAGTGACACCCGATTGATGGTGGCCTTGTAATGGCCACATATCCTGACTGACCCATCCGCCTTGAGCACTGGCAGGATCGGGCTCGCCCAGTCACTGAATTCGACTGGTGAGATGATGCCTTCCCTCAGCAGGCGGTCTAATTCGCATTCTATCTTTTCCCGCATCACGTACAGCATCGCTCTGGCCTTGTGGTGTACTGGCCTGGCGTCCGGGTTTATGTGAATCACTACCTTGGTCCCCATGAAAGTGCTGATGCCGGGTTGAAATAATGAGTCAAATTTGTCTAGGGCCTGTGAGCATGATACTCGCTCCACAGAAGAAATTGCATTGACATCGCCCCATTTCCAGTTCATGATAGCAAGCCAACTCCTCCCCAGTAGCGCGGGACCGTCCCCCGGGATAATCCAGAATGGCAACCTGTTCTCCGAATCTTTGTGGGTCACAACTACTGTGGCGCTGCCTAGCACTGGAATGATCTCCTTTGTGTATGTCCTTAGCAGTGCGTCAATCGGCAATAATTTTGGCCTCCTGGCCTTGGACACCCACAACCTTTCGAACTGTTTGATACTCATCAGGGACTGGCTGGCCCCCGTGTCCAGCTCCATTAATACTGGGATGCCATTGAGGAGCACTTTCATCATTATCGGTGGCGTCCTGGTATATGAACTGTATATGTGCTTCACATGAATTCGCTGAACTTCAGCTTCCAGCGATTTCCCCCAGTATTTATTTGGCCTCGTAGGGCTTACATCTGGCCCGTCCTCCTCGTACATCAACCTGGCTGCAGGCTTCCTGCACATACGCACCAAGTGACCGCTGACGTTGCAGTTTCTGCAGGTATACTGCTGATACCTGCAAGCTCTGTCTGGGTGTTTGCCTCCACACCTACAGCATGAGCTAGAGGCCCCATTGTTGGAAACAAAAGGTGCATTACCAGTCGATCGTCTCTGACTGCCTCTGTAACTGTCCTTAAGCGCACCATTAACAGGTGTTGATGGCCCCATTACTGGCCGCATTGTTCATTGCGATGGCATGAATCGCCGTTCAGCTAGCCATTGTCTCTGTTGAATTCCCCCTTTGGGTTCGACTGCATGCTGGGGCGTGTGTCGAAATCTCGACTCCCGATAAACGACTCAGACACCTTCAGCTCCGGCAGAGGTTTCTTTAATTTACTTGCAGCAAGGGAAAAGGTCTCACCCAGTCAAAGGCTACGTGGAGACCCCCTGAAATGGTACAATTTCACGAGATATTTATACAGTAAAATCCAAGTTATGGCCTCTCCCTGTGTATTGGCCTCTGTCTCGCAGTCAGTGAATACAGATAGAGAGTTAATTACTACATCCTTGTCCTGAATAGTTTCCAGATATTTCCTTTTGTCAGGGTTATTAGTTGGCCAGCCGGCCATCACTCGATGAGAGTGTGGTAATGAGCTATTACCTGCATTGCATTGTGTCAGGATTGTCCAGTTTCCTGGTCAGTTATCTTTTTGCATCAAATGGATGAGGTCTCTACAAGAGATAATGGCTGGTGGTTTGAGTACTTCGAAAAGGGTGGGGTGGAGTGGAACTGGTGTTGTATAGACAATAGGAGAGCACCATGGGCGGTGGGGGGGGGGCGGCGAGTGGGGGTACTTGTCTCAGCAGGACTTGCCTACTAGCTGTCTGGTGGCTATCAGCCATTTCAAGCCAGGTTTAGTTGTTTATGCAAACCGACTGCTTGTTGCAGAAATTTCTGGAAGGACCAGGACTCCATTTTGTTTTATATTAAAAGGGCACAAAAAAACAGTGTGGTACAGCTTAGATAAAAATATATTTCCACATTCCCCCATTTTGTCCTTCACAAGGACAACTTAATCCATTCTGATCTTGTACAATCTCTCTATTTCCATTTCCACACAAGAGCCTTCAGTAGTTGTTGCCATAACTCTAGCCGTGGTCTCGGTAGGTAACACGGTTTTTCCCAGCCTGGTACAGCAACACTTAACCAAGACAAATAAAAGATATAGGGCGAAGACTATCAGCAGGAATATGATCACCCTGTACCACAGATCTCCCTAGAGATCCCAACCATCCCGATGCCCAATCCCACAAGGTGGTACCGTCCTGGCCAACTGTCTGTTTATACTCTATTACCTTGTTCCTAATGTATTCAGCTAGACTGCCGATTTCTTCTGACTTATCCGGGATATACATACAGCATTCTCCACCTATTAATGCGCATGTCCCTCCTTCCTTGGCTAGGAGATAATCTAAGGCCATACGATTTTGGAGAGCCACTGTTCGAATAGATACATTTCATCATTCACCCCTTCGAAGGCTTGGGAAGTTGCGTTGGCTACTGATTTGACTAAGTTATCCAGTTCCCGTAACTGCCATTCGGTTGATACTATTCCATAGGGTGGCACCATTACATTGAATATTCCATTTAGCCATGTCAAATCCCGTTTAAATCTATGACTTCCATAGGCATCCCTTAGAGTCTAGAGATAAAGGGTACCACATATCCTAAGTAACAGGACCCTGTCCAGTTGGCTGGTAACCATAGGTAGGCTTTATGGCCACAAATAAAGTAGGTGCAATTATAGAACGTCAGCTCTTGGTCCTTTTGCACCATCCATACTCGAGTGGTCTTACATTCCCACTCTTCACCTGGGGCTTTGTTATGGACCATTGTCTAGCCAATGGTTGCTATATTTCTCCCATCAGTGGGATAAGTTGTGGCTTGCCATTTAGTCATTTGGGAACACTTGCTGCATCCCATTTCTGGTCCTTTCGTCTCATTACTCACTAGGCATATTATACCCTCAGGATTTCCTATTCTGGGAGTAATGCTTAGGAAGGGAGGCTGATGGTTATTATTATAATTGGGCTGGTACCATCGCTGGAAGGCTGTCAGTTTATACCCTGCTGACCTCCATTCTGTTTGCTCCTTCGTTTCTGACACCTTGGTTAGGTTTGTCCTATTTTGCATTATCAACCATTCTACCATTTCTGATTCGTTAAAGGGGGCAGATCTTAGGGGAATACCCCCTTTGGAGTGGACAGGTACATGGGAACATATCCAACAACTAGACAAGTTTCTTTCTTGAGCATACTTATGACTCAGTGCCATAATTACGTTTACCCGCAATTCCCTTCGGTTGCGTGTCTGTACCCCTGGTATAATCCATAATGCAAAGTAAAACCCTGTCAAGCCCAGCACCATCCGTCCCCATAGTCCATACAGTTCCTTATTCAGTCTTCCTTTTTCTGTTCCTCTGGTTCCTTCTTCCCTTCCTCCTGGTCGAGTGCCCTTTTTCAATGGGATGCGTGGATCCATGTTGGTCTTTCCTTTACCTTGATTGCAGTATTAGTCGCCAGCAAGACCTTGGTATGGTCCTTCAAATCTTGGCTGTAGAGTGCTTTTTCTTTTAAAGATTTTGATGTAAACAAATTCCCCGGGCTCCAGGTTATGACACTTCCCTTCCGCTGGCTTGACTTGAGCTTCCTTTACCTGTGAATGAAAGCTGGAAATACATTTGGTTAGTGCAATACAATAATTCAACATATTTTCCTCCATTTTGTGGATGTCCATTTGTTTTGCAGTAAATGGTGCTGTAAAAGGTAGTCGTTGGGGACATCCCATAACTATCTCATGCGGTGACAGGCCTGTTGTTCTGTTGGTTGCAGATCGCATTACCATCAAAGCTAAGGGCAGCAGTTCTGTCCATTTCAGTCCAGTATCATTGCATAATTTTGCCAGCTTATTTTTAAGCATTCCATTATATCTTTCAACAAGTCCAGCTGATGGTGGATGATAACTGCAATGAAAACGTTGATTCATCTGTAAAGCTTTACACATTTCTCTTATAACAGTTCCCGTGAAATGTGACCCGTTATCACTAGAAAGCTTAGCAGGGATTCCAAAGCGCGGTACGATTTCTTTTAACAAACATTTAGCAACAGTAGTGGCATCGGCCTTTTTACATGGAAAGGCTTCAATCCATCTAGAGAACACATCTACAATAACTAATATATACTTGAATCCCATAGGTAATTCAATAAAATCCATTTGTAAATGTACAAAAGGCCCCATTGGATTTGGGTGGGAGGCAGATTCCACTTTTTCCGTCTTACCCGGATTCATTGTCTGACAGATAACACAATTTTCACAGATTTGTTTTGCAATTGCCGAAATACCTGGTGCATACCAAGTTGCCAAAATATAATCTGCTATCCCCCCTTTGCCTGCATGTGTGAATGTATGAACACATCGGGCAATCCATGGAAGTAAGGATCTGGGCGCCACCACGTGGCCGTCGTGGTGAACCCATATTCCTTCTGGATTTTTATAACATTGATCCTTCGTCCAGGTCACCACCTCCTCCGTACTGGCCTGTGTCTGAAAGGCCAGCACGTCATTAATAGTGGGTGGCGGGTCTGAGCAATTATTTTTCCTTAGTGGGAACAATGACACCTGTATCCCCCCTTTTGACAGAGCTGCTGACTTAGCTGCATTATCAGCTCTGGCGTTCACAGGTGCCACCTCATTCAACTGGCCTGTATGTGCTTGGCATTTGATAATGGCAAGTTTCAAAGGGGAATTGAATGGCTCGCAGGAGATTTTCCACTTGTTCTGCATTTTTGATAGGGGTTCCTGAAGAAGTCAGGTACCTGTGAATTTTCCAAATTTGTCCATAGTCATGTGATACCCCAAAAGCATACCTGGAGTCGGTGTAGATATTAACTGTTTGTCCTTCAGCCAGAATACAGGCTTGAGTTAACGCAAACAATTCAGCTTGTTGGGCTGAAAAGGAGCCTGGAAGAGAGGCTGTTTCGACAACATTAAACTGGGTTACAATTGCATAAGCCTTAGGTTGGCCCCTATCATTTCGTAAGGCTGATCCGTCAACATAGTACACTAGATCAGGGTTACACATTGGTACATCTGTTAAATTGATACATGGTTGAGTCACTAATTCGGTTACCATTTCACATGAATGGGGTTTGCCGTCTTCTTCTGTGGGGAGTAGAGTGGCTGGATTTAAGGTAGTACATCTTTTAATGATAAGGTTTGGATTTGATAACAGTTCGACTTCATATTTAGTGGTTCTTGCAGAAGTTAGGTGTGGGGTGGCACATTTAGTAAGTAAAATCTCGACAGAGTGTGGGATATATAAAATGGTCTGATGATTTAGAGTTATTGTCAGAGCCTGTTGTACAGCGTAATAAGCTGCTGCCAATGAAGGAAGACATCCTGGTAGTCCGCGTGCCACTGGGTCTAGTTGGGCGCTGAAATACGCTACCGGTCGCTGCCTGTCTCCATGTAACTGAGTCAAAACAAATTGTGCAAAACCTGTCGTGATGAACAAATAAGTTGAATGTCTTAGTGTAATCTGGTAATCCCAAGGCTGGTGCTGAAGTGAGGGACTGCTTATGATTCTAGAAAGCATTCCGGGATACTTCATTCCAAATCCTTCTTTAAGCATTGTGAGAATATAGTAGATTCATTCACAGCTCATAGATCTTAGACAAACCTCCATTTGTCACTATTGGACTTCTGAACCGGAAGAATCGGTGTGTTACACGGACTTCTCATTTATGCTTATAGTGATTCACAGATCACAGAATGTAAAGTATGTGTTTTATAATTTTATTAAAAGGCTTCCAAACCCAAGATTTTTCCAATACACCCAAAATGTTGATCAAGGAGAATCACCTGAAATATCTCAAAATCCCAATTCAAATATTGTACTGCCACTCTTTATTTAAAAAAACAAATCCTCTTACTGAGCTAGAAGCTTTCGCGTCAAGGTTTTACACCAAGGACAATGGGAGCATACTCCCCCAGCCTGCAGGCTTGAGAGACCCACAAAGGCTTTTTTAAAAAAAAGGCATTACAACTTCCCTTCCCCGTTCTTTATCTCACTCCTAGACTAAATTTATGTCTTTCAACCCAATGTAATCAATGATTGCGTGTCTTCTTTCGACAAGTAAGTGAGTGTGTCAAATAAATTCTCTTTTTTTTAACCGGGACCATGTCTCAACAAACTTATCCTTTATGCATTTCCTAGCTCCGTAACTTCTCATCCGAATAAATCCACACCTGCGTTTCTAACTTAAAATGTCTTAAACTTCCCACATACAGGACAACACTATGAAGGGTTAAAAAACCCTTCACTCTGTTTGAAAAAGTGGGTGGAGCTAAAACAAACAGGCAGTTCAACAACCTTTCCAAACAGGCTTTCAGACACGTGAAAAATTCAAAGACAGACATTCACAAAAGTCTCTCTTCATTCAATACAGCTTATTGTTTGACCAGCTCTATTTTTGGATCCATAAGTCACTATCGGGTTCCTTTTTGATTTAATTCCTCTATTAATTTTATGTGGGCTCGAAGAATCGGAACCCAGGCCTTTTCTAGTACTTTCCTTTTTTTTTTCCTTTACCTCTTCTACCTGGATCTCTATTTATAAGACACTCCTCTAGACATGTTGTTCTCTCTAAATTAAATGAACCATTGGGTGGAAATGGCCTGTTTTCACCCTTAGTCCACCTTACCCATTTTTTTTTGGTGATCAATTGAAGACTGACCACAATTCTGGAGCATGACATAGGCTGGTGGGCCTTATGTGGTGTTTTAACTTGCTCCGGCACCCATTCTGGATGATTAAGATTTTCCACAGTTTCTGATCTCACAATCCTTTCGGCCAACCGAGTTCTCTACGCCACTTCTCCTGGCCGTTACGTGGCCTGAAAAGGCTTTTAATTCGGGCTCAGTCTGGGTGTGTGAGATATGTTGGCATGAACCAACCGTAGTTGATCAATCAGTTACTGTTTCTTTTCTCAATCAATCCTTGTTTTTCCAAATCACAATTTTCCCTAGTGACTCTTCCCATTTCTCTAATTGCAATGTCGCACAAAGGTATTGAACACAACAATATAACAAGGACAACTAAGACAAACAACATTCACGCGAGTTTACAAATCATAACCTTAAACTCTTATCTAAACAAATAATCAATTCTCAGCCTGTGTTGTACGCCACTACACACCGAGTCCTTAACTTATCCTAATAAAACTTATAAAACTTATGGTCCCATTACCTTAACTCTTATCACATAAGAACCTTCGATCGATTAGCACTTTTTTCCCCCCTAATCCTATCACATAAGAACCTTTTCCCCTAATCTTATATAAGAACCTTCGATAGCGCTCTTTTTACCTTTTCCTACTGAAACCTTCCCCAGGTTGTTTCAAGATATTTCCAGAACCAAATCCCTTCTGCCTGCGAGCTGAGAAAGAAATGATCACAAAAACTAACTTTAGCTTTTAAATGTCGAGTCTCGTAGATTGCAGTGGACAACAGATTACATATGCGATTCAACAGTGAAGAAACCTCTTGTGAGCAAAAGGCTCACTTTGTTTTGGCCACTGAAGGCTTTCACTCACAGGGTAGAGAGTATGCATCTCGGTGGAATCTCCAAGAAGTAACTGTCGAAATCTCGACTCCCGATAAAAGACTCAGATACCTTCAGCTCTGGCAAAAGTTTCTTTAATTTACTTGCAGCAAAGGGAAAGGTCTCACCCAGTCAAAGGCTACGTGGAGACCCCTGAAATGGTACAATTTCACGAGATATTTATACAGTAAAATCCAAGTTATGGCCTCTCCCTGTGTATTGGCTCTGTCTCGCAGTCAGTGAATACAGATAGAGAGTTAATTACTACATCCTTGTCCTGACATGGTTTCCAGATATTTCCTTTTGTCAGGGTTATTAGTTGGCCAGCCGGCCATCACTCGATGAGAGTGTGGTAATGAGCTATTACCTGCATTGCATTGTGTCAGGATTGTCCAGTTTCCTGGTCAGTTATCTTTTTGCATCAAATGGATGAGGTCTCTACAAGAGATAATGGCTGGTGGTTTGAGTACTTCGAAAAGGGTGGGATGGAGTGGAACTGGTGTTGTATAGACAATAGGAGAGCACCATGGGCGGGGGGGTGGGGGGCGGCGAGTGGGGGTACTTGTCTCAGCAGGACTTGCCTCCTAGCTGTCTGGTGGCTATCAGCCATTTCAAGCCAGGTTTAGTTGTTTATGCAAACCGACTGCTTGTTGCAGAAATTTCTGGAAGGAACAGGACTCCATTTTGTTTTATATTAAAAGGGCACAAAATAACAGTGTGGTGCAGCTTAGATAAAAATACATTTCCACACATGTCCGATTACCCTTGTCTGCCTAGAGAACTGTGTGTCGCATTAACAATGTTGACTCCCTGGTTGTTTGCCGCATTTGAGCCAAGATTTTTGCCATAAATCATTCTGGTCTCTTCCTCCCCTGAGATAAATGTCTGGGCTATCAGAGCCGCCACTTCCAAGGTCAAGTCTTTGGTCTCAATCAGTTTCCTGAAAACCCCAGCATGCCCGATGCCCTCAATAAAAAAGTCTCGCAGCATCTCCGCTCTGCATGCATCTGGGAACTTACATAGGCTCTCCAGTCGCCGGAGATCTGCCACGAAGTCTGGAACGCTTTGCTCTTCTTGCCGCCGGTGCGTGTAAAACCAGTGTCTCGCCGTGTGCATGCTGCTCGCCGGTTTAAGGTGTTCCCCGATCACCTTACTGAGCTCTTCAAACATCTTGTCCACCGGCTTCTCTGGCGCTAGAAGGCCCTTCATCAGGGAATACGTTCTGGATCCACAAACCGTCAGGAGATGAGCCCTGCGTTTGTCGGCCGAATCCTGTCCCAATCATTCCTTAGTGACAAAACTTTGCTGTAGTCTCTCAATAAAGTCGTCCCAATCATCACCAACACAGTAACTCTCTTCTGTTAAACTGATGAAATGCATCCCAAGGTATTAAAAGAGATGGCGGAAGTTATAGCAGATGCATTCGTTATACTCTATCAAAATTTTCTGGACTCTGGGGAGGTACCAGTGGATTGGAAAGCAGCTAATGTAACGCCTCTGTTTTAAAAAGGGGGCAGACAAAAGGCAGGTAACTATAGGCTGGTTAGGTTAACATCTGTAGTGGGGAAAATGCTTGAAACTATCATTAAGGAAGAAATAGCAGGACATCTAGATAGGAATAGTGCAATCAAGCAGACACAGCATGGATTGATGAAGGGGAAATCATGTTGAACTAATTTACTAGAATTCTTTGAGGATATAACGAGCATGGTGGATAGAGGTGTACCGATGGATGTGGTGTATTTAGATTTTCAAAAGGCATTCGATAAGGTGCCACACAAAAGGTTACTGCAGAAGATAAAGGTACGCGGAGTCAGTGGAAATGTATTAGCATGGATAGAGAATTGGCTGGCTAACAGAAAGCAGGGAGTCAGGATAAATGGGTGCTTTTCGGGTTGGAAATCGGTGGTTAGTGGTGTGCCACAGGGATTGGTGTTGGGACCACAACTGTTTACAATATACATAGATGACTTGGAAGAGGGGACAGAGTGCAGTGTAACAAAATTTGCAGATGACACAAAGATTAGTGGGAAAGTGGGTTGTGTAGAGGACACAGCGAGGCTGCAAAGAGATTTCGATAGGTTAAGCTAATGGGTTTGGCAGATAGAATACAATGTCGGAAAGTGTGAGGTCATCCACCTTGGGAAAAAAACAGTGAAAGGGAATATTATTTGAATGGGGAGAAATTACAACATGCTGCGGTGCATAGGGACCTGGGGGTCCTTTTGGAGTTTACCTGAAAAACAGAAACATTAATCCGTGCCCCCTGACCTGGATGACACACCAGACATTTACAAGGCCCTTTTTTCCCTTTTTTTTTGTGTTTTTTTTGTGTTTTTCTTTTTTTGGGGTTTTTTTTTGGGCACTAATATCACACATTTTTTTTTCTGGTGCCCCCTATAAAAGGGCAGGGGGACACTAAAAGCACCGGCAATTAAAACAAATTAAACTTTCAAACGTAAAATCAAATTAAAATTTGGTTGTCGGGCGTGATGATGCCACGAGCGTACCGGTGGACACCGCGTGCTCCATCTCCAAGGACACCCAAGGACCGGATGTAAGAGCGGAAGAGAGGCAGGCAGTCAGGTTGAATGACCCCCTCGACCGCCCGCTGCCTGGACCGGCTGATGGCACCCTTGGCCGTGCCCAGGAGCAGTCCTACGAGGAGGCCTTCGGACCTACCCGCTCCCCTCCGCACAGGTGCCCAAAGATCAGGAGAGTGGGACTGAAGTGCAGCCAGAATTTCAGGAGCAGCCCCTTTAAATAATAAAACAGGGGCTGCAACCTCGTGCACTCAATAAAAACATGGAACACGGACTCCTCCAGACCGCAGAAATTGCAGGCGGCCTGGGAGTCCGTGAACCGGATTAAAAATTTGTTGCACGGCACTGCTCCGTGCACCACCCTCCAGGCCAAGTCCCCGATGAATAGTGGGAGGACTCCCGCATAGAGTGCCCTCCATCGGGGACCCCCGCCTCCTCCGGACGGCAAGATGGTACGCCATGGCGTGTCCGGACGGCCGGCGAGGATGGCAAAGTTGAGAGTGTGCAGGAGCATCCCGTAAAGGAAACCCCTCCGCGCGGAACTGAAAGGCACGGAGGGGATTTCCTCGAGGCGGCTCAAGTTGTGAGGCGCCGGCTCCCGAGGGAGGTTCCGGGGTTTGGCGCCGATGAGGAATTCCGTCCGGACGGGGGTCAGTTCGGACGGGATCTCCCCACGTGCTTGAGCCTCCTCGATGCACCTAACAGAGTCAGAGCCCAAAGCTGTTTTTAGTGACTCGATGGCTTCGGCCGCGCGGCAGACGTTGGCTGAATTTAGGCGCCGCGCCAGCGTGTCTGGCGCCATCCAGCCCGCTCCTCCGCCATCGAGCAGGTCCCTGACCCTGGTCACCTCACCAGCCACAGCCCTCTCTTCCGACCGCCACATAAAACCTCGGTCGTGGAGGTACGGATTCCCGAGCAGCGGCTCCTGCAGGACGGCCGCCACTCCAGCCGGCGGAGAGCTGCGCTTGGTGGAGACTTTGTTCCAGACACTGATGAGTTCCTTGTAAAAGACAAGCAGCTCCTGGAGGGCGGTCCTGACACCCCCCAAGTTCACAAACAGGAGCTGCGTGTCGTAATTGAGGTCGCGCTGCTGGCGGAAGAAATACATCGCCAGAGCACACCACCTAGGAGGGGGCTCGACGTAAAGGTATCTCTGCAGGGTCTGAAGACGGAAAGTCGCGAGCTGGGCACTGACGCACACCAACGACCGACCGCCTTCCTCAAGCGGGAGACTCAAGACCGCGGCAGAGACCCAATGCTTCCTGTTGTTCTAGAAGAAGTCCACCAGCTTCTTCTGTATCTTGACGACAAACGCAGGTGGAGGGGTCAAAGTGACCAGCCGGTACCACAACATTGCGGCCACCAGCTGGTTTATGACTAGCGCTCGACCCCTGTAGGACAGCACTCGGAGCAGTCCTGTCCAGCGCCCCAGGCGAGCGGCGACCTTGGCCTCCAGCTCCTGCCAGTTCGCCGACCAGGCTTCCTCGTCGGGGCTAAGGTAGACTCCCAGATAGAGGAGATGGGTCGTACTCCAGGCAAAAGGCCTGAGCTCCTCCGGCAGGGAGTCCACCCGCCACTGACCCACCAGGAGTCCGGAACATTTCTCCCAGTTGATCCTGGCGGAGGATGCGGCCGAGTAAATCTCGTCCGCAGGAGGCGCAGGAAAGGCTCCACGCAGATGGCATATAACTGGCCGGACATGGGGCATCCCTGGCGTACCCCTCTCCCAAAGCGAAGGGGCGCCGTCAAGGACCCGTTAACCTTAATCAGACACTCCGCGGCGGCGTACAAAAGTCGGATCCGGGCGACGAAATGCGTCCCGAGCCCGAAAGCGCGCAGAGTTCCGAGCAGATAGTCGTGATCCACCCTGTCGAACGCCTTCTCTTGGTCGAGGGATAGGAAGGCGACCGACAGACCAGCCTCCTGGGAATGATGGATGAGGTCCCGGACCAGATGGATGTTGTCGTGGATTGTCCGGCCCTGGACCGTGTACGACTGGTCGGGGTGGATCATGTGGTCCAGCACGGTGCCAAGGCGAGCAGACATCGCCCTGGCGAAGATTTTGTAGTCCGTGCTGAGGAGGGAGACCAGGCGCCAGTTCTTAAGGAGGCGGAGATCGCCCTTCTTAGGCAGCAGGACGATGACTGCCCTGCGCCAAGAGAGGGGCATCTCCCCGGTCGCCAGACTTTCCCCCAGGACCCGCGCGTAGTCGCTCCCCAGGACGTCCCAGAACGCCCTGTGGAACTCCACGGTCAGCCCGTCCAGCCCCGGGGATTTTCCCCTCGAGAGCCGGTCGAGGGCACCGGTCAGCTCCGCCAGGCTTAGCGGAGCTTCCAAATTTTCACCGCCCTCCGGGCTGACTTTCGGCAGGTCCTCCCACAAAACTCTACGCGCTTCCTCGCTAGACGGATCCGGAGAGAACAGAGCCCCGTAATATTCATGGGCCCTGTTGTTGACGCCCTCCGGATCCGAGACGAGAGAGCCATCGTCGGCCAGCAGCGTCAAGAGCTGCTTACGGACACTATGCTTTTTTTCCAGCGAGTAGAAGAAGGGGGAGCCGCGGTCCAGATCCCGCAGGAACCGGATCCGCGACCTCACGAATGCGCCTCAGGACCCGACGAGCTGCAGGTCCTTCAGCGCGGCCTTCTTCGCTTCGTACACCGTCCGCAGGGCCGGGTCCTCGACGACTTGACCGAGACGGGATTCCATGTCGAGCACCTCTTTTTCTAGGCGCTCGACTCTGGCTGCCCGCCTCTTGGTCGACCCCCTCGCGTACTCTTGACAGAAGACGCGGACGTGAGCCTTGCCCACGTCCCACTATAGCCTCAAGGAGGGGAAGCCCCCCTGCTTCCTTCTCCAGTCAGCCCAGAATCGACGGAACGAGTCCTGGAACTGCACGTCCTCCAGCAGCCGGTTGTTAAAGTGCCAGTACCCGGACCCCGTCCTCGCGCGGAGCGAAGCGAGCTCCGCCCACACCAGGTGGTGGTCCGAACATGGCACCGGCCGCATGGAGGCCGCCGGGACGCAGGAAACGTACGCCCGAGACACGGAAAGGCGGTCGACTCTGGACCATCCTACTCCAGGCCTCACCCAAGTAAAGGCACTGGAGTCGGGGTGGAGATTTCGCCAGACATCCACCAAGTCGAAGGACCCGACCAGGTCCCTCAACTTCTCCATCGCCGTCATGCTCTGCGGGGCACCGGAGCGGTCCCTCGCCTCGAGGGTGCAGTTAAAATCCACCCCGAGGACAATGCAGTCGCCGACGTCGACGGAGCCAAGAAGAGCGGACACATCTTTGAAGAAGCGCGCCTGCTGCGGGCCGGGCTGAGGGGCGTACATGTTCACGAGATGGAGTGGCACGTCCCCCAGGTGAACCGTTACGTGCAGCAAGCGGCCTGGCACGGGCTCCTCGACCCCCAAGATCTGCGGCTGAAAATGCGGGCCCAGCAAGATGGCCACCCCACTAGAAGTGGCGGTGAGGTGGCTCATGCGGACCTCTCCTTGCCATTCCAGGAGCCACGTGGCTTCATCTCCCGGAACGGTGTGGGTTTCTTGCAGGAAGCACACCGCATATTTCCCCTCCCGCAGGAGCGAAAAATTGTCAAATCAACGACGTGCCCCTCTGCCGCCGTTGATGTTGAGGCTGGCTGTGGTTATCTTCATGGCAAAAGCATAGTGCAACCTCTACCTTAACCTATTGCGGGGGAGGGAGCGGAGTCTTTTGTTGACCTCCACTCCTTCAACAGCCCAGCGAGGAACTTTTTGAGCCGACGCAGCTCAAGGCCTTGCGCCCTTGATAAGGACCCGCCCGCAGCCATGGTTTTAGCGGCGACGCGGACGGAAGCGATGAGCAGCCCTGGCTCGGACCATCTTTCCCGGGCCAGATGGGCTTGGTTGCGGCGACCCTGGCTCTCGACCAAAAAGTCCCGGAGATCCTCTACGGGAATGAGGGGGGACTCAGCGGCGGGCACGAGGAGATCCACCGCCTCACTGGCGATGGACTCGAGATCTTCACCCGCGTCCTCCACTGAGTCCCCGTCCTCCTCCGGGAGGTCGCCGCCAGCAGCCGGCCCGTCGATCGCACGAGGTACGGCAAACGGCCCGGCAGCTCCATCCGGCCCTGGCTCTGCCCCGATCCCACCCCCAGGATCGTCGGCAGAGGAGTCCCCACTGGGCTCTTTTAGAATTGGTGCTGGGTCGGGAAGCGACAGTGGAAGGGGTTCCCCCTCCGCCCCAGGAACCGGGGAACAAGGAGAGACCCGGCCATAGAAAATCCCCAGACCCTCCAAGCGCTCCAGCTCCAAAGTAGGGGGCGAGGGTGGGTGTTCCTCCCCCTCCCCGCTGCCACCCCCCGGCCCAGCGTGTACAGATTCATTAAAAGTGCTAATACTTTGTATTTCTGCCGAGTCGAGCAAATCCCGGGGGAAGTTGGGTATTGGCTGGGCGGGCTCAGGTTCGGCCTTTTTGGCCCCGCCCGCCTCAGTCCCCGGGACGCTCGACCCGGCGGCTACGCATTCTTCCGCTGGCCCCACGCCCCCCACGACAGGCAGATCTTTCACGCCATCCCCGGGAGGCAGCGGCTGGGCAGCCTCGACTGCCTCACCCTTCCCGGGGACAGATTCCTCGTGCCTACGGCGCAGTTTGGGGCGCCGGTGGGGGACGCGGGACACGCGGCGGGCACCGACTCCTCCGTGGAGGGATGTTGTTCCCCCCCCCCGCCTCATTGGAGCGGCGCCTCCTTTTTTTCCTGGGGGGGCACGGAGACAGGGAGACACCCGTGTCTGCCGAGGCTTCCTGCTCCACTCCCCCCTTTTTCTTGTCTTGCCCGCGGCCGAACCCCTCTGCGGTATTAGTCAAGGGCTCGGGCACAGGCTCAGGGTACCCCGCGCTCGCCGGTGACGGGGTTGGGCCGAGCGCAGTGAACAGCTTGTCTGGCGCACCGAGGGGACCCGCCTCTAGATGTCTCGCCTTCTTCCGCGCCTTCTTTCTGGTCGGGCACTCTCCCTCCACCTCGCCGGAGACCGTGAAAACAAAGGCCTCCGACGATGCCCGCGCACCCATGGCTCCCGGCACGCGGACGCAACTCGGGGGAGGAGTGGCGGCGGCGCCAGCCTTGGCTGCTCTCGGTGGTTTGGCGGCTTTGGAGGCGGGGCAGTTCTTGCGAACGTGCCCCACCTCCCTACAGGCATGGCACCGCACGCCGTCCGACGTCCAGAAGACGCGGTAGGCAGTCCCCTCGTGCACTACATTAAAATTGCCCTCTGTCGTCTCCTCCCACGCCAGCCGGACAAAGAGCTGGCGGCGGAAGGAGAACACATGGCGCAAGCCTCCTCCCTCACCTACAGTTGGTGTAGGTGAGGGAGGAGGAGCTCAGCGGGAACAAAGGACGGGACGTTTGACACGATGACCCTCTGCGTGGTGGCCTCGAGAGGGTCCACCGGCAGGAACGCCCCGCCCACCGTGAGCCCCTTTTCAATGGACAGGGACACCGCCCGCTCCGACCCCAGGAAGAACATGGCCTTCCCAGACATCTTGGAGGCTGCGACAATGGCCGAGGGGCCGACTACCCCAGCCATTGCCCGCACGAACTCCTCAATGCTCATTGTGGGGTGAGTGTAGCTCTTGACTCCGTTTTTCCTTGTAATGAGTTTGAATGGTGGCAGGGCAGCAGGTGGCGCAGGAGGCACCGTGGATGTGGACACCGCCTGCGCATATGTCCTAGCTGGCCCTGCCACCGGCGTAGATGGGGTCGCCATCACGGGTCCCTTTAAGGGCTACACCCACCCCAAAGTCACAGGCCTTAATGATCTTAATTGGCCTCATTTCAATGTATGAGCAGAGGAGCTCTGAAAGAGGCACACCTCTCCCCTAGTTGGCAATTGGGGAGGGGCCTTGCTCCCTCTGCTCAGTTGTTTTAATTGTTTTTTTTTAAAAAAAATTAGGAGAAAGGGCTCTCAGAGAGAGAGGGGAGAGACAGAGAGAGAGAGAGACAGAGTGAGGGGGTGTGGGAAGGAGGGAGGCTGCGAGGGCAGGTCTCCCCTCACAGCAATGGGTGGGTGCACTCCCCAGATGGCAAAACAAAACACAGTCTTTGGGGTGGTCTTCGGGTGGGGAGAGAAGATGTCTTCACCTGGGGCAGCTGGAGCCACACAGGCACACACTCCCAACGATGTTAACCAGGGTAATCAATAGTTATCAGCCTGGCAGCTCCAGCTATCCCAGGCTAGGCAATGGGGGAGGGGTGTTTCAATGGTGTATGGAGCCAAGTTGTAAGCAAGGCCCCCACACACACTTCCACACACACACACCCCCCGCGATGTTCCGGCCCGCGAAAAGTCTTCTTTCCTCCCCCCACCAATACAACAATGTCTTTCCGGGAAATGCACCCACACCCACCTGTAGAATGTTGTAGAATCTCCCTCCTTCCACACAGGTTGTTGCTTTTTTTTTCCACTCTCTCCAACTCTCTGCAGCAGTAATGAAGTTGGTATTTTTTCTGCGCTCCACCTCTCCCTCCGGATGTTGAATGGGTAGCAAGCCAGCCCTTCCCTCCTATTCCTGGGCTGTTCTCAGGGCTCACTCCAGGCCTTCCTAGGCAGGAGCAAAAGCAGCAGCTCCTTCTCTCACTGCTCATAGCTCCAACTGTTTAGGCCACTGCTCCACAATTGGCCCTTGTGCATGAAAGTAATCCCAAAACGTTTGTTTGCAGGTGCAGCAGGTAATCAGGAAGGCGAATGGAATGTTGGCCTTCATTGCGAGAGGGATGGAGTACAAAAGCAGGGAGGTCCTTCTGCACCTGTATAGGGTATTGGTGAGGCCGCACCTGGAGTACTGCGTGCAGATTTGGTCACCTTACTTAAGGAAGGATATATTAGCTTTGGAGAGGGTACAGAGACGATTCACTAGGCTGATTCTGGAGATGAGGGGGTTACCTTATGATGATAGATTGAGTAGACTGGGTCTTTTCTCGTTGGAGTTCAGAAGGATGAGGGGTGATCTTATAGAAACATTTAAAATAATGAAAGGGATAGACAAGATAGAGGCAGAGAGGTTGTTTCCAATGGTTGGGGAGACTAGAACTAGGGGGCACAGCCTCAAAATACGGGGGAGCCAATTTAAAACCGAGTTGAGAAGGAATTTCTTCTCCCAGAGGGTTGTGAATCTGTGGAATTCTCTGCCCAAGGAAGCAGTTGAGGCTAGCTCATTGAATGTATTCAAGTCACAGAGAGATAGATTTTTAACCAATAAGGGAATTAAGGGTTACGGGGAGCGGGCGGGTAAGTGGAGCTGAGTCCACGACCAGATCAGCCATGATCTTGTTGAATGGCGGAGCAGGCTCGAGGGGCTAGATGGCCGACTCCTGTTCCTAATTCTTATGTTTATGTTCTTATTATGTGCTGCTAGTGGCCATGCTCGCGTGGTTTAAATCCCAGTTTCACGTCGCCAAAATATGTCCTAACTATACAGTATAAATTCACACGAGGCCCATACTTGAGAGAAGGTTACTCTGTGACCAGTTACCTTTATTACCAAGCACTAAAAGAGACAGACGGTGGGTGGAGCTTCCCCTTTTATACCGGAAAGTCCAGGTTAGGAGTGTCTCCCACAAGTTCGCCCCCTATGGTCAGTGTTCTCATGGTGTACAACTTAGGTCAACTTATACATGGGTTATAATGACAGTTGAATACATGACACAAACCTTACGAATGCTTTCTAGGATATCCTCATACCAAAAGGTTTCCTGGAGACACATCAGGTCAGTGCCTTTAAAACACTGCAACAACTGCTGCAATTTCTTCTCCCCTTCAATCCGTTCACATTAATCGAAATCAATGTAATCATTGCTCCTAATAAAAGAAGTATGCCTGATAATCCCCCCATCATTTAACCTCTGGCACTTCCCTCCTCTCATGCTCCTTCCCAACTTTTTGAGCTGCTGTTGCTTTCTCCTGCAGCCTCCGGATTTTTTCACCTCCTGTTTGAACTTTCCCTGCAGTTTCAGACTCTTCCTTACATTAGATTTAGGCCGTGGAACTGCCCCTTCTCCCTCCCTCCTACCCCTCACTAACCTTTCCCTATCCACATGTTGCCCCCCACCCCCCAATTCAATGTCTCCATCCTCCTCTGACTCCTCACTCTCGAGCTCTTCTGTAATCTCCTGTCCCTGTTCCCTGTCAGATACATAATCTCCCTTAGAGAGTCCTCCTGCTAACATGGTTTCTCCAACAGTGCCACTCCCTTTGGCCTCACCTCCACCGCTGACCCTTGCTCCCCATTTCTTCTCTCTCTGGAAAAATGGTGCATCTCCACCCATCTTGCTTCCTTTTGACATCTTTGTCTCCCCACTCCCCTCCAGCTGCCCCTTTAAGGCTCCTGCCTCTTGCACCGTCTCCTTGTCTTGCCCCCTCCTTCTCCTTGAGATGTACAACTCCCTGTCTTTCTTTGAATTACTTATGCTTACCCTGCACCCCCCATGGACACCTGATTCTTTAGGGAGAGGTGAGCTATATCATGGCTCAACTCTGTCCTTTACCCGTGATGTCCTCTGCTGACTTTGTCCATTTCCCCCATACTTGGTGTGTTTTCTACCATCTCCCTCCTGTTTTCTGCTCTGCAATTTTCTGTCTCTTCTTACATTCTTTCCTCATTCCATTCGATGGCTGTGTCCTCCACCTGCTCCGCTCTTCTGGCCACTCCACTCACACCTGCTGCTCCTTCTCCCATCCCCTCATCACTCAAGGGGCTTCCTTCTGCCTCACACTCACAGCGGTTGGGCTTTTGTGGTAAACCGCAGAGATCTCAGCCTTGTAGTTCCAAGCGATGTGTCCAGACTCACCACAGTTATAACAGTACTGGTCTGGACAGCTTCTTACTAGATGGGCGAGTCCAAGACAGGAATAGCAAAGCTTCACCTGAGTACCTGGAAGTAGTGCACTCCTTCCATTGTGTCGAATTTAATGCTGTAGGGTAATCACTTCACCCCCTCTGGGAACCGCACCTTTATATAACGGGTTCCATCGGCTACCCGTGTACCTGGATAGTATTTCCTCTTTATTACTGAGCAAAGTTTAATGTCCCACGACTCCAACTTTTTTAGCAACACATCGTCCTCAACATAAACCGGCAGGTTTAAGAATGAGTACATCGCCTCTTCAGAATACAGCAGAGATGCGTCCATGTGAAGGGACTGAGTGTAACGTAGCCAAGTTTGCTGACGATACAAAGATGGGAGGAAAAACAATGTGTGAGGAGGACACAAAAAATCTGCAAAAGGACATAGACAGGCTAAGTGAGTGAGTAAAAATTTAACAGATGGAGTATAATGTTGGAAAGTGTGAGGTCATGCACTTTGGCAGAAAAAATCAAAGAGCAAGTTATTATTTAAATGGAGAAAGATTGCCAAGTGCTGCAGTACAGCGGGACCTGGGGGTACTTGTGCATGAAACACAAAAGGATAGTATGCAGGTACAGCAAGTGATCAGGAAGGCCAATGATATCTTGGCCTTTATTGCAAAGGGGATGAAGTATAAAAGCAGGGACGTATCACTATTGGTGAGGCCACACCTGGAATACTGCGTGTAGTTTTGGTTTCCATATTTACGAAAGGATATACTTGCTTTGGAGGCAGTTCAGAGAAGGTTCACTCGGTTGATTCCGGGAATGAGGGGATTGACTTATGAGGAAAGATTGAGTAGGTTGGGCCTCTACCCATTGGTTTTCAGAAGAATGAGAGGTGATCTTATCGAAACGTATTATGAGGGGGCTTGACAAGGTGGATGCAGAGAGGATGTTTCCACTGATGGGGAGACTAGAACTAGAGGGCACGATCTTATAATAAGGAGCCACCCATTTAAAACAGAGATGAGGAGATGTTTCTTCTCTCAGAGGGTTGTAAATCTGTGGAATTCGCTGCTCGGAGAGCTGTGGAAACTGGGGCATTGAATAAATTTAAGACATAAATAGACAGAAATAAACGATAAGGGGATAAGGGCTTATGGGGAGTGGGTGGGGAAGTGGAGCTGAGTCCATGATCAGATCAGCCATGATATCCCAAGCTCGTATCTCCTTATCCTACCAGTGAAGTACCACCGTGTTTTCTTTTCCAAACCTCCTGGGGTCCCTGTCCAAATCTTTGGGCCGTTTATTCTGCCTTCTCAAAACATTTTCTCCCCTGATTAAATTCATCTTGGGAGCAATGTCCTCGGAGTTGCCCAACACTCCAGGCCCCTCAGCAGTCATCTGGCTGATGTTTATGGGCCAAAAATTTGAAAGAAAACAACCCAAAACCCATCACCAACTTTTTGCAAACTCACTCCAACTCCTGCAGTAATCAGCAGCACCTGCTCACTCCTAGCCCCTCCCCCCTAGAGAGTGCTACCCACTGAGGACAGCTGACAGGGAGGACTTAAGGGAGCTGAGATGAGGGGTATACCAGGGGGAATGACTAGGGTGAGAGACTGTAATGATTTTAGTGGGGACAATGGCATCAAAGATATTGGAGAGGGTGAGATTTAGTAAGTCAATAGCTGCATTGATATGAGGGAGAATAGTAAGCCGAAGGCTAGATTGTTGGGAATTAGAAAGTGCAGGGTAAGGGACTTGAGGGAGAGTTTTTTCCAGCCTGCCATCACAGATGGAGTTGGGATTTGCAGGATGATCGAACCCACTGGAATTCTCACCAATGCTGCTTCTGGCACCACCGCAGGCTGAAGTGGGGCCCACAGATTGTTGAAGGTAATTTTAATCTCAGCAGCCTATTGCAAAGTGATTGGAGAATGGCCTTTCTGCAATAGGTCCAATTTTCTATTCTTGGATATTCCATCTGCCCGATCTACAAGCAGTGATAGACAGCAGCTTGCCAACACTGCAATTTTTGATTCCATCCCCCACAATGTGCTGATACTGGCAATTATTGGCTTTATCTGTAAAATACCAGAACCTTGGCATTTCACAGGGGTTAGCCACATAACTGAATGGCAGAAGGAGATCCTGCCTGCCATTGTTAAGACAGCAGCATGGGATTGTGGCTTATTGGATCCAGATCCAATTTGTACCATGGAGGATATAACAGCTGAGCATTACGTTGTTCTGAGCTCATTGAGGAGTGCTTCAACTAACTCAGCCCTCCCATTCCAATTCACCAACAATTCCACAACTTTTGTCACTCTTTTACAACCAATTGCATTCCTTCAACACAAACTTTAATTGTCTTGGCCTCACTTCCAATAACAACACCAAATCCAAATCTAAAAATGCTTATCACACAAGTGATGTCAAGAATGATAAATAAATGACTAATCACCCTTGTGCAAGTTTTTAGTACCTGTCCTATGTGCTGGTTTTCCTATTTTGGTGCTCCTACCAGGTGCATTCTCAATGTCTACAGCTTGGAGTCCTCAACAACAGAACCAATTTGCAAACTCACCTTCCGGCGAGCTGGCACCTGTGGCATCCTATCCTCCTGCACGAACTCCTGCGCACTTGTGCCCGTTTAGTCACCACGTGCAAATTCCACACGGTGTCGGTATGTGAGCTGGTGCTTGAGAATCAGATCAAGTGACAGTGAATCTTCAGGAACACTGTGCTCTTTTCCTCCACTGGCAGAGGGGCGTTGATATTCTCAGGAGCTGAAATAAAAGAGTGGGACACGGAAGAGAAGAAAGAAGGAATTGGAAGCTTTTGCAGAGGTCAGAAGAGACAAAGGGGTTTAGGTGTAAAGAAACCCAGCATGGTGACTCCTCCAGAATCGCTACTGGCCAGGGCCTCCACTCTGCTCCTTTCCATGATGCCCAGCACAGTTTCTTCAAGGAGGCAGATGGGCTCTACCTCATCCAATAGCAGCCTGTTGCCTTGTATTGTTTGTGACCTTCTCCTGCAGGAAAGAGTGAAGTGTGTTAGTGGGAGTCTTGTGACGAGCTTGAGGAATGTTGCTGTTGTGGTAAAATAGCTGACAGTGTAGTTGTGAAATGTTTTTATGTGGGCGAGACTTGTAATAGTTGTGAGGCTGTAAGCATGAGGAGCAGGATGTTTTGTGAATTATTGTGCACTGACTGCAGGACAGTGCGGGGTGGGGTATGGGGGGGTGTGGGGGGAGGGGCAGTGCTGTGTGATGCCAGTGTTGTAATTAATGGGGCAGTGAGTGGTGCAGCTATGATGAGAAAGGATTTTAGCAGCCTTCTTACCTGGAGAGGTTTCTGCCCACTGGTGGAAAATGATGTCCCTCCTCCTTTCCACTGCCTGCACCAAGGCCTTTAGTGCAGCATTGGAGACCCTTGGTGCTCGCTCGCTCACTCCCACCATCAGTCATTTGCTCAGCAACAAATGTCTTTTAATTTCTCCAGAAAGCACTTTTTTTTTTATTCGTTCATGGGATGTGGATGATGTTTGCAAGGGCAGCATTTATTGGCTATCCCTTTAAGAGTTTGCATAAATAACTATTCATCACAATGGAATTCTTATCAACTGGCAGGATCGTTAAATAACAACCCGGCAGCAAAAAAACCTGAATGTTGCCGAGGTGTGAGCAGGCTATTTTGTTCTCTTTGGAGTGAGGTTGATTGTATGATAAAAGATCATTGACCAGAAACATTACCTGTTTCTCACTCCAGAGATGCTGACTGTTCTACTGATTGTTTTCTAGCAGATTCTGTTGTTATTTAAGCATTTATACAACTAGTTTAACTTGTCTAGTGTAACTGCCTAACTAACAGCCAACAGCATTAATCGTCAGGTGAATCTCAACCCGCTTTGCTTCAGCGGCAGGTCAGCTCTGATACCAGCTTTTGGCTGCATTGTATTGTACCTAAGCCCATGTGGTGGCTGATGTGCAATGGTCACCACACGTTAAAAAAATCCACACACAGGCATCTTCCACCCCCTCAATTGGAGTTCAGGACTGGAACATCGGGTCCTTCATTGAAACATCTGTGAACTCATGTGGAAGCAAGGCATCCTCGTTCGAGGGAGCGCCTATGATGTATGATTGTTCGTTTGTAAATGTACCCCTACAGCACCTGAAAACTATCATTTTGAAATTAACTTGTGTTTGGAGATAAATATTGAATTAAGACATAGAAACCAAACTTAATGCAAATTTGCTTCCAATCTGTTTGACAGGGACTTTATTTGGCACTTTCTCCAAAATGGTAAAACTCAGTAAAGTTTTTGAATTTGCCAATAATGCAACGATTACTGATTCTCAAACAATTTGAAGGTTGTGCATTGAATTCCACTCCAGAGATTCAAGCACAAAATCTAGGCTGAGAGCCCAGTGCAACACAGCCCGAGAGCTGCTCTGCTGGAGATGAGACATTAAACTGAGGCACTGCCTGACTCTCAGATAAACATAAAATATCCCATGGTAAGATTTTGAAGAACAGGGGAGTTCACCCTGGTGTCCTGCCCAATATTTCTCCATCAATCAACATCTCTAAAACAGAGCATCTGGTCATTATCATGTTGTTCTTTGTGGGAGCTTGCTGTGCATAAATTGTCTGCTGTGCTTCCTACATTACAACAGTGACTACACTTCAAAATACTTCATTGGTTGTAAAGCACTTTGGGACATCCTGAGGTCATAAAAGACGCGAAAATGCAAGCTCTTTCTTTCTATTTTTGCAGGTTTAAGAAGCAGGCATTGTGGATCGGGTTGACAATACTGGTGCACTGTGAGCTCCAAGCATGGATGAACAACCCCCAAAAGAATCATTCCTTTCATGCTCGATTTTCCAGTTCATTTTCGGGCTGTTGGTGCTGATGACGTCGGTGATGATGATTCTAAATATTCATCACATAAAGGTGTGCAGAATAATAAAATAGCGTGTTCAAAGGTATGAAGGCAGAGTTGGCTAAAGTGGACTGGGAAAATAGACTAAAGAATGGGATGGTCGATGGGCTGTGGCAGACATTTAAGTAGATATTTCGGGCCCAAGTTTCCACACGATAAAAAACGGGTGCCCCTCCGAGCTGGGCGCCGTTTTTCGCGCCTAAAACGGCGCCTAAAAAAAAATCGCGATTCTGGAGCGCCCTGCAGCTCCTTGTCTGCCTGGCGCGGCGCCCAGGGGGGTGGAGCCTACACTCGCGCCGATTTTGTAAGTGGGAGGGGGCGGGTACTATTTAAATTAGTTTTTTTCCTGCCGGCAACGCTGCGCATGCGCGTTGGAGCGTTCGCGCATGCTCAGTGTGAAAAAAACATTGGCACTCGGCCATTTTTGTAGTTCTTTGTAGCTGTTTAATGTTTGAACATTTTTTTAATAAAAGCACATTAGCACTTGCAGCCTTCTCACTGTCTCATTCCCCCCCCCCACCGTGGGAAAGAACGGGCGCCTCCTACCCCCCCGCGGGAAGAACGGGCGCCTCCACCCCCCCCCGTGGGAAAGAACAGGCGCCTCCTCTCCCCTCCCCCCCCCCCGCGGGCAGGACGGGTGCCTCCCCCCCCCCGCGGGAAAGAACGGGCGCCTCCCCCCCCCCCCGGGGAAAGAACGGGCGCCTCCCCCCCCCCGGGGAAAGAACTGGCGCCTCCTACCCCCCCGCGGGAAAGAACGGGCGCCTCCCCCCCCCCCCGGGGAAAGAACAGGCGCCTCCTCTCCCCTCCCCCCACCCCCGCGGGCAGGACGGGTGCCTCCCCCCCCCCCGCGGGAAAGAACGGGCGCCTCCCCCCCCCCCCGGGGAAAGAACGGGCGCCTCAGGCTGACTGCAGAATTCTCCGTGCCTGAAGCACTTTCACACAGGTAGGAAGATGGTTTATTTAATCTTTTCTCTGCTTATAAATGTTTATTCAGGTTGGATTTATTTGTATAATATTTGTAGAAGTATAAATAAGGATTTATTGTAGAATTTAATGAGTTCCCTTCCCCCCCCTCCCCCCCCACCTCGTTCTGGACGCCTAATTTGTAACCTGCGCCTGATTTTTTAATGTGTAGAACAGGTTTTTTCAGTTCTACAAAAATCTTCACTTGCTCCATTCTAAGTTAGATTGGAGTACGTTTTCACTGTGGAAACTTTGAAATCAGGCGTCAGTGGCCGGACACGCCCCCTTTTGAAGAAAAAATTCTGTTCCAAAGTAGAACTGTTCTACCTGACTAGAACTGCAGAAAAAAAATGTGGAGAATTGCGATTTCTAAGATAGTCCGTTCTCCACCAGTTGCTCCTAAAAATCAGGCGCAAATCATGTGGAAACTTGGGCCCTTCATAACTCGCAACAAAAATAGATCCCATTGGGAAGGAAAAACTGTAAGAGAAGAGGTAACCATCCCTGGCTAACTAACAAAATAAGGGATGGTATCAAATTGAAAACGTGGCCAAGACTAGTGTGAGGCCAGAGGATTGGGAAACTTTTAATAGCTAGCAAAGAACAACTAAAAATATGATAAAGAGAGGGAAGATAGATTATGAAAGTATACTAGCACGAAATATAAAAACAGATAATAAGAGTTTCTACAGGTCCATAAAAAGGAAACGAGTGACGAAAGTAAATGTTGGTCCCCTGGAGGGTGGGACAGGGGAATTAATAATGGGGAACAGGGAAATGGCTGAGATGGTGAACAAATATTTTCATGGTCTTCATGGTAGAAGACACTAAAAATATCCCAATAGTAGATAATCAAGGGGCTATAGGGAGGGAGGAATTTAATACAATCACTATCACTAAAGAAGTAGTACTCGGTAAAATAATGGGACGCAAGGCGGACAAGTCCCCTGGACCTGATGGTTTACATCCTAGGGTCTTGAAAGAAGTGGCTGCAGAGATAGTGGATGCATTGGTTGCGATCTACCAAAATTCCCTGGATTCTGGGGCGGTGCCAGCAGATTGGAAAACCGCAAATGTAAGGCTCTTATTTAAAAAAGGAGGCAGACAAAAAGCAGGAAACTATAGACCAGTTAGCTTAACATCTGTCATTGGGAAAATGCTGGAGTCCATTATTAAGGAAGCAGTAGCAGGACATTTGGAAAAACAGAATTCACATAAGCAGAGTCAGCATGGTTTTAGGAAAGGGAAATCATGTTTGACAAATTTGCTGGAGTTCTTTGAGGATGTAACGAGCAGGGTGGATAAAGGGGGAACCAGTGGATGTGGTGTATTTGGATTTCCAGAAGGCATTCAATAAGGTGCCACATAAAAGGTTACTGCACAAGATAAAAATTCATGAGGTTGGGGCTAATATATTAGCATGGATAGAGGATTGGCTAACTAGCAGAAAAGAGAGAGTCGGGATAAATGGGTCATTTTCTAGTTGGCAAACAGTAATAGTGGGGTGCTTCAGGGATCGGTGCTGGGGCCTCAACTATTTACAATCTATATTAATGACTTAGAGGAAGGGACCAAGTGTAATGTAGCCAAGCTTGCTGATGATAAAAGATGGATGGGAAAGCAAATTGTTAGGACACAAAAAATCTGCAAAGGGATATAGACAGGCTAAGTGAGTGGGCAAAAAATTGGCAGATGGAATATAATGTGGGAAAATATGAAGTTATCCACTTTGGCAGAAAATATAGAAAAGCAAATTATAATTTAAATGGAGAAGAATTGCAAAGTGCTGCAGTACAGAGGCACCTGGGTTCTTTGTACATGAAACACAAAAAGTGAGCATTCATGTACAGCAAGTCATCAGGAAGGCAAATGAAATGTTGGCCTTTATTGCAAGGGGGGTAGGTTATAAAAGCAAAGAAGTTCTGCTCCAACTGTAAGGCCACACCTGGAGTACTGCATCCAGTTTTGGTCTCCGTATTTAAGGAAGGATATATTTGCATTGGAGGCTGTTCAGAGAAGGTTCCCTCGGTTGATTCTGGAGACGAGGGGGTTGACATGTGAAGATAAGTTGAGTAGGTTGGGCCTATACTCATCAAAAGAATCAGAGGTGATCTTATCGAAACATATAAGATAATGACAGGGCTAGACAAGGTGGATACAGAGAGGATATTTCCACTCATAGGGGAAACTAAAACTAGGGGACATAGTCTCAGAATAAGGGGCCGCCCAATTAAAACTGAGATGAGGAGGAATTTCTTCTCTGAGGGTTGTAAATCTATGGAATTCTCTGCCCCAAAGAGCTGTGGAGGCTGGATCTTTGAATATATTTAAGGCAGAGTTAGACAGATTTTTAAGTGATAAGGGAATAAAGGTTTATGGGGAGTGGGCAGGGAACTGGAGCTGAGTCCATGATCAGATCAGCCATGGTCTTATTAAATGGCGGAGCAGGTTCGAGGGGCCAGGTGGCCTCTCCTGCTCATATTTCTTATATTCTTATAGTGAGGGGACGGGGAGGAAGAGAGAGAGAGAGAGAGAGAGAGAGAGAGATGGGGGTGGGGAAGAGAGAGTGATGGGGGGGGCGGTAGAGAGAGAGAGAGAGAGAGACGGGAGGGAAGAGAGAGAGAGAGACGGGGGGGAAGAGAGAGAGAGAGATGGGGGCGGGGAAGAGAGAGAGAGAGATGGGGAGGCGGAGAGAGAGACGGGGGAGAGTGAGAGTCGGGAAAGAAGAGAGAGAGATGCGGGGAAGAAAGAGAGAGACGGTGGCAGGAAAAAGAGAGAGACGCGGGAAGGGAAAGAGAGGGGAAGGGAAAAGAGAGAGAGACGGGGGCGGGAAAGAGAGAGAGATGCGGGAGGGGAGAGGAACAGCGGGCAGTGGGGTGGGGGGGGGGGGCGCTGGAGGGAGAGAGAAAGAGAGACCGGAGGAGGTGGATATAGAAATAGGGAGCGGGGGGAGAGACAAAGAGAGACCGGAGAAGGGAAGGGGGGAGAGAAAGAGAGAGAAGGGCTGGTTATAGATTGAGAGAGACTGGAGGGCAGGAGGGTGTGGAGGAGAGAGAGTGACAGGGGGGTAGAGAGACAGAGACCGGGGGAGGTGGGGTAGAGAGTGAGACAGGGAGGTGAAGAGAGTGAGTGGTGGGGCGGGAAAGAGAAGCGTGGAAAAGAGAGAGGGGGGGGGACGAGAGAGAGACGGGGAGGATGGGGATAGAGAGACAGAGTGAGGAGTGGAATAGAGAGATGGGATGGGGGGTATAGAGAGACAGGAAGGGAGGGGGGATAGAGGGATGGGGATGGAGGGGGGAAGGAGAGAGAGAGACTGGGAGTAGAGAGACAAAGATGGGGTAGAGAGAGACTGGGGGCAGGTTAGAGAGAGAGTTGGATGGAAGAGAGAGAGAGAGATGGGGGGAAGAGAGAGAGATGGGGGGAAGAGAGAGAGATGAGGGGATGAGAGAGAGACGCAGGGGGAAGAGATAGCGAGAAAGGGGGCGAAGAGAGAGAGAGATGGTAAAACCTGGTGCAGCCCTTCCGGCAGCGGTAAGTTGGAAAACCTGAAAAAAAGGTAAGTTCAAGTTTTTTTTGCAGCGATTTGTTAGGTAAGGGTCTTGGTAATGTTTTTGGAATGTTGTTTTGAATGTTTTTTTCTCCCCTTCCAAGGCCTCTCTCGCAGCACTCCCGGCCCCGCACTAAACATAGAAACATAGAAAATAGGTGCAGGAGTAGGCCATTTGGCCCTTTTAGCCTGCACCACCATTCAATAAGATCATGGCTGATCATTCACCTCAGTACCCCTTTCCTGCTCTCTCTCCATACCCCTTGATCCTTTAAGCCATAAGGGCTATATTTAACTCCCTCTTGAATATATCCAATGAACTGGCATCAATAACTCTCTGCGGTAGGGAATGCCACAGGTTATCAACTCTGTGAATGAAGAAGTTTCTCCTTATCTCAGTCCTAAATGGCCTACCCCTTATCCTAAGACTGTGTCCCCTTGTTCTGGACTTCCCCATCATCGGGAACATTCTTCCCGCATCTAACCTGTCCAGTCCCGTCAGAGAGTACTCCACTAGCTGGTGCTGTCTCTCACTGAAACATTGGGGAGCAGTTGCAAGCAATTTCAGGCAACAAGGATTGCATATGTGAAAATTGCAAACTTAGTTGAAATAACTTCTATCTATTTAAATAAAAAAGTTTCTGTCCTTTTCCAATTACATGATTTGTTACTGATAACACACTCGGCAGCTTTACCATTCCATATCTCTGAGGCAGCCTCCCCATTGCCTCATAGTCCCAGGTTCCAGTCCCTCGCCCCAACCTTCCTCCCACTCCCAGGACACCCTTCCTCCCACGCACCGAGTTTCTTTTCTTTTGCCTATATGTTTTGCCGTGCTTCCTACATGTCAGTAACAGTTGGGTCAATTACTGTGGAACCATTCTGATAGTGACAGAAAGATCTTCTGGTCCCAGATCCTGGCCCTGATCCCTACTCTTCCCCTCACTGCAGTGCCTCCCTCCCAGTACCAGCTTCCAATTTCTCTCATTCATGTGTGTTGTTGTAGCTCTCAGGCCACTATCTCCTTTCTCCATCCAGACTTAGCTTCTCCCTGATCCTGCCATCAACATCTGACCCAGTCCATATTGTCAGCTATTTTGGTGTTTGTCCTCAGATTTAAAGAAGGTTACATTTACAAATGAAATAAATAAGTAAAGTGGCATGTATGACAGATATGCAAAAAGATGAGAGACGAACAATGGAAGGAAAAGAGAAGACTTACAGAATAGATCAAAGAAAATCTGTATGACATAGGTGGTGGCATACTCTTACTTGCCAGTTTATCAATCTGTGCTTACTGTAAAATTCCACGATAAGATTTATGTCACTTTCCGTATCTTTGGCACGCTGTTGATTCTGTGGCTCGGCTGTGTGAAATGATGTCACACCTCCCAGTTTCATACCTGTTAACATCAGCAATATTGTGGCTTTATCTTTTTCTCTCTAAGTTAGGACAGTGAAGTTTAGTTAGTAGTCAAATAATGGCATGGCAGCCAACTCCTGTGCCATGTGGGAAGTCCAGGATGCTTCTCGTGTCTCATGTGCAGGAAGTGCCATCAGCTGGAGGAGCTCAAGCTCTGAGTATTGGAGCTTGAACAGCGGCTGGCATCACGACAGTGCCTCCGCCAGGCTGAGAGCTACGTTTCAGGAGGTGGTCACTGTGCAGCTTAAGAGTTTACAAGCAGATAGGGAATGGGTGACCACCAGAAAAGGAGGACCTGGCAGGTTGTGCATGGATCCCCTGAGTGCATCTCAGTCTCTAACCAGTATTTGAGTACTAGTGAATGCAATGGTTCTTCTAGGGAATGCAACCGCGCCAAGACCACAGCATCATGGGTGGCTCAGCTGTACAGCATTGGAGGAAGAAGGTCAATAATGCAATAGTGATAGGGGATTCAATAGTTAGAGCAACAGACCAGCATTTCTGCAGCCACAGACGAGATTCCAGGATGATGTTGCCTCCATGGTGCCAGGGTCAAGGATGTCACTGAGCGACTGCAGGACATTGTGAGGGGGGGGCGGGGTGAACATCCAGAAGCCATGGTCCATATCGGTATCAATGACATAGATAGAAAGAGGGGTGCGGTCCTGCAGGAAGAATTTAGGAAGCTAGGGAAAAGACTAGTAAGCAGGACTTCAAAGGTAATAATCTCCGGATTACATTCGGGGTGCCACACGTGAGTGAGTACAAAAATAGGTAGATAGAGCAGATGAATGTATAGCTGGAGAGATGGTGCAGGAGGGAAGGCTTTAGATTCCTGAGGAATTGGGACTGGTTCTGGAGAAGGTGGGACCTGCACAAGTTGGACGGGCTGCACCTCAACAGGGCTGGGACCAGTATCCTCGCGGGCGGGTTTGCTAGTTTGGTTGGGGAGGGTTTAAACTAGCTTGGCAGGGGGATGACAATCTGAGCATAGATTTAGATGGAAATGGAAGGCAATAAATTAGTAAGTGAGTTTGGATGGCAGAGGAAGCAAAGGCTAGAAAATAGACAACATAAATCATAACAAATAGGAGCAGGAGTTGGCCATTTGACCCCTTGAGCCTGCTCCACAATTTAATAAGATCATGGCTGATCATGGATTCAGTTCCACTTCCCTGCCCGCTCCCCATAACCCTTTATTCCCTTATCAGTCAAAAATTTGTCTATCTCCACCTTAAATATATTCAGTGACCCAGCCTCCACAGCTCTCTGGAGCAGAGAATTCCACAGATTTACAACCTACGTATCGATTGGTCAACTCAAATCGCACGGGGTAGCCTGGAGGAGGAATTCATAGAACGCATACGGGATTGTTTCTTAGAACAGTATGTTACAGAACCTACAAGGGAGCAAGCTATCTTAGATCTGGTCCTGTGTAATGAGACAGGAAAAATAAACGATCTACTAGTAAAAGATCCTCTCGGAATGAGTGATCACAGTATGGTTGAATTTGTAATCCAGATTGAGGGTGAGGAAGTTGTGTCAGAAACGAGCGTACTATGCTGAAACAAAGGGAACTAGAGTGGGATGAGGGCAGAGTTGGCTAAAGTAGATTGGAAACACAGACTAAACGGTGGCACAATTGAGGAACAGTGGTGGACTTTTGAGGAGCTCTTTCATAGTGCGCAACAAAAATATATTCCAGTGAAAAAGAAGGGCGGTAAGAGAAGGGATAACCAGCCGTGGATAACCAAGGAAATAAAGGAGAGTATCAAATCAAAGACCAATGCATAGAAGGTGGCCAAGGTTAGTGGGAAACTAGAGGATTGGGAAAATTTTAAACAACAACAAAGAATGACTAAAAAAGCATTAAAGAAAGGAAAGTTAGATTTCGAAGGTAAACTTGCGCAAAACATAAAAACAGATAGTAAAAGCTTTTACAGATATATAAAATGGAAAAGAGTGACTAAAGTAAATGTTGGTCCCTTAGAAGATGAGAAGGGGGATTTAATAATGGGAAATGTGGAAATGGCTGAGACCTTAAACAATTATTTTGCTTCGGTCTTCACAGTGGAAGACACAAAAACCATGCCAAAAATTGCTGGTCACGGGAATGTGGGAAGGGAGGACCTTGAGATGATCACTATCACTAGGGAGGTAGTGCTGGACAGACTAATGGGATTGAAGGTAGACAAGTCCCCTGGTCCTGATGAAATGCATCCCAGGGTATTAAAAGAGATGGCGGAAGTTATAGCAGATGCATTTGTTATAATCTACCAAAATTCTCTGGACTCTGGGGAGGTACCAGCGGATTGGAAAGCAGCTAATGTAACGCCTCTGTTTAAAAAAGGGGGCAGACAAAAGGCAGGTAACTATAGGCCGGTTAGTTTAACATCTGTAGTGGGGAAAATGCTTGAAACTATCATTAAGGAAGAAATAGTGGGACATCTACATAGGAATAGTGCAATCAAGCAGATGCAGCATGGATTGATGAAGGGGAAATCGTGTTTAACTAATTGACTGGAATTCTTTGAGGATATAACGAGCATGGTGGATAGAGGTGTACCGATGGATGTGGTGTATTTAGATTTCCAAAAGGCATTCGATAAGGTGCCACACAAAAGGTTACTGCAGAAGATAGAGGTACGCGGAGTCAGCGGAAATGTATTAGCATGGATAGAGAATTGGCTGGCGAACAGAAAGCAGAGAGTCGGGATAAATGGGTCCTTTTACAGTTAGAAATTGGTGGTTAGTGGTGTGCCACAGGGATCGGTGTTGGAACCACAACTGTTTACAATATACATAGATGACCTGGAAGAGGGGACAGAGTGTAGTGTAACAAAATTTGCAGATGACACTAAGATTAGTGGGAAAGCGGGTTGTGTAGAGGACACAGAGAGGCTGCAAAGAGATTTGGATAGGTTAAGCGAATGGGCAAAGGTTTGGCAGATGGAATACAATGTCGGAAAGTGTGAGGTCATCCAGCTTGGGAAAAAAACAGTAAAAGGGAATATTATTTGAATGGGGAGAAATTACAACATGCTGAGATGCAGAAGGACCTGGGGGTCCTTGTGCATGAATCCCAAAAAGTTAGTTTGCAGGTGCAGCAGGTAATCAGGAAGACGAATGGAATGGTGAGGGGAATAGATAGGCATTTCTGCGGCCGCAACCGAGACTCCAGGATGGTATGTTGCCTCCCTGGTGCAAGGGTCAAGGATGTCTCGGAGCGGGTGCAGGACATTCTAAAAAGGGAGGGAGAACAGCCAGTTGTCCTGGTGCACATTGGTACCAACGACATAGGTAAAAAAAGGGATGAGGTCCTACGAAACGAATTTAAGGAGCTAGGAGCTAAATTAAAAAGTAGGACCTCAAAAGTAGTAATCTCGGGATTGCTACCAGTGCCACGTGCTAGTCAGAGTAGGAATCGCAGGATAGTGCAGATCAATACGTGGCTTGAGCAGTGGTGCAACAGGGAGGGATTCAAATTCCTGGGGCATTGGAACCGGTTCTGGGGGAGGTGGGACCAGTACAAACCGGACGGTCTGCACCTGGGCAGGACCGGAACCAATGTCCTAGGGGGAGTGTTTGCTAGTGCTGTTGGGGAGGATTTAAACTGATATGGCAGGGGGATGGGAACCAATGCAGGGAGACAGAGGGAAACAAAAAGGAGGCAAAAGCAAAAGACAGAAAGGAGATGAGGAAAAGTGGAGGGCAGAGAAACCCAAGGCAAAGAACAAAAATGGCCACTGTACAGCAAAATTCTAAAAGGACAAAGGGTGTTAAAAGAACAAGCCTGAAGGCTTTGTGTCTTAATGCAAGGAGTATCCGCAATAAAGTGGATGAATTAACTGTGCAAATAGATGTTAACAAATATGATGTGATTGGGATTACGGAGACGTGGCTCCAGGATGATCAGGGCTGGGAACTCAACATCCAGGGGCATTCAACATCTTTCAGGAAAGATAGAATAAAAGGAAAAGGAGGTGGGGTAGCATTGCTGGTTAAGGAGCAAATTAAGGCAATAGTTCGGAAGGACATTAGCTTGGATGATGCAGAATACCAAAGGACAAAAAACGTTAGTGGGAGTTGTGTACAGACCTCCAAACAGTAGTAGTGATGTTGGGGAGGGCATCAAACATGAAATTAGGGGTGCGTGCAATAAAGGTGCAGCAGTTATAATGGGTGACTTTAATATGCACATAGATTGGGTTAACCAAACTGGAAGCAATACGGTAGAGGAGGATTTCCTGGAGTGCATAAGGGATGGTTTTTTAGACCAATATGTCGAGGAACCAACTAGGGGGGAGGCCATCTTAGACTGGGTGTTGTGTAATGAGAGAGGATTAATTAGCAATCTCGTTGTGCGAGGCCCCTTGGGGAAGAGTGACCATAATATGGTGGAATTCTGCATTAGGATGGAGAATGAAACAGTTAATTCAGAGACCATGGTCCAGAACTTAAAGAAGGGTAACTTTGAAGGTATGAGGCGTGAATTGGCTAGGATAGATTGGCGAATTATACTGAAGGGGTTGACTGTGGATGGGCAATGGCAGACATTTAGAGACCGCATGGATGAACTACAACAATTGTACATTCCTGCCTGTCGTAAAAATAAAAAAGGGAAGGTGGCTCAACCGTGGCTATCGAGGGAAATCAGGGATAGCATTAAAGCCAAGGAAGTGGCATACAAATTGGCCAGAAATAGCAGAGAACCCGGGGACTGGGAGAAATTTAGAACTCAGCAGAGGAGGACAAAGGGTTTGATTAGGACAGGGAAAATGGAGTACGAGAAGAAGCTTGCAGGGAACATTAAGACGGATTGCAAAAGTTTCTATAGATATGTAAAGAGAAAAAGGTTAGTAAAGACAAACGTAGGTCCCCTGCAGTCAGAATCAGGGGAAGTCATAACGGGGAACAAAGAAATGGCGGACCAATTGAACAAGTACTTTGGTTCGGTATTCACTGAGGAGGACACAAACAACCTTCCGGATATAAAAGGGGTCGGAGGGTCTAGTAAGGAGGAGGAACTGAGGGAAATCCTTATTAGTCGGGAAATTGTGTTGGGGAAATTGATGGGATTGAAGGCCGATAAATCCCCAGGGCCTGATGGACTGCATCCCAGAGTACTTAAGGAGGTGGCCTTGGAAATAGTGGATGCATTGACAGTCATTTTCCAACATTCCATTGACTCTGGATCAGTTCCTATGGAGTGGAGGGTAGCCAATGTAACCCTACATTTTAAAAAAGTGGGGAGAGAGAAAACAGGGAATTACAGACCGGTCAGCCTGACATCGGTAGTGGGTAAAATGATGGAATCAATTATTAAGGATGTCATAGCAGTGCATTTGGAAAGAGGTAATATGATAGGTCCAAGTCAGCATGGATTTGTGAAAGGGAAATCATGCTTGACAAATCTTCTGGAATTTTTTGAGGATGTTTCCAGTAGAGTGGAGAACCAGTTGATGTGGTATATTTGGACTTTCAGAAGGCTTTCGACAAGGTCCCACACAAGAGATTAATGTGCAAAGTTAAAACACATGGATTTGGGGGTAGTGTGCTGACATGGATTGAGAACTGGTTGTCAGACAGGAAGCAAAGAGTAGGAGTAAATGGGGACTTTTCAGAATGGCAGGCAGTGACTAGTGGGGTACCGCAAGGTTCTGTGCTGGGGCCCCAGCTGTTTACACTGTACATTAATGATTTAAACGAGGGGATTAAATGTAGTATCTCCAAATTTGCGGATGACACTAAGTTGGGTGGCAGTGTGAGCTGCAAGGAGGATTCTATGAGGCTGCAGAGTGACTTGGATAGGTTAGGTGAGTGGGCAAATGCATGGCAGATGAAGTATAATGTGGATAAATGTGAGGTTATCCACTTTGGTGGTAAAAACAGAGAGACAGACTATTATCTGAATGGTGACAGATTAGGAAAAGGGCAGGTGCAAAGAGACCTGGGTGTCATGGTACATCAGTCATTGAAGGTTGGCATGCAGGTACAGCAGGCGGTTAAGAAAGCAAATGGCATGTTGGCCTTCATAGCGAGGGGATTTGAGTACAAGGGCAGGGAGGTGTTGCTACAATTGTACAGGGCCTTGGTGAGGCCACACCTGGAGTATTGTGTACAGTTTTGGTCTCCTAACCTGAGGAAGGACATTCTTGCTATTGAGGGAGTGCAGCGAAGGTTCACCAGACTGATTCCCGGGATGGCGGGACTGACCTATCAAGAAAGACTGGATCAACTGGGCTTGTATTTCCTGGAGTTCAGAAGAATGAGAGGGGACCTCATAGAAACGTTTAAAATTCTGACGGGGTTAGACAGGTTAGATGCAGGAAGAATGTTCCCAATGTTGGGGAAGTCCAGAACCAGGGGACACAGTCTAAGGATAAGGGGGAAGCCATTTAGGACCGAGATGAGGAGGAATTTCTTCACCCAGAGAGTGGTGAACCTGTGGAATTCTCTACCACAGAAAGTTGTTGAGGCCAATTCACTAAATATATTCAAAAAGGAGTTAGATGAAGTCCTTACTACTAGGGGAATCAAGGGGTATGGTGAGAAAGCAGGAATGGGGTACTGAAGTTGCATGTTCAGCCATGAACTCATTGAATGGCGGTGCAGGCTAGAAGGGCCGAATGGCCTACTCCTGCACCTATTTTCTATGTTTCTATGTCTATGTTTCTGTGTTGGCCTTCATTGCGAGAGGGATGGAGTACAAAAGCAGGGAGGTCCTGCTGCAACTATATAGGGTATTGGTAAGGCCGCACCTGGAGTACTGCGTGCAGTTTTGGTCACCTTACTTAAGGAAGGATATACTGGCTTTGGAGGGGGTACAGAGACGATTCACTAGGCTGATTCCGGAGATGAGGGGGTTACCTTATGACGATAGATTGAGTAGATTGGATCTTTACTCGTTGGAGTTCAGAAGGATGAGGGGTGATCTTATAGAACCATTTAAAATCATGAAAGGGATAGACAAGATAGAGGCAGAGAGGTTGTTTCCACTGGTAGGGGAGGCTAGAACTAGGGGGCACAGCCTCAAAATACGGGGGAGCCAATTTAAAACCGAGTTGAGAAGGAATTTCTTCTCCCAGATGGTTGTGAATCTGTGGAATTCTCTACCCAAGGAAGCAGTTGAGGCTAGCTCATTGAATGTATTCAAGTCACAGATAGATAGATTTTTAACCAATAAGGGAATTAAGGGTTACGGGGAGAGGGCGGGTAAGTGGAGCTGAGTCCACGGCCAGATCAGCCATGATCTTATTGAATGGCGGAGCAGGCTCGAGGGGCTAGATGGCCTACTCCTGTTCCTAATTCTTTTGTTCTTATTATGTTCCTCCGAGAGAAGAAATTCCTCCTCAACTCAGTTTTACATGGGCGACCCCTTATTTTGAGACTATGCCCCCTCATTATAGTTTCCCGTATGAGTGGAAATATCCTCTCTGCATCCACCTTGTCGAGCCCCCTCATTATATTATATGTTTCGATAAGATAATCTCTCATTCTCCTGAACTCCAATGAGTACAGGCCCAACCTACTAACCTATCTTCATGTCAACCCACTCATCTCCGGAATCAACCTCATGAACCTTCTCTGAACTATCTCCAATGCAACTATATCCTTCCTTAAATACGGAGGCCAAAACTGTATGCAGTACTCTCGGTGTGGCCTCACCAATACCCTGTATAATTGTAGCAGGACTTCTCTGCTTTTATACTCTAACCCCCTTGCAATAATGGCCAATATTTCATTTGTCTTCTTGATTATTTACTGTACCTGCATACTAACGTTTTGTATTTCATGCGTAAGGACCCCCAGGTCCCGCTGTACGACAGCACTTTGCAATTGTTCTCCATTTAAATTATAACTTGCTTTTCTATTTTTTCTGTCAAAGTGGATAACCTCACACTTTCACACATTGTACTCCATCTGCCAAATTTTTGCCCACTCACTTAGCTTGTCTATATCCCTTTACAGATTTTTTGTGTCCTCCTCATAAGTTGCTTTCCCACACATTTTTGTATTATCATCAAACTTAGCTACATAATACTCGGTCCCTTCTTCCAAGTCATTAATATAGATTGTAAATAGTTGAGGCCCCAGCACCGATCCCTGCGGCACCCCACTAGTTACAGTTTGTGAACCGGAATATGACGCATTTATCCTGACTCTCTGTTTTCTATTAATTAGCCAATCCTCTATTCATGCTAATATATTACCCCCCCACCCCGTGAACTTTTATCTTTTGCAGTAACCTTTTATGTGACACCACATTGAATGCCTTCTGGAAATCCAAATACACCACATCCACTGGTTCCCCCTTATCCACCCTGCTCATTACATCCTCAAAGAACTATCCCTCCTCGTCCTTCTTGCCTTGTCTGCAGCCTTTGACACGGTTGACCACTCTATCCTTCTCCAATGCCTCTCCATTGTCGTCCAGCTGGGTGGGACTGCACTCCCCTGGTTCCATTCTTATCTACGTAATCGTAGCCAGAGAATCACCTTCAACGGGTTCTCTTCCCACCCTGGCATCGTTACCTCTGGTGTCCCCAAGGATCTAGCGGTTCCCTCCTTTATCTCATCTACATGCTGCCCCATGGCGGCATCATCTGGAAACACAGCATCAGTTTCCACATGTACGCTGATGACACCCAGCTCAACCTTACGACCACTTCTCTCGACCCCTCCACGATCTCTAAATTGTCAGACTGCTTGTCCGACATCCAGTTCTGGATGAGCAGAAATTTTCACCAATTGTATATTGGGAGGACCGAAGCCATTGTTTTTGGTCTCCGCCACAAACTCCGTTCATTAGACATTCACTCCATCCCTCTCCCCATCTCCTGTCTGAGGCTGATCCACACTGTTCCATAGAAACATAGACAATAGGTGCAGGAGTAGGCCATTCGGCTCTTTGAGCCTGCACCACCATTCAATAAGATCATGGCTGATCATTCCCTCAGTACCCCTTTCCTGCTTTCTCTCCATACCCCTTGATCCCTTTAGCCGTAGGGGCCATATCTAACTGCCTCTTGAATATATCCAATGAACTGGCATCAACAAGTCTCTGCGGTAGGGAATCCCACAGGTTAACAACTTTCTGAGTGAAGAAGTTTCTCCTCATCTCAGTCCTAAACGGTCTACCCCTTATCCTCAGACTGTGTCCCCTGGTTCTGGACTTCCCCAACATCAGGAACAATCTACCTGCATCTAACCTGTCCCGTCCCGTCAGAATCTTGTATGTTTCTATGAGATCCCCTCTCATCCTTCTAAACTCCAATGTGTAAAGGTCCAGTTGATCCAACCTCTCCTCATATGTCAGTCCGGCCATCCCGGGAATCAGTCTGGTGAACCTTCGCTGCACTCCCTCAATAGCAAGAATGTCCTTCCTCAGATTAGGAGACCAAAACTGAACACAATATTCCAGGCGAGGCCTCACTAAGGCCCTGTACAACTGCAGTAAGACCTCCCTGCTCCTATTCTCAAATCCCCTAGCTATGAAGGCCAACATACCATTTGTCTTCTTCACCGCCTGCTTTACCTGCATGCCAACTTTCAATGACTGATGAACCATGACACACACCCAGGTCTCATTGCACCTCCCCTTTCCTAATCTGCCGCCATTCAGATAATATTCTGCCTTTGTGTTTTTGCCCCCAAAGTGGATCACCTCACATTTATCCACATTATACTGCATCTGCCATGCATTTGCCCACTCACCTAACCTGTCCAAGTCACCCTGCAGCCTTTTAGCATCCTCCTTACAGCTCACACCGCCACCCAATTTAGTTTCATCTGCAAACTTGGAGATATTACACTCAATTCCTTCATCTAAACTATTCATGTATTTTGTAAATAACTGGGGTCCCAATACTGCGGCACTCCACTAGTCACTGCCTGCCATTCTGAAAAGAACCCGTTTATCCCGACTCTCTGCTTCCTGTCTGCCAACCAGTTCTCTTTCCACGTCAGTACATTACCCCCAATAACATGTGGTTTGATTTTGCACACCAATCTCTTGTGTGGGACCTTGTCAAAAGCCTTTTGAAAGTCCAAATACACCACATCCACTGGTTCTCCCTTGTCCACTCTACTAGTTACATCCTCAAAAAATTCCAGAAGATTTGTTAAGCATGATTTCCCTTTCATAAATCCATGCTGACTTGGACTGATCCTGTCACTGCTTTCCAAATGCGCTGCTATTTCATCTTTAATAATTGATTCCAACATTTTCCCCACAACTGATGTCATGCTAACCGGTCTATAATTACCCGTTTTCTCACTACCTCCTTTTTTAAACAATGGTGTTACATTAGCTACCCTCCAGTCCAAAGGATCTGATCCAGAATTGATAGACTGTTGGAAAATGATCACCAATGCATCCGCTAATTCTATGGCCACTTCCTTAAGTACTCTGGGATGCAGCCTATTAGGCCCTGGGGATTTATTGGCATTTAATCCCATCAATTTCCCTAACACAATTTCCCGCCAAATAAGGATTTCCTTCAGTTCCTCCTTCTCACTAGACCCTCGTTCCCCAATATTTCTGGAAGGTTATTTGTGTCTTCCTTCATGAAAACAGAACCAAAGTATTTGTTTAACTGGTCTGCCATTTCTTTGTTCCCCATTATAAATTCACCTGAATCTGACCGCAAGGGACCTATGTTTGTTTTCACTGATCTTTTTCTCTTCACATATCTATAGAAGCTTTTGCAGTCAATTTTTATGTTCCCAGCAAGCTTCCTTTCATACTAAATTCACTAAATATATTCAAAAAGGAGTTAGATGTAGTCCTTACTACTAGGGGGATCAAGGGATATGGCGAGGAAGCACGATGGGGTACTGAAGTTGAATGTTCAGCCATGAACTCATTGAATGGCGGTACAGGCTCGAAGGGCCTAATGGCCTACTCCTGCACCTATTTTCTATGTTTCTATGTTTCTGTACTCTATTTCCCCCCTTCTAATTAAACCCTTTGTCCTCCTCTGCTGTATTACAAAATTCTTCCAGTCCTCAGGTTTGCTACTTTTTCTGGCCAATTTATATGCCTCTTCCTTGGATTTAACACTATCCTTAATTTTCCTTGTTAGCCACGGTTGAGCCACCTTCCCCATTTTATTTTTACTCCAGACATGGATGTACAATTGTTGAAGTTCATCCATGTGATCTTTAAATGTTTGCCATTGCCTATCCACCATCAACCCTTTAATTGTCATTTGCCAGTCTATTCTAGCCAATTCAAGTCTCATACCATCGAAGTTACCTTTCACCCAAGTTCAGGACCCTAGTCTCTGAATTAACTGTCACTCTCCATCTTAATAAAGAATTCTAACATATTATGGTCACTCTTCCACAAGGGACCTCGCCAATTAGTCCTTTCTCATTACACATCACCCAGTCTAGTTGGTTCCTCGACATATTGGTCTCGAAAACCATCCCTAATACACTGCAGGAAATCTTCCTCCACCGCATTGCTACCAGTTTGCTTAGCCCAGTCAATATGTAGATTAAAGTCACCCATGAAAACTGCTGTACCTTTATTGCACGCATCCCTAATTTCTTGTTTGATGCTGTCCCCATCCTCATTTCTATTGTTTGGTGGTCTGTACACAACTCCCACTAGCGTTTTCTGCCATTTGGTATTCCGTAGCTCCACCCTTACAGATTCCACATCATCCAAGCTAATGTCCTTGCTTACCATTGTGTTAATTTCCTCTTTAACCAGCAACACCTCCTTTTCTTTTCTGTCTATCCTTCCTAAATGTTGAATACCCCTGGACGTTGAGTTCCCAGCCTTGGTCACCCTGGAGCCATGTCTCCGTGATGCCAATTACATCATATCCATTAATTGCTATCTGCGCAGTGAATTCGACCACCTTATTCCGAATATTCTTCGCATTGAGGCACAGAGCCTTCAGGCTTGTCTTTTTAACACCATTTGCCCATTTAGGATTTTGTTATAATGTGGCCCTTTTTGCTTTTTGCCTTGGGTTTCTCTGCCCTCTTGGCGAACATCAGGTTTTTGCGCCGTGAATAACTGTGCAACGCCTCTCTTTGCGATGTGCATACCCCAAAGGCCGAAGGTTAGGCCTTAAACGGTAATGGAGCAAAAACAGTAATTTTCCCACACAGCCTCTGTTTTCGCTCCAAAACAAAGAAACACGAAAATCCAGTCCTTTGTGTTTGAGGCACAGGGACCTCCAAATCCCTCCATACTGCAGCATTTTGTAATCTCTCCCCATTTAAATAATAATTTGCTTTTTAATTTCTCCTGCCTAACTGGATAACCTCACACTTTTCCACATTATACTCCATCTGCTAAATGTTTGCCCACTCACTTAGCCTGTCTATGTGTCCTCCTCACAACTTGCTTTCCCACCCATTTTTGTATCCTCAACAAACTTGGCTACATTATATTCGGTCCCTTCATCCAAGTCTTTAATATAGATTGTAAATATTTGAGGCCCCAGCACTGATCTCTGTATCACCCCACTAGTTACAGTTTGCCAACCAGAAAATGACCCATTTATCCCGACTCTCTGTTTTCTGTTAGTTAGCCAATCCTCTATCCATGCTAATATATAACCCCGACCCCCGTGAGCTCTTATCTTGTGCAGTAACTTCTTATGTGGCAACTTCGCGAATGCCTTCTGGAAATCCAAATACACTACATCCATTGGTTCCCCCTTATCCACCCTGCTCGTTACATCCTCAAAGAACTCCAGCAAATTTGTCAAACGTGCTTTCCCTTTCATAAAACCATGCTCACTGCTTGACTGCATTATGCTTTTCCAAATGTCCTGCTACTGCTTCTTTAATCATGGACACCAGCATTTTCCCAATGACAGATGTTAGGCTAACTGGTCTACAGTTTCCTGCCTTCTATCTCCCTCCTTTTTTAAACAGAGGTTTTACATTATGGTTTTCCAATCCACTGGGACCTCTCTAGAATCCAGGGAATTTTGGTAGATTGCAACCAATGCATCCATTATCTCCGCAGCTATTTCTTTAAGACCCTAGGATGCAGGCTATCAGGTCCAGGGGACTTGTCTGCTTTTAGTCCCATTATTTTACCGAGTTCTTTTTCTTTAGTGATAGTGATTCTTTTAAGTTCTCCCTTCCTATATCCCTTTGATTATCTATTATTGGGATGTTTTTAGTGTCTTTTACCATGAAGACTGATACAAAATATTTGTTCATAATCTCTGCCATTTCCCTGTTCCCCATTATTAATTCCCCAGTCTCATCCTCTAAGGGACCAACATTTACTTTAGCTGCTACTCTCTTCCTTTTTATATACCTGTAGAAGCTCTCACTGTCTTTATATATTCCATGGTCCATCTTCCTTCCATTATTTTTTTAGTCATCATTTGGTGTTTTTTTTAAATTTCCAATCCCTTGGCCTCTCACTAATTTTGGCCACATTGTAAGCCATTGTTTCCAATTGGATACCATCCTTTAGAAGATAAGAAATAGGAACAGGAGTAGGCCATATGGCCCCTCGAGCCTGCTGTGCCATTCAATAAGATCATGGCTGATCTGATCATGGACTCAGCTCCACTTCGCTGCCCGCTCCCCATAACCCCTTATCTCCTTATCGATTAAGAAACCATCTATTTCTCTCTTAAATTTATTCAATGTCCCAGTTTCCACAGCTCTCTGAGGCAGCGAATTCCACAGATTCACAACCCTCTGAGAGAAGAAATTTTTCATCATCTCTATTTTAAATGGGCGGCCCCTTATTCTAAGATCATGCCCCCAGTTCGAGTCTCCCCAATCAGTGGAAACGATCCCTCTGCATCGACCCTGTCAAGCCCCCTCATAATCTTATACGTCTCAATAAGATCACCTCTCATTCTTCTGAATTCCAATGAGTAGAGGCCCAACATACTCAATCTTTCCTCATGTCAACCCCCTCATCTCCGGAATCAATCTAGTGAACCTTCTCTGAACTGCCTCCAAAGCAAGTATATCCTTTCGTAAATATGGAAAGCAAAATTGCACGCAATATTTCAGGTGTGGCCTCACCAATACCTTATATAGCTGTAGTAAGACTTCCCTGCTTTTATACTCCATCCCCTTTGCAATAAAGGCCAAGATACCATTGGCCTTCCTGATCAAGTGCTGTACCTACATACTGTCCTTTTGTGTTTCATGCACAAGTACCCCCAGGTCCCACTGTACTGTGGCACTTTGCAATCTTTCTCTATTTAAAAAATAACTTGCTCTTTGATTTTTTTTGCCAAAGTACATGACCTCACACTTCCCAACATTATACTCCATCTGCCAAATTTTTGCCCATACCCTTAGCCTGTCTGTCTTTTTGCAGATTTTTTGTGTCCTCCTCACACATTGCTTTTCCTCCCATCTTTGTATCAACAGCAAACTTGGCTACGTTACACTCAGTCCCTTCCTCCAAGTCATTAATATAGATTGTAAATAGTTGGGGTCCCAGCACTGATCCCTGCGGCACCCCACTAGTTACTGGTTGCCAACCAGACAATGAACCATTTATCCCGATTCTCTGCTCTCTGTTAGTTAGCCAATCCTCTATCCATGCTAATATATTAACCCCAGCCCTGTGAACTTTTATCTTGTGCAGTAACCTTTTATGTGGCACCTTGTCAAATGCCTTCTGGAAGTCCAAATACACCACATCCACTTGTTCCCCTTTATCCGCCCTGTTTGTTACATCCTCAAAGAACTTCAGCAAATTTGTCAAATATGACTTCTCCTTCATAAATCCATGCTGACTCTGCCTGACCGAATTTTGCTTTTCCAAATGTCCTGCTACTGCTTCTTTAATAATGGACTCCAACATTTTCCCAACTACAGATGTTAGGCTAACTGGTCTATAGTTTCCTGCTTTTTGTCTGACTCCTTTTTTAAATAGGGGCGTTACATTTTCAGTTTTCCAATCTGCTGGGACCTCCCCAGAATCCAGGGAATTTTGGTAAATTACAACCAATGCATCCACAATCCCTGCCGCTACTTCTCTTAAGACTCTAGGATGCAAGTCATCAGGTCCAGGGGATTTATCTGCCTTGAGTCCCTTTATCTTACTGAGTACCACTTCCTTTGTGATTGTGATTGTGTTAAGTTCCTCCCCCGCATAGCCCCTAGACTACCCACTATCGGAATATTGTTAATATCCTCTGCCATAAAGACTGATACAAAATATTTGTTCAGAGTTTCTGCCATTTCCACATTACCCATTATTAATTCCCCGGTCCCATTCTCGAAGGGACCAACATTTACCTTAGCCACGCTTTAGTTAGCCAGGGATGGTTCTCCCTTCTCTTGAAGTGTTTCTCTTTCACTGAAATATATTTTTGTTGAGAGTTATGAAATGTCTGCCATTGCTTATCCAATCTTCTACTTTCATCTATTTTTCCAGTCCACTTTTCCCATCTCTGCCTTCATACCTTTATAATCTCCCTTATTTAAGATCAGGACACAGGTTTGAGAACAAACTTTCTCACCCTCCAACTGAATTTGAAATTCAACCATGCTATGACCTCTCTTTCCTAGAGGATCCTTTACTAGGAGATCATTTATTAATCCTGTCTCATTAAACAGTACCAGATCTAAGAGAGACTGAGGGAGGGGGGCGGGGGAGAGAGACTGGAGAGGGAGAGAGAGACTGGGGGAGAGTGAGCGAGACTGGGGAGAGAGAGAGAGCGAGAGACTGGAGAGGGAGAGAGGAGCAGAGAAAGAGAGAGAGACTGGGGAAAGGGGGGAGATAGATAGACTGGGGAGGGGAAGAGAGAAAGAGAGAGAGATGGGAAGGGGGAGAGACTGGGGAGGCAGATAGAGAGAGACTGTGGGGGGGGGAGGTGAGATCATGACGGGGGAGGGGGGGCAGAGAGACTGTGGAGAGGGAGAGAGACTGGGGGAATGAGAGAGACTGTGGAGAGAGAGAGAGAGAGATTTGGGAGAGTTGTAAGTGGTTTTAATACCAGCCCAATATCTAGACGGACGGTTTGAATCACCCCTGCCTTATGAAAGTTCTCGACCCGGGAATTATTATTCAGAGTGTAAATGAAATGAGTCACAGACAGGAAGGCCCCAGTGAAAATTTGGTCTAACATACACTGGCTAAAACATGCACTACTAAACGACATCACTGTCTCAGTGGAGAATAAAATCCAGGTTACAAACAGCGTACATACAGTACAGAAATGAGACCTAGTAACATGCAGTACTTCCCTGGTGGGTTCTAACTTCACCCCTACCAATGAATTACCCAGTCGAAGCTCCCTCCCCAGAATAGCCCTGAAAAGCTTCACTTCTGAGAAAACCCTGAGCCCTTAGTCTCACCCAGCTTGGGACACTCGCGATCATGCTCACCACTACACACACAGTTGGTTTCCTCGCTCAGCTCAGCTGTGGGAAGTCACTGTCTGAGTTTCAGTCTCGGCGGCTTCTTCTGCGGAACTGTGGCTTCCTCCTGGTACATCGATCTTGGTGTAGCGAGAGCGAGAGGGAGAGAGAGCTCTCTCTAGATACAACCTGCAAGCTCCAAGCTCCAGGCTTCACTCCCACCTTCAAGCTACAAGCTTCAAGCTAAAAATAAAGTGGAAAAGGTCCTGTCTTTATGGGAGTTTTGCAATCCCTATCTTTCCCGCCAATCTTTAAAACCTCTTTGTTTCTAAGCACGGGTACTTAGTCAGTGATGGGCCATCCAACCCATATGCATTGGGCTGATGGCCCTTAATTCTGGGCATCTCTCCTAGTCTTTGTGTTGAGAAAGACCCGGCTCCTATATGGCTGGCCAGGCTAGTGGGTTCATTGTCCTGTTTTTCCTTCTGCGATGGAGGTGAGAAGTGCTTTTGCATATTAGAGTGGCATTGACAATGGCCCCCCCTTCCTGGCCGACAGCACTTTTGTCAATATTCGTGGCCCCCCTTCCTTTAGCTGTGACTGGTGGGCAAACCCGTTCTGGATAACTGACAGTTCTTTTGTCACAGCTAACTGCCATGCGGCCTCTGGAGTTTTAACAAAACAGCTTTTTCACTTCTCTGGGTGATCCCATCACAGGGAAAATATCCTCAGAAAAACCCATAAAATCCATGAAATATTCTCGACTGAGTCCATTCTTTAAACAGCAACTTTGCAATCTCTTCAACTCAGAGAGACTGGGGAGGAGGAAAGAAAGACTGGGGAGGAGGAGAGAGAACGACTGGGAGCGGGGGGCGCGGGCAGAAAGAAAATGACTGGGGCGGAGGGGAGATCGAGACAGGGGAGGGGAGAGACACTGCGGGGGTGTGAGCAAGACTGGGGGAGAGAGAAAGAGAGACTGGGGGCGGGGTGGAGGGGAAAGACAGACTGGGACGAGAGAGGGAGAGAGAGAGAGAGACTGTAGAGAGAGAGAATGGAGTGAGGGAAGAGATAGTGAGGGGGAGAGAGATATTGGGGAGAGTGAGAAAGAGAGACTGAGAAGGAGAGAGAGGGGGGCGGAGTGAGAGAGACTGAGGAGGAGAGAGAGAGAGAGGGAGACTAGGGAGGGAAAGGGGAGAGAGACTTGGATGGGAGGGGGGAGAGAGACTGTGGTGGGGGAGAGAGACTGGGGTTGGGGAGGGGGAGAGACTGGGGACGGGGAGAGACTGGGTAGGAGGAGAGAGTGGGGGGAGAGAGACTGGGGGTATGAGGAGAGAGACTGGGAGGAGAGAGACTCGGGGGAGAGTGGGAGAGTGAGAGATTTGGGGGGAGAGTGGAAGAGTGAGAGACTGGGGATTGAGAAACTGGCAGGGAGAGTCTGGGGGTGAGACAGAGAGAGACAGGGGGAGACAGGGGAGGCAGGGGGAGATTGGGATGGGGGAGAGAGACTGGGGATGGGGGAGAGAGACTGGGGAGGGGTAGAGAGAGAGAGGGAAACTGGGGAGTGGGGGAGAGGGAGACTCGGGAGGGGAGAGAGGATCTGGGGAGGGAGAGGGGCAGAGAGAGTCTGGGGAGGGGGGAGAGAGATTCTGGGAAGGGAGGGAGAGATAGAGACTAAGGGGGGAGAGAGAGACTGGGAAGGGGAGAGAGAGACTGGAGAGAGTAGGAGAGAGAGTCTGGAGAGGGGGCTGAGAGAGACTGGGGAGGGGAGAGAGAGTTAGAGAGACGGGGTGGGGGTGGAGAGCAAGAGAGACTGAGGAAGAGAGACTGGGAGGGGAGGAGAGAGACTGTGGTTGGGGGGTGTTACACTCATAATAAAGGGTGAAACTAAGTACTGTGTGTAATGGGCAAGTGTGACTTTAGCTCCTTTAATAAGATTCCAGAGTGCAGATACCTCTTGGGTGGCCTACTTACAAACTGTGCTCCCAAGGAATGCTGGGATCCCTTAGGACTCCAATAGGTGGGCCCTCTGGTGGTCAGGTGTCATGCAGATTACAAAGGGTTAAATAAATAATGGGGGGCTGGGCGGAGAGACTGGGCTGGGGCAGAGAATTGTGCATGAAACACAAAAGGTTAGTATGCAGGTACAGCAAGTGATCAGGAAGGCTAATGGAATCTTGGCCTTTATTGCAAAGGGGATGGAGTATAAAAGCAGGGAAGTCTTGCTACAGTTATACAGGGTATTGGTGAAGCCGCATCTGGAATACTGCATGCAGTTTTGGTTTCCATATTTACGAAAGGATATACTTGCTTTAGAGGCAGTTCAGAGAAGGTTCACTAGGTTGATTCCGGAGATGAGGGGGTTGACTTATGAGGAAAAGTTGAGAAGGCTGGGCCTCCACTCATTGGAATTCAGAAGAGTGAGAGGTGATCTTATTGAAATGTATAAGATTATGAGGGGGCTTGACAAGGTGGATGCGGAGAGGATGTTTCCACTGATAGGGGAGACTAGAACTAGAGGGCATTATCTTAGAATAAGGGGCCGCCCATTTAAAACAGAGATGAGGAGAAATTTCTTCTCTCAGAAGGTTGTGGATCTGTGGAATTCGCTGCCTCAGAGAGCTGTGGATGCTGGGACATTGAATAATTTAAGACAGAAATAGACAGTTTCTTAAATGATAAGGGAATAGGGGGTTATGGAGAGCGGGCAGGAAAGTGGACCTGAGTCCATGATCGGATCAGCCATAATCGTATTAAATGGCGGAGCAGGCTCGAGGGGCCGTATGGCCTACACCCGCTCCTATTTCTTATGTTCTTATAGACTAGAGAGTGGCGGAGAGAGATTGGGGATGGGGGAGAGACTGGGAAGGGCGAGACACTGCGGGGAGAGAGACTGGGGTGTAGAGAGGGAGAGAGAAAGATGGGGGAGAGAGACTGGGGCAAGAAAGAGAGAGAGAGAGAAAGAGAGAGAGACTTGGGGGGGAGAGAGAGATACTGGTGGGGGGGGGATAGAGTGACAGGGGAGAAGGTGAGAGACACTGGGGAGGGGGCTATAGAGGGTGAGAGAGACTGGGAAATGGGGAGAGAGACGGGGGGTGGGGGATAGTGGGACTGGGAAGAGGGTGAAAGAGATTAGGGAGGGGGAGGGACTGGGGAGGGGCTATAGAGGGACTGGGGAGAGGGTGCGAGAGACTGGGGAGGGGGGATAGAGGGACTGGGGAGAGGGAGAGAGAGACTGGGGATGGGGGAGAGACTGGGGAGGGTGAACGAGTGGTGGCAGAGAGACTGGGAGGGATGGGGAGAGAGACTGGGAGGAGAGACATTTGAGGGGAGAGAGGGAGGGAGAGAGAGACTGAGAGGGGGGGGGCGAGAGAGACTGAGGCGAGGTGTGCGAGAGACTGAGAAGAGTGGGAGAGTCTGGAGAGAGGGGCGAGAGAGACTCGGGAGGGGTGAGGGCATTAGAGAGACGGGGTGGGGAGAGAGGGTGGGAAATACTGGGGAGAAGGGGTAACGAGAGAGACGGGTGGGAGAGAGACTGGGGGCAGAGGGGGAGAGAGAGAGACTGGGGGGAGAGAGAGACTGGGGGGCAGAGGGTGAGAGAGTCGGGTGGGAGAGAGAGAGAGAGAGACTGGGGCGAGAGAGAGAGAGGCTGGGGCGAGAGAGAGAGAGAGAGAGAGAGAGACAAAGAGACTGGGGAGAGAGAGAGAGAGAGAGACTGGGGATTGAGAGAGAGAGAGAGAGACTTGATTTGTGAGAGTGAGAGACTGGGGGGTGGGGGAGAGAGAAAGAGAGAGAGACTGGGGGTGGGTGAGAGAGCGAGGTTGGGGAGGGAGAGAGAGAGAGAGACTGGGGAAGGAGGGGGAGAGACTGGGAGGGGAAGACTGGTGAGGGAGAAAGAGCCTGGGGAGGGTTAAGAGAGAGACACATGGGGGCGGGTGGAGAGAAAGAGAGACTGAGGGGGCAGACTGGGATGGGAGAGATAGACTGGGAAGGGGGAAAGTGAGACTGGCAGGTGGTGGAGAGAGACTGGGAGAGGGGGGAGAGAGAACGGGGAGGGAGGGGGGAGAGATTGAGTTTGAAAAGGATGAGAGACTGTGGTTGGGAGAGACAGACTGGGGGTGGGGAGAGAGATACTTGGGAGGGGGCGAGAGAGACTGGGGAGGGGGTGAGAGAGACCGGGGAGGGGGCGAGAAAGACTGGGGAGAGAGGCTGAGAGAGACTGGCGATGGGTAGAGACTGGTGGTGAGTAAGAGAGATGGAGAGAAGGGGAGAGAGAGAGATTGGAAGGGGGCTGGAGAGAGAGAGATTGGAAGGGGGCTGGAAAGAGAGATTGGGAGTGTGAGAGAGCAAGAGAGACTGGGGAGGGAGAGCGAGGTAGACTGTGGAGGGAGGGGAGAGGCTGGGGGCAGACTGCGAGAGGTGAGAGACTGGGGAGGGGATAGAGAGAGAGACTGGGGAGCAGGTGCACACAGAGATAGAGATGGGAGAGAGAGACTGGGGAGAGAGAGAGACTGGGAGGGGGAAGGAGAGAGGCTGGGGGAGGGTGGGGGAGAGACTGGGCGGGGGAAGAGAGACTGGAAAGGTTGGGTAGAGAGACTATGGAGGGGATAGAGAGACTGGAAAGGTTGGGGAGAGAGACTGGGGAGGTTGGGAAGAGAGACTTGGGGTGGGGGAGGGAGGAAGTTAGAGAGACTGGAAAGGTTGGGTAGAGAGACTGTGGAGAGGATAGAGAGACTGGGAAGGTTGGGGAGAGAGACTGGGGAGGTTGGGAAGAGGGACTTGGGGTGGGGGAGGGAGGAGGTTAGAGAGACTGGGAAGGTTGGGGAGAAAGACTGGGGACGGGGTAGAGAGACTGGGAAGGTTGGGGAGAGAGACTGGGGAGGGGATGTAGAGACTGGGAAGGTTGGGGAGACTGGGGAGGGGGTGTGGAGACCTACAGCTGCTGAGACCAATTGTAGCACGCTTACTGCTGCCTGGCTGAGACCAGCCAACTCAGCACTGACTGGAAATGGAACTTGTGCCTTTCCTGATCTGCAGTTCACGATATTGGGGAAGAAATTCTGTGGCAGCTTTACGCCTGCAGAAATGTAGAGGGATGGAACATCCGCCTGCTGACTTGCCACTGATCTCATCCCAAATCAAAGGGACAGGATAAGTTATATAAATATGGCAGTCACTTGCTCCTATAGCGACACATCAGAGACACCTGTCCCGCACAAGCAGCGGATCCCAGAGCGGCACGCTGCCGCTATGCGGGGGGCAACAGGAGGTCGAGATCGGGGTGACGACAAAAGACGTCAGGATTTCTTTTTAATATCAAAGGGCCATTTTAGAAATGGCATTGATTCCTTCTTGCATCAATTGCACATTGCTCTGCAGTTCAGGCCCCTCTTTAGCCCACAAGGGAACCTTTTCCTGCTCTCAGCACAAGTCGCTTGCACTGGGCTGATCAGGCGCTTTCGCCAGAAATCCTGGGGAAGCCCGGGAGCAGCCCTCACAATGTAACAGGGATGTCAACATCACCCTGGAAACACGGAGCCAAGCAGCAGAAGGGCCAGGGGATGGCAAAATGGTGAGATTGTTGTTGCAGTTGCTTTGTGGGCCAGGAGGAGCAGGAGTGCACCTTTGGGTGTCCCCCGACTCGGGTTTTTCCCTCCCCTCCCACGACTGTGACTGCCTCTGTTTCCACCACTGCCCATTCATTTTCTGGGTATTGTTCCAGTGGGTCTCCTGCTTTGTAGGACCACTCAATGGAACAATTTCTTTAGATGAATTGGCTGTCTCATGGCCTGTGAGCCGGCCTCTGGCATCCATGTGTCCTCAAATCTGCCCCCCAGTTTTACAGGAGCCAGTGATTCTGCTACTGGACCATGGAGAAAAAGACTCAACAACACAAATACCAGGAGGCAGTCCGCAGATGTTGGCACCTTGAGCCCCAAGTCAAAAGAAGGCAGTAAAAAAGCTTCCTCAAAATGCTTGGAGCAGACAGCAGGCTCCCTGCCCCCAGAAATAAAGATGGGCCAGCATTATAAGTCAGACTCCAGGGCTAGAAATATGTTCCAATAATAGGTAAACAGCGGTAATATTAACTTGATATCTTCCCGCAAACACTAATGCACCTCCAGTATCCCTACCTCTAAGCAAATGAGAAAGATAGCTCAGGTCTGCAGTTGCTACATGTGTGGCAGAGGGCTGCCCTCTGTTCCTGATGCTTGCAACATTCCAGGGAAGAATGCCAGAGATTTCAGAGTAGGAATGGGAGGTGGAATTTGGAAGTAATGAGCCACAGGGAGTTATGACTCACTCTTGCAGACAGAAAGAAGGTGTTCAAAAAAGTAATTACTGAAACTGCATTTCATTTATCCAAATCTTGCTGAGTGAATGCAATGTACGAGACCTGCCAACATACAGGTAAACTGCAATAATTGGTGCCCTGGACAATGTGTGGGAATGGGTGAATCAATTCTTCTTACATCTACTCAGGTTTCAGGGAGCGGTGTTGGGAAAGGCAGCTGGAAGATAGATTGGAAGAAGAATGAACGACTGTATCCCAGAGGGGACAAAGCACTTGATGGTGGGGGTCATGTCCTTAGGCAGCAGAAGTGACAGAAAATAATTTGGCATAGGGGAAGCTGGTGGGATGGAAGGTGAAGGTGAGGGGTCCCTGTTGCTATGAGAGGAGCGACAGGGGATGAGATCATAGGCTTGGGAAATGTGATAAATATGGTCATGAATCCTGTCAACTACAGCTGAGAGGAAACCTCATCGAAGCAATAGGTAGAGGGATTGAGTCAATGAATGCTCTTTTCCAGGCCTCGGTTCCTTCCTTCAACAATTTTCAAACATGTTCCCATCCAGCAAGATCCTGAACAACTTTCTAAGAATTGTTTCCCCTTTTTAATTCCATGCATCTTTCTTGGCTGGAGGTGGGTGTGATTTAGAAAGTGCACCTGAAGTACGAATATGTTAATTTTAAATAGTTGTTCCTTTCCACAGGGCAATAAATATTCAACCTCTGGATCAGAGGCAAATTGGAAGAGTTACCCAGCTCCGAAATCTGATCCCATAATAGAACACCCAAAGGACAAAACAACATCTCTTTGGACGGACCGACTGTTGCAATGTGGCTACCAGAATCAGCGCTTCACCCCTGAAGAAAGGTCAGAGGGGACAATCCTTATGAAAATGATTGAATGGCCAAAACCACCCAAGCCTGCTGTTCCCTTTCTGAAAAGCAGCGACCCATCACATGTTCACTTTGTTATTGTAAATTCTGGAAAGACTTTCTATGTTGGTGATCAGTTACAAGTGATGCTGCGTATGAATGATTTTGAAGGACACCCAAAGCAATATGGGGGTGACTATCTTCAAGGCCGGATCCACACCCCAGCTTTAAAAGCCGGTTCAGCAGGAACCGTTGTAGATAACCAAAATGGATTTTACTATATAAATTTTAATTTATCTTGGCCAGGGAAAGTTGAAGTGTCTGTTTCCTTGGTTCATCCCAGTGAAGGGATCCAAGCACTTGACAGGCTACGCAATGATTGGCCAGAGAGAGTGTATTTTAAAAGTACCTTCAAATCAGGGGATATCTCTGAGACCACTGTGTGTGATCTTTGTTTGCCTCAAACTGAACCGCTCTGTAACTTTACTGATCCCAGAACTGGGGAGCCCTGGTTCTGTTACAAACCACAGAAACTCCCCTGCTCTGCTCGTATCAACCATATGATGGGAGGCTATCAGCAGAAACTCTTAAAAGGAGAAGAAGGACATTATTTCCAAAGGTATGGCACTGAACATTCTCATTTATATGTTTGTTTTACTTTTCTTCACATCCCGAGCTCAGATTATGAGACAAGGATAAATTCACCAACCTCATGTTCCAGTGCAACTGAAGGGATCATGGGTTGGAGATGCGGCACTACAGTGTTGTAGCCTTATCTCCGATCCATACTCCTTTTCAGCATGGGATTGATGGATTCATTTTATAGAATCATAGAATGCTTACAGCACAGGAGGGGGCCATTCAGCCCGTCGAGCCTGTGCCTAGACTAGAACTAGGCCTATCTAAGCTGGAATGTCAATTTAAAAACTTGAACATGGAAAACTTCCGGCACTTGTCATAGCAAGTATTTGGAGATGAGTAGCTGTTGAGTGGGCAGCAAGCGGTTGTTAATTTAGTAATTATACAATGAGGGAGGAAATTTCAAAGGGTAAGTAATCCTCGGCCACTCTCGAACATTTCCAAGAGCTGTCTGAAGGGCATCATTACCCGATGCATTGGAATTGGTCAACTTCCTGTTTCCCAGACAGGGACTCTTATGTGGTACAGAGGGAGAGAGCTAAAACGCAGCAAAATCATAAAGTCTGAAACTTTTTTCTCGGGTGGTAAGTTAATGGGATAGATTTTTGTTTTTGTTCCAGACCCATGTGGGGTACCTCGCTCGTACTTCCCCTTATCCCACAATCTCTTCTGATGTACAAGCTGCACATGGTGCACCTTTAGCTTCCTCCCCTCTCCTCACCACAGTCCTCCCCTTGTGCCTTCCTCATTTCACACACCCAACAAATTCAACCTGTCCAGCCATTGGGTCAAGAAGACGGGGAGGAGAATGAAGGGGAGGAGAATGAATGGGGAGTGTGTGTGTGTGGGGAGTGTTGGGAGTGTGTGTGTGGGGAGTATGGATTGCCTCCATCCTTCCACTTCTTCCTCCTCCACATCCGTTTCCTCCTTTTCCGCTTCCTCCCATTCGCTTCTTCCACTTCCTCCTCCTTCTCTTCCTCCTCCACTTCTCTTTGCAAGCAGCTTGTTCCCTTTGCTGCCTCTGCTCCATCTCCATGCCGTGTTGTAGCCCAAGGGGGACTGGAGCCCCCAGGACTGGGAGCAAGTGGTGGTCTCAAGACCCCTCCTTTTAAGAGACAAAGGGAATGAAATTCCATTGCACCGCGTTTGGGGGGGTGGTAACATCCTGGAAGCTGGACATTTCGCGTCAGGTGCGGAAGACCTGCCCTACTCACAAAATTCAGTTTACCTCCCCTGAAAGTAAGTGCAGCACAAAATAAAGCGCTCCACTTCATTTCTGGGCTGGTAGTAAGGTGGACGGGAGCAGGCCGCAGCACTATGCACTGGGCCGTGTAGCGCTGCCGTATAGGAGGGGTTCTTCCTTTCATTAAAGGGAAGGGCCCAAGTTGCAAACTCTGCAGTGAAGAAACGGGTCTCCCTGGACCAGCGGGGAGCGGGGGTGCTGTGCCAACAGCCTGGCACTCAAGCAGAGTGGCGAGCTGACCAATCGCGGCATGGTCCCCGCGATCGAAGCGCCTAAGGGGCACAGATGATATTTGTCAGTTTTTAAATGGCCGCCACCTCCCCTTTCAGTATTGCCCGAGAGCGGCCTGCAGCATGGTTCACGTCCCCAGAAGCTGTTGCTGGCATTGCCTGGCGCAACTTCAGGGGGTGCTCCCCAATTTTTGTTCCGGGGCAATAACGGGGCACTGCGCACAGTGATGAGGTCATCAATACCAACGCAGTGGAGCGGGCCGCTATGGGTTACTGACGGCACTAAACTTCAGTGTAATTTAGTGGGAGTTGTTAGTGGTGCCACACCTGGGTGAAAAATCATTTACGGCCCGTTAGCAAACCACTGGGTGTGCTAACGGGAGGTGCAAATGACCCGAATTTCTCGGCCAAAGCCTTTCAAATGTCCAGCAGCATTCTCTCTGCACTTTAACAATGTTTTAAATGTCTTACAACCAAGACCCTACTCAAATAAACTGTACAGGAACCAGCATAAAAGCAACAATTAAAACTTACTTGAAAGTTGTGTGTGTCCCTTTAAGTAGCGTTAGTGTGGGTCCGTCATGCAGCTGAACACACCTTCAGATTTGTCTGCTTTGGAGAGGGCGAACATTCGAGCAGCGACGTCTAAAATAGCAGGTCGTGGCGACACAATCTGACTCGACAGCAAGCGCAGGCCACGGCTGCGCTGCCAACCTGCCCAAATTGGTGCCCGCACCGCTCCGCGCCAGAAACGGCTGGAAGCGAGAAAAACACTCCGATTATAACCTGGGTGGGCGAGGGCTGAAACTCACATACATAGCCAGTCATTCTACTGCCCAAAACTGGCAGGAAGAGGCAGCTGAGCAGTGGGTGGGAGCATAATCACAGACGAGAGGAATGGTCCTCAGCACTCGGGTATGTCATGGGAGGGGGTCAGGGAGAGCCTTGTGTTCCGCTGACCGTGTGCCCAAATAATACAATGCCACCTTGTATTGCTAAGCTTCCAGTCATTTGAAACTTTCACTTGTTACAATTCATGGATTGTGGCATAATGTACAATAATAATAATAATTTATTTTCAGTGGGGTCAATGTCAAGAAGCGCATATTACCCAGTGGTTCGGGTTATGTCATTGTTGAACCTTCACCTCGTACAGGTAAGAGCAATGTAAATTATTGCAGAATAGAGGTTTAGTATATTAGAGGGAATACAAGTAAGAAGAATGTTGCAATAATTCTTTGGTGCTGCAGATACTATCTTATATTCTAAATTTAATTTAATGTTTCATGCAGTTTCTTATTGAGTTAAGTCACATTTTGGGAGCAACCTTTTATTTAGTTCAAGTAGGATTTATTTTCTCACATGTCAGGTAAAAATCGGGTTGTGTTTCTGCTTGTCACAGGTTCACCTGAGTCAATAGCTCAAAGTGCTGGAAGTTCCAAGAGCAGGCTCTAAATAATGTTCTGATGTGAGTCCATTGGCCTAAATTGAATGTTATTTTTTTTTAATTTCAAAATATATACTTTATTCATATAAAAATTTGCACGATACATTGGAAGGCAGTTCAGTACATTTGGATGCTGATGGCAGTTCCGTTCAATACATTTGCTTGCTTTATATTTCAGGGTACAATTCAGTACAATCCAGGATACATTGAAATACAGTCATCAAATTACGTTACATGTGGCACTATACAGTACATGGAACGGGTGAGGGTACAGTTACATTTCTTTACAACATACATTACTAAACAGTTGCTGAACTTGCATTATACATGGCACTTCATAGGTTTTTTCAGATCAAAGGTTTACAAGTACAGCCCGAGGGGAGTTTGATACTGATTCCAGCCCCTGGGTTTACCGTGGTGGAAGGGCCTTAAACTGTGGCTCTTCACCACCGTGCCTTTGCGGCGACTGCACCAATATTTAGTGCATCCCTCAGCACGTACTCCTGGATCTTGGATTGCGCCAGTCTGCAACACGCAGACGTGGATATCTCCTTGCTCTGGAAGACCAGCAAATTTCGGCAAGACCAAAGAGCATCTTTCACCGAGTTGATGGCCCTCCAGCAGCAGATGATGTATGTCTCAGCGTGTGTCCCTGGGAACAGTCCGCAGAGCACAGAGTCCTGTGTTACGGAGCTGCTTGGGATAAACCTCGACAGCAACCACTGCATCTCCTTCCAGACCTGCCTTGCAAAGGGACAGTCCCAAAGGAGATGGCTGACAGTCTCGTCCGCACCACAGCCAACTTGGGGGCAGAGTGCCGTGTCTCTGAAATCCTGGCTGTGCGTGAAGGATCTGACGGGTAGGGCCCTTCTCACCACCAACCAAGCTACGTCTTGGTGCTTGTGTGAAAGTTCTGGCGATGAGACATTCTGCCAAACGAGTTCGACAGTCTGCTCGGGGAACCATCCGACAGGATCCATCATCGCCTTCTTTTGTAGGGTATCCAGGCCCTTGCGTGCCGACCACTGCTTTATGGTCTTGTAAGTCAAAAGTGTTTTTCTTGAAGGACAGGTGCTGAGGCACGTTCCAACTGCTCGGAGCGTTCCACGGCAGCCTGGCCAGACCCATCCTTCACAACACCGGGGACAGATAGAATCTCAGCACGTACTGACACTTGGCGTTTGCGTACGAAGGGTCTATGCACAGCTTGATGCAGCCGCGCAATTGAATAAGTTATTGGCATATCAATAGCTTTCCCAGATAGCTTGGCCTGCTGTAACAGTGACAGAACAATGAACTATTGTTCTCAATCACACACTGGCAATATGTAGCCACCTTTGGATTTGGAGGTATACTGCAGGAAGGTGGCCCTATTTGAAACTCCAGTTAAAGCACAGGTGCCAGTTGCATGGAGGGCAATTGCCAACCAAGTCAATGCAGCCGCCCAGATCCTCGTACCCGCTGTGAACGTGGAAGAGATTTGCTGGTATGGGGAAGAAGGTAATGGTGAGTATGCGCCTCACTTTTGCTCACACTTCATGTGGCGTCTGTGATTCATTGCACAGCCCTGGAGAATTACTTCTGAGGTACCATTTAAAACACTATACCAATAATGATCTTTGCCCTATGCATTATTTCATTGTGCCAAAGCTGGATGCCACGCTCTTCTTGCAAATGAAGGTGATGACTGATGCTTAGGCTATAAGCCTGCTGTTAGGTGTCGAAGACACCGATTCAAGGCAAGAATCTTAACACAAGCAGGCCGTCAGATTGCTAGTTTATTTTTACTTGCATACAAGGGGAGAGTGCCCTAGACAAAGGCTAGGGTACCAACTCCGCAATCCACAGAAATTGGAACATATTTATACACCCGAGTAAACAACTCCTATCATATGTGATGGTTCCTCTTTTTTTTGTAATAGTGCAGAGTCCAGCAGTTTACTTAATTACCTCATCAGTGTTATCCAATGGATACTTGTCTTAGCTACCCTTTCCTTATTTTGGGCTAACCTCTCCTTGCCCCCTGTACACTCTGTCTAGTTTTTGGTTATCACATCCTCATTGTGATTATAATTAAACAGAAAAGACAGATGACCTCAGCTGCTGTAAGGTATTGCAACCCGTGGTTTCAACTGCTGACAGCTTGTTTGGTATAGTTGCTGAAGTAAGCTCTAATTCTTAGGTTGACCGAATATAATATCCCAGCAAGCCTTGCAATCTATGGTTGCTCCTTTTTCTGTCTTTCCACATTCCTCCCTTTTGTCCCTATAGGGACAATAACTTTTAGTCCAACTGAATTTTACAGAGTCTCTCCATCTTCATGGTTTCTTCCTTCTCTGAGGCTTCTGAGGTTGTGGCTACCATCATGGTGGCCACCCCCGCTGGTACGGCTGTAGCCCCTAGTGGCGCACAGCAGCATTTTATCAGGACTAATACCAAATATAAAGCAAAGATAATGACCTTGAATATGATCAGCCCTTGTACTATGGTTTGACCTATAGGCCCGAACCATCCGCCTGCCCAATCAAACATGCCCCAGGAACCTGGTTTCTTTAACTTTTCAACTTCCTTCCGGATGTGGTCCACTAAGTTACCTATTTCCTCAGAATTGTGAGGAATGTATGTGCAACACTCAGACCCTATTAGTGCACATGTTCCACCCTTTTCTGCCAGCAGATAGTCTAGAGCCATTCTATTTTGCAAAGCTACTGTTCTTATAGCCACCATCTCATCGTTTAATCCGCTTATAGCTTCTGCAGTGTCGTTTGCTACCTCTTCTAATATTCTAGCCACTTTTCTTATTTCTCTTATGGCAAATGCTACTACTAGAGGGGGAACAAGGATAGAAAAGAATCGTTGTGTTTCTGTAATGGCTCGGCTGGATCGATAATGCGGGTGATTTGCTAGAGAGGATAAGTGATGAATGGATGGTACCACATGTGCCAGGTAACATGATCCTGTCCAGCCCCTTGGCAACCAGGGGTCGGCCTTGTGGCCACAAACAAAGTATGTTCCAGTGTACGAGGTGGTTTTATCCACATCAAACCCTTAGCATACCAGGGAATCGTTGAAAGTACCTATCTGGTTGACATATGGGACATCCAGTGTACAACCATAAAACTGAGAGGACGTATAAAGGGGAAACTCGTCAAGAGTACCCACCACTGTAAGATTATATTCGCACTGACTCGTGCTACGAATATTCCCCCGGTCAAGTTCCTTACTAAACATATTGTCCCCGTCAGCCTTCCCATACCTGTGGCCCTGGTAAGGGTGAGGAAGGGAGGCTATTGGGAGTGGTCATACCTCGATTGGTACCACCCTTCAAAGGTATTCAGACGATATCCACCCCCCTTTCCCAGGGCTCTGCAGATATGGGGTAAAATGATAAACTAGAGAATGCCACCATCTTCCCGTCGCCCGATGGTGGGTATACTACCACAGACGCAACTCTTATCATCCTAGGGAATTGGCGTGTGCTGTTCTGGTAGATCTACCATTCTACTACTTCTGACAGGTTAAGTGGGATAGGTCTAAGAGGAATCCCTCCTTTAGAGTGGAGAGGGGTTTGGGTACATATCCAACAACCTCCTTCCTTGTTGTTTTCCGTAGCGTATTTGTGGGACATATACAGAAGGTGTTTACATGCAATTCCGGCATTACAGGTATTATAAGTGTCACAAGGAAACATAGTCCTAATGTCCATTTCCCTTTACTGATGGGGTTGGTGATTCCTTTTCCTCGTGTTCTGGAGCTTTTTTGCAGTGTGAGGCGTGGTTCCATGTTGGTCTCTCCTTTATCTTCATGGCAGTATTGGTGGTCAACAGGATCTGGAATGGACCTTCAAACCTTGGGTGAAGACTATTTTTCCTCTTGAACACCTTCATGTACTCGAACTCGCCAGGCTCCAAGCTATGGCATCTTCCTTCGGCAGGATCAATTTGGGCTTCCTTTACCTGGGACTGAAAGCTAGAAATACATTTTGTTAAAGCAATGCAATAGTTTAGCATATTTTCTTCCATTTTGTGGATATCCATTTGTTTAGCAGTAAACGGTGCAGAAAAAGGAAAACAATGGGGACGTCCCATGACAATTTCATGTGGTGATAATCCTTCTATCGTTCTATTTGTTGCTGATCGTATTACCATTACTGCCAAAGGTAACAGTTCAACCCATTTGAGTCCAGTCTCATCACATAACTTTGCTAGTTTATTCTTCAACATTCCGTTGTATCTCTCCACCAATCCAGCTGGCTGTGGGTGATAACTGCAGTGGAAATGTTGGTCGATTTGTAACGCTTGACACATTTCTTTCACAACTGTCTCAGTAAAATGTGACCCATTGTCACTTGAGAGTTGTACAGGTATGTCAAATTGTGGCACAATTTCTTTTAACAAATGCTTAGTGACAGTAGTTGTGTCATTCTTTTTACATGGAAAAGCTTCAACCCATTTAGAAAACACATCTATAATTACTAATACATACTTAAATCCCATGCATGGGGGTAATTCAATAAAATCCATTTGCAAATGTACAAAAGGCCCCATTGGATTTGGGTGGGAGGCAGATTCTACCTTTTCCGTTTTACCTGGATTCATTGTCTGACAGGTAACACAATTTTCACAGATTTGTTTTACAATTGCCGAAATACCTGGTGCATACCAAGTTGCCAAGATATAATCTTCCACCCCACTTTTGTATTTGTATTTATTGTTGGATTACAAAATGTCAAATATGGTAATACTGTTTTTTTTTAAATCGGACTTCTCATTTATGCTTATAGTGATTCACGGATCATAGAATGCAAAGTACTTGTTTTATAATTGTGTGCCCAACTCCTGGTTTAGAAGCTGAACATTAAAAACTCCAATCTTTTACTATGTAACTTCAATTTTATGATACTGTCTCTCATAAATTACATCTTTTAAGCTTCAGCTCCTGACTCAGTAGTTATGTAACTTTATTAAAAGGCTTCCAAACTCACAGCATCCAAAATGTTTATCAAGGAGAATCACCTGAAATATCTCAAGATCCAAATTCAGATATTGTACTGCCAATCTTTTATTTAAAAATCTCTTTACTGAGCTAGAAGCTTTCGCATCAAGGTTTTACACAAAGGGCATGGGAGTGCAGCCTCGAGAGACCATGCAGGCTTTTAAAAAAAATGCATTACTACTTCCCTTCTCTGTTCTTTATCTCATTCCTAGGCTAAATTTATGTCTTTCAACCCAATGTAATCAATGATTTGTGTGTTTTCTTTTTGACAAGTGGGCGTGTCAAAAAAAATTTTTAAAAACCAACAGGACCACGCTTTTTAAAAATTTTTTGTTCAACAAACCTATCCTTTGTTCATTTCCTAGCTCCATAACTTATCATCCGAATAAATCCACACCTGCATTTCTAACTTAAAATGTAATTCAATAAGGTTCACACTCTTAAACTTCCCACATACAGGACAGCACAACGAAGGGTTAAAAAAAAATTCACTCTGTTTTAAAAAGTGAGTGAAGCTAAAACAGACAACTCCACCAATTTCCCAAACAGGCTTTCATTCATTCCGCAGTCAAAATCACACAAGTACTCTCATTTAAAAACAGACATTCACAAAAGTCTTTCTTCATTCAACAAAGCTTATTGTTTGGCCAACTCTATTTTTGGATCCATATACATGATTGATTTACTTTCTCTGTTAATTTTACGTGGGCTTGAAGAATCTGAACCCAGGCCTCTTTTCTTTTTGTTACTTTTTTCCCCTGGGTCTCTGTTTATAAGACACTCCTCTACATGTTGTTCTCTCTAAATTAAATGAACCATCGGGTGGAAATGGCCTATTTTCACTCTTAGTCCACTTTACCCATTTTTTTTTCAGGTGATCAATTGAAGACTGACCACAATTCTGGAGCATGAAATAGGCTGGTGTGCCCTTTGGTGGTGTTTTGCTTGCTCCGGCACCCATATTTAACTGGTTGAGATATCACAGTTCTCCGTATCACAGTTCTCTCGCTCCAAACGAGTTCTCTACACCCAATTCACCTGGCCGTCACGTGACCCATTTGGGCTCTTAATTCGGGCTCAGTCTGGGTGTTTGAGATATTGTTGGACACGAGTCACTCGCTGCTGATCAACCGATCACTGTTTTGTCTCAACCAATTTATACGTTTCTGAAACACAACCTCCCCTGTTGATTTCCCAGTTATGTCTTCCTAAGAGCTCATAGACAAATGTTATTTTAAACCTGAAATGGATCTTACAGATCACAGTACTTTTTGCCGAGAAAAACAGACTACACTCATGCACTGTCCAAGGAAGGGCCCCTTTAGCAACAAAAATGTCACCGATAACTGGCCAGTTAGGGTCCTTCCCTCGAGAGTCACCGTGTTCTTGTCCGTTTACTCACCGGCAAGTAGTATGCGATCTCGGTGGAACCTCCAAGGAATACTGTCGAAGACACCGATTCAAGGCAAGACTCTTAACACAAGCAGGCCGTCAGACTGTTAGTTTATTTTTACTTGCATACAAACGGAGAGTGCCCTAGGCAAAGGCTAGGGTACCAACTCCGCAATCCACAGAAATTGGAACATGTTTATGCACCCGAGTAAACAACTCCTATCATATGTGATGGTTCCTCTTTTTTTTGTAATAGTGCAGAGTCTAGCAGTTCACTTAATTACCTCTTCAGTGTTATCCAATGGATACTTGTCTTAGCTACCCTTTCCTTATTTTGGGCTAACCTCTCCTTGCCCCCTGTACACTCTGTCTAGTTTTTGGTTATCACATCCTCATTGTGATTATAATTAAACAGAAAAGACAGATGACCTCAGCTGTTGTAAGGTATTGCAACCCGTGGTTTCAACTGCTGACAGCTTGTTTGGTATAGTTGTTGAAGTAAGCTCTAATTCTTAGGTTGACCGAATATAATGTCCCAGCAAGCCTTGCAATCTATGGTTGCTCCTTTTTCTATCTTTCCATATCGGGTATTTCTCAGTGATATTAGCCCTGGCCTCTCAATTACCATCCACCTGGTGTTTCTTTTTCTTCAAGTAATGCAGACATCCTGGACTGCTGCATAATAAAGGCTGTTTCCTGAATGATGGTGATTGACGTTACATATTCCTCTAATTCCAGCACTTTATTCCTGATGTGCTTAACAATTGTATAATTATTTTTGGGCCTATCTTCGAAACATTCTCTCAATCATTTGATCTTTCTGCTATTAACTTTGATGTTTTATGGTTATGTGTTCAGATACCACCCTAATATTATTGCAAATTCTTTCTGATTACGTAAACCATGAGGCTAATATGAGGAGCCCTATCGGTCACATGAGTGTCACTAACAGTGCACTATATCTCAGGAAACTTTGCCTTTTGCTCAAAGCTTTGTACTGTCCAGGTGATGCCTCCTTTCCATGGGGAAAGTGATGAACATATTGCCTTCTTGCAAACATAACTTTCATTTCTAAGGAAAAATGTGCCCCTCTTCCAGATAACATAAGAACATAAGAACATAAGAATTAGGAACAGGAGTAGGCCATCTAGCCCTTCGAGCCTGCTTCGCCATTCAACAAGATCATGTCTGATCTGGCCGTGGACTCAGCTCCACTTACCCGCCCGCTTCCCGTAACCCTTAATTCCCTTATTGGTTAAAAATCTATCTATCTGTGATTTGAATACATTCAATGAGCTAGCCTCAACTGCTTCCTTGGGCAGAGAATTCCACAGATTCACAACCCTCTGGGAGAAGAAATTCCTTCTCAACTCGGTTTTAAATTGGCTCCCCCGTTGTCGGCAGGTCATTGTGCAGCAGATGGCGCATCTTGGTAGCAGTATTTCTTGTGACGTGGAAGCAGCAAAGATGGCTATCCTCTGACATATTGAAATATGCATAGAACGGTCTATACATGGAGGTCTGGGGTAGGGGCCAATGCAGAGAAAATGCCACAGGTATTGTTGTGGTGTATCACAAAGGTACTCAACACAGGTCTATTTCGGAGAAAAGAATCGCTTATTATAAAGAACTTGATCAAGGGAGAAGCGGCTCTACACGAGTTCAGTAACTCGGTGTTCCAACCAGCCGTTCTTGCCGAGCAGCTTCGGGGCTGCTATTTTTATACATTCAAAATACATACAAAATCATGAAGCATATGCGCGAAGGTTTTCCATTGGTTGTTTCCCCTAACATGTCACAAGTCCTCATCTAGTTACGGCAATTTCATTGGTACATACAATTTCATTATGCCATTTCCGTGCGCCCCTTAGCTGATTAGTTATGTGCTACATCATTATTTTTCTATGGTTAAGCAACTTCTGTGAACTTCTTGTCATACAAATGTTTGTTTTCTACTACTATCTCGTCCTTGACTAAATCTTCTGTTAATTGACAGACAAAGCTGGGGTGTCTCAATCATTCTTTGTATAACGATCTTGTACCATGCCAAGTAATTACTAACTGTTCTTGCAGCTTGTTTTTATAAGATTAATTCCCTTACTTTCCCTTAATTTGTCGAGTTTCGCCACGATAAATGTGTTTTTCAATTCCATCTGCCAGATACTCTCTTCTTGAGAGTTATGCTTTACGGTCCTACACTCAGCTAAGCTCAGCTACAAACCTTTTAGAAAATACTAACGTTTTTAACCCTTTCAGGTATCATTGCATCTGTAATTGTTGTCTGCTTCTGAACTCTCCTTCCTATCTAGGTCATGGGGTGCTATGCAAACCCCAAAAGAATTTCCATCAATAACTTTCATTTGTATAACTCCTTTAACATAGAAAAAAGTCCCACAGCACTTCATGGAAGTATAATCGGACAAAATTTGATACTGTATCCCTATTACCCTGATGCGGAGGTATTCTAGGATATTGTCATTATCCTTTACCTCCTAATAAAAGTTTAAGGAATTTGAAACATTGACAAAGTCTGACTAATACACTTTATTAAATTAAATCAATAATATAATAAAACACAACTACTTGGCCATGCAGTGTATATGAGATAGAAGTACCATTACACATACCAAGGACTCGTTCAGGAGATCGCAAACGTGCCGTCCTGACTGCATATGCTGCCATCAGCAAGACTAGATTGAAGTTCCGCAGGAGCTTCAGTGTGCTGTATCTTTTATAGGTTTATTTACATCGGATAATTGTGGGTCCCCATTGTCATCACATTCTATGTCCATGCTGTTGATATCTAAACTCGTTTAATGGTAAGGTTAGCTACGACCATTCATGTGCATGCCTTTGATGCCTTGGGTAGTTTATTACACTTCGGACATTCATCACAACTTATTAGTTTTCTGTAGCATTCCAAGTCTCATGTACCCATTGCAGAATGAGTGCTAATATGTGGATATATATTTTAAAAGCTTACTATGGCTATTAGAACATAAGAAAATAAGAATTTAAGAAATAGGAGCAGGAGCAGGCTATATGGCCTCTCGAGCCTGCTCCGCCATTTAATACGATCATGGCTGATCTGATCATGGACTCAGGTCCATTTCCTTGCCCGGCTTCCATAACCCCTGATTTCCTTATCATTTAAGAAACTGTCCATTTAAAATGTATTCAATGTCCCAGCTTCCACAGCTATCTGAGGCAGCGAATTCCACAGATCCTCAACTCTGAGAGAAGAAATTTCTCCTCATCTCAGTTTTAAATGGGCGGCCCCTTATTCTAAGATTATGCCCTCTAGTTCTAGTCTCCCCTATCAGTGGAAACAACCTCTCTGCATCCCACCTTGTCAAGCCCCCTCATAATCTTATACGTTTCGATAAGATCACCTCTCATTCTTTTAAATTCCAATGAGTAGAGGCCCAACATACTCAACCTTTCCTCATAAGTCAACCCCCTCATCTCTGAAATCAACCTTGTGAACCTTCTCTGAACTGCCTCCAAAGCAAATATATCCTTTCGTAAATATGAAAACCAAAACTGCATGCAGTATTCCAGGTTTGGCCTCACCAATACCCTGTTCAACTGTAGCAAGATTTCCCTGCTTTTATACTCCGTCCCCTTTGTAATAAAGGCCAAGATTACATTGGCCTTCCTGATCACTTGCTGTACCTGCATACTAATCTTTTGTGTTTCATGCACAAGTACCCCCAGGTCCCGCTGTACTGCAGCACTTTGCAAACTTTCCCTATTTAAATAATTACTTGCTCTTTGATTTTTTTCTGCTAAAGTGCATGACCTCACACTTTCCAACATTATACACCATCTGCCAAATTTTTGCCCACTCACTTAGCCTGTCTATGTCCTTTTTCAGATTTTTTGTGTTCTCCTCACACATTGCTTTTCCTCCCATCTTTCTATCGTTGGCAGACTTGGCTACATTACACTCGGTCCCTTCCTCCAAGTCGTTAATATAGATTGTAAATAGTTGGGGTCCCAGCACTAATTCCTGCAGCACCCCACTGGTTACTAATTGCCACCCGAGAATGAACCATTTATCCCTACTCTCTGTTTTCTGTTCGTCAGCCATTCCTCTATCCATGCTAATATATTACCCCCAACCCCGTGAACTTTTATTTTGTGCAGTAACCTTTTATGTGGCACCTTGTCAAATGCCTTCTGGAAGTCCAAATACACTACATCCACTGGTTCCTCTTTATCCACCCTGTTCGTTACATCCTCAAAGAACTCCAGCAAATTTGTCAAACATGACTTCCCCTTCATACATCCATGCTGACTCTGCCTGACCAAATTTTGCTTTTCCAAATGTCCTGCTACTGCTTCTTTAATAATGGACTCCAACATTTTCCCAACCACAAATGTTTGGCTAACTGACCTATAGTTTCCTGCTTTTTGTCTGCCTTCTTTTTTAAATAGGGGCATCACATTTTCAGTTTTCCAATCTGCTGGCACCTCCCCAGAATCCAGGGAATTTTGGTAAATTACAACCAATGCATCCACTATCCCTGCCGCTACTTCCCTTAAGACCCTAGGATGCAAGCCATCAGGTCCAGGGGATTTGTCCGCCTTTAGTCCCATTATTTTACTAAGTACCACCTTCTTCGTGATTGTGATTGTGTTAAGTTCCTCCGCCCCCCCTATAGCCCCTTGACTATCCACTGTTGGAATATTATTAGTGTCCCCTACCGTAAAGACTGATATAAATATTTGTTCAGAGTTTCTACCATCTCCATGTTCCCCATTACTAATTCCCCAGTCTCGTCCTCTAAGAGACCAACATTTACTCTAGCCACTCTTTTCCTTTTTATATATGTATAGAAATTCTTGGTATCTGTTTTTATATTTCATGCTAGTTTACTTTCATAGTCTATCTTCCCTTTCTTAATCATTTTTTGTCATTCTTTGTTGGCTTTTCGACCAGGTCTGCCTGTACTTAGATGAATGCCTGATCTTAATCATAGTGACAAAGAACTTTATGATCTTGTTGCAGGAGGTAAGGGTGGAGGGAGCAGATATGCAGGTATGAGAAGTTCATGGAAGCAGTTGAGTGGAATTCAAGCCACTTAGTTGGTTTGCAGTTGGCTTCATCTCACTACAGTGCTTTTCGGTCTGCCTTCTGAAAGATAATAGAAATATATGAGGTTGTGTTGCATTAATCACGCACCCAGTAAATACAACGGTGAGGAGGGCAGGGATGGTGGGGTTGGTGCAGATTCATAGGCCTAAAAATTTGTTTGGCCCCCAAAACGGGCGCGGGATTCGCAATCTGCTAACAATCCGAGCTCGTTCAGAGGCCTGCAGGCAACATGCGAACTTTGTGATGCCTGCTTATTTCCCTGATTGTAGCGTTCAGCCTAGCGCTGAACACACTTTTGTCTGACTGAACGCACAGCTGGAATATTATTCCACAGGTGACAGAAACCTTCAAGTAATTTACTCAATAGGCCGTGTTTTGTATGTGAGACTAGGGTTTAGCAAATTAGTTGATGGTGGCATCTTCGCTGAGGGCAATCCTAATTTTGACTTAGCTGCTGCCTGTTTAGGTGCATCTGTCATTAGGGATCACTGGATATTTACTAGAAGTGGTAACTTTGGTTGACTCATTTATTATTTTTTTTGTCAGTGGGACCTGGCTAAAATTGACTAATTATTCAAAATGAAATATGGTGTCTTCCTAATTAGTTTGGCTCGGTATTGTTTGGCTCAGCATTGCATCAAACATTTCAAATTTAGTCACAAAAATGAGTGATGCTATTCGACCCATCTAGCTCACCCTTCCATAGTGATCCCCTATCACAGCATCCAACAACCTTTTCAATGGTTCCACAGATTTTGTCCCCAAGACCCTAGTCAGAAGACCTTTTAATCATTCATTGTAGAAAAAGTGATTCCTGTCCTTGGTCCCGATGTTGCCTTTTGCCTGATTGTATCTATGGGGCCGAACTTGGTCAAGGCCTCCGCCCGCCCAAGTGCCGCCCAAAGTGCTGCCGATGTGCCGCCGAGGTACCGGACAGTACTTTCGGCAGGGTTTTCATTGCCTCAAAGGTCGGCGGGCGGCAAATCAACGACGTTCGCCGCCAGTCTGGGCAGCAGCGGGCGGATGGACTCATTCTCAGCAGCAGAGGCGCTTGTCACCCAAGTAACGCCGCGGACGATGGAGTTGGGCCCACGGAGGGTCGAAGAGGTAAAAATAAAAATCACCACCAACCAAAAAAAACATCTGAGGACCTTCAGGGGCCCCATCCAGGTAAGTACCTGTAAAAAAATAATTTAAAAACATTCCAGTTACCTTTTTTACAGGATCTTGACCATTCAGGACAGAGCAGTCTCCACGCAGTGGTCCATCGCTGACCTGCCGTCGACTCCAGCTGACTCCCACCCGCACCAATCTGACATCTCAGCGGGTGGGAGTCTACTTACGTGCCGGCCGTCCTCTGACGTCAGTGGGCGCTTCCCGGCGGCTCTCCCTTCCCGCCCGCTGCAGGCCACGTCGAAAGTGGCACCGGGCACTTCGAGCAGAGGAATATCGGCAGTGGGCAGCAGTGGGCGGTATGTTCATCAATTGTGGCCCCAAAGTGTCCATGAACTTCATTTGTTATTTAACTTACAATAGTGCACAAAATTAACCGTTCCTATTCCATTTAAAAAGAAAGACTTGCAGTAATATAGCGCCTTCCATGACCTCCAGATGTCCCAAAGTGCTTTGACAACCAATTTTAGAAATTTAGTCACTGTTGTGAGGGATAAATATTGGCCAGGACATCAGGGAGAACTCCCCTGCTCTTCTTCGAAATAGTGCTATGGGATCATTTATGACCATCTGAGAGGGCAGATGGGGCACAGTTTAACTTCACATCTGAAAGGTGGCAACTCCGGCAGTGCAGCACTCCCTCAGTACTGCACGGGATTTTCAGTTTAGGATTTGTGCTCAACTCTTTTACCAGCTTGTATACCTCCTCTAATGTCCCCTTTTCACAATTTCATTCAATGCTCAAGAGTCCATGTTTCATTAATCGTTCCCGATTACATAGTCCTCTAATACCAGGCATTGGCCTTGTGGTCTTTCTGAGTACACCTTCCAGGAATTGATAGTTTTCCTTCTGCCTTTTTGACCAGAACTGAATGCAGAAATGAGAGAATATTGTTCACAATATTGTCATTTAACTAGAACATAAGAACATTTTAATTAGGTGCAGGAGTGGTCCATACGGTGTCTCAAGCCTGCTCCACCATTTAATAAGATCATGGCTGACATTCAACCTCAACTCTACCTTCCCACCCGATCAAAAAATCCCTTGATTCTCCTAGAGTGCAAAAATCTATCTGTCTCAGCCTTGAATATATTCAACAATTCAGCATCCACAGCCCGTTGAATTAGAGAATTCCAAAGATTCACAACCTTCTGAGTAAAGAAATTCCTCCTCATCTCACTCTTAAATGGCCGACTCCTAATCCTGAGACTATGCCACCTAGTTCTAGACTCTTCAGCCAGGGGAAACAACTTCCTTAACTAAGGAGACCAAAACTGTGCACAGTACTCCAGATGTGGTCCCATGAAAGCCCTGTACATTTAACAGAGAAACATAGAAACATAGAAAATAGGTGCAGGAGTAGGCCATTCATCCCTTCGAGGTTGCACTGCCATTCAATGAGTTCATGACTGAACATGCGACTTCAGTACTCCATTCCTGCTTTCTCGCCATACCCCTTGATCCCCCTAGTAGTAAGGACTACATCTAACTCCTTTTTGAATATATTTATTGAATTCACCTCAACAACTTTCTGTGGTAGAGAATTCCACAGGTTCACCACTCTCTGGGTGAAGAAGTTTCTCCGCATCTCGGTCCTAAATGGCTTACTCCTTATCCTTAGACTGTGACCCCTGGTTCTGGACTTCCCCAACATTGTGAACATTCTTTCTGCATCTAACCTGTCGAAACCCGTCAGAATTTTAAAGGTTTCTATGAGATCCCCTTTCATTCTTCTGAACTCCAGGGAATACAAGCCCAGTTGATCCAGTCTTTCTTGATATGTCAGTCCCGCCATCCCGGGAATCAGTCTGGCGAACCTTCGCTGCACTCCCTCAATAGCAAGAATGTCCTTCCTCAAGTTAGGAGACCAAAACTGTACACAATACTCCAGGTGTGGCCTCACCAAGGCCCTGTACAACTGTAGTAACACTTCGCTGCCCCTGTACTCAAATCCCATCGCTATGAAGGCCAACATGCCATTTGCTTTCTTAACCGTTGCTGTACCTGCATGCCAATCATCAATGACTGATGTAACATGACACCCAGGTCTCGTTGCACCTCCCCTTTTCCTAATCTGTCACCATTCAGATAATAGTCTGTCTCTCTGTTTTTAACCACCAAAGTGGATAACCTCACATTTATCCACATTATACTTCATCTGCCATGCATTTGCCCACTCACCTAACCTATCCAAGTCACTCTGCAGCCTCATAGCATCCTCCTCGCAGCTCACACTGCCATCCAACTTAGTGTCATCCGCAAATTTGGAGATACTACATTTAATCCCCTCGTCTAAATCATTAATGTACAATGTAAACAGCTGGGGCCCCAGCACAGAACCTTGTGGTACCCCACTAGTCACTGCCTGCCATTCTGAAAAGTACCAATTTACTCCTACTCTTTGCTTCCTGTCTGCCAACCAATTCTAAATCCACGTCAGCACACTACCCCCAATCCCATGTGCTTTACCTTTGCACATTAATCTCTTGTGTGGGACCTTGTCGAAAGCCCTCTGAAAGTCCAAATACACCACATCAACTGGTTCCCCCTTGTCCACTCTGCTAGAAACATCCTCAAAAAATTCCAGAAGATTTGTCAAGTATGATTTCCCTTTCACAAATCCACACTGACTTGGACCTATCATGTCACCTCTTGCCAAATGCGCTGCTATGACATCCTTAATAATTGATTCCATCATTTTACCCACTACCGATGTCAGGCTGACCGGTCTATAATGCCCTGTTATCTCTCTTCCTCCTTTTTTAAAAAGTGGGGTGACATTGGCTACCCTCCACTCCATAGGAACTGACCTAGAGTCTATGGAATGTTGGAAAATGACTGTCAATGCATCCGCTTTTTCCAAGGTCACCTCCTTAAGTATTTCCTTAAGTGCAGACCATCAGGCCCTGGGGATTTATCGGCCTTCAATCCCATCAATTTCCCCAACACAATTTCCTGACTAATAAGGATTTCCCTCAGTTCCTCCTTCTTACTAGACCCTCGGACCCCTTTTATATCTGGAAGGTTGTTTGTGTCCTCCTTAGTGAATACCGAACCAAAGTACTTGTTCAATTGGTTTGCCATTTCTTTGTTCCCCGTTATGACTTCCCCTGATTCTGACTGCAGGGGACCTATGTTTGTCTTTACTAACCTTTTTGTCATTACATATCTATAGAAGCTTTTGCAGTCCGTTTTAATGTTCCCTGCAAGCTTCCTCTCGTACTCTATTTTCCCTGCCCTAATCAAACCCTTTGTCCTCCTTTGCTGAGTTCTAAAATTTCTCCCAGTCCCCGGGTTTGTTGCTATTTCTGGCCAATTTGTATGCCACTTCCATTGCTTTAATACTGTCCCTGATTTCCCTTGATAGCCACGGTTGAGCCACCTTCCCATTTTTATTTTTACGCCAGACAGGAATGTACAATCGTTGTAGTTCATCCATGCGGTCTCTAAATGTCATCCACTGTCAACCCCTTAAGTATCATTCGCCAATCGATCATAGCAAAGTCAGGCCTCACACCTTCAAAGTTACCCTTCTTTAATTTCTGGACCATGGTCTCTGAATTAACTGTTTCATTCTCCATCCTAATGTAGAATTCCACCATATTATGGTCACTCTTCCCCAAGGGGCCTCACGCAACGAGATTGCTAATTAATCCTCTCTCATTACACAACACCAAGTCTAAGATGGCCTCCCCCCTAGTTGGTTCCTCGACATATTGGTCGAGAAAACCATCCCTTATGCACTTCAGGAAATCCTCCTTCACCGTATTGCTTCCAGTTTGGTTAGCCCAATCTGTATGCATAATAAAGTCACCCATGATAACTGCTGCACCTTTATTGCATGCACCCCTAATTTCCTGTTTGATGCCCTCCCCAACATCACCACTACTGTTTGGCGGTCTGTACACAACTCCCACTAACGTTTTTTGCCCTTTGGTGTTCTGCAACTCTACCCATATAGATTCCACATCATCCAAGCTAATGTCCTTCCTAACTATTGCATTAATCTCCTCTTTAAACAGCAATGCTACCCCACTTCCTTTTCCTTTTATCCTATCCTTCCTGAAGGTTGAATACCCTTGGATGTTGAGTTCCCAACCCTGATCATCCTGGAGCCACGTCTCTGTAATCCCAATCACATCATATCTGTTAACATCTATTTGCACAGTTAATTCATCCACTTTATTACGGATACTCCTTGCATTAAGACACAAAACCTTCAGGCTTGTTTTTTAACACCCTTTGTCCTTTTAGAATTATAATGTAGTGTGGCCCTTTTTGTTTCTTGCCTTTGTTTACTCAGCCTTCCATTATTGCTTTTTACCTTTCTACCATCTGTTTCTGACTCCATATTACTTTGCCCTCTCTCGTTGCATAGGTTCCCATCCCCCTGCCATATTAGTTTAAACACTCCCGAACTGCATTAGCAAATGTTACCCCCAGGACATCAGTTCCAGTCCTGCCCAAGTGCTGACCGTCCCTTTTGTACAGGTCCCACTTCCCCTAGAACTGGTTCCAATGTCCCAGGAATTTGAATCCCTTCCTCTTGCACCACTGCTCAAGCCACGTATTTATTCTAACTATCCTGCTCCCTCTACTCTGATTAGCACATGGCACTGGTAGCAATCCAGAGATTACTACTTTTGAGGTCCTACTTTTTAATTTAACTCCTAGCTCCCTAAATTCAGCTTGTCGGACCTCTTCATGCTTCTTACCTACATCGTTGGTACCTACATGTACCACGACAACTGGCTGTTCACCCTCGCTCTCCATAATGCTCTACAGCCACTCCGAGACATCCTTGATCCTTGCACCAGGGAGGCAACATACCATCCTGGAGTCTCGGTTGCAGCCGCAGAAACTCCTATCTATTCCCCTTACAATAGAGTCCCCTTTCATTATAGCTCTCCCACTCTTTTTCCCGCCCTTCTGTGCAGCAGAGCCACCCATGGTGCCATGAACCTGGCTGCTGGTACCTTCCCCTGGTAAGTCATCTCCCCCAACAGTATCCAAAATGGTATATCTGTTTTGGAGGGCGATGATCGCAGGGGACTCCTGCACTACCTTCCTGCTCTTGCCTTGTCTCTTGGTCACCCATTCACTATCTGTCCTAACCCTTACCTGCGGTGTGACCAACTCACTAAATGTGCTATCCACACAATCTCAGCATCACGCATGCTCCAGAGTGAGTCCATCCGCAGCTCCAGTGCCGTCATGCGGTCTGTCAGGAGCTGCAGCTGGACACACTTCCCGCACACATCGTATTCAGGGACACTGGAAGTGTGCCTGACTTCCTACATAGCACAGGAGGAGCATGACACGGGTCCGAGCTCTCTTGCCATGACTTAACCCTTAAATTAATTTACTTACTAAAATTTACTTAAACACCAAACAGCTACTTAGTAGTTCACTGCCAATTAAACCAATCTAAAAGTCAGTCTAAAAGAGAGTTATACTTACCAGTCGAAGAGCCAACCACTTACCAGTTTGGCTGTGACATCACCTCTTGATTTCGCACCCCTCTATCTTTGTCTGCAGCTGGTTGGACTGGTCTCTGGGCCTCCATCTCCTACTCTTGCACTCCTTATCAGCTGCTCTAGTGTCAACACTGGTAGGAAAAACAAGACAAAACAGCACCTGCCACCCCCACTTGCCCGAACTCACCCATTTACCAAACTCACGAATGCCACTCTTTGCTGCTGCAATTGTAAAAGAAAGAAAGACTTGCATTTATACAGCGCCTTTCACGACCGCCGGACGTCTCAAAGCACTATACAGCAATGAAGTACTTTTGGAGTGTAATCACTGTTGTAATGTGGCAAGCACAGCAAGCTCCCACAAACAGCAATATGATAATGACCAGATAATCAGTTTTTGTTATGTTGATTGAGGGATAAATATTGGCCAGGAAACGAGAGATAACTCCCCTGTTCTTCTTCGAAATAGTACCATGGGATCTTTTACGTCCACATGAAAGAGCAGACAGGGCCTCAGTTTAATGTGTCATTCAAAAGACGGTACCTCCAATAGTGCAGCACTCCCTCAGTCCAGCACTGGAGTGTCAGCCTAGATTTATGTGCTCAAGTTTCTGGAGAGGGACTTAAACACACAAGCTTCTGACTTAGAGGCGAGTGTGCTGCCCACTGAGCCATAGCTGACACTTCCGGATTCTGTGGCAAGACTTCCGTACTCTTGTACTCCAACCACCTTGCAATAAAAGCCAAAATTAATTTGCCATCTTAATTGCTTGCTCACTTGAGGATTAAAAATTCATGTACATATCGTCACTCCATAATGCCATGAAATGGCGATAAAATGGCAGCCGCTACTTTTTCACTCGCTGGTGGTGGGTCCCGCAGCAGCCGCTGTATTCCACTCCCCCTTTGCACTGCCAGTAACTGTCAGCACTCTGTGTAAAAATGTTTTTTTAAATGGCGGCGTAGTGACGTCAATCGATGCAATGCTGACTTAACGTCACCAACGTGAACTTTGACCACAACACTGAATTCAGCCCTGGGTCCTAGGCACATCAGGTTAACCTCGTGTGTAAGCAGGCTGACAGTGGCGATGGCTGAAGCTCTTAAAAGAGATACGTACTTCATTCAGATAAGTTTGAATTTAAAAGTGTTGACTGTTTTTTCAATTTTATTGAACTGCTGGCTTGCTGCAATAGATGTGAAAAGTTTTTTAAATGTGTAGACAGTGCTGCTGGACACTTGCAAGGGCTCGTATGGTAAAGGAAGGCCTTGAGAAGACAGAAAATGCTGCAAATACTCAGGATTTCACACAATATCCGTGGAGAGTAACACAGAATTCACGTCTCAGGTTAACATGCTGCCTGACCCATTGAGTATTTTCAGCATTTTATGCTATCATTTCACATTGACAGCATCGAGTTGCAGAGCCAAGAGGAAGACGCAGAAGAGGACTAAGCCGAATAGGAGGAATCAGACCGAAGGATGCATCCCAGATAGCCCCTTTGTAGCCGGGATAACTGGGATGGAATCATCTGCCTGATGTCCCATTGGCTGGGAAAACTGCTTCTTCCTGTTAACCCATTGGCTGGACAGGATGCCTCCTTTGAACCACTGGCTGGGCAGGCTGCATTTCTTGGGTGTGTGAAATGTTGAAGACACAAGGGTGGAGTTGTGCTGATGGGAGGGCGGGAAAGCAAGCGGTGAATGCCAGAAGGAGGATAACGTAAGAGGATACCCGCATCATATACTTTCAGTGCCGTCACTGGCCAAGGGTGCAACCATGCCACTGCCAACAATATCCTGCATTGTCTCCTCCAAGGGGGTGAGGTGAGGCTAGGAATGGGAGATGTGCAACATCATTGGTGCAGATTGTTGGTAGGTGAGTGACTGGGGGTTGTTCATTGAGCAGTGTGTGATTCTAATGGTGTCATTGGTAGGAGAAACATTCATTGACCTGGACTAGTAGTGTGGCATCATGAAGATTCTTTGGGCACTGGAGCCAGCTGGTGTGTTGACACTGCTAGCAGTGATGGCCTTAGTGATGTACTTTCACATCATCCTTTCTGGAGGGCCTTCTGACCTCTGTGGGTAGAGGGCTGGGCTTGCAGTGTTGACCCCATGCACAAAGCTGGAGTACTGAGTGTGAGACCCTTGGTTCCACTTCCCTAGCTTGCTGAGCCATTTGTGTTAGTGCTGAGGCCGTTTTCCCATTTGTTGAGGATAGGAAGGTAATTCAGCATTACCAGCTAGTTATTCACATTTGGAATTTCTTTTAAATATTGAATATTTCTTAAAAGGCAAAAAGGGCTGAAAAATGTATTGATTCACTGCAGTTTATCTTGTATTGCTTCGGTGTGCATGGCCCCTTTAAAATTCAGACCTCTTCACTGCCCACAATTCCTTGCGAGCTTCGCGCACAGAAACTTCATCCCGGATCCCTCCAGCAACGATACCAGGATGGCATTGCATGGAAGGTCATGTATTCACGCCGGTAGTGTCTCTCCACCATATTTCAGTGCCTCAGCTGGGATTCCATCCGCTCCCGTAGCCTTGTTGCTCTTGAGCTGTCTAATGGCTTTTTCTACCTCGTGTAGTGTTGGGGTTTTACTGAGGTGGTGGCGGGTAGCATACTGTGGGATGAACTCGAGAACACTCGATTCAAAGGCAGAGTCTCGATTGAGGAGATCTTCGAAGTGCTCCTTCCAGTGGGCCCTGACTGCCTCGGTGTCCTTGATGAGTGTTTTCTCGTTCTTGGCCAGCAGTGGGGTGGGGCCTTGGGTGTTTGGACCGTAGGTGGCCTTGAGTGCGATGAAGAATCCTCGCACATCATGGTTGCCAGCCAGCTGCTGTATCTCCTATGCTTTCTCCATCTACCACCTGTTCTTTAGGTCCTGGGTTTTTTGTTGGACCTCAGCCTTGAGCCGTCTGTAATGCTGATTTGCTGCTCCCGAGTTATGTTGTTGTTTAAGGCTCAGAAATGCCATGCCCTTGTGATCATTCTCATCAAACCAGTCCTGATGTTTCCTGGTTGAGTGACCGAGCGTCTCTTTGCAGGTACTGGTTATGGAGACCTGGAGGGCAGACCAAGCGCTGTGGGCATTCTGCGTTTCTGGGTCATCAAGGCACAGCAGGTTAGCTATGAGGCGATGACTGAATCGGGCTCTCTTAGATGGGTCTTTAAGTGCCCGCCATTGACTTTTTTGCAGCACTGCTTCTGCTGCCCCCTCCGCTTTGGGGCTATCTGGAGGGAGAAGAGCATGCTGGGAGATCTCAGTGATGCTGTGATCGTGACCATCTTTAAAAAAGGGGACAAGTTCGACTGCAACAACTACAGAGGAATCTCCCTGCTATCAGCCACTGGGAAAGTCGTCGCTAGAGTCCTCCTCAACCGTCTTCTCCCTGTGGCTGAGGAGCTCCTCCCAGAGTTACAGTGCGATTTCGTCCCCTATGGAGCACAACAGACATGATTTTTGCAGCGCAACAGTTGCAGGAAAAATGCAGGGAACAGTGCAGCCCTTATACATGTCCTTCTTTTTGACCTTACAAAGGACTTTGACACTGTCAACTGCGAGGGTCTATGGAGCGTCCTCCTGCATTTCGGATGCCCCCAAAAGTTCGTCACTATCCTCCGCCTGCTCCATGCCGACATGCAGGCCGTGATCCTTACCAACGGATCCATTACAGACCAAATCCATGTCCGGACTGGGGTCCAACAGGGTTGCATCATTGCCCCAACCCTCTTCTCAATCTTCCTCACTGCCATGCTCCACCTCACAGTCAACATGCTCCCCGCTGGAATGGAACTAAACTACAGAACCAGTGGGAACCTGTTTCACCTTCGCCATCTCCAGGCCAGGTCAAAGACCACCCCAATTTCTGTCGTCGAGCTACAGTATGCGAAAGACGTATGTGTCTGCGCACATACAGAGGCTGAACTCCAGGACATAGTTGACATATTTACTGAAGTGTACGAAAGCATGGGCCTTATGCTAAACATCCGTAAGACAAAGGTCCTCCACCAGCCTGTCCTCGCCGCACAGCACTGCCCCCCAGTCATCAAGATCAATGGTGCGGCCCTCGACAATGTGGACCATTTCCCATACCTCGGGAGCCTCTTATCAGCAAGAGCAGTCATTGATGACGAGATCCAACATCGCCTCCTGTGCGCCATTGCAGCCTTCGGCCGCCTGAGGAAAAGAGTGTTTGAAGACCAGCTCCTCAAAACTGTCACCAAGCTCATGGTCTACAGGGCTGTCGTAATACCCACCCTTCTCTATGGCTCAGAGACATGGGCCATGTACAGTAGACACCTCCAGTCGCTGGAGAAATACCACCAACGATGTCTACGCAAGATCCTACAAATCCCCTGAGAGGACAGACGCACCAATATTAGCGTCCTCGACCACGCCAACATCCCCAGCATTGAAGCACTGACCACACTTGATCAGCTCCGCTGGGCAGGCCTCATTGCCTCATTGTCCGCATGCCAGACACGAGACTCCCAAAGCAACCGCTATACTTGGAACTCTTTCACAGCATAGGAGCCAAAGGTGGGCAGAGCAAACGTTAAAAGGACACCATCAAAGCCTCCCTGATAAAGTGCAACATCCCCACTGACACCTGGGAGTCTCCGACCAAAGACCGTCTTAAGTGGAGGAAGTGCATCCGGGAGGGCGTTGAGCACCTCGACTCTCATCGCCGAGGGCATGCAGAAATCAAGCGCAAGAAAAGGAAAGAGTGAGCGACAAACCTGTCCCACCCACCCTTTCCCTCAAAGGCTATCTGTCCCACCTGTGACAGGGAGTTTGGTTCTCGTATTGGACTGTTCAGCCACCTAAGGACTCATTTTAACAGTGGAAGCAAGTCTTCCTCGATTCTGAGGGACTGCCTATGATGACGATGTATGGAAGGTGAGTGCTGCACCACCTATCTCCATGCCCCCAGACCAATTTCACTCGCTTAACTTTGTGGCCATATCCAGTAGCCGTGAACTACAGTTGCTGGTGACACTGGCAACTTTGGCGAACACAAGTGTTTCCTCCTCTGTGTTTCCCGTACTAGCATGCCTAAATCTCAATGAACACCAAGATTTAATAGTTTCTCATAAGTTAAAAAATATTCTGTTTTTCAATTCTTCCCACCTCACTGTTCCCTACCTATTTCTCTTTAATTTTTCTGCTTAACTTTCATAACTACAGAAGGCCCTTTGGGATTGGTCATTGTCCCAGAAACCATGATTACCGAAATGAAAAATCCTTGGATAACATATGTGTATGGTGCAGTGCATTGGTATTTGTGTATCTCAATTCCTTTCTCTTTATTTTCAGGCACGGATCTTGGAAAATGTTTCCCTGGCAAGCCTCTGCTTTCACCATCTGGATTTTATTATCAGGACCAGTGGATGGCAAAAACCTGTAACATTCAGCGCTTCGACACACCTGCAAGTATTACAGACTGCCTTCGAGGAAAAAAAGTTTTCATTTTTGGAGATTCCACTATACGCCAGTGGTTTGAATATTTGATAGGATTTGTGCCAGGTTAAGTTTAATTATTTCTCATTATCTATTTTCGTGTGATCTGCTTTATATTACGTATACTCCAGTCCAGATGCAGTTTTGTATACTTAGCAAGCGATTTTTTCTTCCTTGAACATGAATATATAGGTCGCCATTTCTACACAACACAACTGAAGCAACTGGAAAATGGAAATTTCCACAGGGTGAACGTTTTGCTGGAGGGAGCCCATTCTTGATATTCATGCCAGTGCACTCTGAGAAGATTATTACCAATAAAACATTCACATGGATCTTATTTTCATCACAAACCAGCAAATGTGATAACTATTAAAATAAAAATAGGCAGATTAAAACTAGTCAAACAGAAAGATTGGGAACTTGGGGAAACGAGAAGATTGGGAAAATTTTAAACAACAGCAAAGAATGACTAAAAAAGCAATAAAGAAAGGAAAGATAGATTACGAAGGTAAACTTGCGCAAAACATAAAAACAGATTGTAAAAGCTTTTACAGATATATAAAAAGGAAAAGAGTGACTAAAGTAAATGTCGGTCCCTTAGAAGATGAGAAGGGGGATTTAATAATGGGAAATGTGGAAATGGCTGAGACCTTAAACAATTATTTTGCTTCGGTCTTCACAGTGGAAGACACAAAAACCATGCCAAAAATTGCTGGTCACAGGAATGTGGGAAGGGAGGACCTTGAGACAATCACTATCACTTGGGGGGTAGTGCTGGACAGGCTAATGGGACTCAAGGTAGACAAGTCTCCTGGTCCTGATGAAATGCATCCCAGGATATTAAAAGAGATGGCGGAAGTTATAGCAGATGCATTCGTTAGAATCTAACAAAATTCTCTGGACTCTGGGGCGTTATCATCGGATTGGAAAGCAGCTAATGTAACGCCTCTGTTTAAAAAAGGGGGCAGACAAAAGGCAGGTAACTATAGGCCGGTTAGTTTAACATCTGTAGTGGGGAAAATGCTTGAAGCTATCATTAAGGAAGAAATAGCGAGACATCTAGATAGGAATAGTGCAATCAAGCAGACACAGCATGGATTCATGAAGGGGAAATCATGTTTAACTAATTTACTGGTATTCTTTGAGGATGGCGGGACTGACCTATCAAGAAAGACTGGATCAACTGGGCTTGTATTCACTGGAGTTCAGAAGAATGAGAGGGGACCTCATAGAAACATTTAAAATTCTGACGGGGTTAGACAGGTTAGATGCAGGAAGAATGTTCCCAATGTTGGGGAAGTCCAGAACCAGAGGTCACAGTCTAAGGATAAGGGGTAAGCCATTTAGGACCGAGATGCGGAGGAACTTCTTCACCCAGAGAGTGGTGAACCTGTGGAATTCTCTACCACAGAAAGTTGTTGAGGCCAATTCACTAAATATATTCAAAAAGGAGTTAGATGAGGTCCTTACTACTAGGGGGATCAAGGGGTATGGCGAGAAAGCAGGAATGGGGTACTGAAGTTGAATGTTCAGCCATGAACTCATTGAATGGCGGTGCAGGCTAGAAGGGCCGAATGGCCTACTCCTGCACCTATTTTCTATGTTTCTATGTTTCTATAACAAGCATGGTGGATAGAGGTGTACCGATGGATGTGGTGTATTTAGATTTCCAAAAGGCATTCGATAAGGTGCCACACAAAAGGTTACTGCAGAAGAGAGAGGTACACGGAGTCAGAGGAAATGTATTAGCATGGATAGAGAATTGGCTGGCGAACAGAAAGCAGAGAGTCGGGATAAATGAGTCCTTTTTGGGTTGGAAATCGGTGGTTAGTGGTGTACCACAAGGATCAGTGCTGGGACCACAACTGTTTACAATATACATAGATGACCTGGAAGAGGGGACAGAGTGTAGTGTAACAAAATTTGCAGATGTCACAAAGATTAGTGGGAAAGCAGGTTGTACAGAGGACACAGAGAGGCTGCAAAGAGCTTTGGATAGGTTAAATGAATGGGCTAAGGTTTGGCAGATGGAATACAATGTCGGAAAGTGTGAGGTCATCCACCTTGGGAAAAAAAACAGTAAAAGGGAATATTATTTGAATGGGGAGAAATTACAACATGCTGCGGTGCAGAGGGACCTGGGGGTCCTTGTGCATGAAACTCTTTTAGAGTCTACCTGCAAAACATAAAACATTTATCCGTGCCACCCGACCTGGATGACACACCAGACATTTACAAGGCCCTTTTTTTTGGGCACTAAAATCAAATTTTTTCCTTTTTCCAGTGCCCCCTATAAAAGGGAGGGGGGGGACACTAAAAGCACCGGCAATTAAAACAAATTAAACTTTAAAACGTAAAATCAAATTAAAATTTGGTTGCCGGGCGTGATGATGCACTCCAGTCCCTCCGGTGCCCACCTCTCGCGGAAGGCCGCGAGCGTACCGGTGGACACCGCGTGTTCCATCTCCAAGGACACCCTGGACCGGATGTAAGAGCGGAAGAGAGGCAGGCAGTCAGGTTGAACGACCCCCTCGACCGCCCGCTGCCTGGACCGGCTGATGGCACCCTTGGCCGTGCCCAGGAGCAGTCCTACGAGGAGGCCTTCGGACCTACCTGCTCCCCTCCGCACAGGGTGCCCAAAGATCAGGAGAGTGGGACTGAAGTGCAGCCAGAATTTCAGGAGCAGCCCCTTCAAATAATAAAACAGGGGCTGCAACCTTGTGCATTCCATAAAAACATGGAACACGGACTCTTCCAGACCGCAAAAATTGTAGGCGGCCTGGGAGTCCGTGAACCGGCTTAAAAATTTGTTGCACGGCACTGCTCCGTGCACCACCCTCCAGGCCAAGTCCCCAATGAATAGTGGGAGGACTCCCGCATAGAGTGCCCTCCATCGGGGACCCCCGCCTCCTCCGGACGGCAAGATGGTACGCCATGGCGTGTCCGGACGGCCGACGAGGATGGCAAAGTTGAGAGTGTGCAGGAGCAGCCCCTACATGAAACCCCTCCGCGCGGAACTGAAAGGCACGGAGGGGATTTCCCCGAGGCGGCTCAAGTTGTGAGGCGCCGGCCCCCGAGGGAGGTTCCGGGATTTGGCGCCAATGAGGAATTCCGTCCGGACGGGGGTCAGTTCGGACGGGATCTCCCCACATGCTTTAGCCTCCTCGATGCACCTAACGGAGTCAGGGCCCAAACCTGTTTTTAGCGACTCGATGGCTTCGGCCGCATGGCGGACATCGGCTGAATTTAGGCGCCGCGCCAGCGTGCCTGGCGCCATCCAGCCCGCTCCTCCACCATCGAGCATGTCCCTGACCCTGGTCACCTCACCAGCCACAGCCCTCTCTTCCGACCGCCACATAAAACCTCGGTCGTGGAGGTACGGATTCCCGAGCAGCAGCTCCTGCAGGACAGCCGCCACTCCAGCCGGCGGAGAGCTGCGCTTGGTGGAGACTTTGTTCCAGACCCTGATGAGGTCCCTGTAAAAGACAGGCAGCTACCGGAGGGCGGTCCTGACACCCCCCAAGTTCACAAACAGGAGCTGCGTGTCGTAGTTGAGGTCGCGCTGCTGGCGGAAGAAATACGTCGCCAGAGCACACCACCTCGGAGGGGGCTCGACGTAAAGGTATCTCTGCAGGGTCTGAAGACGGAAAGTCGCGAGCTGGGCGCTGAAGCACACCAACGACTGACCGCCCTCCTCAAGCGGGAGACTCAAGACCGCAGCAGAGACCCAGTGCTTCCTGTTGTTCCAGAAGAAGTCCACCAGCTTCTTCTGTATCTTGGCGACAAACGCAGGGGTAGGGGTCAAAGTGACCAGCCGGTACCACAACATTGCGGCCACCAGCTGGTTTATGACTAGCGCTCGACCCCTGTAGGACAGCACTCGGAGCAGTCCTGTCCAGCGCCCTAGGCGAGCGGCGACCTTGGCCTCCAGCTCCTGCCAGTTCGCCGGCCAGGCTCCCTCGTCGGGGCTAAGGTAGACTCCCAGATAGAGGAGATGGGTCGTGCTCCAGGCAAAAGGCCTGAGCTCCTCCGGCAGGGAGTCCACCCGCCACTGACCCACCAGGAGTCCGGAACATTTCTCCCAGTTGATTCTGGCGGAGGATGCGGCCGAGTAAATCTCTTGGCATTCACGCATCCTCCGCAGGTCAGCGGGATCCTCTACCGCGAGGAGCACGTCATCGGCGTAAGCCGAGAGGACGACCTCCACGCCTGGCCCGTGCAGAGCCGGTCCCGTCAACCTCGTCCGCAAGAGGCGCAGGAAAGGCTCCACGCAGATGGCATATAACTGGCCGGACATGGGGCATCCCTGGCGCACCCCTCTCCTAAAGCGAAGGGGCGCCGTCAAGGACCCGTTAACCTTAATCAGACACTCCGCGGCGGCGTACAAAAGTCGGATCCGGGCGACGAAATGCGTCCCGAACCCGAAAGCGCGCAGAGTTCCGAGCAGATAGTCGTGATCCACCCTGTCGAACGCCTTCTCTTCGTCGAGAGATAAGAAGGCGACCGACAGACCAGCCTCCTGGGAATGATGGATGAGGTCCCGGACCAGATGGATGTTGTCGTGGATTGTCCGGCCCGGGACCGTGTAGGACTGGTCCGGGTGGATCATGTGGTCCAGCACGGCACCAAGGCGAGCAGACATCGCCCTGGCGAAGATTTTGTAGTCCATGCTGAGGAGGGAGACCGGGCGCCAGTTCTTAAGGAGGCGGAGATTGCCCTTCTTAGGCAGCAGGACAATGACTGCCCTGCGCTAAGAGAGGGGCATCTCCCCGGTCGCCAGACTTTCCCCCAGGACCCGCGCGTAGTCACCCCCCAGGACGTCCCAGAACGCCCTGTGGAACTCCACGGTCAGCCCGTCCAGCCCCGGGGATTTTCCCCTCGAGAGCCGGTCGAGGGCACCGGTCAGCTCCGCCAGGCTTAGCGGAGCTTCCAGATTTTCGGCGCCCTCTGGGCTGACCTTCGGCAGGTCCTCCCACAAAACTCTACGCGCTTCCTCGCTGGACGGATCCGGAGGGAACAGAGCCCCGTAATATTCACGGGCCCTGTTGTTGACGCCCTCCGGATCCGAGACGAGAGAGCCGTCGTCGGCCAGCAGCGTCAAGAGCTGCTTACGGACACTCTGCCTTTTTTCCAGAGAGTAGAAGAAGGGGGAGCCGCGGTCCAGATCCCGCAGGAAGCGGATCCGCGACCTCACGAACGCGCCTCGGGACCCGACGAACTGCAGGTCCTTCAGCGCGGCCTTCTTCACTTCGTACACCGTCCGCAGGGCCGGGTCCTGGACGACTTGACCGAGACGGGATTCCAGGTCGAGCACCTCTTTTTCTAGGCGCCCGACTCTGGCTGCCCGCCTCTTGGTCGACCCCCTCGCGTACTCTTGACAGAAGCCGCGGACGTGAGCCTTGCCCACGTCCCACCATAGCCTCAAGGAGGGGAAGCCCCCCTGCTTCCTTCTCCAGTCGGACCAGAATCGACGGAACGAGTCCTGGAACCGCACGTCCTCCAGCAGCCGGTTGTTAAAGTGCCAGTACGCGGACCCCGTCCTCGCGCGGAGCGAAATGAGCTCCGCCCACACCAGGTGGTGGTCCGAACACGGCACCGGCCGCATGGAAGCCGCCGGGACGCAGGAAACGTACGCCTGAGACACGTAAAGGCGGTCGACTCTAGACCATCCTACTCCAGGCCTCACCCAAGTAAAGGCGCTGGAGTCGGGGTGGAGATTTCGCCAGACGTCCACCAAGTCGAAGGACCCGACCAGGTCCCTCAACTTCTCCATCGCCGTCATGCACTGCGGGGCACCGGAGCGGTCCCTCGCCTCGAGGGTGCAGTTAAAATCCACCCCGAGGACAATGCAGTCGCCGATGTCGACGGAGCCAAGGAGAGCGGACACCTCTTCAAAGAAGCGCGTTTGCTGCGGGCCAGGCTGAGGGGCGTACACGTTCACGAGATGGAGCGGCACGTCCCCCAGGCGAACCGTTACGTGCAGCAAGCGGCCTGGCACGGGCTCCTCGACCCCCAAGATCTCCGGCTGAAAATGCGGGGCCAACAAGATGGCCACCTCACTAGAAATGGCGGTGAGGTAGCTCATGCGGACCTCTCCTTGCCATTCCAGGAGCCACGTGGCTTCGTCTCCCGGAACGGTGTGGGTTTCTTGCAGGAAGCACACCGCATATTTCCCCTCCCGCAGGAGCGATAAATTGTCAAATCTACGGCGTGCCCCTCTGCCGCCGTTGATGTTGAGGCTGGCTGTGGTTATCTTCATGGCAAAAGCATAGTGCAACCTCTACCTTAACCTATTGTGGGGGGAGGAGCGGAGTCTTTTGTTGAACTCCACTCCCTCCGCAGCCCAGCGAGGAGTCCCTCGAGCTCGCGCTGCTCAAGGTGTTGCGCCTTTGTCAAGGGCCCGCCCGCGGCCAAGGTTTTAGCGGCGGCGCGGACAGACCCCTTGATCAGCTCCGGCTCGGACCATTTTTCCAGGGCCAGTCGGGCTTGGTTGCAGCGACCCCGGCTCTGGGCCAAAAAGTCCCGGAGTTCCTTTGCAGGAATGAGGATGGTCTCAGCGGCGGCCACGAGCAGATCCACCGCCTCGCTGGCGGTGGTCTCTAGATTTTCTCCCGCGTCCCCCACCGAGTCCCCGTCCTCCTCCGGGAGGTGGCCGCCAGCAGCCGGCCCATCGACCGCACAAGGTACGGCAAATGACCCGGCCGCTCCAACCGGCCCTGGTTCTGCCTCGATCCCACCCCCAGGATCGTCGGCAGAGGAGTCCCCACTAGGCTCTTTTAAAAATGGTGCTGGGTCGGGAAACGACAGCGGAAGGGGCTCCCCCTCCGCCCCCGGAACCGGGGAACAAGGAGAGACCCGGCCATAGGTAATCCCCAGGCCCTCCAAGTGCTCCAGCTCCAAAGCAGGGGGCGAGGGTGGGTGTTCCTCCCCCTCCCCGCTGCCACCCCTCGGCCCAGCATTTACAGTGTCATTAAAATTATTAAGAATTTGTGTTTCTTCCGGGTCGAGCAAATCCCGGGGGAAGTTGGATATTGGCTGGGCGGGCTCAGGTTCGGCCTTTTCGGCCCCGCCCGCCTCAGTCCCCGGGATGCCCGGCCCGGCGGCAATGTATTCCTCCGCGATCCCCACGCCCCCCACGACAGGCAGATCTTCCATGCCATCCCCGGGAGGCAGAGGCTGGGCAGCCTCGACTGTCTCACCCTCCCCGCGGACAGACTCCTCCCGCCTACGGCGCTGCTTGGGGGCGCTGGTGGGGGACGCGGGACACGCGGCGGGCACCGACTCCTCCGCGGAGGGATGTTGTTCCCTCTCCGCCTCAACGGAGCGGCGCCTCCTTTTGTTGCTGGGGGTGCACTGAGGCAGGGAGACCTCCATGTCTGCCGAGGCCTCCCACTCCGCCCCCCCCTTTTCCTTTTCTTGCCCGCGCCCGGGCCCCTCTGTGGTGTTGTTCAAGGGCTCGGGCACGGGCTCAGGGCACCCCGCGCTCGCCGGTGACTGGGTTGGGCCGAGCGCGGTGGTCAAACTTTCTGACGCACTGAGGGGGACCCGCCTCTAGATGTTTCGCCTTGTTCCGCGCCTTCTTTCCGGTCAGACGCTCTCCCTCCCCCCCCGCCGGAGTCCCTGAAAACAAAGGCCTCCGACGATGCCCGCGCACCTACGGCTCCCGGCACGCGGACGCAACTAGGGGGAAGGGTGGCGGCGGCGCCAGCCTTGGCCGCCTTCGGTGGTTTGGCGGCCTTGGAGGCGGGGCAGTTCTTACGAACATGCCCCACCTCCCTACAGGCATGGCATCGCACGCCGTCCGACGTCCAGAAGACGCGGTAGGCAGTCCCCTCGTGCACCACATTAAAATGCCCTTCCGTCGTGTCCTCCCGCGCCAACCAGACAAAGAGCTGGCGGCGGAAGGAGAACACGTGGCGCAGGCTGTTCTCCCTGAGGCCGAGCGGTATAGGGTTGATGCCCGACCTTACCTCCCCCAGTTGGTGTAGGTGAGGGAGGAGGAGCTCAGCAGGAACAAAGGGCGGGACGTTTGACACGATGACCCTCTGCGCGGTGGCCTCGAGAGGGTCCACCGGCAGGAACGTCCCGCCCACCGTGAGCCCCTTTTCGAGGGCCAGGGACACCCCCGCTCCGGCCCCAGGAAGAACACGGCCTTCCCAGACATCTTGGAGGCTGCGACAATGGCCGAGGGGCCGACTACCCCAACCATCGCCCGCACGCACTCCTCGATGCTCATTGTGGGGTGAGTGTAGCTCTTGACCCCGTGTTTCTTCATTATTAGTGCAAAAGGTGGCAGGGCAGCGGGTGGCGCAGGAGGTGCCATGGATGTGGACACCGCCTGCGCATATGTCCTTGCTGGCCCCGCCACCGGCGTGGATGGGGTCGCCATCACGGGGTCCCTTTAAGGGCTACACCCACCCCAAAGTCACATGCCTTAATGGTCTTGGTTGGCCTCGTTTAATATGACTGAGCAGAGGAGCACTTAACGAGGCACACCTCTCCCCTAGTTGGCAATTGGGGAGGGGCCTTGCTCCCTCTGCTCAGTTGTCTCAATTGTTTTTTTTTTCCAATTTGGGAGGAAGGGCTCTCAGAGAGAGAGGGGAGAAACAGAGAGTAACAGAGAAAGAGAGAGGGGGGTGGGAACGGGGGGGGAACTGCGAGGGCAGGTCTCCCCTCGCAGCTGTGGGTGGGTTCAATCCCCAGATGGCAAAACACAAATAGTCTTTGGGGTGGTCTTCGGGTGAGGGGAGAAGATGTCTTCACCTGGGGCAGCTAGAGCCACCCAGGCACACACTCCCAACGATGTTTAACGGGTGATTGAAGAAATCTTCAGCCTGGTAGCTCCAGCTACCCCAGGCTAGGCAATGGGGGGGGGTTCAATTGTGTGTGGGGCCAAGTTATAAGCAAGGCCCCCACACACACTATCCACACACACACACCCCCCGCGATGTTCCGGCCCTCAGTGGTCTTCTTTCCTCCCCCCCACCGATACAACAAAGTCTATTGGGGACTGCACCAATACACCCACCTGTAGAATAGTAGAGTCTCCCTCCTTCCACACTGGATGTTGTTGTTGGTCTTTCCCCCTCTCTCCAACTCTTTGTAGAAATGGTAAAAAAAAAAGTTTTCTGCTTTCCTCCTCTCCCTCCGGGTGAAAGTTGGTGGGAAGCCCCTTCCTTCCTTCCTTCTCTTCCTGGGCTAATTCACAGGCCCAGCCAGGAGCAAAAGCAGGAGCTCCTCTCCTCACTGCTCACTCAGCCAACTGAGCAGGACACGCCTCCACTGCTCCACCATTGGTGCATGAAACTCTTTTAGAGTCTACCTGCGAAAACATAAACATTAAACTGTGCCACCCGACCTGGGTGACACACCAGACATTTACAAGGCCCTTTTTTCCTTTTTTTTGGTTTTTTTTTTTGTGTTTTTTGTTTTTTTTTTGTTTTTTTTTTTGGGCACTAAAATCACAATTTCTCCGGTGCCCCCTATAAAAGGGAAGGGGGACACTAAAAGCACCGGCAATTAAAACAAATTAAACTTTAAAACGTAAAATCAAATTAAAATTTGGTTGCCGGGCGTGATGATGCACTCCAGTCCCTCCGGTGCCCACCTCTCGCGGAAGGCCGCGAGCGTACCGGTGGACACCGCGTGCTCCATCTCCAAGGACACCCTGGACCGGATGTAAGAGCGGAAGAGAGGCAGGCAGTCAGGTTGAACGACCCCCTCGACCGCCCGCTGCCTGGACCGGCTGATGGCACCCTTGGCCGTGCCCAGGAGCAGTCCTACGAGGAGGCCTTCGGACCTACCCGCTCCCCTCCGCACAGGGTGCCCAAAGATCAGGAGAGTGGGACTGAAGTGCAGCCAGAATTTCAGGAGCAGCCCCTTCAAATAATAAAACAGGGGCTGCAACCTCGTGCATTCAATAAAAACATGGAACACGGACTCCTCCAGACCGCAGAAATTGCAGGCGGCCTGGGAGTCCGTGAACCGGCTTAAAAATTTGTTGCACGGCACTGCTCCGTGCACCACCCTCCAGGCCAAGTCCCCGATGAATAGTGGGAGGACCCCTGCGTAGAGTGCCCTCCATCGGGGACCCCCGCCTCCTCCGGACGGCAAGATGGTGCGCCATGGCGTGTCCGGACGGCCGGCGAGGATGGCAAAGTTGAGGGTGTGCAGGAGCAGCCCGTACAGGAAACCCCTCCGCGCGGAACTGAAAGGCACGGAGGGGATTTCCCCGAGGCGGCTCAAGTTGTGAGGCGCCGGCCCCCGAGGGAGGTTCCGGGGTTTGGCGCCGATGAGGAATTCCGTCCGGACGGGGGTCAGTTCGGACGGGATCTCCCCACATGCTTGAGCCTCCTCGATACACCTAACGGAGTCAGGGCCCAGAGCTGTTTTTAGCGACTCGATGGCATCGGCCGCGCGGCGGACGTTGGCAGAATTTAGGCGCCGCGCCAGCGTGACTGGCGCCATCCAGCCCGCTCCTCCGCCATCGAGCAGGTCCCTGACCCTGGTCACCTCACCAGCCACAGCCCTCTCTTCCGACCGCCACATGAAGCCTCGGCCGTGGAGGTACGGATTCCCGAGCAGCGGTTCCTGCAGGACGGCCGCCACTCCAGCCGGCGGAGAGCTGCGCTTGGTGGAGACTTTGTTCCAGACCCTGATGAGTTCCCTGTAAAAGACAGGCAGCTCCCGGAGGGCGGTCCTGGCACCCCCCAAGTTCACAAACAGGAGCTGCGTGTCATAATTGAGGTCGAGCTGCTGGCGGAAGAAATACCTCGCCAGAGCACACCACCTAGGAGGGGGCTCGACGTAAAGGTATCTCTGCAGGGTCTGAAGACGGAAAGTCGCGAGCTGGGCGCTGACGCACACCAACGACTGACCGCCCTCCTCAAGCGGGAGACTCAAGACCGCGACAGAGACCCAGTGCTTCCTGTTGTTCCAGAAGAAGTCCACCAGCTTCTTCTGTATCTTGGCGACAAACGCAGGGGGAGGGGTCAAAGTGACCAGCCGGTACCACAGCATTGCGGCCACCAGCTGGTTTATGACTAGCGCTCGACCCCTGTAGGACAGCACTCGGAGCAGTCCTGTCCAGCGCCCTAGGCGAGCGGCGACCTTGGCCTCCAGCTCCTGCCAGTTCGCCGGCCAGGCTTCCTCGTCGGGGCTAAGGTAGACTCCCAGATAGAGGAGATGGGTCGTGCTCCAGGCAAAAGGCCTGAGCTCCTCCGGCAGGGAGTCCACCCGCCACTGACCCACCAGGAGTCCGGAACATTTCTCCCAGTTGATCCTGGCGGAGGACGCGGCCGAGTAAATCTCCTGGCACTCACGCATCCTCCGCAGGTCAGCGGGATCCTCTACCGCGAGGAGCACGTCATCGGCGTAAGCCGAGAGGACGACCTCCACGCCCGGCCCTTGCAGAGCCAGTCCCGTCAACCTCGTCCGCAAGAGGCGCAGGAAAGGCTCCACGCAAACGGCGTATAACTGGCCGGACATGGGGCATCCCTGGCGCACCCCTCTCCTAAAGCGAAGGGGCGCCGTCAAGGACCCGTTAACCTTAATCAGACACTCCGCGGCGGCGTACAAAAGTCGGATCCGGGCGACGAAATGCGTCCCGAACCCGAAAGCGCGCAGAGTTCCGAGCAGATAGTCGTGATCCACCCTGTCGAACGCCTTCTCTTGGTCGAGGGATAGGAAGGCGACCGACAGACCAGCCTCCTGGGAGCAATGGATGAGGTCCCGGACCAGATGGATGTTGTCGTGGATTGTCCGGCCCGGGACCGTGTATGACTGGTCGGGGTGGATCATGTGGTCCAGCACGGCACCAAGGCGAGCAGACATCGCCCTGGCGAAGATTTTGTAGTCCGTGCTGAGGAGGGAGACCGGGCGCCAGTTCTTAAGGAGGCGGAGATCGCCCTTCTTAGGCAGCAGGACGATGACTGCCCTGCGCCAAGAGAGGTGCATCTCCCCGGTCGCCAGACTTTCCCCCAGGACCCGCGCGTAGTCGCTCCCCAGGACGTCCCAGAACGCCCTGTGGAACTCCACGGTCAGCCCGTCCAGCCCCGGGGATTTTCCCCTCGAGAGCCGGGCGAGGGCACCGGTCAGCTCCGCCAGGCTTAGCGGAGCTTCCAGATTTTCGGCGCCCTCCGGGCCGACCTTCGGCAGGTCCTCCCACAAAACTCTACGCGCTTCCTCGCTGGACGGATCCGGAGAGAACAGAGCCCCGTAATATTCACGGACCCTGTTGTTGACGCCCTCCGGATCCGAGACGAGAGAGCCGTCGTCGGCCAGCAGCGTCAAGAGCTGCTTACGGACACTCTGCCTTTTTTCCAGCGAGTAGAAGAAGGGGGAGCCGCGGTCCAGATCCCGCAGGAACCGGATCCGCGACCTCACGAACGCGCCTCGGGACCCGACGAGCTGCAGGTCCTTCAGCGCGGCCTTCTTCGCTTCGTACACCGTCCGCAGGGCCGGGTCCTGGACGACTTGACCGAGACGGGCTTCCAGGTCGAGCACCTCTTTTTCTAGGCGCCCGACTCTGGCCGCCCGCCTCTTGGTCGACCCCCTCGCGTACTCTTGACAGAAGACGCGGACGTGAGCCTTGCCCACGTCCCACCATAGCCTCAAGGAGGGGAAGCCCCCCTGCTTCCTTCTCCAGTCGGACCAGAATCGACGGAACGAGTCCTGGAACCGCACGTCCTCCAGCAGCCGGTTGTTAAAGTGCCAGTACGCGGACCCCGTCCTCGCGCGGAGCGAAGCGAGCTCCGCCCACACCAGGTGGTGGTCCGAACACGGCACCGGCCGCATGGAGGCCGCCGGGACGCAGGAAACGTACGCCCGAGACACGTAAAGGCGGTCGACTCTAGACCATCCAACTCCAGGCCTCACCCAAGTAAAGGCGCTGGAGTCGGGGTGGAGATTTCGCCAGACGTCCACCAAGTCGAAGGACCCGACCAGGTCCCTCAACTTCTCCATCGCCGTCATGCACTGCGGGGCACCGGAGCGGTCCCTCGCCTCGAGGGTGCAGTTAAAATCCCCCCCGAGGACAATGCAGTCGCCGACGTCGACGGAGCCAAGAAGAGCGGACACCTCTTCAAAGAAGCGCGTTTGCTGCGGGCCGGGATGAGGGGCGTACACGTTCACGAGATGGAGCGGCACGTCCCCCAGGCGAACCGTTACGTGCAGCAAGCGGCCTGGCACGGGCTCCTCGACCCCCAAGATCTCCGGCTGAAAATGCGGGCCCAGCAAGATGGCCACCCCACTAGAAATGGCGGTGAGGTGGCTCATGCGGACCTCTCCTTGCCATTCCAGGAGCCACGTGGCTTCGTCTCCCGGAACGGTGTGGGTTTCTTGCAGGAAGCACACCGCATATTTCCCCTCCCGCAGGAGCGAAAAATTGTCAAATCTACGGCGTGCCCCTCTGCCGCCGTTGATGTTGAGGCTGGCTATGGTTATCTTCATGACAAAAGCATAGTGCAACCTCTACCTTAACCTATTGTGGGGGAGGGAGCGGAGTCTTTTGTTGAACTCCGCTCCCTCCGCAGCCCAGCGAGGAGTCCCTCGAGCTCGCGCAGCTCAAGGTGCTGCTCCTTTGTCAAGGGCCCGCCCGCGGCCAAGGTTTTAACGGCGGCGCGGACGGACCCCTTGATCAGCTCCGGCTCGGACCATTTATCCAGGGCCAGTCGGGCTTGGTCGCGGCGACCCCGGCTCTGGGCCAAAAAGTCCCGGAGTTCCTTTGCAGGAACGAGGAGGGCCTCAGCGGCGGCCGCGAGCAGATCCACCGCCTCCCTGGCGGTGGTCTCTAGGTCTTCACCCGCGTCCCCCACCGAGTCCCCGTCCTCCTCCGGGAGGTGGCCGCCAGCAGCCGGCCCATCGACCGCACAAGGTACGGCAAATGAACCGGCCACTCCAACCGGCCCTGGCACTGCCCCGATCCCACCCCCAGGATCGTCGGCAGAGGAGTCCCCACTGGGCTCTTTTAAAAATGGTGCTGGGTCGGGAAATGACAGCGGAAGGGGTTCCCCCTCCGCCCCAGGAACCGGAGAACAAGGAGAGACCCGGCCATAGGAAATCCCCAGGCCCTCCAAGTGCTCCAGCTCCAAAGTAAGGGGCGAGGGTGGGTGTTCCTCCCCCTCCCCGCTGCCACCCCCCGGCCCAGCATCTACAGTTTCATTAAAATCAATATCTTTTGTTTCTGCCGGGTCGAGCAACTCCCGGGGGAAGTTGGGTAATAGCTGGGCGGGCTCAGGTTCGGCCTTTTCGGCCTCGCCCGCCTCAGTCCCCGGGACGCCCGGCCCGGCGGCTACGCATTCCTCCGCGGTCCCCACGCCCCCCACGACAGGCAGATCTTCCACTCCATCCCCGGGAGGCAGAGGCTGGGCAGCCTCAACTGTCTCACCCTCCCCGGGGAAAGACTCCTCGCGCCTGCAGCGCAATTTGGGGGCGCTGGTGGGGGACGCGGGACACGCGGCGGGCACCGCCTCCTCCGCGGAGGGATGTTGTTCCCCCTCCGCCTCATTGGGGCGGTGCCTCTTTTTGTTCCTGGGGGCGCGCGGAGTCAGGGAGACCTCCATGTCTGCCGAGGCCTCCCGCTCCGCCCCCCCCTTTTCCTTTTCTTGCCCGCGCCTGGGCCCCTCTGTGGTGGTATTCAAGGGCCCGGGCACGGGCTCGGGGCACCCCGCGCTCGCCGGTGACTGGGTTGGGCTGAGCGCGGTGGTCAGACTTTCCGGCGCACCGAGGGGACCCGCCTCTAGATGTTTCTCCTTCTTCCGCGCCTTCTTTCCGCTCGGACGCTCTCCCTCCCCCCCGCCGGAGGCCCTGAAAACAAAGGCCTCCGACGATGCCCGCGCACCCATGGCTCCCGGCACGCGGACGCAACTAGGGGGAGGGGTGGCGGCAGCGCCAGCCTTGGCCGCCTTCGGTGGTTTGGCGGCCTTGGAGGCGGGGCAGTTCTTACGAACATGCCCCACCTCCCTGCAGGCATGGCACCGCACGCCGTCCGACGTCCAGAAGACGCGGTAGGCAGTCCCCTCGTGCACCACATTAAAGTGCCCTTCTGTCACGTCCTCCCGCGCCAGCCGGACAAAGAGCTGGCGGCGGAAGGAGAACACGTGGCGCAGGCTGTTCTCCCTGAGGCCGAGCGGTATGGGGTTGATCCCTGACCTTACCTCCCCCAGTTGTTGTAGGTGAGGGAGGAGGAGCTCAGCGGGAACAAAGGGCGGGACGTTCGACACGATGACCCTCTGCGCGGTGGCCTCGAGAGGATCCACCGGCAGGAACGTCCCGCCCACCGTGAGCCCCTTTTCGAGGGCCAGGGACACCGCCCGCTCCGACCCCAGGAAGAAAACAGCCTTCCCAGACATCTTGGAGGCTGCGACAATGGCCGAGGGGCCGACTACCCCAGCCATCGCCCGCACGCACTCCTCAATGCTCATTGTGGGGTGAGTGTAGCTCTTGACCCCGTGTTTTCTAGTAATTAATCTAAATGGTGGCAGGGCAGCGGGTGGCGCAGGAGGTGCTGTGGAAGCGGTTGCCACCTGCGCATACGTCCTTGCTGGCCCTGCCACCGGCGTGGATGGGGTCGCCATCACGGGGTCCCTTTAAGGGCTACACCCACCCCAAAGTCACAGGCCTTAATGGTCTTTAATGGCCTCTTATGTTCACTGAGCAGAGGAGCCCTTAACGAGGCACCTCTCCCCTCGTTGACAATTGGGGAGAGGCCTTGCTCCCTCTGCTCAGTTGTCTTAATTGGTTTTTTTTTTAAAATTTGGAAGGAAAGGGTTCTCAGAGAGAGAGGGGAGAAACAGAGTAGCAGAGAAAAGAGAGAGGGGGGTGGGAAGGGGGGGGGGGCTGCGAGGGCAGGTCTCTCCTCGCAGCTGTGGGTGGGTTCAATCCCCAGATGGCAAAACACAAATAGTCTTTGGGGTGGTCTTCGGGTGAGGGGAGAAGATGTCTTCACCTGGGGCAGCTAGAGCCACCCAGGCACACACTCCCAACGATGTTTAACGGGTGATTGAAGAAATCTTCAGCCTGGTAGCTCCAGCTACCCCAGGCTAGGCAATGGGGGGGGGTTCAATTGTGTGTGGGGCCAAGTTATAAGCAAGGCCCCCACACACACTATCCACACACACACACCCCCCGCGATGTTCCGGCCCTCAGTGGTCTTCTTTCCTCCCCCCCACCGATACAACAAAGTCTATTGGGGACTGCACCAATACACCCACCTGTAGAATAGTAGAGTCTCCCTCCTTCCACACTGGATGTTGTTGTTGGTCTTTCCCCCTCTCTCCAACTCTTTGTAGAAATGGTAAAAAAAAAAGTTTTCTGCTTTCCTCCTCTCCCTCCGGGTGAAAGTTGGTGGGAAGCCCCTTCCTTCCTTCCTTCTCTTCCTGGGCTAATTCACAGGCCCAGCCAGGAGCAAAAGCAGGAGCTCCTCTCCTCACTGCTCACTCAGCCAACTGAGCAGGACACGCCTCCACTGCTCCACCATTGGTGCATGAATCCCAAAAAGTTAGTATGCAGGTGCAGCAGGTAATCAGGAAGGCGAATGGAATGTTGGCCTTCATTGCGAGAGGGATGGAGTAAAAAAGCAGGGAGGTCCTGCTGTAACTGTATAGGGTATTGGTGAGGCCACTCCTGGAGTACTGCGTGCAGTTTTGCTCACCTTACTTAAGGAAGGATATACTGGATTTGGAGGGGGTACAGAGACGATTCACGAGGCTGATTCCGGAGATGAGGGGGTTATCTTATGATGATAGATTGAGTAGACTGGGTCTTTACTCGTTGGAGTTCAGAAGGATGAGGGGTGATCTTATAGAAACATTTAAAATAATGAAAGGGATAGACAAGATAGAGGCAGAGAGTTTGTTTCCACTGGTCGGGGAGACTAGAACTAGGGGGCACAGCCTCAAAATACGGGGGAGCCAATTTAAAACCGAGTTGAGAAAGAATTTCTTCTCCCAGAGGATTGTGAATCTGTGGAATTCTCTGCCCAAGGAAGCAGTTGAGGCTAGCTCATTGAATGTATTCAAGTCACAGATAGATAGATTTTTAACCAATAAGGGAATTAAGGGTTACGGGGAGCGGGCGGGTAAGTGGAGCTGAGTCCACGGCCAGATCAGCCATGATCTTGTTGAATGGCGGAGCAGGCTCGAGGGGCGAGATGGCCTACACCTGTTCCTAATTCTTATGTTCTTATGTTCTTATGTTCTTATGGTGTTCCTATACAACTGTTGGCCTTGTCCTTTAAGGTGATAGGGGTCGCGGGTTTAGGAGGTGCTGTCGAAGAAACCTTGGCGAGTTTCTACAGTACATCTTGTCGATGGTGCGCACTGCAGGCATGCTGCGCCAGTGGTGGAAGGGATGCCAGTCAAGTGGGCTGCATTATCCTGGATGGTGTCGAGCTTCTTGAGTGTTTTTGAAGCTGCACTCATCCAGGTAGGTGGAGCATATTCCATCACACTCCTGACTTGTGCCTTATAAATGGTGGAAAAGCTTTGGGGAGTCAGGAGGTGAAACAATTGCCGCAGAATCATCATCATCATAGGCAGTCCATCGAAATCGAGGAAGACTTGCTTCCACTCTAAAAGTGAGTTCTCAGGTGACTGAACAGTCCAATACGGGAATTACAGGCTCTGTCACAGGTGGGACAGACAGTGGTTGAAGGAAAGGTGGGTAGGGAGTCTGCTTTGCCGCATACTTCTTCCGCTGTCTGCGCTTGTATACTGCATGCTCTCGGCGACAAGACTCGAGGTGCTCAGCGCCCTCCCGGATGCTCTTCCTCTACTTTGGGTGGTCTTGGGCCAGTGACTCCCAGATGTCAGTGGGGATGTTGCACTTTATCAAGAGGCTCCGAGGGTGTCCTTGAAACATTTCCTCTGCCCACCTGGGGCTCGTTTACCATGTAGGAGTTGCGAATAGAGCAATTGCTTTGGGAGTCTCGTGTTGGTCATGCGGACGATGTGGCCCGCCCAACAGAGTTGGTTGAGTATGGTCAGTGCATTAATGCTGGGGATGTTGGCCTGATTGAGAACACTGACATTGGTGCGTCTATCCTCCCAGGGGATTTGCAGGATCTTGCGGAGGCAGAGTTGGTGATATTTCTTCAGCCTTTGACCTACTGTTGAAACCACAGTTTACTTTCTGGCCAATGGTGACCGCCCAGAATGTTGATGTTGGGGGATTCGGCAGTGGTAATGCCGTTGAATGTCAAGGAGCGGTGGTTAGGCACTCCCTCTTTTTGGAGCTAGTCATTGCCTGGCACTTGTGTGGCGCTAATGTTACTTGCCACTTATCAGTCCAAACCTGAATGTTGTCCAGGACTTTCTGCATGTGGGCATGGATTGCTTCAATATCAGAGGAGTTGCAAATGGAACTCAACACTGTGCAATCATCAGCGAACATCCCCACTTCTGACCCTATTATGGAAGGGAGGTCATTGCGAAAGCAGCTGAAGATGGTTGGGCCTTGGACACTGCCCTGAGGAACTCCTGCTGTGATGTGCTGGGGCTGTGATGATTGACCTCCAACAAGCACAACCATCTTCCTTTGTGCTAGGTAGGACTCCAGACAGTGAAGTGTCTTTCCCCGAATTCCTAATCTTAATAGGGCTCCTTGGTGCCACACTCCATCAAATGCTGCTTTGACGTCACCTCACTTCTGGAATTCAGCTCTTTAGTTCAAGTAATGAAATCCGGAGCCGAGTGGTCCTGCCGGAACCCAAACTGAGCAGGTTATTGGTGAGTAAGTGCCGCTTGATAGCAATGTTGACGACAGCTTTCATCACTTTGCTGATGATTGAGAGTAGATTGATGCAGAGTTAATTGACCGGATTGGATTTGTCCTGCATTTTATGGAAAGGACATACCTGGGCTGTTTTCCACAACGTAGGGTAGATACCAGTGTTGTAGTTGTATTGGCACCTGGGAATCCCTGGCCCAAGACTGTCCAAAATGGAGGAAGAGCATCCGGGAGGGCGCTGAGCACCTCGAGTCTCGTCGCCAAGAGCATGCAGAAATCAAGCGCAGACAGCGGAAGGAGCGTACGGCAAACTGGTCTCCCCACCCACCCTTTTCTTTAATGACTGTCTGCCCCACCTGTGACAGAGACTGTAATTCCTATATTGGACTGTACAGCCACCTGAAAACTCACTTTTAGGGTGGAAGCAAGTCTTGCTCGATTTCGAGGGACTGCCAATGATGATGATGTTTGGAACAGCTTGGCAAGAGATGCAGCTAGTTCTGGAGCACAAGTCTTCAGCACGAGAGTCGGAATGTTTTCGGGGTCCATAGCCTTTGCTGTATCCCAGTGCGCTCAGCCATTTCTTGGTATCATGTGGAGTGAATCGAATTGGCTGAAGATTGGTTTCTATGATGGTAGGAACCTCAGGAGGAGGCTGAGATGGATCATCCACTGGAACTTCTGGCTGAAGATGGTTGCAAACATGTCAGCCTTGTCATTTACACTCCAGTGTTGGACTCTGCCATTATTGAACCTGGAGCCTGAGTTCATGGAGCCGCCACCTCCCGTTAGTTGTTTAATGGTCAACCGCCATTCATGACTGGATGTGGTAGGACTGCAGAGTTTTGATCTGATTCATTGGTTGAGGGATCGCTAAGCTCTATCTATAGCATGCTGCTTCCGTTGTTTAGCATGCATGTAGTCCTGTGTTGCAGCTTCCCCAGGTTGGCACCTCATTTTTAGGTACATCTGGTGCTGCCTCATTGGACCAGTTTTGGTCACATGGCTTGATGGTAATGGTAGAGTGAGGGAATACCGGGCCATGAGTTTACAGAATATGGTGGAATACAATTCTGCTGCTGTTGATGGCCCACAGCTTCTTATGCCCAGTTTTGAGCTGCTAGATCTGTTCTGAATCTATTCAATTTAGCATGGTGTTAGTGCCACCTTTTGACCTTAGTGACGGAGGGTGTGCTCGGTGTGAAGATTGGATTTCGTCTCCACAATGACTGTGCGGTGATCACTGCAACCAATACTGTCATGGACAGATGCATCTGCAACAGATAGATTGGTGAGGACGAGGTCAAGTAGGTTTTTCCTTTGCGTTGGTTCTCTCACCACCTGCTGCAGGCCCAGTCTGGCAGCTATAAGAACATAAGAAGTAGGAGCAGAAGTAGGTCATACGGCCCCTTGAGCCTGCTCCGCCATTCAATAAGATCATGGCTGATCTGATCATGGATTCAGCTCCCCTTCTCTGCCCGCTCCCCATAACCCCTTATCCGCGTATCATTTAAGAAACTGTCCATTTCTGTCTTAAATCTATTAATGTCCCAGCTTCCACAGCTCTCTGAGGCAGCGAATTCCACAGATTTACAACCCTCTGAGAGAAGAAATTTCTCCTCATCTCTTTTGAATGGGCGGCTCCTTATTCTAAGATCATGCCTTCTAGTTCTAGTCTCCCCCATCAGTGGAAACATCCTCTCTGCATCCACCTTGTCAAGCCCCCTCATAATCTTATACATTTTGATAAGATCACCTCTCATTCTTCTATGTCCTTCAGGACTCGGCCAGCTTGGTCAGCAGTGGTGGTACCGAGTCACTCTTGCTGATAGACATTGAAGTCCCCCATCCAGAATACATTCTGTGCCCTTGCTACCCTCAGTGTTCCTTCCAAATAATGTTCAACATGGAAGAATACTAATTCATCAGCTGAGGGAGGGCGGTATGTGGTAATCAGCAGGGAGTTTCCTTGCCATGTTTGACTTGAACCGATGAGATTTAATGTGGCCCAGAGTCAATGCTAAGGACTCCCAGGGCCACTCCCTCCTGACTTTATACCACTGTCCCGTCATCTCTGCTGGATCTGTCCTTCTGGTGGGACAGGCCATACCCAGGGATGGTGATGGAAGATTCTGGGATGTTGGCTGAAACTAGCAGGATGTGAAAAATCAAATTGTTAAAATAATTTTGAAGTTGGTTCCAGCTGCTCTAATCACATTCACAAATGACATCCTCTTTGAATGAGACTATGGTAAATTATCCTTCCTTATTCTTCTCACCCTCTCTACACCCTTTCATACTGATGTCCAACCCATCTCCCAACCCCCTTGAGAACATCTGCTCTGAGAGACCACCCTTACTTGGTTCCACTCTTACCTATCTAATTATAGCCAGTGCATTTCCAGCAATGTCTACTCTACCCAATCTTCATATTTAACTCCGGAGTCTCCCAACGCCTTATCCTTGACCATCTCAACTTCCTCATCTACATGATGCCGCATGAAGACATGGGGCCAGCTTCCACGTGTATGTTGATGACAGCCATCCCGACCTCTGTAACAGCTCTTGCAACTTCTCTGCTGCCTCTGCTTATCTGGCATCAGTCCTGAATGAATTGCATTTTGTTCCACTTAAACATTGGGAAGTCTGAAGCCATTTCCTTCGGCTACTTCCACAAAACTCCATATTGTTGCCATCTATCTCATCTCCCTGCCCGACCACTGTCTCAGGTTGAAGCAGACTGTTGGCACTCTGTATGACCCAAAACTGAAAGTCCAACCACACATCCCCCCCATCACAAAGACTGCCTATTTCTACCTCAGCAACATCTCCCCTGCTTTAACCCATCTGCTGCCAAAACACTCATCCATTCCTTTGTCACCTCCAAATTCTATTCTACCAATGCCCTCTTGGCAATGCACACACCCACTCGGCCGAGTGGTTCTTAGCCCTTCTGTTTACCTATTTGTGAGAGTGCTTCCTGCGTAACTGCTGGTTCCCATCCACTTTCAGCTCCTCCAGAAATGTGCTGCCCTGTCCTAACTCACACTAAGTTCCACTCAATCATTACCCCTGTGCTCATTGACATTTCTTGGCTTCCGATCCAACAATTACCTCGAATTTGAAATTCTAATCACTGTGTTCAAATCCCTTCATGGCCTCCTCTAATCTTATCTCTGTAACCTTCTCCATCCCTAAACTCTCCTAGAAATCTGTACTCCTCTGGCTTCTTGTGCATCTCCCACTCCCTTCACCCCACCATTGGCAGCATTGCCTTCAGAATCAAGGCCCAAATTCAGCCATTTCCTCCCTAAACCTCTCTGCCACTCCACTTCCCTCTCATCCTTTGTAAAACTCTTTAAACCCCACCTCTTTCACCAAACATTTGGTCACCACCCTAATATCTCCTTTGTCTCAGTAATTTTTGCCTGACTACAAGTATTGGCTTAGGAGGTTTTTTGTCTGTTAAAGTCACTATATGACTGTGGGTTGTTTTCACCTATCTGAAAAAGTCCCTTCCTCTGGCCATGCTCCCTCTGATGTGTATTATCTCTTGTTTGGGGAGGGTGGAGGCCCCATCCTAAAGAATGCCCTGCAGAAACTGCCCCATCCAACTACAAGGCCTCCTATATCATGTATCCACTTGCTTGCCCACCTCCAGTGCATTGTTCTGCTCTGGGTGCCTCCGAATCTGATAGCTGACACGGCCCTTGAGCCTGAATGGTTCTTACAGATGTGACTTTAGTTTTGATGCACTGACATTCTCAATGATCGGTTATTTCATGGCTAATAATAATTATCTGCAGAATTATGACAGCATCATCTGACATCTTTTGTTTTAGATCTCAGGAAGTTTGATCTTGGCAATTCTCCAAAGACCGGCCCTCATCTCGCTTTGGATATCAACAAAAAGATCAAGGTGGAATATTATGCTCATGGCAAACCAATTCGAATTGCACCCATTTCACTTCAGGACCTGCCATTCATGGCAAATAAACTGGATGACATTAAAGGAGGAAAGAGCACAGTTATAGCCTTCACCATTTGGTGCCATTTCAACACTTTTCCAGTAGAAACATACATCCGAAGGCTGCAGAACATCCGGAGATCAATTTTGCGATTGCTGGATAGGAGTCCAGATACACTGATTGTAATAAAGACTGCCAACGTCCAGGCCCTTCCACGGCAGGCCAGTCTCTACAACAGTGACTGGTACTCCTATCAGCTTGATTTACTGCTCAGAAAGATGTTTGAAGGCATCAAGGTGGCATTTGTAGATGCTTGGGAGATGACGATAGCACATTACCTGCCACATAACTTACATCCCAAGCGAGTCATTATAAAGAATGAAGTAGATGTGTTTCTTTCATATGTGTGTCCTTTGAAAAAGGGTTAAAGGCTGATTTAGATCGGTGCCAACCAGCTTTTGGCAATCATGAGATTCATAATATGACAGAATAAAAAGATTAGCAATCGAAATTCCAAGCTTTTTAAATGAATGTACTGTTTTAAAACAAAATGTTGACAATCTACAAACTGTACTGTTTTAAAAATTAGTCATACGCCAAGTTGTGGAGTATGCATTGGTGCATAGTTATCCTTGTTGTAAACTAGATGACATTAAAGGAGAAATGCACAGTTATAGCCTTCACCATTCGGTGCCATTTCAATACTGTTCCAGTAGAAACTTTTCTTTATCGGCAGTCCCTCGGAGTCGAGGATGACTTGCTTCCACACTAAAAATCAGTTCTCAGGTGACTGAAAAGTCCAATGCAGGACCTACAGTCTCTGTCACAGATGGGGCAGATTGTGGTTGGAGGAACGCGAGGTTGAGTTGCCGCAAGCTCCTTCCGCTGACAATGCTTGGCTTCAGTTTGCTCTTGGTGAAGAGACTCGAGTTGCTCAGCATCTTCCTGGATGCTCTTCTTCCAATTTGGCTGCTCTTGAGCCAGGGAATTCCAGGTGCCAGTGGGATGTTGCACTTTATCAAGGAGGCTTTGAGGATGTCCTTGAAATGTTTCCTCTGCCCATCTGGCGCTCGCTTGCCATGTCGAAACTCCGAGTAGAGCGCTTGCTTTGGCAGTCTCGTGTCAGGCATGCGGATGATGTGGCCTACCCAACAGAGCTGATCGAGCGTGGTCAATGCTTTGATACTGGGGATGTTGGCCTGAGTGAGAACACTGATGTTGGTGCGTCTATTCTGCCAATGGATTTGCATGATCTTGTGGAGGTATGCTGGTGATACTTCGCCAACATTTTGAGATGTCTGCTGTATATAGTCCACATTTCTGAGCCATATAGGAGGGCGGGTGTCACTACTGCCCTGTAGACCATAAGTTTTGTGCCGGGTTTGAGGTCTTGGTCTTCAAACACTCTCTTCCTCAGGCGACCGAAGGCTGCACTGACACACTGAAGCCAGTGTTGGACCTTTTTGCCGATGTCTGCCCTTGCTAACAGTAGGCTCCTGAGTTATGGAAAATAGTCCACGTTGTCCAATGCCTCGTCATGGATTTTGATAACCCGGGGCAGTGCTGTCTGGTGGGGTCAGGTTGGTAGAGGACCTTTGTCTTACGGATATTTAGTGTAGGCCCATGCTCTTATATGTCTCGGTGAAGGTGTTAACGATGGCTTGGAGTTCGGCCTCCGAGTGTGCGCAGACGCAAGCATCGTCTGCTTACTGTAGTTCAATGACAGAAAATGAGACCACTTTGGATGTGGCCTGGAGGCAGAGGTGGTTGAACAGATTCCCTTTGTTCTATAATTTAGCTCCACTCCAGCAGGGAGCTTGCTGAGGGTGAGCTGGAGCATTGCAGCAAGGAAGATCGAGAAGAGCGTTGGTGCGATGATGCAGCCTTGCTGGACCCCGCTCCGGATATGGATTGGGTCTGTGGTGGATCCGTTGGTCAGGATCATGGCTTGCATGACATCGTGGAACAGATAGAGGATGGTGACAACCTTTTGAGGGCAGCCGAAACGGAGGAGGACACTCCATAATCCCTCATGGTTGACAGTGGCAAAGGCCTTTGTGAGGTCAAAGAATGCCATGTACAAGGGTTGGTGCTGTTCCCTGCATTTCTCGGCGAGGATTCCATCTGTTCCTGATGCCTTGCTGTTCTTCAGCTGTCAGATGGCCTTTTCTACCTTGTGCTAGGCTGGGGCTGTGCTGAGGTGGTGGCGGGTAGCATGCTGCGGGATGGAGTCGAGGACACTCGCGTTGAAGACAGAGTCTCAGTTAAGGAGATCTTCGAAATGCTCCTTCCAACGGGCACTGACTGCCTCTCTGTTCTTGATGAATACTTCACTCTTCTTGGCCAGCAGTGAGGTAGGGCATTGGGTGTTTGGGCCGTAGGTGGTCTTGACTGTGCCGAAGAATCCTCGCACGTCATGGTTGTCGGCTAACTGCTGGCTTTCCTGCACTTTCTCCACCCACCATTTGTTCTTTAGGTCATGGGTTTTTTGTTGGACCTTGGCCATCATCTGTCTGTAGAGCTGCTTTCTTGATGTCGAGTTGGGTTGTTTTTTCAAGTTCAGAACATCCGGAGGTCAATTCTACGATTGCTGGATAGCAGTCCAGTTGTAATAAAGACTGCCAATGTCTCGATCCCTCTACGGGCCAAGATGCCTGCAGGAAGGGTGTTATGTGGTTAGGTATTATTGTTTCTTTACCTTAACACCATTCCTCTAATGAAGGATTGACACAATTCCTGATTCATGTTTCCATGGGTACCATGCCAGCCCGTACCTCAGCCAAGTGACATTTAGACGTATGTGAACCTTGAAAAAAAATAATGTTTTAAGAGGATTGGGCACACAATTAATGTGGGTGACAGTGGATTTTGGGGTGGGATTAGACACCGAAGCTCTGTCATATTTGAGAAATGCTGGAGGTTACTGGGCAGGGTGTGGGAAACAACAACAATAACTTCTATTTATATAGTGCCTTTAACATAATAAAATGTCCCAAAGCATTTCACATGAGTGTTAACAAAATAAATTTTGACACTAAACCATATAAGGAGATGTTGGGGCAGATAATCAAAAGCTTGGTCGAAGAGGTAGACTTTAATGGCATCCTAAAGGGGGAAAGAAAAGTGGGGATGCAGAAAGATTTAGAGAGGGAATTCCAGAGCTTAGGACTTACACAGCTGAAGGCATGACTGCAAATGGTGGAGCATTTGAAATCGGGGACATTCAAAAGGCCAGAATAGGCAGGGCACAGGGATCTTAGGGCATTATAGGGCTGGAGGAGATTACAGAGATAAGGTGGGGTAAGGCCATGGAGAGTTTTGAAAACAAGGATGGGTATTTTAAAATCGAGGTGTTGCTTAACCGGGAGCCAACGTAGATCAGCAAGCACAGGGGAGATGGGTGAGTGGGACTTGGTGTGATTTAGCACACGAGCAGCAGAGTTTTGGATGACCTCAAGTTTATGGAGGGTAGAACTAGAGAGGCTGGCCAGGAGTGTATTGGAAAAGTCAAGTGTCGATGTGATAAAGGCATGGATGAGGGTTTCAGCAGCAGATAAGTTGAGGTAACAGCAGAGGTGGGAGTGTTACGAAGGTGGAAATGTGCTGTCATTGTGATAAAACGGATCTGAGGTAGGAAGCTCAATGGTGATCCAATCTGACACCAAGGTCATGAACAGACTTGATCAGCCTTGTATCTTTGCCGGGGAGAGAGATCGATTCAGTGGAAGGGGAATGGAGTTTGTGGTGTGAACCGAAGACAATGGCTTCGGTCATCCCGATATGTAATTGGAGGAAATTTCTACTCATCCAGCAATGGATGTCGAACATCATCATCTTCATAGGCAGTCCCTCAAAATTGAGGAAGACTTGCTTCCTCTCTAAAAGTGAGTTCTCAGGTGACTGTACAGTTCAATGCGGGAATTACAGTCTCTGTCACAGGTGGGACAGACAGTGGTTGAAGGAAAGGGTGGGTGGGGAGTCTGGTTTGCCGCATGCTCCTTCTGCTGTCTGTGCTTGGTTTCGGCATGCTCTCGGCGACAAGACTCGAGGTGCTCAGCGCCCTCCCGGATGCTCTTCCTCCACTTTGGGCAATCTTCCCAGGTGCTGGTGGGGATGTTACACTTCATCAAGGAGGCTTTGAGGGTGTCCTTGAAACGTTTGCTCTGCCCACCTGGGGCTCGCTTGCTGTGTAGGAGTTCTGAGTAGAACACTTGTTTAGGGAATCTTGTGTCGGGCATGCGGACGATGTGGCCCGCCCAACGGAGCTGGTCGCATGTGGTCATTGCTTCAATGCTGGGGTTGTTGGCCTGAGCGAGAACACTGACATTGGTGCATCTATCCTCCCAGTAGATTTGCAGGATCTTGTGGAGGCAGCACTGGTGATACTTCTCCTGCGCTTTGAGATGTCTGCTGTATATAGTCCACATCTCTGAGCCATATAGGAGGGCAGGTATCATTACTGCCCTGTAGACCTTCAGCTTGGTGCCAGATTTGAGGTCCTGGTCTTCAAATACTCTCTTCCTCAGGTGACCAAAGGCTGCGCTGGCACACTGGAGGCAGTGTTGGACCTCGACACTGATGTCTGCCCTTGCTGATAGTAGTCTCCGGAGGTATGGAAAATGGTCCATGTTATCCAAGGCCGAGCCGTGGATTTTGATGACCGGGGGGCAGTGCTGTGCGCCTTCACCGAGGCGTATGAAAGCATGGGCCTTATGCTAAACATCCGTAAGGCAAAGGTCCTCCACCAACCTGACCCCGCCACACAGCACTGCCCCCCGGTCATCAAATGTCGAACAAGCAGTCTGATAGTATAGAGATGTGAAGGGTCGAGAATGGTGGAGGAGAGGTAGAGCTGGGTATCATCAGGGTACATGTGAAAACTCACATTGTGGTGCTGGATGATGTCACAGAGGGAGAGCATGTAAATGAGAAATAGGAGGGGGCAAGGATTGATCCTTAGGGGACACCAGAGGTGACAATGCGGGATTGGGAAAAGAAGCCATTTCAGGTGATTCTATGGTTATGGCTGGAAAGATAGAAATGAAACCAGGCGAGTGCAGTCCCATCCAGGTGGATGACGGCGGAGAGGTGTTGGAGCAGAATTTTGTGGTCAACCATGTCAAAAGCCGTAGCTTGGTCCCGAAGGACAAGAAGGGATAGAGTCTCAGTCAATTAGGATATCATTTGTGAGCTTGGGAAGAGCAGTTTCAGTACTGTGGCAGAAGCCTGATTGGAGGAATTCAAGCAAGAAGTTTGGGAAAGTTGGGCATGGATCTGGGAAGTGACAACACATTCAAGAACTTTGGAGAGGAAAGGGAGGTTGGATATGGGGCGATAGTTTGCAAGGACAGAGAGGTCGAGGGTTAGTTTTTTGAGGAGAGGGGTGATGGTGGCAGATTTGAATGAAAGGGGAACAATACCAGAGGAGAGAGAACTATTAACAATATCCGTTAACATGGGAGCCAGGAAGGAAAGTTGGGTTCTCAGCAATTTAGTAGGAATAGGATTGAGAGAGCAGGAGGTCAGTCTCATTGTAAGATGAGCTTTGAAAGGGCAAGAGGGGAGAGAAATTAGTAAAATATACAAATTTAGGGTTTGAGCCGGGGCAAAATGGAGAGCAAGTATGATCTGGGAGGATAAGGGGAAGGGAGGGAATTGAAAGCAGACGCAGTTGAACGGATGTTGGCGATCTTTTTGACAAAGAAGTCCTTATTGTTGGCGGTGAGGGAGGAGGAGGCGGGAAAAGTGGTTTGAGAAGACAGTTATTGGTGGAGAAGGGAAGCCTGGTGTTATATTTGCCATCCTGGATAATCTTAGAATAGTGGACAGTTTTAGTGGAGAGCAGGACCTGGTAGTGCCCAATATCTGGTCTAGCCAAATCGGGTGAGGGATAATTAGATCACTTGTCCGCCAAAGACGTTCAAGTTATTAACCGATAAGTGAATAAGAGGTTATGGGGAGAGGACAGGGAAGTGGACCTGAGTTCATGATCGGATCAGCTATGATCATATTGAATGGCGGAGCAGGCTCGAGGGGCTATATGGCCTACTCCTGCTCCTATTTCTTATGTTCTTATTATGTTCTTATGTCTGCGTCCCTTGGACTTAAGGTATCAGGGGGAATGACCAGGGTGAGAATGTGTAATGATTTTAGTGGGGACAAGGGCTTCAAAGTTGATGGAGAGGGTGTGATTTAGTAAGTCGGTAGCTGCAGAGATATCGTGGAGAATAGCAGGCCAAAGGCTAGATAGTTGGGAATTAGAAAGTGCAGTGGTAAGGGATTTAAGGGAGAGTTTTTTCCAGCCTGCTATCATAGATGGAGTTGGGATTTGCAGGATGATCGAACCCACTGGAATTCTCACCAATGCTGCTTCTGACACCACCGAAGGCTAAAGTGGGGCCTACAGTTTGTTAAAGGTAATTTTCATCACACCGGCCGACTAAAAAGTGATCGGAGAGTGAACTTTAAGAACATAAGAACATAAGAAATAGGAGCAGGAGTAGGCCATTTGGCGCCTTGAGCCTGATCCGTCATTCGATAAGATAATGGCTGATCTGATCTTGGCCTGAACTTCATTTTCCTGCCCGCTCCCTATAACCCTTGACTCCCTTGTCAAGTATGGAAGAACTCCAGAAGACTGTACTGTGAGCTAAAACTGATGTGACCTTAGTCGCTTTAATACAACTCCAGAGTGCCTAAGTGTGCAGGTGACCCTTGGGCCTCCAACAGTTGTGCCCTCTGGTGGCAAGTCTTACACAGTTACAATGTTTACATACATAACATCACTCCTGCGGCCCCCCCTCCCTCCAAAGTCTTTGATACAAATTATTTACAAGTTGAAACCATCTGGGGCCCTACGCTCCCTGGCTGATCGTCTGAGTTCAAACTCTGGCATGGGTGAGTTGATCGGACAATTGCTGCACTGCAGTACGGCTGGTCTGACAGGACTGTTGGGAATGGTGAGTTTGTTGTGGGTGAATTTGAGATTGAATAATCTGACTCACATGCACAGTCTGTTGAGAGTAAAAAGTACACCGTTCATTACCTAAAACTTGGGCCAAGGGAGAAGGTACAGAGTTCCGCAGCTAGCTGTTACCAACGCAGCCTTTTGTTTGCCAACATACAGAATTTAAAGCTAAAATCCACAATCCGCATGCATCACTTGTTCCATCAACTGACCACAATATCCTTTTGACAGTTACAACGTTTCTAGTGATATTGGGGGCTTTCCACTTTAGCTACGAGGCAACAAAGGCTGTTAGCCTGTTATTTCAGGCCTGGCATCACATGACATTTACAAATATTTCCACAGCCATCTCCAATTTGCACATATAAGCAGGTGTGGACTATATTTCTTGACCATGGTTGCTACAACGGTCTGTTAGCCTAATTACACCCACTCAGTCTGGGTTGCAGTTTCTAGCAGCTGTGCTTACCTGTGTGCAAAGTTTAGCTACATGCTATGTTTTTGATTGGTTCTTGCTTATTGTTACTAGGCAGACAGACCTTGACTATATTTGCTAAGCCAGAAGGCCAAATTATAGAGGGATTCTAAAATCCTTCTTCAGGGTTCATCCTTTTGATTGACAGCGAGGTCGATTACTGGTTGGGTGTGTGTTGGTGAATCGATGATTGTGTTGTCCTCTTCAGATTGTTCCTGTTTGTCGGTGAACCACAGTTTGGTCTGATCCAAATGCTTTCTACACGTTTGTCCATTCAATAGTTTGACTATAAAAACTCTATTCAATTCTGTTGTGTACGGAGAAAGAGTCAGACTGAACACTGTGAGCTCAAAGTAAAGTGTGACCTTAGTCTTTTATTGCAGGTCTCCAGAGTGCCTCTCCAACCTGTGAAGCCGCCTTAAATACCTGTGCTCCCAAGGGATTATGGGATTCCTTGCGACTCCAGGGGATGAGCCCTCTGGTGGCTGTACAGAGTAAATACAAGTCCTCATATAAAACAACACTCCCCTCGCCCCACCCCATGTCAATAGTGTAACTATTTACAATGTGAGTTGATCTGGGGCCCTTCTTGCCCTGGTTGATCGTCTCGGTGTGAAAGCTGGTGTTGGTGAATCATTTGTTGGGCCCTCGCTGGGCTGCTGTGCAGCTGGCCTTGCTGGGCTGCCTGGTGTGTTGGGCCCTGCAGGGCTGCTCTGGATGATGGGTTCTGCTTCGTGGCCAACCATGGTGCCGGTTGCCACTGGTGTGTATGATGGGGGATCAAAAAAGGTAGGGTCCAAGGTGGGTTGCTCAGGATAGTCCGTGAATCTGAGTTTGATTTGGTCCAAGTGTTTCCGGTGAATGAGTCCATTTGAAAGTTTGACACAAAACACCCTGCTCCCCTCTTTGGCCATGACAGTGCCGGGAAGCCATTTGGGACCTTGTCCATAATTTAATACAAATACAGGATCATTGATTTCAATCTCGCGTGACACATTTGCGCTATCATGGTATGCACTTTGTTGAAGCCGCCTGCTCTCTACCTGTTCATGTAGATCAGGGTGAACTAACGAGAGCCTTGTCTTAAGTACTCTTTTCATGAGCAGTTCATCAGGTGGGATCCCAGTGAGTGAGTGGGATCTCATGCGGTAACAAAGCAGGACTCAGGATAGGCGAGTCTGCAGTGAGCCTTCAATTACCCTCCTCAAGCCTTGCTTGATGGTTTGCACTGCTCTCTCCGCCTGATGATTGGACGCTGGTTTAAACGGGGCAGATGTGACATGATGGATCCCGTTACGGGTCATGAATTCTTTGAACTCAGCACTGGTAAAACATGGCCTGTCGCTCACCAGGACATCGCTTAAGCCGTGTGTGGCAAACATGGCTCGCAGGCTTTCAGTAGTGGCAGCGGACGTGCTAGCCAACATTATCTCACATTCAATCCACTTGGAGTACGCGTCTACAACCACAAGGAACATTTTACCCAAGAACGGGCCTGCATAGTCGACGTGTACTCTAGGTTTGGAAGGCCAAGACCATAAACTTAGCGGCGCCTCCCTGGGTACAATGCTTAACTGCGAGTATGTATTACATCTGTGAATGCAGGACTCTAAGTCTGCATCGATACCGGGCCACCACATGTGGGATCTGGCTATTGCTTTCATCATTACGATGCCTGGGTGGGTACTGTGGAGGTCACTGATGAAGGTTATCTCTGCCCTTCTTGGGGACCACTACTCGATTGCCTCACAGAAGGCAGTCTGTCTGTATCGACATTTCATCCTTGTGCTGCTGGAACGGCTTTATCTCTTCCTGCATTTCCACTGGGACACTGGACCAACTCCCGCGAAGCACACAGCTTTTGACTAGAGATAATAAGGGGTCCTGGCTTGTTCAGGTTTTGATCTGCCGGGCAGTGACGGGTGATTGCTCACTCTCAAATGCTTACATAACCATGGCTAGATATGCCGTCTGCACCATTTCCACCCCCGTGGTGGGCCATGGCAGCCTACTGAGAGCATCGGCGCACTTTTCTATCCCTGGCCTGTGGCCGATGGCATAGTTGTATGCGGACAATGTGAGCGCCCATCTCTGGATGCGGGCCGACGCGTTGGTATTTATCCCTTTACTCTCGCAAAATAGGGATATAAGTGGCTTATGGTCAGTTTCCAATTCGAATTTTAGCCCAAACAGGTATTGATGCATTTTCTTTACCCCATAGACACACGCTAATGCTTCTTTTTCAATCATGCTGTAGGCTCTCTCAGCCTTAGATAGACTCCTGGATGCATAAGCAACCGGTTGTAGTTTCCTGAAATCATTAGCTTGTTGCAATACACATCCGACGCCATATGACGACGCATCACATGCTAGTACCAAACGCTTACATGGATCATACAACACAAGCAATTTGTTTGAGCATAACAATTTTCTCGCTTTTACGAAGGTATTTTCTTGGCTTTTGCCCCAAACCCATTCGCCCCCTTTTTATAGTAAGACATGTAGTGGTTCTAGCAGCGTGCTGAGACCTTGTAAGAAGTTATCAAAGTAATTCAAGAGTCCCAGAAACGACCGCAGCTCCATCATGTTCTGTGGCCACGGTGCATTCTCGATTGCCTCCACCTTCGTGTTGGTGGGCCTGATGCCGTCCATCGCAATCCTCCTTCCCAAGAACTCCACTTCCGGTGCCAGGAAAACGCACTTTGAGCATTTTAACCTGAGCCCCACTTGGTTGAGTTGACTAAGAACCTCCTCCAGGTTCTGCAGGTGCTCGACTGTGTTCCAACCTATGACCAAGATGTCGTCCTGGAAGACCACGGTGTGCGGGACCGACTGCAGTAAACTTTCCATGTTTCTCTGGAATATCGCCGCCGCTGATCGGATTCGAAACGGGCATCTGTTATAAACAAAAAGACTCTTGTGTGTGTTGATGCAGGTGAGGACCTTCGATGATTCCTCCAGTTCCTGCGTCATGTCGGCTGAAGTCAGATCCAGCTTCGTGAATGTCTTTCCTCCCGCCAGCGTTGCAAAGAGGTCGTCAGCTTTTGGTAGTGGGTATTGGTCCTGCAGAGAGAAACGATTGATAGTTACTTTGTAATCGCCACAGATTCTGATGGTGCCGTCTCCGTTGAGGACTGGGACACTAGGACTGGCCCACTCGCTGAACTCGATCGGTGAAATGATGCACTCTCTTTGCAGCCGATCTAGCTCGATCTCTACCCTATCACTCATCATGTACCGTACTGCTCTCACCTTGTGATGGATGGGTGGCGCCTCCGGAATTAGGTGGATCTGCACTTTTGCTCCTTGGAATTTCCCGATGCCTGGTTAGAACAGCGAAGGAAATTTGTTTAAGGCTTGGGCACACGAAGTGTTGTCAGCGGGCGATAGCGCTCGGACGTCGTCCCAGTTCCAGTGTATCTTTCCCAGCCAGCTCCTGCCGAGCAGCATGGGACCATCGCCTGGTACCACCCAGAGTGGCAGCTTATGCACCGCTCCATCGTACGAGACCTTGACGGTCGCACTGCGATTACAGGAATCAGTTCTTTCGTGTAAGTTCTTAGTTTCGTGTGAACTGGAGTTAAGACTGGCCTTGAGGCCTTGTTGCACCACAACCTTTCGAAAGTCTTTTTTGCCCATGATGGACTGGCTCGCCCCTGTATCCAGCTCCATGGACACCAGGATTCCATTTAGTTCAACATTCAGCACTATCGGGGGACAACTCGTGATGAATGTGTGCACCCCATGTACCTCTGCCTCCTCTATCTGAGATTCTGGTTCAAATGTGATCCTCTGTGGATCTGTCCTCCTCTGCAACATGGTGGTTTTCAGGTTTAACAGGCTTAGCAGCTCGCCTGCACACTCGTTGCAGGTGTCCCATTGTTTCACTGCTCTTGCAAATGTACCCTTTGATTCGGCATGAATGGAAACGATGATCACCCCTGCAGCGCCAACAAGGTGTTAATAGCCTTGCATTCATCACCCTTGATGGTGGACTCAGTCATCTGCGGACGTGCAGCTGCAGGTATGTGTGACCTGCCCTGTACGTTACGATTTGAAAACAACATCACTTTGTTCACAGTACTTGTAACAGCACTTGTGTGCTGAGAGATTTGCTTCGTATTGTCACTGGTGGGAATGAACACCTGGGCTATCGCTATGGCCTTACTCAAGGTTGGGGTCTCTCCAGTCAAAAGTTTGCGAAGTATGGCTTCGTGATCAATGCCAAGTATGAAAAAGTCTCTGAGCATGTGCTCCAAGTGTCCTTCAAATTAGCAATGGCCTGCAAGGCGTCTTAGCTCTGCGACATAACTCGCCACTTCCTGGCCTTCAGGCCTTTTGTAGGTGTAGAACAGTTACCTCCCCATCAGAACGCTTTCCTTCGGGTTCAAATGCTCTCGGACCAGTATGCAGAAATTGTCGTACGATTTCTCCATGGGTTTCGCTGGAGTGAGCACATTCTTCATGAGGCCATACGTTGGTGCCCCACAGATGGTAAGGAGGATCGCCCTTGGTTTGCCAGTGCTCTCTTCCCCATCTAGCTCATTGGCCACGAAGTATTGGTCGAGTCGCTCCACAAAAGTTTCCCAATCATCTCCCTCTGAAAATTTCTCCAGGATGCCCACTGTTCTCTGCATCTTTGGGTTCGCTTTCTGTATCTCGTCGCCAGTTGTTGTGTGTGGAGAAAGAGTCAGACTGAACATTGTGAGCTCAAAGTAAAGTGTGACCTTAGTTTTTTATTGCAGGCCTCTCCAACCTGTGAAGCCTCCTTAAATACCTGTGCTCCCATGGGATTATGAGATTCTTTGGGACTCCAGGTCATGAGCCCTCTGGTGGCTTTACAGAATAAATACGAGTCCACATATATAACACCTTCCTTGGCCAAGACAATGTCAGCAACCCATTTAGGACCATGACCGTAATTAAGGACAAACACAGGTTCGTTAACCTCAATGTCAGGCGATACAGCTGCGTGATGGTGGTACATGTTTTGCCGGTGACGCCGGGTTTCCACATGATCATTTAGATCTGGGTGGACTAGGCAGAGCCTGGTTTTGAGTGCTCTCTTCATTAACAATTCTGCAGGGGGAACCCCAGTGAGTGGGTGAGGTTGCGTACGATAGCTGAGCAGAACCCGAGATAAGCAGGTCTGCAAGGAGCCTTCTGTCACGCATTTCAATCTCTGCTTGATAGTTTGGACTGCCCGTTCCGCTTGACTGTTGGATGCGGGCTTAAACGGGGCAGACCTCACATGCTTGATGCCATTGCGGGTCATAAACTCGTTGAGTTCCGAGCTGGTGAAACATGGTCCATTGTCACTGACAAGGACTTCGGGCAAGCCATGGGTGGTGAACATAGCCCGGAGGCTTTCAATGGTGTCAGTGGATGTGCTGGATAACATGATTAGGCATTCAATCCATTTCGAGTAAGCCTCTACTAGAACTAAAAACATCTTTCCGAGAAAGGGGCCAGCAAAATCTACGAGGATCCTGGACCACGGTTTGGAGGGCCATGACCACAGACTCAATGGAGCCTCTCTTGGTGCATTGCTCAATTGTGAACATGTGTTGCACTGGTGTACGCATGACTCTAAATCCGAGTCAATGCTGGGCCACCAAACATGCGACCTGGCTATAGCCTTCATCATGATTATGCCTGGGTGGGTATTGTGTAGGTTGCGTATAAACATTTCCCTGCCTTTTTTTGGCAAAGCCACGCGATTACCCCATAAGAGACAATCCGACTGGATGGACATTTCATTTTGCATCGGTGAAACGGCTTAATTTCATCTTGCATTTCCCCGGGAACGGACGACCAGATCCCATTGAGGACGTAACTTTTTACAAGTGATAGGACAGGGTCCTGGCTGGTCCAGGTCCTGATCTGGCGAGCAGTGATGGGTATCTCCTTGCTCTCAAAAGCATCCATGACCAGAAGCAAGTCTGCAGGCTGCGCCATTTCCACCCCGGTCGTGGGCAATGGTAGCCGACTGAGGGCATCAGCACAGTTCTCCGTGCCTGGTCTGTGGCAGATAACATAGTCATAGGCGAACAATGTTAGTGCCCATCTTTGGATGCGGGACGAAGCAATGGTGTTTGTACCTTTGCTTTCTGAAAACAGCGAAATGACCGTTTTGTGGTCGGTTTCAAGCTCAAACCAAAGTCCAAATAGGCATTGGTGCATTTTCTTAACCCCATATACACATGCTAACGCCTCTTTCTCGACCATCCTGTAGGCTCTTTCAGCCTTAGACAGACTTCTAGACGCGTATGCAACCGGTTGAAGTTTGCCCGATACATTGATTTGCTGTAACACACAGCCGACCCTGTACGAAGATGCATCACAAGCTAACACTAATCATTTACACAGGTCATACAGTACAAGTAACTTATTAGAACAAAGTAGGTTTCTGGCCTTCTCAAAGGCTGTCTCTTAAGATTTACCCCAAACCCAGTCGTCATCCTTACGTAGCAACATGTGCAACGGTTCCAGCAAAGTGCTTAACACGGGTAGAAAGTTACCAAAATAGTTGAGGAGTCCCAGGAACGAACGCAGCTCCATCACATTCTGGTGGTCTGGGTGCATTCTTGATGGTCTCTGCCTTTGAGTCCGTGGGTCTGATGCTGTCTGCCGCAATCTTTCTCCCCCAAAATTTGACCTCTGGCGCCAGGAAAATACACTTGGAGCGTTTCAGCCTGAGTCCCACTCTGTCTAGTCGACTTAGAACCTCTACCAGGTTGTGCAGGTATTCAGTGGTGTCACGACCGGTGATCAGGATGTCGTCTTGAAACACAATGTCATGCGGAACCGATTTCAGCAGACTTTCCATGTTCCTCTGGAAGATGGTAGCAGCCGAGCAAATCCCAAAAGGGCACCTGTGGTATATAAACAGTCCTTTGTGCATGTTGATGCACATCAATCTTTTCGAAGATTCAGCCAGCTCCTGTGTCATGTAGGCAGAAGTTAGGTCCAACTTGGTGAACGACTTCTCCCCCGCTAACGTTGCGAACATGTGATTCGGCTTGGGTAGCGGGTACTGGTCCTGTAACGAGACACTGTTGATCATTACCTTGTAGTCTCCACAGATTCAGACCGTGCCATCGCTTTTCAACACCGGGACAATCGGTCTGGCCCACTCATTGAACTCGGCTGGTGATACGATTTTCTCGTAGTCTGTCCAGTTCAATCTCGACTTTCTCCCTCATCATATATGGAACCGCTCAAGCCTTGTGATGAATGGGTCTTGCATAGGGGACGAGATGGATCTGCACCTTGGCGCCTGTGAAGTTGCCAATGCCTGGTTCAAATAGCGATGGAAACTTGCTCAGCACTTGGGCGCACGAAGCATCATCCACTGAAGATAGTGCTTTGATGTCGTTCCAATTCCATCCATGTAGGCCGGGCCGAAAGGGCCCCCCACCGGCTCACACCTACCCCGGGCCGAAAGGACCCTCCACTAGCTCACACCTACCCCGGCCCGAAAGGACCCCCCACCGGCTCACACTTACCCCGGGCTGAAAGGACCCCCCACTGGCTCACACCTACCCCGGCCCGAAAGGACCCTCCACCGGCTCACACCTACCCCGGGCCGAAAGGAACCCCCACCGGCTCACACCTACCCCGGGCCGAAAGGACCCCCCACTGGCTCGCACCTACCCCGGGCCGAAAGGACCCTCCACCGGCTCACACCTACCCCGGGCCGAAAGGAACCCCCACCGGCTCACACCTACCCCGGGCCGAAAGGACCCCCCACTGGCTCACACCTACCCCGGGCCGAAAGGATCCTGCATCGACCTCAGGGCCTGGCTGACTCGCTGACCTCGGGGCCTTGTCGATTTGCCGACCTGAGGGCCTTGCTGACTCCCCAGGACAATGCAGGAGACCACATCCTTACTCAACAACAGACCCAGAAATAACATGAGGATTGGACCACTGGGACTCCGGGATCGCTGTTGAGGCCGGCTCCGAGCTGGCCGAAGGGACACTGTGGCCGGAGTTTAACCGGTCGAAGGGACACCAGGACCGGCGTCTAACCTGACAGAAGGGACACCAGGACCGGCGTCTAACCTGACAGAAGGGACACCGGGACCGGCGTCTAACCTGACAGAAGGGACACCAGGACCACCGTCTAACCTGACAGAAGGGACACCAGGACCGGTGTCTAACCTGACAGAAGGGACACCGGGACCGGCGTCTAACCTGACAGAAGGGACACCAGGACCGGCGTCTAACCTGACAGAAGGGACACCAGGACCGGCGTCTAACCTGACAGAAGGGACACCAGGACCACCGTCTAACCTGACAGAAGGGACACCAGGACCGGCGTCTAACCGGCCGAAGGGACACCAGGACCACCGTCTAACCTGACAGAAGGGACACCAGGACCGGCGTCTAACCTGAACGAAGGGACACCAGGACCGGCGTCTAACCTGACAGAAGGGACACCGGGACCGGTGTCTAACCGGCCGAAGGGACTCTGGGGCCGGTCCAGGACAAGAGATGGCTGGCGGCACCCATAGAGCCGGGTGGAGTAACCTGACTTACACCTCAGACTTTTTATTTTAAACAACTTTTAATCTTTTTTAAAAATTTTTAATCAACCTGAGTAACTTTTTAAACAATTTGTAAAACTTTTAAACTTTTAAACTTTTAAACAACTTGGAAACTTTGGAGAAACCTTTAATAACTTTGGAAACTTTGGAAAAACGTTTTAAAACATCCCTTGGACTCCTAATCAATCTTAGCCTTTGAAACAATTGGAGAAACTTTTATAACCTATTATCGATCTACATCTTAGACTTTTTAACAACTCTTAGAAACTTTTGAAACAAATTGGGAATTTTTATCAACTTTTAACTCTTAAATTAACTTTGGAAGTGACCTTCCTAATGCCAGCCCCTCAACCAAGCCTCGAGCCATCTACCATCAATGGCGCTACTCGGTGCCGAGCTTGCGGCCAACACTGCTCCGTAGGCTTATACAGCTGTGCCTGGTCTCCAGTTGACTTGGACCCCCTTGCCACTGGACCAAGATCTTGTTCAGCTAAGCGCGCGTGATTGCCGGTGTGCAGCGGCCACCCCACGTTAAAAGAACTCACGCACAGGCATCTTCCACTTCGTCAGGACCTGGAACGTCAGGACCTTCATGGACAATCCCAACAGCAACAGGCCGGAACGCCGCACTGCCATAGTTGCCCGGGAACTCAGACGTTTTAACATTAACACTGCAGCCCTAAACGAGACCTGGCGGGCAGGGGAAGGCCAGTGGAAGGAACATGGTGGAGGTTATACCTTTTTCTGGAAAGGAAAACCAGAGGCAGAATGCCACCTTCATGGAGTCAGCTTTGCCGTCAAGAATGAGCTGGTCGACCGCCTCAAAAACTCCCCCTGTGGGGTTAACGAACGCCTCATGACTCTTCATCTCACCCTATCCCGGAACCAATGCGCCACAGTCATCATGCAACGGATGAGGCTAAAGAGGGTTTTTATTCCAGCCTCGAGACATCCTTGTCCCGTGTCCCCACGGGCGACAAATTGATCCTCCTGGGTGACTTTAATGCCAGGGTCGGCAAAGACAGCCCTTTGGGGAGGCGTGATTGGCAGAGAGGGGGTAGGGAAAGCCAACTCCAGTGGTACACTACTCTTGACAAAATGTCGAGAACATGAACTCCTCATTACCAACACCCTGTTCCACCAGAGGAACAAATACAAGGCATCGTGGCAACATCCTCGCTCCAAACACTGGCATCTGCTTGACTATGTCATCGTCTGAACCAGGGATCGCAAGGATGTGCGCATCACCCGCGCCATGACAGGAGCTGATGACTGTTGGACGGACCACCGATCCATCCGATCCATCATCAACATTAATATAGCCCCAAAGCAGAGGGGACAACAGAAGCAGTTCCGCTAAAAAGTTAATGCCGGGGCACTGAGAGACCCAGCTGAGAGAGCCCGATACAGCCAGCACCTCACAGCCAATCTGGCGTGTCTCGATGACCCTGAGATGCTGAATGCCCACAGTGCTTGGTCTGCCCTCCAGGCCTCTATAACCAGTGCCTGTAAAGAGACACTTGGTCACTCAACCAGAAAACATCAGGACTGGTTTGATGAAAATGATCAGGAGATCGAAGAACTAATAGATCGCAAACGCAAAGCATTTCTGAGTCTCAAGCAACAACCCACTCGGGAGCTGCAAAACAACATTATCGATGGCTCAAGGCTCAAGTCCAACAAAATACCCGGGACCTAAAGAACAGGTGGTGGATGGAGAAAGCACAGGAAATACAACAACTGGTCAACAATCATGATATATGACGATTCTTCATTGCAGTCAAGGCCACCAAACTCCAAAGGCCCCACCCCACTCCTGGCCAAGAATGGGGGAACACTCATCAAGGACACCGAGGCTGTCAGGGCCCGATGGAAGGAGCACTTTGAAGATCTCCTCAATCGAGACTCTGCCTTTGACTCGGGTGTTCTCGACTCCATCCCGCAGCATGTGACCCGCCACCACCTCAGTAAAACCCCAACGTTGCACGAGGTAGGCAAAGCCATAAAACAGCTCAAGAATAACAAGGCTACGGGTGCGGATGGAATCCCTGCTGAGGCGCTAAAGTATGGCGGAGAGGCGCTGTTGGCGCGGATACATGACCTCATCTCTCTCATCTGGAGGGAGGAGAGCATGTCGGGAGATCTCAGAGATGCAGTGATTGTGAACATTTTTAAAAAGGTGGACAAGTCCAACTGCGGCAACTACAGGGAAATCTCCCTGCTATCAGCCACTGGGAAGATTGTCGCTAGAGTTTTCCTCAACCGTCTTCTCCCTGTGGCCGAGGAGCTCCTCCCGGAATCACAGTGCAGATTTCCTCCCCTCCGGGGCACAACGGACGTGATCTTTGCAGCGCGACAGCTGCAGGAAAAATGCAGGGAGCAGCGCCAGCTCTTTTATATGGCCTTTTTAGATCTTACAAAGACCTTTGAAACTGTCAACCGCGAGGGTCTATGGAGCGTCCTCCTCCGTTTCGGATGCCCCCAAAAGTTTGTCAACATTCTTCGCCTGCTTCATGATGACATGCATGCCATGATCCTTACCAACGGATCCATTACAGACCCAATCCACGTCCGGACTGGGGTCAAACAGGGCTGTGTGATCGCTCCAACCCTCTTCTCAATCTTCCTCGCTGCCATGCTCCACCTCACAATCAACAAGCTCCTCGCTGGAGTGGAACTAAACTACAGAACCAGTGGGAAGCTGTTTAACCGACGCCGCCCCCAGGCCATGTCCAACTTCACCTCAACCTCTGACATTGAGCTGCAGTACACGGACGATGCCTGCGTCTGCGCACATTTTGAGGCTGAACTCCAGGATATAGTCAATGTATTCACTGAGGCATATGAAAGCATGGGTCTTACGCTTAACATCTGTAAGACAAAGGTCCTCCAGTAGCCTGTCCCTGCTGCACAGCACTGCCCTCCAATCATCAAGATTCACGGCGCGGCCCTCGACAACGTGGACGATTTCCCATATCTCGGGAGCCTCTTATCAACAAAGGCAGACATTGATGCGGAAATTCAACATCACCTCCAGTGCGCCAGTGCAGCCTTCGGCCATCTGAGGAAAAGAGTGTTTGAAGACATGGCCTTCAAATCTACCACCAAGCTCATGGTCTACAGGGCTGTAGTAATACCTGCCCTCCTGTATGGATGTGAGGCATGGACGATGTATAGAAGGCACCTCAAGTCGCTGGAGATATTTCACCAACGATGTCTCTGCAAGATCCTGCAAATCCCCTGGGAGGACAGGCACACCAACATCAGTGTCCTCGCCCAGGCTAACATCCCTAGTATTGAAGCACTGACCACATCCGATCAGCTTCGCTAGGAAGGTCACATAGTTCGCATGCCAGATACGAGACTCCCTAAGCAAATGCGTTATGCGGAGCTCGTTCATGGTAAACGAGCCAAAGGTGGGCAGTGGAAGCGTTGCAAGGACACCCTCAAAGCCTCCCTGGTAAAGTGCGACATCACCACTGACACCTGGGAGACCCTGGCCGAAGACCGCCTGTGGTGGAGAAAGTGCATCCGGGTGAGCGTTGAGTTCTTCGAGTCTCAACGCAAAGAGCGTGAAGAAGTCAAGCGCATTCAGCGGAAGGAGCACGCGGCAAACCAACCCCACCCATCCCTTCCCTCAACGAATGTCTGTCCCACCTGTGACAGGGTCTGTGGCTCTCGTATTGGAATGTTCATCCACCAGAGAATTCACTTTGGGAGTGGAAGCAAGTCTTCCTCAATTCCGAGGGACTGCCTATGATGATGATGAGTTCCATCAAATCTTTCCCAGCCAGCTTCTGCCGAATTGCCTGGTGCAATCCAAAGTGATAAATGGTGCACAGCTCCATCATATGATAACTTAACTGCCGCACTGCCAATGACTGGTATGAGCTCTTTGGTGCAGGTGCGCAGCTTTGTCTGAATCGGGCTCAGTCTGGGCCTTTGTGCCTTGTTGCCCCACAGTTTCTCAAAAGCCTTCTGGCTCATAATTGACTGACTTGCCCCCATGTCCAACTCCATTGATACCGGAATACCGTTCAATTTGACTTTCAGCATGATAGGAGGGCTCTTGGTGGTGAAGGTGTGTACCTCATACACTTCTTCCTAGGGTTGAGTTGCCTCTCTTGTTTGTTCTGCATGATGCGTGCCGGATCGATCATCCTCTTACGACTTTGCCACGTGGTGAGTCGCAGCATCCCTTAAGTATCATTCGCCTGTCTATTCTAGCCACGTCTCATACCATCGAAGTTACCTTTCATAGAAACATAGAAACATAGAAAATAGATGCAGGCCATTCGGCCCTTCGTGCCTTCACCGCCATTCAATGAGTTCATGGCTGAAGATGCAACTTCAGTACCCCCTTCCTGCTTTCTCGCCATAACCCCTTGATCCCCCTAGTAGTAAGGACTACATCTAACTCCTTTTTGAATATATTTAGTGAATTGGCATCAACAACTTTTTGTGGTAGAGAATTCCACAGGTTCACCACTCTCTGCGTGAAGAAGTTTCTCCTCATCTCGGTCCTAAATGGCTTACCCCTTATCCTTAAACTGTGACCTCTGGTTCTGGACTTCCCCAACATTGGGAACATTCTTCCTGCATCTAACCTGTCTAAACCCGTCAGAATTTTAAATGTTTCTATGAGATCCCCTCTCATTCTTCTGAACTCCAGTGAATACAGGCCCAGTTGATCCAGTCTTTCTTGATATGTCAGTCCCGCCATCCCGGGAATCAGTCTGGTGAACCTTCGCTGCACTCCCTCAATAGCAAGGACGTCCTTCCTCATGTTAGGAGACCAAAACTGCACACAATACTCCAGGTGTGGCCTCACCAAGGCCCTGTACAACTGTAGCAACACCTCCCTGCCCCTGTACTCAAATCCCCTCGCTATGAAGGCCAACATGCCATTTGCTTTCATAACCGCCTGCTGCACCTGCATGCCAACCTTCAATGACTAATGTACCATGACACCCAGGTCTCGTTGCACCTCCCCTTTTCCTAATCTGTCACCATTCAGATAATGTCTCTCTGTTTTTACCACCAAAGTGGATAACCTCACATTTATCCACATTATACTTCATCTACCATTAAGTTCAGGACTCTCGTCTCTGAATTAACCATGTCACTCTCCATCTTTATCAAGAATTCTATCATATTATGGTCACTCTTCCCCAAGGGGCCTTGCACAACAAGATTGCTAATTAGTCCTTTCTCATTACACATCACCCAGTCTAGGATGGCCAGCCCTCTAGTTAGTTCCTCGACATATTGGTCGAGAAAACCATCCCTAAATCTTCCTGCACCATATTGCTTCCAGTTTGGTTCATGAGGTCGATTCCTGAGATGAAAGGGATGTCATATGTTGAAACGTTGTGCAGGTGGCCCTATACTCACTGGAGATTAGAAGAGAGAGGTGATCTTATTGAAACATATAAGATTCTGAGGGGCCTGGACAGGTTAGATGCAGAGAGGATGTTTTCTCTCGTGGGGGAATCTAGAACTAGCGTGCATAGTTTCAGAATAAAGATTTGCCCATTTAAAATGGAAATGAGGAATTTCTTCTCTGAGAAGGTCGGGAATCTTTGGAATTCTCTACCCAGAGAGCTGCGTAGGCTGGGTCATTGAATATATTTAAGGTGGAGATATACAGGTTTTTGAACGATAAGGGAGTCACGGGTTATGGGGAGCGGGCGGGGAAGTGGAGTTGAGACCAGAATCTCATCAACCGTGATCTTACTGAATGGTGGAGCAGGCTCGAGGGCCTACCCCTGCTCCTATTTCTTATATTCTTATGTTATGACCCAGGTGGCTCTCGAGCCAGGCCCACATTTCAGGCCTGCAGCTGTGTATCAAGTTCCAAGATCGGGACCTTTTCACTACTGATGGAGGCATCAAAAGCCACAAAACATCCTGGGTTATACAAAACCTTAAGAACTGAACTTTACCTGCCTGACTTTGCCCTATCCCTGGGACTCCCACTAACATTCCGGTCGGAGTTGTCCTGGGGCAGAGCTTATCTTCGTGTTTCACTGGGTGTCCAGTGAACGTTCCTCCGGGAAAGTGAGGTGGGAGGCTGGGAATCCCGTCTCCTGCTTCAGTAGCAGGCCCATCGCAGGTGTGCATTACTGCAGGCACAGACCCAGCTCCTCTCACCGGGGAAACATAGAAACATAGAAAATAGGTGCAGGAGTAGGCCATTCGGCCCTTCTAGCCTGCACCGCCATTCAATGAGTTCATGGCTGAACATTCAACTTCAGTACCCCATTCCTGCTTTCTCGCCATACCCCTTGATCCCCCTAGCAGTAAGGACCTCATCTAACTCCTTTTTGAATATATTTAGTGAATTGGCCTCAACAACTTTCTGTGGTAGAGAATTCCACAGGTTCACCACTCTCTGGGTGAAGAAGTTCCTCCGCATCTCGGTCCTAAATGGCTTACCCCTTATCCTTAGACTGTGACCCCTGGTTCTGGACTTCCCCAACATTGGGAACATTCTTCCTGCATCTAACCTGTCTAACCCCGTCAGAATTTTATATGTTTCTATGAGGTCCCCTCTCATTCTTCTGAACTCCAGTGAATACAAGCCCAGTTGATCCAGTCTTTCTTGATAGGTCAGTCCCGCCATCCCGGGAATCAGTCTGGTGAACCTTCGCTGCACTCCCTCAATAGCAAGAATGTCCTTCCTCAGGTTAGGAGACCAAAACTGTACACAATACTCCAGGTGTGGCCTCACCAATGCCCTGTACAACTGTAGCAACACCTCCCTGCCCCTGTACTCAAATCCCCTTGCTATGAAGGCCAACATGCCATTTGCTTTCTTAACCGCCTGCTGCACCTGCATGCCAACCTTCAATGACTGATGTACCATGACACCCAGGTCTCTTTGCACCTCCCCTTTTCCTAATCTGTCACCATTCAGATAATAGTCTGTCTCTCTGTTTTTACCACCAAAGTGGATAACCTCACATTTATCCACATTATACTTCATCTGCCATGCATTTGCCCACTCACCTAACCTATCCAAGTCGCTCTGCAGCCTCATAGCATCCTCCTCGCAGCTCACACTGCCACCCAACTTAGTGTCATCCGCAAATTTGGAGATACTACATTTAATCCCCTCATCTAAATCATTAATGTACAGTGTAAACAGCTGGGGCCCCAGCACAGAACCTTGCGGTACCCCACTAGTCACTGCCTGCCATTCTGAAAAGTACCCATTTACTCCTACTCATTGCTTCCTGTCTGACAACCAGTTCTCAATCCATGTCAGTACACTACCCCCAATCCCATGTGCTCTAACTTTGCACATCAATCTCTTGTGTGGGACCTTGTCGAAAGCCTTCTGAAAGTCCAAATATACCACATCAACTGGTTCTCCCTTATCCACTCTACTGGAAACATCCTCAAAAAATTCCAGAAGATTTGTCAAGCATGATTTCCCTTTCACAAATCCATGCTGACTTGGACCTATCATGTCACCTCTTTCCAAATGCACTGCTATGACATCCTTAATAATTGATTCCATCATTTTACCCACTACCGATGTCAGGCTGACCGGTCTATAATTCCCTGTTTTCTCTCTCCCTCCTTTTTTAAAAAGTGGGGTTACATTGGCTACCCTCCACTCCATAGGAACTGATCCAGAGTCAATGGAATGTTGGAAAATGACTGTCAACGCATCCACTATTTCCAAGGCCACCTCCTTAAGTACTCTGGGATGCAGTCCATCAGGCCCTGGGGATTTATCGGCCTTCAATCCCATCAATTTCCCCAACACAATTTCCCGGCTAATAAGGATTTCCCTCAGTTCCTCCTCCTTACTAGACCCCCGACCCCTTTTATAACCGGAAGGTTGTTCGTGTCCTCCTTCGTGAATACCGAACCAAAGTACTTGTTCAATTGGTCCGCCATTTCTTTGTTCCCCGTTATGACTTCCCCTGATTCTGACTGCAGGGGACCTACATTTGTCTTTACTAACCTTTTTCTCTTTACATATCTATAGAAACTTTTGCAATCCGTCTTAATGTTCCCTGCAAGCTTCTTCTCATACTCCATTTTCCCTGCCCTAATCAAACCCTTTGTCCTCCTCTGCTGAGTTCTAAATTTCTCCCAGTCCCCAGGTTCGCTGCTATTTCTGGCCAATTTGTATGCCACTTCCTTGGCTTTAATACTATCCCTGATTTCCCTTGATAGCCACGGTTGAGCCACCTTCCCTTTTTTATTTCTATGCCAGACAGGAATGTACAATTGTTGTAGTTCATCCATGTGGTCTCTAAATGTCTGCCATTGCCCATCCACAGTCAACCCCTTAAGTATCATTCGCCAATCCATCTCAGCCAATTCACGCCTCATACCTTCAAAGTTAGCCTTCTTTAAGTTCTGGACCATGGTCTCTAAATTAACTGTTTCATTCTCCATCCTAATGCAGAATTCCACCATATTATGGTCACTCTTCCCCAAGGGGCCTCGCACAACGAGATTGCTAATTAATCCTTTCTCATTACATAACACCCAGTCTAAGATGGCCTCCCCCCTAGTTGGTTCCTCGACATATTGGTCTAAAAAACCATCCCTTATGCACTCCAGAAAATCCTCCTCCACCGTATTGCTTCCAGTTTGGTTAGCCCAATCTATGTGCATATTAAAGTCACCCATTATAACTGCTGCACCTTTATTGCACGCACCCCTAATTTCCTGTTTGATGCCCTCCCCAACATCACTACTACTGTTTGGAGGTCTGTACACAACTCCCACTAACGTTTTTTGCCCTTTGGTGTTCTGCAGCTCTACCCATATAGATTCCACATCATCCAAGCTAATGTCCTTCCTAACTATTGCCTTAATCTCCTCCTTAACCAGCAATGCTACCCCACCTCCTTTTCCTTTTATTCTATCCTTCCTGAATGTTGAATACCCCTGGATGTTGAGTTCCCAGCCCTGCTCATCCTGGAGCCACGTCTCCGTAATCCCAATCACATCATATTTGTTAACATCTATTTGCACAGTTAATTCATCCACCTTATTGCGGATACTCCTTGCATTAAGACACAAAGCCTTTAGGCTTGTTTTTTTAACACCCTCTGTCCTTTTAGAATTTTGCTGTACAATGGCCCTTTTTGTTCTTTGCCTTGGGTTTCTCTGCCCTCCACTTTTCCTCATCTCCTTTCTGTCTTTTGTTTTTGCCTCCTTTTTGTTTCCCTCTATCTCCCTGCATTGGTTCCCATCCCCCTGCCATATTAGTTTAACTCCTCCCCAACAGCACTAGCAAACACTCCCCCGAGGACATTGGTTCCGATTCTGCCCAGGTGCAGACCGTCCGGATTGTACTGGTCCCACCTCCCCCAGAACCGGTTCCAATGCCCCAGGAATTTGAATCCCTCCCTGCTGCACCATTGCTCAAGCCACGTATTCATCTGAGCTATCCTGCGATTCCTACTCTGACTAGCACGTGGCACTAAGCCCTGGAAATCCTGGGGCAATTAAAAGGACCATAGACCTATCAAAACGGATTGCCGCCCATTGTTCCTGCTCTCTGCACTCGGAGAAATGGTCATTCCTTCAGGTGAAAGTGCAAAACAATCTACCATATTAAGTCCAAGCTCTGACGAGACCTTCAAATAAAAGTATTAATAAAGATAATCAAAAGACAGAAGGCAATGTTATAGTTAAGTTTAAATCATGTTATTGTGTAATGTATATTTTTATATTTCATACTTTATTTTGAGCCATTAGTCAGTGGAGTAAGAGGATAAAATGGCAGACCAAAACTATTTTCTAAAAGTATTGTGCTTTATTTGATTGGTTCACCTTCGCCTGTCACTTAAGATCGGTTGTTTTCATAAGTAAGTCATAAGTAAGAGGTTTCTCATCAGTAGTTTCTGAACTACTTTTCTTGGTTCAAATTTGTACTTGAGCCAATTATAAAAGCATAATTGTCAAATTTCAAGGGGTAGAAATTCGTTAGCTAAGCACCCCTGGAAAGGGTCGGAATAGGGCGGGAAAGGGATTCAGAATCGCGAGTGTTGCTCGGAACATTCAGTGTGGTGGTGCCGGCGGCGCTGGCCAGTACCGCCCGGGGGTGTCGAGCAAACCAGTTTCTCCATTGCAAGGATTTTGGTTTACCATCGACCTGCAATGCCCCATAGCGCCCCTAATGGAACCACCTGAAAAAAGAGGCGGTCAGAGCTGTCCCGGCGGTGGTGAGGAAAGGAATGAATACGTCAGCTAAGTGTGATTGCTTTTATTTTTGCGATTTGTGTTTGTGGGTGATCAATGTATTGGGAATGCTTTTTGTGCTTTTTGGGAGATTATTTTTTTTCCAGGGATGCCGCTCTTAGGGTGCTCTGAGGCTGGCTCTTTAGCTCGGGATTTTCAGTTACTCAGCCGGCCTAGCGCCCAAAGAGAGGAACACCTCCCTTAGCGCTCCACTCCACACTTAGGGCCCAGCTGATGAATCTTGTGGCTGAAGACGCAAACTGGGCACAAAATTTATTTTCCCATTGTCATTCGCGCCCTAATTTGTCTCAAACCAAATTTCCACCCCCAAGTATTGCATATACATTTAATGTGTGATCCATGCTACTAGATAGACAGAGACAGAGACAGATAGAGACAGAGACAGACAGAGACAGAGACAGCAACAGACAGAAAGAGACAGAGAGAGACAACGACAGACAGAGACAGAGACAGACAGAGACAGCAACAGACAAAGACAGAGACAGAGAGAGACAACGACAGACAGAGACAGACAGAGAGAGACAGAGACAGCAACAGACAGAAAGAGACAGAGAGAGACAACGACAGACAGAGACAGAGACAGACAGAGACAGCAACAGACAAAGACAGAGACAGAGAGAGACAACGACAGACAGAGACAGACAGAGACAGCAACAGACAAAGACAGAGACAGAGAGAGACAAAGACAGACAGATAGAGACAGAGACAGCAACAGACAGAAAGAGACAGACAGAGACAGCAACAGACAAAGACAGAGACAGAGAGAGACAACGACAGACAGAGACAGAGAGAGACAAAGAAAGACAGAGACAGACAGAGACACTAACCTGGCACAAGTGCAATCAAATATTCAAACCACTGACATAGTGGAATCTCCAATCAGATAAACTACTTTTCTACGAAGACAGTCTGTAATTCTTGCAGGAGTGTCAAAGCGGCGAATATTGCAGGTCGTTGACTTCCACTGGTCCTTATAATAAAAGCCAGATGGTGATATCAAAGGTTTTCCACGGACACATTCTCCCAGAACTGTGGCTGAAAATAAAGAGATCCAAGATACAGAAATCATGATGCATTATACCTTAGGTTATCAGTATATTTTCAATTAAGAACATAAGAATTAGGAGCAGGCCATAAGGCCCTTCGAGCCTGCTCTGCCATTCAATAATATCATGGCTGATCTTTGACCTCAATTCCATTTTCCCGCCCGATCACCATAACGCTTGATTTGCTGAGAGACCAAAAATCTATCTATCTCAGCCTTGAATATACTCAATGATTCAGGCCGGGACTTTGCTCACCTCGGCCGGTCCGGGGCAGGCGATGTTGGTGGTGGTTCATGGCTTCAATGCTGGCTCCAGCTCGCTGCCTAAAATGAATTTATGTTGATAGGGTTTGATAAGTCCACCCAACGTGTTTCCTGGTCCAATTAGAGGAAGCAGGTCTGGTGACGTCATTCATGACGCGTCATTCATAACACTGAGCACCTTGAGTCTTGTTGCTGAGAGCATGCGGAAAACAAGCACAAGCAGCGGAAGGAGCATACGGCAAACTAGACTCCCCACCCACCCTTTCCTCCAACGACTGTCTGTCCCACTTGTGACAGAGACTGTAATTCCCATATTGGACTGTTCAGTCACATGAGAACCCACTTTTGAAGTGGAAGCAAGTCCCCCGATTTCGAGGGACTGCCTATGATGATGATGATGATGATGGTCAGTTTCCTTAAAGAAACTGTGGCCAACTTTCTTTTGACATTTGTGTTGTCAGTGCTCGACAGCAGCACTGACAATAACTGCACAGAGGCTTATGGAGTGAGTCAGAGCATGAAGGGAGCTCCTCTTCCCTTCTGATGGATGGAAGACATCTCCCCAGGAGACCAAATCAGCCTGGTTGCACATTGCACAGGAGGGCACAAGCAGGCATATCGTCAGGATGACCTGGGTGCAGTGTCGCAAGCGTTTCAATAATCTCATTAGATCATGAAAGGTTAGTACAAAGCTGCAATCAACCTCATCCTGCTGTGCCTCTCATCACATCCCTATTACTCTGCCTTCCCTACCTTACTGCATAGATTTACTCACACCAACTTACCTTGCACCTCCAGCCATCCCTCTCTATCTACATTATCACATCCCCATCTCACTCGAAAGTCCTCACACTCACCCTCATCCTTGTGCAATCATACCAACTAACAACACACAAGGGTCATCACTTAGACAAATTTGCCCGCACATTTGGAAGTGGCTTAGTGAGTTGCATTGAATGGTGAGACATAATGGTACCCCGCAATGGTAATGAGTGTGAAAGGAATGGCTTGGGAATTGTAGGGTTGCTTTATGATCTTGGTATGAGTGGTGCCAACCTGGCACATCAAGTGGCAGCCAGGGTGTGCAGCGTCAAATGTAGAAAATCTGGCCATGATGAGGCCATCCTGGCCTCTTGGGCAGCAATATGGTTGGGTGCTGATGCCCTCTGTCCTGTGCAGCATTAGATGATTGCGGAGAAGGCCGGTGTTGTTGTTGGTGCTGATGATGTTGAGGCTCATTGTGGTCCAATTCTGAGGACCAAGGCACGACAGTATAAATGGCACCCATGCTGATGGAATAAATGGCAGATGAAGTACAGATGACAGAAGCGATCTGGCAATGGTGAGAGAGGTAATGAGGTGAGACTAGATGGAGACTTGTGGTAAGACTTGCAGCATGCTGAATCTGTTGTGGAAATGTGGAATTTAAATACAGTTAATTCAATAAATCTGGAATAAAAAGCAAATATCAGTAATGGTGACCATGAAACTATCAGATTGTTATAAGACCCATCTGGTTCACTAATGTGCTTTAGGGAAGGAAATCTGCCAGCCTTACCCGGTCTGGTCTATTTGTGACTCCAGACCCACAGCAATGTGGCTGACTCGTAACTACCCTCTGAAATGGCCTAGCAAGCCACTCAGCTGAAAAAAACCCCACGATGAAAAACAATATGAAGCATAAAACCGGACGGACCACCCGGCATTGACCTCGGCACTGGCTACGGACATGACAATGGCACACTCAGCCCAGTCGACCATGCAGTGTCCTTCTCATGAACAGCTGGGGACTTGTGCCAAAATTGGGAGAGCTGTCCTACAGACTAGTCAAGCAGCAGCCTGCTTTAATCATACTCACAGAATCATACCTTTCAGCAAATATCCCAGACTCCTCCATCACCATCCCTGGGTATGTAATGTCCCACCGGCAGGATAGACCCAGCAAAGGTGGCAGCACAGTAGTATACAGTTGGGAAGGAATGGCCCTGGGAGTCCTCAACAATGAATCCAGACTCCATGAAGTCTCATGGCTTCAGGTCAAGCATGGACAAGGAAACCTCCTGCTGATTATCACCTACTGCTCTCCCTCAGCTGATGAATCAGTACCACTCCATGTGGAACACGACTTGAAAGAAATACTGAGAATACCAAGGGCACCGAATATCCTTCGGGTGGGGGGCTTCAATGTCCATCACTAAGAGTGGCGCGGTAGCACCACTAAAATAGAAACATAGAAACATAGAAAATAGGTGCAGGAGTAGGCCATTCGGCCCTTCGAGCCTGCACCGCCATTCAATGAGTTCATGGCTGAACATGCAACTTCAGTACCCCATTCCTGCTTTCTCGCCATACCCCTTGATCCCCCGAGTAGTAAGGACTACATCTAACTCCTTTTTGAATATATTTAGTGAATTCGCCTCAACAACTTTCTGTGGTAGAGAATTCCACAGGTTCACCACTCTCTGGGTGAAGAAGTTTCTCCTCATCTCGGTCCTAAATGGCTTACCCCTTATCCCTAGACTGTGACCCCTGGTTCTGGACTTCCCCAACATTGGGAACATTCTTCCTGCATCTAACCTGTCCAAACATGTCAGAATTTTAAACATTTCTATGAGATCCCCTCTCATTCTTCTGAACTCCAGTGAATACAAGCCCAGTTGATCCAGTCTTTCTTGATATGTCAGTCCCGCCATCCCGGGAATCAGTCTGGTGAACCTTCGCTGCACTCTCTCAATAGCAAGAATATCTTTCCTCAAGTTAGGAGACCAAAACTGTACACAATACTCCAGGCGTGGCCTCACCAAGGCCCTGTACAACTGTAGCAACACCTCCCTCCCCTGTACTCAAATCCCCTCGCTATGAAGGCCAACATGCCATTTGCTTTCTTAACCGCCTGCTGTACCTGCATGCCAACCTTCAATGACTGATGTACCATGGCACCCAGGTCTCGTTGCACCTCCCCTTTTCCTAATCTGTCACCATTCAGATAATAGTCTGTCTCTCTGTTTTTACCACCAAAGTGGATAACCTCACATTTATCCACATTATACTTCATCTGCCATGCATTTGCCCACTCACCTAACCTATCCAAGTCACTCTGCAGCCTCATAGCATCCTCCTCGCAGCTCACACTGCCACCCAACTTAGTGTCATCCGCAAATTTGGAGATACTACATTTAATCCCCTCATCTAAATCATTAATGTACAATGTAAACAGCTGGGGCCCCAGCAGAGAACCTTGCGGTACCCCACTAGTCACTGCCTGCCATTCTGAAAAGTACCCATTTACTCCTACTCTTTGCTTCCTGTTTGACAACCAGTTCTCAATCCATGTCAGCACACTACCCCCAATCCCATGTGCTTTAACTTTGCACATTAATCTCTTGTGTGGGACCTTGTCGAAAGCCTTCTGAAAGTCCAAATATACCACATCAACTGGTTCTCCCTTGTCCACTTTACTGGAAACATCCTCAAAAAATTCCAGAAGATTTGTCAAGCATGATTTCCCTTTCACAAATCCATGCTGACTTGGACCTATCATGTCACCTCTTTCTAAATGTGCTGCTATGACATCCTTAATAATTGATTCCATCATTTTACCCACTACTGATGTCAGGCTGACCGGTCTATAATTCCCTGTTTTCTCTCTCCCTCTTTTTTTAAAAAGTGGTGTTACATTGGCTACCCTCCACTCCATAGGAATTGATCCAGAGTCTATGGAATGTTGGAAAATGACTGTCAATGCATCCGCTATTTTCAAGGCCACCACCTTAAGTACTGTGGGATGCAATCCATCAGGCCCTGGGGATTTATCGGCCTTCAATCCCATCAATTTCCCCAACACAATTAACCGCCTAATAAGGATTTCCCTCAGTTCCTCCTTCTTACTAGACCCTCTGACCCCTTTTATATCCGGAAGGTTGTTTGTGTCCTCCTTAGTGAATACCGAACCAAAGTGCTTGTTCAATTGGTCTGCCATTTCTTTGTTCCCGTTATGACTTCCCCTGATTCTGACTGCAGGAGACCTACGTTTGTCTTTACGAACCTTTTTCTCTTTACATACCTATAGAAACATTTGCATTCCGTCTTAATATTCTCTGCAAGCTACCTCTCGTACTCTATTTTCCCTGCCCTAATCAAACCCTTTGTCCTCCTCTGCTGAGTTCTAAATTTCTCCCAGTCCCCAGATTCACTGCTATTTCTAGCCACTTCCTTGGCTTTAGTACTATCCATGATTTCCCTTGATAGCCACGGTTGAGCCACCTTCCCTTTTTTATTTTTACGCCAGACAGGGATGTACAATTGTTGTAGTTCATCCATGCGGTCTCTAAATGTCTGCCATTGCCCATCCACAGTCAACCCCTTAAGTATCATTCGCCAATCTATCCTAGCCAATTCACGGCTCATACCTTCAAAGTCACCCTTCTTTATGTTCTGGACCATGATCTCTGAATTAACTGTTTCATTCTCCATCCTAATGTAGGATTCCAACATATTATGGTCACTCTTCCCCAAGGGGCCTCGCACAACGAGATTACTAATTAATCCTCTCTCATTACACAACACCCTGACTAAGATGGCCTCCCCCCTAGTTGGTTCCTTGACATATTGGTCGAGAAAACCATCCCTTATGCACTCCAGGAAATCCTCCTCCACCGTATTGCTTCCAGTTTAAAGTCACCCATGATAACTGCTGCACCTTTATTGCATGCATCCCTAATTTCCTGTTTTATACCCTCCCCAACATCACTACTACTGTTTTGAGGTCTGTACACAACTCCCACTTACGTTTTTTGCCCTTTGATGTTCTGCAGCTCTACCCATATAGATTCCACATCATCCAAGCTAATGTCCTTCCTAACTATTGCATTAATCTCCTTTTTAACCAGCAATGCTACCCCACCTCCTTTTCCTTTTATTCTATCCTTCCTGAATGTTGAATACCCTTGGATGTTGAGTTCCCAGCCCTGATCATCCTGGAGCCACATCTCTGTAATCCCAATCACATCATATCTGTTAATATCTATTTGCACAGTTAATTCATCCACCTTATTATGGATACTCCTTGCATTAAGACACAAAGCCTTCAGGCTTGTTTTTTTAACAACCTTTGTCCTTTTAGAATTATGATGTAGTGTGGCCCTTTTTGTTTCTTGCCTTTGTTTACTCGGCCTTCCACTATTGCTTTTTACCTTTCTACCATCTATTTCTGACTCCATATTACTTCGCCCTATCTCGCTGCATAGGTTCCCATCCCCCTGCCATATTAGTTTAAACACTCCCGAACTGCATTAGCAAATGTCACCCCTAGGACATCAGTTCCAGTCCTGCCCAAGTGCAGACCGTCCCTTTTGTACAGGTCCCACTTCCCCCAGAACTGGTTCCAATGTCCCAGGAATTTGAATCCCTCCCTCTGAATGAGCTGGCTGTGTCCTGAAGGACATAGCTTCTAGACTGGGCCTGCAGTGAGAGAACCAACACCAGGGAAAACCTAATTGATCCCATCCTCACCAATCTATCTGTCACAGATGTGTCTGTCCATGACAGCATTGGTAGCAGTGACCACTGCAGAGTCCTTGTTGAGACGAAGTCCAATCTTGACCCCGAGGACACCATCCAATATGCTGTGTGGCACTACCACCATGCTAAATGGGACAGATTCAGAACAGATCTAACAGCTCAAAACTGGGCATCCATTAAATGCTGTGGGCCAGCAGCAGCAGAATTGTATTCCACCACAATTTATAACCTCATGGCCTGGCATATCTCCCACTCTACCATTACCATCATGGGACCAAACCTGGTTCAATGAGGAGTGCAGAAGAGCATGCCATGAGCAGCACCAGGCATACGTAAAAATGAGATGCCTGTCTGGGGAGGCTGCAACACAGGGCTACTTGCATGCTAAATAATGGAAGCAGAATGCTATAGACAGAACTAAGCAATCCCAAAGGCAACGGATCAGATCAAAGCTCTGCATTCCTGCCACATCCAGACATGAATGGTGGCAGAAAATTAAACAACTAATGGGAGGATTTGGCGCCATGAATTTCCCATCATCAATGATCACAGATTCCAGCACACAAGTACAAAAGACAAGGCTGAAACATTTGCCGCCATCTTCAGGCCGAGGTGCCAATTGGATGATCCTTATCGGCCTCCTCCTGAGGTCCCCACCATCACAGAAGATAGTCTTCAGTCAATTCAATTCACTCCATGTGATATCAAGAAACGACTGAGAGCACTGGATACAGCAAAGGCAATGGGGCCCTGACAACATCCCGAATGTCACGCTGAAGACTTGTGCTCCTCTAACCAAGCTCTTCCATAACATCTACAACACTGGCAACTACCAGACAAGGTGTAAAATTGCCCAGGTATGTCCTGTCCATGAAAAGCAGGACAAATCTAATCTGGCCAATTACTGCCCCATCAGTCTACTCTCAAATCATCAGCAAAGTGATGTAAGGTGTCATCAACAGTGCTATCAAGCGGCACTTACTCACCAATAACCTCCTCACTGATGCTCAGTTTGGGTTCCGCCAGGACCACACAGCTCCTGACCTCATTACAGCCTTGGTCCAAACATGGACAAGAGAGCTGAATTCCAGAGGTAAGGTGAGAGTGACTGCCCTTGACATCAAGGCAGCATTTGACTGAGCAGTTGGAATCAAGGAACCCTAGTAAAACATCTGTCATTGTGAAAATGCTGGAGTCCATTATTAAGGAAGCAGTAGCAGGACATTTGGAAAAGCATAATACGATCAAACAGAGTCAACATGGTTTTATGAAAGGGAAATCATGTTTAAAATATTTGCTGGAATTCTTTGAGGATATAATGAGCAGGGTGGATAAGGGGGAACCAGTGGATGTGGTGTATTTGGATTTCCAGAAGGCACTCGATAAGGTGCCACATAAAAGGTTACTACACAAGATAAACGGGGTTGGGGATTATATATTAGCATGGATAGCGGATTGGCTAACAGAAAACAGAGAGTCGGGATAAATGGATCATTTTTCAGTTGGCAAACGATAACTAGTGGAATGTCACAGGGATCAGTGCTGGGGCTTCAACTATTTACAGTCTATATTAATGACTTGGATGAAGGAACCATGTTTGCTGATGAAACAAGCAAGTAGTGAGGAGGACACAAAAAGTCTGCAAAGGAATATAGACAGGCTAAGTGAGTGGGCAAACATTTGGCAGATGTCGTATAATGTGGGAAAGTGGGACATTATCCACTTTGGCAGGAAAAATAAAAAAGCTAAATATTATTGAAATGGAGAGAAATTACAAAATGATGCAGTACAGAGGGACCTTGGGGTCTTTGTGCATGAAACACAAAAAATTTAGTATGCAGGCACAGCAAGTAATCAGGAAGGCAAATGGAATGTTGGCCTTTATTGCAAAGGGGATGGAGTATAAAAGCAGGGAAGTCCTGCTACAACTGTACAGGGTATTGATGACACCACACCTGGAGTACTACGTGCAGTTTTGGTCTCCTTATTTAGGAAATTATATATTTGCATTGGAGGCAGTTCAGAGAAGGTTCACTAGCTTGATTCCTAAGATGAAGGGGTTGACTTAAGAAGAAAGGTTGAGCAGGTTGGGCCTCTACTCATTGGAGTTTAGAAGATTGAGAGGTGATCTTATTGAAACGTATAAGATTCTGAGGGGGCTTGACAAGGTAGATGCAGAGAGGGTGTTTCCCGTCATGGGGAAATCTAGAACTATGGGGCATAGTTTCAGTATAAGGGGGTCGCCCATTTTAAACTGATTTGAGGAGGAACTTTTTCTCTTAGAGGGTCGTAAATCTGTGGAATACCCTGCCCAGAGAACTGCGGAGGATGGGTCATTGAATATATTTAAGTTGGAGAGATACTGATTTTTGAGCGATAAGGGAGTGAAGGGTTATGGGGAGCAGGCAAGGAAGTGGAGCTGAGCCCAAGATTAGATCAGCCATTATCTTATTAAATGGCAGAACAGACTTGAGGGGCCAAATGGCTACTCCTGCTTCTATTTCTTATGTTCGTATCAGGGGGAATATTGTCCGCTGGCTGAAGTCATATTTAACACAAAGGAAGATGGCTGTGGTTATTGGAGGTCAATCTTCACAGCCCCAGGAAATATCTGCAGGAGTTCCTCAGGGCAGTGTCCTCGGCCCAAACATCTTCAGTTGCTTCATCAATGAACTTCCCTCCATCATATCGTCAGAAATGGGGATGTTTGCTTTTGTCTGCACAATGTTCAATGCCATTCGCAACTCCTCAGATCATGAAGTAGTCCATGCTCGCATGCAGCAAGACCTGGATGACATTGAGGCTTGGGCCGATAAGTGGCAAGTTACATTCGCACCACACAAGTGCCAGGCAATGACAATCTCCAACAAGCGAGAGGCTAACTACTGCTCCTTGACATTCAACAGCATTACCATCACCGAATTCCCCAACATCAAAACCCAAGGGGTCACCATTGACCAGAAACTTAACTGCATCAGCCACATAAATAATATGGCCACAAGAGCAGGCCAGCGGCTGAGTATTCTGTGGCGAGTGACTCACCTCCTGACTCCCCAAAGCCTTTCCATTGTCTACAAGGCACAAGTCAGGAGTGTGATGGAATATTCTCCACTTGCCTGGATGAGTGCAGCTCCAATAACACTCAAGAAGCTCAACACCATCCAAGACAATGGAGCACGCTTGCTTGGTACCCCATCTACAAACTTAAACCTTCACTCCCATCACCACCGGCATACCGTGCCTGCAGTGTGTACCATCTAAAAGATGCACTGCAGCAACTCACCAAGGCTTCTTCAACAGCGACTCCCAAAGCCATGACCTCTACCACCTAGAAGAACCAGGGCAGCTGGCGCATGGGAAGACCATCAACTGTAAGTTCCCATTCAAGTTACACATCATCCTGCCTTGAAAGTATATCGCCGTTCCTTCATCGTTGTGGGTCAAAATCCTGGAACTCCCTCCCTAACAGCACTGTGGGAGTACCTTCACCATACAGACTGCAATGGTTCAAGAAGGCAGCTCACCATCACCTTCTCAATGACAATTAGGGATGGGCAATAAATGCTGGTCTTGCCAGCGACACCCACATCCCAGGAATGAATAACAAAGTGAGGAACAGCTTGTGGCTGAGGAAAGTGATTTCTGTCAGGTGGAAGCTTTTACTGTACATTTCTAAAATGCATTCAGGAGAACTTTTTTTAGCAAGTGTGTAGCAAGCCCAACACGGGAGGGGACAGTTCTGGATTTAGTTTTAGGGAATGAAGCTGGGCAGGTGGGAGGGGTATCAGTGGGAGAGCATTGAGGTACTGGTGCCCATAATTCAGTTAGATTTAAGGTAGTTATGGAAAACGACAAAGATAGACCAGGAATAAAAGTTCTCAATTGGGGAAAATGCCAATTTTGCAAAGCTGAGATGGGACTTCGCCAAAGTGGACTGGAAACAGCTACTTGAAGGTAAATCAGTGTCAGAGCAGTGGGAGGCATTCAAGGAGAATCTAGAGCCCCCTGGATGTCGAGGGACATGCAGTGTAGGATAAAGCAAAAAAGGGAAGCTTATGACAGATATCGAGGGCTAAATACTGCAGAATCTCTCGAGGAGTATAGAAAGTGCAGGGGTGAAATTAAAGGGAGGGGGGCTTACAGTGGCCTGGAAACTGCGATTAATGTAGAGGTCCTGCCGAAATTAACGGCAGGAACTCGTGATTTCTTTCTGTTTCCCAGTGAGCAGCCGAACAGATTGAGAGGCTGGCTGGCTGCTCGGCAGGAAAGCCTGCGCTGGAAGTGAGTTGGTGAGAGATCGGAGCATGGGTTGTGGAAGGGGAGGGAGGGGGTTCGGAATGTGGGGTGGAGGCGATGATCGGAGCGAGATTGGGGTGTGGGTCCGGGGAGCTCGGGGTGTGGGTCGGGGGAGCTCAGGCTGTGGGTCAGAGGGGGAAGGGGAGATCGGGGAGTGGGTCGGGATAGCTCGGGGCGTGGGGAGTGTCGGGGCATGGGTCAGGGCGTGGGTCGGAGCGAGGTCGGGGTGTGGGTCGGGGCAGGCGGCCCGTGGGTCAGGCCGTGGGTCGCAGCGTGTGTCGGAGGGAGGATGGGGCGTAGGTCGCGGGGAGGTCGGGGCGTGGGTTGGGGGAGGTATTTCCAGAAGTTTATTTGTGTCTTCCTTCGTGAAAACAGAACCAAAGTATTTGTTTAACTGGTCCACCATTTCCCCATTATAAATTCACCTGAATCTGACTGCAAGGGACCTACGTTTGTTTTCACTAATCTTTTTCTCTTCACGTACTTATAGAAGCTTTTGCAGTCAGTTTTTATGTTCCCGGCAAGCTTCCTCTCATACTCTATTTCCCCCCTCCTAATTAAACCCCTTGTCTTCCTCTGCTGTATTACAAAGTTCTCCCAGTCCTCAGGTTTGCTGCTTTTTCTGGCCAAGTTATATGCCTCTTCCTTGGATTTAACACTCTCCTTAATTTCCTTTGTTAGCCACGGTTGAGCCACCTTCCCCGTTTTATTTTTACTCCAGACAGGGATGTACAATTATTGAAGTTCATCCATGTGATCTTTAAATGTTTGCCTTTGCTTATCCACTGTCAACCCTTTAAGTATCACTCGCCAGTTTATTCTAGCCAATTCACATCTCATACCATCGAAGTTACCTTTCCCCAAGTTCAGGACCCTAGTCTCTGAATTAACTGTGTCACTCTCCACCTTAATAAAGAATTCTACCATATGGTCACTCTTCCCCAAGGGACCTCGCACAACAAAATTGTTACTTAGTCCTTGCTCATTACACATCACCCAGTACACGATGGCCAGCCCTCTAGTTGGTTCCTTGACATATTGGTCTCGAAAACCATCCCGAATATACTCCAGGAAATCCTCCTCCACCGGATTGCTACCAGTTTGGTTAACCCAGTCAATATGTAGATTAAAGTCGCACATGATAACTGCTGTACCTTTATTGCACGCCTCCCTAATTTCTAGTTTGATGCTGGCCCCATCCTCATTACTACTGTTTGGTGGTCTGTACACAACTCCCACTGGCATTTTCTGCCATTTGGTATTCCGTAGCTCCGCCCATACAGATTCCACATTATCCAAGCTAATGTCCTTCCTTACTATTGCATTAATTTCCTCTTCAACCAGCAACGCCACCCCACCTCCTTTTCCTTTCTGTCTATCCTTCCTAAATGTTGAATACCCCTGGATGTTGAGTTCCCAGCCTTGGTCACCCTGGAGCCATGTCTCCGTGATGCCAATTACATTATATCCGTTAATTGCTATCTGCGCAGTGAGTTTGTCCACCTTATTCCGAATACTCCTGGCATTGAAGCACAGAGCCTTAAGGATTGTCTTTTTAACACCCTATGCCCCTTTAGGATTTTGCTGTAATGTGGCCCTTTTTGCTTTTGTGAAATGGGCCTTCACGATGTATTCAGTCTTACAAGGCTGGCGAATGTAGCAAGATCCATTCTGCGCATGCACGTTTTTTTTTCAAGCAAAGACCTTTTCCCTCGATTCGGGTGGTCAGGCATCATTGGTACATGCTCAGAAGGTAAAGGAAGGGAGAGAGAGAGAAGGAGGTTTTTCAATGGTGGATTTTGAAGGAGTGCTGAACCTAAAATGATGGAGATGTCCCAGGAGGATTCGGGAGAGAGTCTGCAGGAGGTTGCAGGGAGGAGGGCGAAAACCTTTTCAGATGAGGTTAATGAGGCCTTATTCAACGAGGTGGAGACTTGGTGGGACCAATTAACCCAGGGTGGGTGTGGGAAACCTCCACCCTGGATTTATCAAAAAATATGGGCGGATATCGCTGCCCTTGTTTCATCGGTGGCCCACGCTAGGTGTGAGGCAGACCAGTGCCGCAAGCACTGGAAGAGTCTTGTCACATCGACAAGAGTAAGTATTAAATTATTAAATTTAAAATTGTAATGATGCATTGACTCATTAATTAGAATGTAAATTTGCCAGATTGTAATTAAGCTGGGTTATCTTGAGTAGCTTCCCTGTTAAGATTTGGATTGGGGTCGGAACCTGTGCCCTTTAATTCTAATTTTGCTGTGATGCTTTAAATTTAATCGACAGTATGAATTATTATTTAAAGACTTTGATAGAAAATTGTGGCCAAGGAATGACTGGAAACAGACAGACCACAAACACTCGGCATTTCTACCACTTTAGTTTAGAAGGAGAATTATTAAATTATATCTTTGTTTATGTGCTGTGAGCAACTCTTTAACTTGGGCACCGTCTCCTTTTTGGTTAGGTTGGAGGATGGGGCACGACTGAGCACTAAGGGGTCTGGTCAGCTTTACCCAGACTGTGTGAGTCTCTCCGACTGCTGTCAGTCACAGTGACCCAGCCTGGACTGGGAGAGAGCTGCCCTGGCTCACTGTCTGCCCTGGGACACTTTGGAACATTAGCTCCGGCCACACGGAGGTCTCCGAGCAGAGTCCATGGACACAGTGCCCCTTCCCATTATGGTCCTGTCATTGCCAAGCTCAACGGCGGTCCTGATCCCCCCTGCCCACCCCCTCGGGGACCTCCATCAATTTCAATAAACCGCCTCCCTCCCCTCAGGTGCCAAATGGTACGGCCCGTGGCTGGGGCCTTTCCTGTCGATTGTATGCCAGATGTTTGGTGTCAAGCATTAGTTCCTAAACCCACTTATTAAATATTTTCTCTGAAAGTAGATGTTATAACCATGCATCCATTGGATACAAACCATATTAGCATATATCATCATCATCATCATCATAGGCAGTCCCTCGGAATCGAGGAAGACTTGCTTCCACTCCCAAAGTGAGTTCTTTGATGGCTGAACAGTCCGATACGAGAACCTTATCGAGGAAACAGCCCAGTAACAAAGGAACAGGCTGAAGACATGATTTTGCTCTTTCAGTTGGACTGCCTCAGGTGAATGACAATTGAACTTTTGGTGTGAGAAGAAGCATTTTGCAGATATATGAGTGGCAGGTTTTGGCTGCCATCTCACTCTCTCTTTCTCCTCTTCGACGCTTACTTGCTTCATTCAGCGCACCAGGACTGAGCACTCGATCTGGGATGGAGAGAAGAAACACCATCTACGAGCAAAGAGAGCCTTGCTATTTTGACAGTCAAGCTGACCTTGAGACTAGACTTGAATACCAGATTGGTACAGAATCAGAAGGTATGCCTCATCGGGAGAAGCAGCGAGTAAGCCAGAGGGTTAATTGATGAGCATTTATCCCATCCCACACATCTTTAAGACCACCGCATAGTGTGAAGGAATGTCGTGTGTCCCAACCAAGCCTCAGGGGTTTTAGTGGGGAGGTTTTTGCAGGGATTATAAGCGTACGCACAATTCTGTTGGACAGATCTGGTGGTGCAATTTTGAATCCGAGCAGAGGTGTTTTAGTCGTGAGTACTTTGCATTAGGGGCCTGTTCAGATGGGCCAGGGTTGTGTGTTAGAACATAACAACATAAGAAATAGGAGCAGGAGTAGGCCATACGGCCCCTCGAGCCTGCTCCACCATTTAATATGATCTTGGCTCATCCAATCATGGATTCAGGTCCACTTTCCTGCTCCCCATAACCCCTTATTCCCTTATCGGTTAAGAAACTGTCTATCTCTGTCTTAAATTTATTCAATGTCCCAGCTTCCACAGCTCTCTGAGGCAGCGAATTCCACAGATTTACAACCCTCTGAGAAAATAAATTTCTCCTCATTTCAGTTTTAAATGGGTGACCCCTTATTCTAAGATTATGCCCCCTAGTTCTAGTTTCCCCCATCAGTGGAAACATTCTCTCTGCATCCACCTTGTCAAGTCCCCTCATAATCTAATACATTTCGATAAGATCACCTCCCAATCTTCTGAATTCCAATGAGTAGAGGCCCAACCTACTCAACCTTTCCTCATAAGTCAACCCTCTCATCTCCGGAATCAACCCAGTGTACCTTCTCTGAACTGCCTCCAAAGCAAGTATATTCTTTTGTAAAATGTGGAAAAGAAAACTGCATGCAGTATTCCAGGTGTGGCCTCACCAATACCCTGTATAACTGTAGCAAAACTTCCCTGCTTTTATACTCCACCCCCTTTGCAATAAAGGCCAAGATTCCATTGGCCTTCCTGATCACTTGCTGTACCTGCATACTAACCTTTTGTGTTTCATGCACAAGTACCCCCAGATCCCACTGTACTGTAGCACTTTGCAATTTTTCTCCATTTAAATAATAACTTGCTCTTTGATTTTTTTTCTGCTAAAGTGCATGACCTCACACTTTTCAACATTATGCTCCATCGACCAAATTTTTTCCCATGCACTTAGCCTGTTTATGTCCTTTTGCAGATTTTTTGTGTCCTCCTCACACATTGCTTTTCCTCCCATCTTTGTACCGTCAGCAAACTTGGCTACATTACACTCTGTCCCTTCTTCCAAGTTGTTAATAAAGATTGTAAATAGTTGGGGTCCCAGCACTGTCCCTGCGGCACCCCACTAGTTACTGATTGCCAACCCGAGAATGAGCCATTTATCCCGACTTCTGTTCTCTGTTAGTTAGCCAATCCTCTATCCATGCTAATATATTACCCCGACCCCGTGAACTTTTATCTTGTGCAGTAACCTTTTATGTGGCACCTTGTCAAATGCCTTCTGGAAGTCCAAATACACCATATCCACTGGTTCCCTTTTATCCACCCTCTTCGTTACATCCTCAAAGAATTCCAGCAAATTTTTCAAACATGACTTCCTCTTCATAAATCCATGCTGACTCTGCCTGACCGAATTATGTTTTTCCAAATGTCCTGCGACTGCTTCTTTATTAATGGACTCCAACATTTTCCCAACCACAGATGTTTGGCTAACTGGTCTATAATTCCTGCTTTTTTCTGGCTCCTTTGTGTTGTACTGTGTTTGTTTTGTTTTACACCAATTGGATTTGTTTTACTGAGTTCAGATCTTTGCTTTAACTTGAATAAAAGCATTGTGATGGTTGAGACCGAAAGATCTGGCTATAACTGTGTATTTCTGTTCACCTCTATAATTCTGCTGTCCAGAACTGTTGTAAGAGGGGTGATTCGATACCACCAAGGGCAAAACCACTTACATGTCCTCCTCCTCATCCACCTCCCCTCTCTCAGTCCAATCTGGCAGTCCGATCTGGCAATTGCTGTCCTCTCCTGATAGATAGGTTATGCAATATGCATCACACCACAATGAACACAGTGAACTGCTCTGGGTGGTAATTTAGGTTGCCTCCTGAGTGGTCCAGGCTCAGAACTCCAATTGTCTTTTTGACGATATTGCTTGTGGCTATATGGCTTTCGTTGTAGTGCTTCTCAGCTTCTGTTTGGGGCTTACGCAGGGGGGTCATGAGCCAGCTGGAAAGGCCATATCCTTTATTCCCCCAGCATCTGTATTGTATGGGGTTAATCACATACTGTTAATTATGATATTTAGTCATTCACAGTGTGTCTCTGCTCCATGCTTCGTGGATTGTTGTTGCTATATAGAGAGAGAGAAAAAGCGACCTTGGGACGCACAACATCTTGTTATGAGACCGTCCGTGGCTCGCGATCTCATGCTTTGTGGTCAAGCACCTGGGGCCTTACAGATTAGGAGTTGGCCATAAGCCACATGCACCCATGTTTTGTTCAATAGTATGTTTATTTGACAGTATAAATGTACAGCACTGTCCCGTAGCTCTTTGAACTTCACCTTGGACCGTGATTCGCGAGCGGTGCCGGGACCCCCAATGCTCCAGACCAGCCGCCGCTGTGGAGTTCCCGATGGGCTGAAGGCCGTGAGCATTGTTGCATCTTATCATACTTCTCTTTTCTTCGTAAACTATATTATTATGTTTCTTTTCTCTCTGTAAACGGTATCTTATTCTTTACTTCATTTGTCTTGTCTCTTATTTAACATTCATCCAGATCCCGAACCTGGGTCTATTATTATCGATCCAAAACAGCATCCAACCCTGACCTTGTGGCTGACTCTTAAACAGGTCAGAGACAGTGCTCTCAAACAAGATGTGCGCATCATGAATGCTCCCTGGAAAATTTGCATTTACTGCCATGATCATTTGCTTGTGGTCAACAACGAGCTACACATTTAGGAAGTGGAATCCCTTTTGGTTCCGAAACACCTCTGCATCCTGTAAAGCTGCTCACAGGGCGATATGTGTAGAGTCTATTGCTCCCTGCACCTTGGGGAAGTTTGCTATTCTCGAGAACCCTAAAGCCCTCTCAGTCTGTGCCTCCCTGGTCATAGCAAAGTTTATAAAGTCCATCGTGCGTGAGTAAAGGGCTTCAGTCACCTGTCGAATGCAGCGATGTGTGGAGTGCTGAGAGATACCTCAAATGTCACCAGCTGAGGCCTGAAAGGAGCCTGATGCGTAGAAGGAAAGTGCTGCAGTAACCTTTACCTCTATGGGCACTGCGCTCCTGCTGGTGCTGGTAGGCTGCAGATCTCCCTTAATTATCTGGCATAGCGCGCTGATGACCTCCTTTCGGAATCGCAGCCTTCTAACGCACATGTTATCGGACAAGTCCAGGTATGATCGCTTATCCCTGTAAGTGCATTGGCTGTAATGTCTCCTCCACCTCAGCAGTCTGCCACCTCTTTGATTGGGCACATAATGCTCTTTAATGAACCTTCTCCCATCTCCATTCTGCAGCATGTGAGTAGTCATCAATACTGGTTTTGAAATTACAGGCCCCATCACTATAAACCACTATAACTGCCCTAATCTATCTTCTTAAATTGTCCTCAACAAATACAATATAAACTGGAAATTAACCACAATGTGATTAGATGATTGGCAAGATTCAAAAACGCCCTTAAAATCACTCACAAATTGCTTCTTCTTCCCACTACTTCAAGCAGCCTTTCATTAAAGATCCTCCGAGTTACAAGATGGTGTCCGTATTGCCGAGTTAAAGTTAGGTGAGTGCAGTTTTTCTTGAGTGTCTTTTTGGGCCAGCGATCATTTGGGCGAATTATGGGTGAAATGCCGAAAATAGCGCTCGGCGATAATCTGGGCGATAATCGGGCTCTAGTTTCCATTATAAACAGTATTCTGGGCCTTGCACGAGGATGATGTCATAAAAAATAAGCTGGGTGATGCAGCTCATATCTGTATGCTGAAAGTTGCGCTGATGATAAATGGGCTATTATCAGCACTAGTTTCCATTTTTCATCAGAAATGGGCGATAGCCTGAATCTCAGCATTTATATGGGCGCTAAATGGGTGTTAAATGGGCAATGATGTGCCGAAAGTCTAGCCCTATAGAATCATAGAAATTTACAGCATGCAAGGAGGTCGTTTAGGCCCATCATGTCCGTGCCAGCCGACCAAGAGCGAACCAGCCTAATCCTACTTTCCAGCTCTTGGTTCACAGCCCTGTAGGTTACGGCACTTTAAGTGCACATCCAAGTATTTTTTAAATGTGGTGAGGCTTTCTGCCTCTATCACCCTTTCAGGCAGTGAGTTCCAGACCCCCACCACCCTCTAGATTAAGAAATTTCCCCTCCTATCTCCTCTAAACCTCCCCCAATTATTTTTACATCTGATTATTTGAAATTGCCAATCGTTTGACAGTGGTGTCGTACACAACCTTATTACTTCCACTGGCTGAAAGAAACTCGTGTTCAGTGATTCCATGATTTTAGAACTGATTTCAGTCTCCTAAAAAAAATGACTAGATTGTCCAATTCAACAATTATTTAATTAGGCATTTGGGTAATAAAGAGTTCAGCAAATCTTATTTTGTTGCTGTTGATACCATGGGCAGTGGACAGAGGAATACGTGAACCTGCCCGATTTTCCCTCCACCCATTTTAATGGACAGTTAATTGAGCAAAGCTGGGCAATGGCCCAAACAACACATGGGCAACTTTCCAAGCCTCTCCCCCCAGAACACAAAGGCAGATAATTATCCAAAATATAAATCTACTCACATTTGTAAATAGATAGAAGCTCGCTAATTACAACAACAACATGCATTTATATCTCACCTTTAAAGTAGTGAAATGAAGGAACAGCGATATATTTCCAAGTCAGCATCATGTGTGAGTTCGAGGGGAACTTGCAGGTGGTGGTGTTGTGTAAGAATACACCATTTTCTGCTTTTAAGATTGCCGAACCTGTAAATTGACGAACTCCTGATAACCCAGTATACATTGCAGGCCAACAGACCTTTTTGTTGAACTTTAATTAATGCAGGCACGTGAAGTAACTGTCCCACAGATTGATAAGACTGTAAGATAACAATCCCTGCCTCAGTAACACTCCCACGGATTGATAAGACTGTAAGAGAACAATCCCTGCCTCAGTAACACTCCCACGGATTGATAAGACTGTGAGAGAACAATCCCTGCCTCAGTAACACTCCCACGGATTGAGAAGAGAACCAACCGAGCCCACAGAAGTTACATCGGACTGGAACATAACATTAAAGAATAACAAACTGCAGACCTTTTTGATAGTCTGGATAGTTTGGAACACACACGTAATAGGCCGATAGCCAATTTTCTAAGTTTAATTACAGTGCAAAGTCTCTTGTCCACTGCTGCAATCGAGAGAATTGGTAACCTGATTGGTAACTAAGGGAATCAGGGAGTTTCTGATAGCTGATCACAGCTGGAATTAGCTCTGTGTGAGTATAGAAACATAGAACATAGGTGCAGGAGTAGGCCATTCGGCCCTTCGAGCCTGCACCGCCATGCAATAAGATCATCGCTGATCATTCCCTCAGTACCCCTTTCCTGCTTTCTCTCCATACCCCTTGATTCCCTTAACTGTAAGGGCCATATCTAACTCCCTCTTGAATATATCCAATGAACTGGCATCAACAACTCTCTGCAGCAGGGAATTCCACAGGTCAACAACTCTCTGAGTGAAGAAATTTCTCCTCATCTCAGTCCTAAATGGCCTACCCTTATCCTAAGACTATGTCCCCTGGTTCTGGGCTTCCCCAACATCGAGAACATTCTTCCCGCATCGAAGCTGTCCAGTCCCGTCAGAATCTTATACGTTTCTATGAGATCCCCTCTCATCCTTCTAAACGCCAGTGAATAAAGGCCCAGTTGATCCAGTCTCTCCTCATATGACAGCCCAGCCATCCCTGGAATTAGTCTGGTGAACCTTCGCTGCACTCCCTCAATAGCAAAAACGTCTTTCCTCAGACGAGGAGACCACAACTGAACACAATATTCCAGGTGAGGCCTCACTAAGGCCCTGTACAACTGCAGTAAGACCTCCCTGCTCCTATATTCAAATCCCCTAGCTATGAAGGCCAACATACCATTTGCCTTCTTCACCGCCTGCTGTACCTGCGTGCCTACTTTTAGAGACTGATGAACCATGACACCCAGGTCTCGTTGTACCTCTCCTTTTTCTAGTTTGCCGCCATTCAGATAATATTCTGTCTTCATGTTTCTGCCACCAAAATGGATAACCTCACATGTATCCACATTATCCTGCATCTGCCATGTATTTGCCACTCACCTATATCTGTCCAAGTCACCCTGCAGCCTCTTAGCATCCTCCTCACAGCTCACACCACCACCCAGTTTAGTGTCATCTGCAAACTTGGAGATATTACACTCAATTCCTTCATCCAAATCGTTAATGTATATTGCACTGAGCCCTGCGGCACCCCACTAGTAACTGCCTGCCATTCTGAAAAGGACCCGTTTATTCCTACTCTCTGCTTCCTGTCTGCCAACCAATTCTCTATCCTCGTCAGTACATTACCCCCAATACCATGTGCTTTGATTTTGTACACCAATCTCTCGTGCAGGACCTTGTCAAAAGCCTTTTTTAAGTCCAAGTACACCACATCCACTGGTTCTCCCTTGTCCACTCTACTAGTGACATCCTCAAAAAAATTGAGAAGATTCGTCAAGCATGATTTCCCTTTCATAAATCCATGCTGACTCGGTCCGATCCTGTCACTGCTTTCAAAATGGGCTGCTATTTCATCCTTAATGATTGATTCGAACATTTTCCCCACTACTGATGTCAGGCTAACCGCTCTATAATTACCCACTTTCTCTCTCTCTCCTTTTTTAAAAAGTGGCGTTACATTAGCTACCCTCCAGTCCATAGGAACTGATCCAGAGTCGATAGATTATTGGAAAATGATCACCAATGCATCCACTATTTCTCGGGCCATTTCCTTAAGTACTCTGAGATGCAGACTATCAGGACCAGGGGATTTATCGGCCTTTAATCCCATCAATTTCCCTCACACAATTTCCCGCCTAATAAGGATATCTTTCATTTCCTCATTCTCACTCGACCCACTGTCCCCTAATACATTTGGAAGGTTATTTGTATCTTCCTTTGTGAAGACAGAACCGAAGTATTGGTTCAATTGGTCTGCCATTTCTTTGTTCCCCATTATAAATTCACCTGAATCCGGCTGCAAGGGCCCTATGTTTGTCTTTACTAATCTTTTTCTCTTCACATATTTATAGAAACTTTTGCAATCAGTTTTTATGTTCCCTGCAAGCTTCCTCTCATACTCTATTGTCCCCTTCTTAATTAAACCCTTAGTCCTCCTCTGTTGAATTCCAAATTCCTCCCTGTCCTCAGGTTTGTTGCTTTTTCTAGCCAATTTATATGCCTCTTCCTTAACACTATCCTTAATTTCCCTTGTTAGCCATGGTTGAGCCACCTTCCCAGTTTTATTTTTACTCCAGACAGGGATGTACAATTGCCGAAATTCATCCATGTGATCTTTAAATGTTTGCCTTTGCTTTCGATTACTCACTTAAGGGATAGGCAATGTTAACCATTATAAGGGATTTAACCAGATAGGTTGATACGAGCTAATAATTAAGAAATTATTGTGCATTTAATAATTGTAAAGTGTTAATATTTCCACAGAAGCAGTAGTCACAAAAGTCAGTTCTGTTAATGACTTCTTTCCTGAAGCCAGACTTGTTAATGTTTTCACGGAGTCGACTATTGTAATTGTGTTTGATAGTTAATGGCTTCTTTTCTATAAAACACAGATACCAGTTTTTGTAATGACTTTATACAGAGGCCTTGGGCCCTAATTTGATGAACCTACCGTTGGCTGCCGCTGAGTTTTCTCGGCGGTCTCCCTGTTTTTTCAGTGCTCTCCCCTCCGAGCGAGTTTGGTGGGGCCCTCACGTGGGCGGGGAGAGAAGACCGCTGGGGAGCATCCGCTGGTATGCCGGTGTGCAACGCCAAGAAAAATCCTCCCGTTCCCTCCCGAGATTGGTCCGAGCGGTCCTCTGCTCCAGCAGCAGAAAAGATCTCTGCGTGGAGGCAGGTCTTACCTGGACGGTAGGTGTGAAGACCTGCAAGAAAAGGTTAGTGAAATGGTTTGTTTTATTTATTTTGCAGCGATTTTGTTTGATAGGGTCCACTGAAGGATTTGTAATGGTTTGTTTTTCATTTGTTGAAGATTTTGTTTTCTGTTCCCCCCTTCCTGGGCCCGACTCTAGCCTCGCTGTTACTTTGCCGAGGATCACATTTGCCACCCAGAATCCATCTGCTGCTACCCAGAATCAGCATGTAATGCCCATTTTTTCTGCCAGGTGTATTTTTTTTCATTTTTCCACAAAACTTCTGCCCAAAGTACCGTCAGGATCTTAGCGGTCTGTTCCGATGGTAAATGGGCGGAACTTAGGTTTGACCAAACTCAGGCCCCCTGTCTTTACTGTCAGATATGTTAATGGACTTATGAAAATGGCTATTGGAATTATGCGCACTGGTTAATGCTCCCTGTCTGGAAGATACAATTACAAATGACAGAGAAGATGAGAACAGATCGTAAGATTAGAACACGATAATTCAATCATCAACAGAATGAGGCCAAGCTCAGACACCCATTAACAAGGAACGTATATTGAAGAAAGTTAATATCCAGACCCCATGCCATACGGAGCAGATGACTTCAAGGAAGGAAGAAGTGTGAGTGTCCAGTGAAGCATCCCACATCAGCGCGTTTCATCATCCTTGGTTGTATGGGAAGTAAAGCCTGTATTTTAACCAAGTCTTTACTGTCCAAGATTGTATAATGCATGCTATGTGTGTTTAATAAACTGTTCTGGTTTACCAAAGCGAGTATCCTTGTCATCACCGTTTATGCCAGTCGAATCTAAGCAAATAAGGCCACTTAAAATACCATACAGATTGGCGACCATGGCAGGACTTGTGGTGACAACTTTGGATTGCTTGTTGAAGTATTCTAGAATCTCGGAAGTCACGTGTTTGGTCAATATGTGTGCTTTGGGAGGAGAAACCGGTTACAGGTGTGCAGAGTCTCGTGTGAAATCCACCAGAGATTGAAAAGCGTTCGTGAAATGGGCGCCAAACAAGTGGCATCGGTGTATAAGGAAAAGTTCAAAAAGTTGCCTGTGGGAGATTTAAAGGAACATTTGGTAGAATGTTTAAATAAGGGAATGAGTACACCCTCCGAAGAAGTAATAATGTTTATCCAGGAACAGGTAGACAGGAAAAAGTTAAAAGTTAGTAAGGCAAAAAAACTTTTAACTTATGGAGCACTCTACTATGTGCAGAGAGAGACGATGAATTGTTCAAAGAGAAAGAAAAAGAGATCGAGAGTCTTAAGCAGCAGTTACAGGAGGTTAAGTTGCACAAAAAACAACATTTACAGGAGATTAAGTTACACAAAGACAAGAGGTCGACCGGCTCTGCCAATTAGTTCGCGCACTCGAGCTGGGGGCTGCCCGCTGCTGTTGCTGCAGCAACAAAGTCTCTCACGTTTAAATGTGGGAGCTGTCCTGGTTGGGGCATATCAGACCTAACAGGAGTTGGAAAAATGTAAAAAGGAAAATACACAGATTAAACAAGAATTGGAGAATGTGAGAGGGCCGCTGAGAGAGGCGGTCAAACAGCCCCATCAGGGAGGGGGGGGGGGGGGGGAGGAGCTCACAGGGGGAGAGGAGCTCACGGGGGGGGGTGGTGGGGCGAGAGCAGCTCGGAGAGGTGGGAGAGAAGCTTGGAGAAGGGGATAAGGTCATGAACCCGGGGTAGAAGTTCAGGAACTTGTTTGGGAGAAAGCACTGTGAGAACAGTGGGGAGGGAGGAAGAATGTGATCCAGGGCTAAAGTGGGAGGGGGGATGAGAAGATAAATCATGTTCTCCCTCCCTCTCATAGGCCTGGATCACATTCTTCCACTTTTACCCCCTTTACACCTGCACCATGATCCCCCTCTCATCCCCACCCGCCACCCCCCACCCACCGCCCATGCTCCCAGACCGCAACGGTTCAAGAATGTAGTTCACTACCACATTCTCAGGGGCAACTGTGGGGGGGCAATAAATAAAAGAACTTTAAAAAATGAGAGACTATTCTGGGTTGGTCCTACAACATGCATAACATTCTAATTATGTGTCATTTGCCGGACTCGACTATTCCAATGTTCTCCGACCCAGCCTCCCATCTTCCACCCTCAATCAACTTGAGTTGATCTAAAACTCGGTGTATCCTAACATGCAGCGAGTGCCATTTACCCATCACCCTGTGTTCGTTGCCCCATGGTCCAACAACAATGTTCCTGCTAAGCTGCACAGCCATGCAGCTGTCTGGAGGTCCCATGCAGGCTGCTTACAGGTTTTGGAATGGGAGATTGTGCATTTGCGCAAAAAGTTAAATGGGCTGCACAGCATGTTAGTGAGACCACGCACCAAAAAGAATTCGGGGGAACATTGTCCACCAACACCATGGGCTAGAAATTCTGTAGCTCCCCGTTTGTAAAGTAGAAATTGTAGCGCCAGGCGCAAATGATTTTCTCCTGCCGGGAAATTCAGCTTTAGCACTCCAAGAGGGCAGTGTAGCGCTAAGTCAAGTACTGATCACTTCTCTGAGGGCGCTAAAGTCCGAGAGCGGGGTGGCAGCAGTAGAGAGCTGAACAATGTGAAGCGAATTGCAAACGGCCTCAGAGGCAGCTTCCCTCGCTTAAAGCGAAGGGCCAATGATGGGGCACAACCTACTTGTTGGCAGTTCTGCGTTGCAAGGTGACCTGTGCGACTGGCATTAAAGCCCCCAACACTCTCAGAAAGTGCAGCCATGAAACATCGAAAACTTTCAGCAGGCAAATAATAAAGTTTGGCCTACATGAAAACCCATCCCTTTAATTCGCGCTCCCCAAGCGGCCAGCCAAGTTGACAACGCCTCCTCTTCCTGCTGTTGTTCATGCCCGGCGATACAGCAGGGGGTGTGAGGCAATTTCACGTCCGGGGCAGTAATGGGGAGCTGCGCACTTTATGATGTCATGATCTGCGAGGTGCTAAAATCTCAGGTGGAAAGAGTTAGCGCCAGCGCTGTAGCAGCACTGAAGTTCGCGGGGATCGCTGAATTCACCGCGCTCAGTCACTGACCCCTCAGCATCCCTTTATCATCTCCCCCACACACTGCCGGCACTAACGGGAGGTGCTAAGCAGCTGAATTTCTCCCCCCACTTGTTTTAAAATTCTCATCCTTATGTTAAAATCCATCCATGGCCTCACATAGAAACATAGAAACATAGAAAATAGGTGCAGGAGCCGGCCTTTCGGCCCTTCGAGCCTGCACCACCATTCAATAAGATCATGGCTGATTATTCCCTTAGTACCCCTTTCCTGCTTTCTCTGCATACCCCTTGATCCCTTTAGCCGTAAGGGCCATATCTAACTCCCTCTTGAATATATCCAATGAACTGGCATCAACAACTCTCTGCGGCAGGGAATTCCACAGGTTAACAACTCTCTGAGTGAAGAAGTTTCTTCTCATCTCAGTCCTAAATGGCCTACCCCTTATCCTAAGATTGTGTCCCCTAACTATCTGAATTCGGCAACGATTGGAGGACCGGAGGAGCGGGCGAGGGTCAGCAACAATTGGGGCTGTTGCAGATGATCAGAGGGCCGGAGGAGCAGGGGCAATGGAGGAGCATCAGAGGGCCGTGAACAGCCTGGGGAATGGGAGGTGTGGGAGGCTGGATGACCATCGGAGGGCCGTGAACAGCCTGGGGAATGGGGGGTGTGGGGGCCTGGATGACCATCGGAGGGCCCCGACCAGCCTGGGGAATGCGGGATGTGGGGGCCTGGATGACCATTGGAGGGCCCCGAGCAGCCTGGGGAATGGAGGTTGTGGGGGGCTGGATGACCATCAGAGGGCCGTGAACAGCCTGGGGAATGGGGGGTGTGGGGGGCTGAATGACCATCGGAGGGCCCCGAGCAGCCTGGGGAATGGGGGGTGTGGGGGGCTGGATGACTATCGGAGGGCCATGAACAGCCTGGGGAATGGCGGGTGTGGGGGGTTGGATGACCATCAGAGGGCCGTGAACAGCCTGGGGAATGGGGTTGTGGGGGGCTGGATGACTATCGGAGGGCCGTGAACAGCCTGGGGAATGGGGGGTGTGGGGGGTTGGATGACTATCGGAGGGCCCCGAGCAGCCTGGGGAATGGGGGGTGTGGGGGGTTGGATGACTATCGGAGGGCCCCGAGCAGCCTGGGGAATGGGGGGTGTGGGGGGCTGGATGACTATCGGAGGGCCCCGAGCAGCCTGGGGAATGGGGGGTGTGGGGGGTTGGATGACTATTGGAGGGCCCCGAGCAGCCTGGGGAATGGCGGGTGTGGGGGGCTGGATGACTATCGGAGGGCCGAGAAGCAGGGGTGGTGGGGTGAGCACCGGAGGGCCGCGAACAGATCGGGGGCCAGGAGCATCCCAGTGGGTGTGGGGTTTAATGCCTCGTGGTGGGGATCGGAGTCTGGGGATGGGATTGGAGGTCTCCAATCGTGCTGCATGAGTTAGGCAGCGACGTTGGATCCAGGAGGTTAAGTGTAAAGGCACTTACCTCCTGGACCCAGTAATCCTCGCCTTCTCTTAGCTGTCGGGTTCCACGGTGCCTGCAAAACCTGACCAGCTAAAGTTACATTTAAAATGGAGGTTAAATATGGGACACGGCAGCCTTATTATAATAGTTAAATAATCGACCCCGTCTCCTGGCAACGGGTTGACTGCCTGCCCCCCATCCCGCCTCCATTAAAACCAGAAGTGGGTGGGTTGGAGACGGGTTCTGGTCGGGAATCACACTTTTAACACTTTAACTTCCCGTCCGACCTAAATCCATCTGTTCTTTTGGGTTAAAGATCCCTCCTGAATATCGGCAGGCTTTTCAGTGGTGCAGCATGTCACAGCTGAACCTGGTTTTGTTGTTTTTCTTGGCTTTTATCCCTCAGGAATATTTTCACGTTACACATCTTTTATCGCAGTTGAAATGAATCAAAGAATTGCAAACAAGTCTCAGCCAGTGCTACTGTGTCACCTCTCAAAGGTATATTAGAGTAGCCCAGTGTGACTGGCACTGTTTCTCCTGGTGCCTTTCCTGACCTTGCTCGCCACCTTCTCTCTCCCTTTCTCTTTGTGGAGATGCACACGTCCTGCAATCAGCACCTACCGCAGTCTGACAGGGACCAGAATTCACTCTGAGGGGAATTGTGAGTGCAATCCCATGTCTCACAACACTGTGCCGTCCCCTTCTATGTCATTTAGAATTGGCAATACTTGAGGCAAAAATAAAAATTCTATTTTATAAAAAATGCCCCAGTAATCATGAGTCAGCTTGAACTGATTTCCTGACGTAGCAAAAATATGCTGAATATCCCCACCGAGCTGTGTGACTAAATGGCCAGAAATACCCAAATCTGATCAGACACAAGAATATTTTCTTTGTAGAAACTGTTGCAGCAGATTGTGACTGACCGATAAACAATTAGTTAAAAGCACCCCAGCCAACAGTTCAGTGACACAGAGGAATTATATTTCTGATGTAATTATGTGGTGTAAATAAGGACTGATGATCATGGCAGGGAGGGGTTGGAAAACACTGGTAGAAGTTCCTGGTTTAGTCCAGACATTTTTAGAAATGCATCAGTCTGGGACAGCGATGAAAGTTTGTAAATTACAGCTAATTCAACACTGCCGGGGAAACATTGTTCAGGCTTCTAGTTAAAAAGGTAACATTTTTATTACTTTTCAACATGTTTATAAAATATATCTCATGAAGGCTTTCGACAAGGCCCCAAGCAAGAGATTAATGTGCAAAGTTAAAGCACATGGGATTGAGGGTAGTGTGCTGACGTGGATTGAGAACTGGTTGTCAGACAGGAAGCAAAGAGTAGGAGTAAATGGGTACTTTTCAGAATGGCAGGCAGTGACTAGTGGGGAACCGCAAGGTTCTGTGCTGGGGCCCCAGCTGTTTACATTGTACGTTAATGATTTAGACGAGGAGATTAAATGTAATATCTCCAAATTTGCGGATGACACTAAGTTGGGTGGCAGTGTGAGCTGCGAGGAGGATGCTATGAGGCTGCAGAGTGACTTGGATAGGTTAGGTGAGTGGGCAAATGCATGGCAAATGAAGTATAATGTGGATAAATGTGAGGTTATCCACTTTGGTGGTAAAAACAGAGACAGACTATTATCTGAATGGTGACAGATTAGGAAAAGGGGAGGTGCAACGAGACCTGGGTGTCATGGTACATCAGTCATTGAAGGTTGGCATGCAGGTACAGCAGGCAGTTAAGAAAGCAAATGGCATGTTGGCCTTCATAGCGAGGGGATTTGAGTACAGGGGCAGGGAGGTGTTGCTACAGTTGTACATGGCCTTGGTGAGGCCACACCTGGAGTATTGTGTACAGTTTTGGTCTCCTAACTTGAGGAAAGACATTCTTGCTATTGAGGGAGTGCAGCGAAGGTTCAGCAGACTGATTCCCGGGATGGCAGGACTGACATATTAAGAAAGACTGGATCAACTGGGCTTGTATTCACTGGAGTTCAGAAGAATGAGAGGGGATCTCATAGAAACGTTTAAAATTCTGACGGGTTTAGACAGGTTAGATGCAGGAAGAATGTTCCCAATGTTGGGGAAGTCCCGAATCAGGGGGCACAGTCTAAGGATAAGGGGTAAGCCATTTAGGACCGAGATGAGGAGAAACTTCTTCACCCAGAGAGTGGTGAACCTGTGGAATTCTCTACCACAGAAAGTTGTTGAGGCCAATTCACTAAATATATTCAAAAAGGAGTTAGATGTAGTCCTTACTACTAGGGGGATCAAGGGATATGGCGAGAAAGCAGGAATGGGGTACTGAAGCTGCATGTTCAGTCATGAACTCATTGAATTGCGATGCAGGCTCGAAGGGCCGAATGGCCTACTCCTGCACCTATTTTCTATGTTTCTATGTTTCTAAGTTCAGTTGAACTCAGCTGTCTACAAAAACAAATCCTTTCACTAAAACTGTCAGTTTGAGCTCTTGAGATTCAACCAATCGATGAAGGATCGGTTAAAGTGAATGTTATTCAATGCATATTGGACAATATTTATTATTTACTGTGAGTCAGTTGATAGCACTCCTGCTTCTGAACCGGAAGGTTGTGGGTTCAAGTCTCACTCCAAAGACTTTAATTTATTCATTCACGCAATTTGGCAGTCACTGGCAACGCCGGTATTTATTGCTTATCTCTCATAAGATCACAGAAGAACTTATTTTTAATTTCTTCACTGGGTTTGGGCGTCACTGGCAAGGCCAACTTTTATTGCCCATCCCTAATTGCCCTTGAGAAGTTGGTGGTGAGCCACCTTCTTGACCTGCTGCAGTCCGTGAGGTGAAGGTGCTCCCATAGTGCTGTTAGGGAGAGAGTTCAAGGATTTTGACCAATGTCATGAAGGAATGGTGATATCTTTCCACTGCAGTCACGGTGCACCAGTGGTGGAGGAAGTGAATGTTTTGATGTGGTGGATGGGGTGCTTTGCCTGGATAATGTCGAGCTTCTTGAGTGTTGTTGGAGCTGCACTCATCCAGGTAAGTGGAGTGTATTCCATCACATTTATGACTTGTGACTTGTTGACGGTGGAAAGGCTTTGGGGACTCAATTGCTGCAGAATATCCAGCCTCTGACCTGCTCTTGTAGGCACAGTATTTATGTGGTTAGTCCAGTTAAGATTCAGTTCAATGGTTATATCCAGGATGTTGATGGTGGGTGATTCGGCAATGGTAATCCCAGTGAAGTGGCTGGGCCCTCTCTTGTTGGAGATAGTCATTGCCTGGCCTTTGTGTGGTGTGACTGTGTAATGTATGTATGCCTGGGTTTACGTGCCACCAGGGGGAGCGACCGTCGGAGGTCATTGGGCCACAGACACACACGTGCAGCCCTTGAATATAAAGAAAGCCTCCATGTTTAATCCTGACTTTGAAAGCTCATAAAGTAGAGTCAGGTCACACCTGATTGAGTTCACGGTACTAAGCGTATTGAGTTATTGCATACGCAACATTTGGCGACGAGGCACAATACGAACTTTCACGCACACAAAAAAAACTGAGCACCGTTGGAATCCTGGAACGATTCGTGGAGGGAGAAGACTGGGAGGATTTTACAGATCACCTTGACCAGTACTTGGTGGCCAACAAGATGGATGAAGATGCTGACGCAGTTAGGCGCAGGCCGGTTTTCCTCACGGTTTGTGGTCCAAAAATCTATGGCCTCATAAAGAATCTGCTCTCACCTGCACGTCCAATGGAAAAGACCTATGAGGAATTGTGTGCTGTAATTCAGGACCATCTCAAACCTAAAGAAGGCAGCATTATCTCGAGATATCGCTTTTACAAGCATGTTCGTTTTGAGGGCCAGGACGTGGAGGAATTTGATGCTGACCTGGGACGTCTCGCTGGGCCGTGCATGTTTGGAACCGCATTGGAAGACATGCCGCGCGTCGTCTTTGTAATAGGCATAAACCACGAGGTGATCCTGCGGAAGCTGCTGGCTGCGGGGACGCTGGATCTGAGCAGAGCCATCACGATCACCCAGGCTTGCCTGACCACAGTCAATTGTACGAAGCAGATATCCTTGCAGATTCGCAACTCCATGGCAAGTACCGTGCACCAGGTTGTGTCATCGGTTGGCAGAGCTGCACCTGGCAGGGCCTTCCCAACTGTGTTTGTGAAACCTGTAGCTGCTCGAAGTCCGCCATTGGGCACGAATCCGATTTCACCCTGTTGACATTGTGTGGGCAATCATCGGCCTCTTCAGTGCCGTTTCTGACAGTATATTTGTAGAGGCTGTGCGAAAATGGGGCACCTTCAGCGGATGTATCCGCAGCTCAGCAAGTGTGCTGCGACACACCACGTGGATGATGATGACCGATCTGGAGTGGATCCGGCAATGCAACCCGAGATAACCGAGGAGGAAGTGTATAGTGTACATTCGTTCCTGACAAAGAGCCAACCAATAATGATTGAAGTAAAATTGAATGGCGTGTGGTTATCTATGGAATTAGACATGGGTGTGAGTCAGTCAATTATGAGCCAGAGGACTTTCGCAAAGCTATCGTACACCAAGGCCGTGAAACCCAAGCTGAGTCCAGTAAATGCAAAATTGCATACCTACACCAAAGAGCTCATACCAGTGATTGGCAGTGCAGCAGTCAAGGCATCGTACAATTTGGAGGTTCATGATCTATCACTGTGGATCATTCTAGGCAATGGTCCAACACTGTTCGGCAGGAGTTGGCTCGAAAAAATAAAGTGAAACTGGAACGATATTCAAGCTTTGTCATCGGTGGATGATGCTTCGTGTGCTCAAGTGCTGAGCAAATTTCCCTCGTTGTTTGAACCGGGCGTCGGCAACTTCACGTGAGCCAAGGTGCAGATCTACCTGGACTCGGATGCAAGACTCGTCCATCACAGAGCTTGGGCGATCCCGTACATGATGAGGGAGAAGGTCGAAATCAAACTGGACAGACTCCAATGTGAAGGGGTCATTTCACCGGTCGAATTTAACGAATGGACTAGTCCCATTGTTCCTGTGCTGAAGAATGATGGCACTGTCAGGATTTGTGGAGACTACAAGGTTACGATAAACCGAGTTTCGAAACAGGATCAGTACCCGTTACCAAAGGCTGATGACCTGTTTGCCATGCTAGCCGGGGGAAAGTCGTTCACTAAATTGGATCTGACGTCGGCCTATATGACATAGGAGCTTGTCGAATCGTTGAAGAAACTTATGTGCATCAATATGCATAAAGGGCTGTTCATTTACAACAGGTGTCCTTTCGGAGTTTGCTCGGCTGCAGCCATATTTCAGAGAAACATGGAGAGTTTACTGAAGCCTGTCCCTAGAACCGTGGTGTTCCAAGATAACATTCTGATCACAGGTCGTGACACTGCCGAACACCTGCACAACCTGGAAGAGGTTCTGCTTCATCTGGACAAAGTGGGGCTCAGGCTGAAATGTTCAAAGTGCATCTTTATGGCACTGGAAGTCGAATTCCTGGGAAGGAAGATTGCTGCAGATGGCATCAGGCCGAGGGACTCGAAAACAGAGGCCATCAAAAATGCACCCAGACCCCAGAATGTGATGGAACTGTGTTCGTTCCTTGGTCTTCTCAACGATTTTGGTAAATTCTTACCTAAATTGAGCACATTATTAGAGCCACTGCACATGCTGCTCAGAAAAGGCGACAACTGGGTTTGGGGTGTATCTCAAGTCAGGGTCTTCAAGAAGGCTAAAAATCTTCTTTGTTCCAACAAATTGCTGCTACATTATGACCCGTACAAGCGTTTAGTATTGGCCTTTGACGCTTCATCACATGGGGTAGGTTGCGTGTTCCAACAACCCAATGAGTCGGGCAAACCCATTGCATACGCGTCGAGAAACATGTCGAAAGCGGAAAGAGCCGACAGCATGGTAGAGAAAGAAGCTTTAGCCTGCGAATATAGGGTTAAAAAGATGCACCAGTATCTGCTTGGGCTTCGTTTCAAACTTGAAACTGATCATAAGCTGCTCATATCTTTGTTTTCAGAGCACAGAGGTATCAATACCAACGTGTCGTCCCACATCCAGAGGTGGGTGCTGACATTATCTGCCTATGATTATATCATTCGCCATAGACCTGGCACCAAGAATTGTGCCGATGCATTGAGCCGTTTACCGTTGCCCACGCTGGAGGTAGAAACACCACAGCCCACAGACCTACTGTTGGTCATGGATGCCTTTGAGAGTGAAGGGTCGCCTGTCACTGCTCAACAAGTTAGGACCTGGACCAACCAGGATCCGATCTTATCGGTTGTAAAACGTTGTGTTCTTAGTGGTGAATGGTCGGCCATTCCCAGGGAAGTGACAAGACCAAACCTTACAACCGCCGCAAAGACGAACTATCCATTTAATCTGATTGTTTGCTATGGGGCAAGCGTGCTGTTATGCCCAAGAAAGGCAGGGAGAGATTTGTATGGGATTTACACAGTACGCATTCCGGTAGTGTGATGATGAAGATCATTGCCAGTTCTCACGTTTGGTGGCCTGGCATTGACTCTGATTTGGAATCATCTGTGCATCAGTGCAACACTTGCATGCAGCTAAGCAATGCATCAGTGGAAACTCTGCTAAGTCTGTGGTCGTGGCCATCCAAACCATGGTCGAGGATCCACATCGACTATGCGGGTCCTTTCCTGGGAAAAATGTTTTTGGTGGTGGTGGATGTGTATTCCAAATGGATAGAATGTGTAATCATGTCATCCAACACATCCACAGTCACCATTGAGAGCCTTCATGCCATGTTTGCCACTCAAAGAAACATAGAAACAGAGAAACATAGAAAATAGGTGCAGCAGTAGGCCATTCGGCCCTTCGAGCCTGCACCACCATTCAATAAGATCATGGCTGATCATTCACCTCAGTGTCCATTTCCTGCTTTCTCTCCATACCACTTAAACCCTTTAGCCGTAAGGACCATATCTACCTGCATCTTAAATATATCCAACGAACTGGCATCAACAACTCTCTGCGGTAGGGAATTCCACAGGTTAACAACTCTCTGAGGGAAGAAGTTTCTCCTCATCTCAGTCCTAAATGGCCGACCCCTTCTCCTAAGACTGTGTCCCCTGGTTCTGGACTTCCCCAACATCGGGAACATTCTTCCCGCATCGAACCTGTCCAGTTTCGTCAGAGTTTTATATGTTTCTATGAGATCCCCTCTCATCCTTCTAAACTCCAGTGAATAAAGGCCCAGTCGATCAAGTCTCTCCTCATATGTCAGTCCTGCCATCCCGGGAATCAGTCTGGTGAACCTTCGCTGCACTCCCTCAATGGCAAGAACGTCCTTCCTCAGATTAAGAGACCAAAACTGAACACAATATTCCAGATGAGGCCTCACTAAGATCCTGTACAACTGCAGCAAGACCTCCCTGCTCCTATACTCAAATCCCCTAGCTATGAAGGCCAACATACCATTTGCCTTCTTCACCGCCTGCTGTACCTGCATGCCAACTTTCAATGACTGATGTACCATGACGCCCAGGTCTCGTTGCACCTCCCCTTTTCCTAATCTGCCACCATTCAGATCATATTCTGCTTTCGTGTTTTTGCCCCCAAATTGGATAACCTCACATTGATTCACATTATACTGCATCTGCCATGCATTTGCCCACTAACCCAACCTGTCCAAGTCAACCTGCAGCCTCTTAGCATCCTCCTCACAGCTCACACTGCCACCCAGTTTAGTGTCATCTGCAAACTTGGAGATATTACACTCAATTACTTCATCCAAATCATTAATGTATATTGTAAATAGCTGGGTCCCAGCACTGAGCCCTGCGGCATTCCACTAGTCAATTCCTACCATTCTGAAAAGGACCCGTTTATCCCGACTCTCTGCTTCCTGTCTGCCAACCAGTTCTCTATCCACGTCAGTACATTACCTCCAATACCATGTGCTTTAATTTTGCACACTAATCTCTTGTGTGGGACCTTGTCAAAAGCCTTTTGAAATTCCAAATACACCACATCCACTGGTTCTCCCTTGTCCACTCTACTAGTTACATCCTCAAAAAATTATAGAAGATTTGTCAATCATGATTTCCCTTTCATAAATCCATGCTGACTTGGACCGATCCTGTCACTGCTTTCCAAATGTGCTGTTATTTCATCTTTAATAATTGATTCCAGCATTTTCCCCACTACTGATGTGAGGCTAACCGGTCTATAATTCCCCGTTTTCTCTCTCCCTCCTTTTTTAACAAGTGGTGTTACATTAGCTACCCTCCAGTCCATAGGAAGTGATCCAGAGTCGATAGACTGGTGTAAAATGATCACCAATGCATCCACAATTTCTAGTTCCACTTCCTTAAGTACTCTGGGATGCAGACTATCAGACCCCGGGGATTTATCGGCCTTCAATCCCATCAATTTCCCTTCCACAAATTCCCACCTAATAAGAATATCCTTCAGTTCCTCCTTCTCCCGAGCCCCTCGGTCCCCGAGTACTTCTGGAAGATTCTTTTTGTCTTCCTTCGTGAAGACAGAAGCAAAGTATTTGATCAACTCGTCTGCAATTTCTTTGTTCCCCATTATTAATTCATCTGAATCTGACCGCAAGGGACCTATGTTTGTCTTCACTAATCCTTTTCTCTTCACATATCTATAGAAGCTTTTGCTTTTATGTTTTTATGTTCTCGGCAAGCTTCCTCTCATACTCTATTTTCCCCCTCCTAATTAAACCCTTTATCCTCCTCTGCTGAGTTCTAAATTTCTCCCAGTCCTCAGGTTTGCTGCTTTTTCTGGCCAATTTATATGCCTCTTCCTTGGATTTAACACTATCCTTAATTTCCCTTGTTAGCCACGGTTGAGCCACCTTCCCCGTTTTATTTTTACTCCAGACAGGGATGTACAATTGTTGAAGTTCATCCATGTGATCTTTAAATGTTTGCCATTGCCTATCCACCGTCAACCCTTTAAGTATTATTTGCCAGTCTATTCTAGCCAATTCACGTCTCATTACCATCGAAGTTGCCTTTCCTTAAGTTCAGGACCCTAGTCTCTGTATTAACTGTGTCACTCTCCATCTTAATAAAAAATCCTACCATAGTATCGTCTTTGCCCCAAGGACCTCGCACAACAAGATTGCTAATTAGTCCTTTCTCATTACACATAACCCAGTCTTGGATGGCCAGCTATCTAGTTGGTTCCTCGACATATTGGTCCAGAAAACCATACCTAATGCTCTCCAGGAAATCCTCCTCTATCGTATTGCTACCAGTTTGGTATATGTTGATTAAAGTCGCCTATGATAAGTGCCGTACCTTCATTGCACGCATCCCTAATTTCTTGTTTGATGCTGTCCCCTACCTCACCTCACTACTACTCTTTGGTGGTCTGTATACAACTCCCACTAGCATTTTCTGCCCTTTGGTATTCCGCAGCTCCACCCATACAGATTCCACATCATGCAAGCTAATGTCCTTCCTTACTATTGCGTTAATTTCCTCTTTAACCAGCAACTCTACCCCATCTCCTTTTCCTTTCTATCTATCCTTCCTGAATGTTGAATACCCCTGGATGTTGAGTTCCCAGCCTTGGTCACCCTGGAGCCATGTCTCCGTGATGCCAATTATTTCATATTCATTAATTGCTGCCTGTTCGGTTAATTCACCCACATTATTACGAATACTTTTCGCATTGAGGCACAGAGCCTTAAGGCTTGTCTTTTTAACACACTTTGCTCTTTTAGAATTTTGCTGCAATGTGGCTCTGTTTGATTTTTGCCTTGGGTTTCTCTGTCCTCCACTTTTACTTTTCTTCTTTCTGTCTTTTGCTTCTGCCCCTATTTTACTTCCCTCTGTCTCCCTTCATAGTTTCCCATTCCCCTGCCATATTAGTTTAACCCCTCCCCAACAGCACAAGCAAACTCTCCCCCTAGGACATTGGTTCCAGTCCTGCCCAGGTGCAGACCATCTGGTTTGTACTGGTCCCACCTCCCCCAGAACCAGTTCCAATGTCCCAGGAATTTGAATCCCTCCATTCTGCACCACTCCTCAAGCCATGTATTCATCTAAGTTATCCTGTGATTCCTACTCTGACTAGCACGTGGCACTGGTAGCAATCCTGAGACTACTACCTTTGAGGTCCTACTTTTTAATTTTACTCCTAGCTCCCTAAATTCAGTTTGTAGGACCTCATCCCATTTTTTACCTATATCATTGGTACCTATATGCACCACGACAACTGGTTGTTCACCCTCCCCCTTCAAAATGTCCTGCACCCGCTCCAAGACATCCTTTACCCTTGTACCAGGGAGGCAACATGCCATCTTGGAGTCTCGATTGCGGCCGCAGAAATGTCTATCTATTCCCCTTACAATAGAATCTCCGACCACTATAGCTCTCCCACTCTTTTGCCTGCCCTCCCGTGCAGCAGAGCCACCCACGGCACCATGAACTTGGCTGCTGCTGCTCTCTCCTGATGAGTCATCCCCCTCAACAGTACCCAAAGTGGTGTATCTGTTTTGCAAGGGGATGACCACAGGGGACCCCTGCACTACATTCCTTCCACTGCTCTTCGTGTTGGTCACCCATTCCCTATCTGGCTGTGTATCCTTTACCTGCCGTAAGACCAACTCACTAAACATGTTATTCGCATCATTCTTAGCATCGTGGATGCTCCAGAGTAAATCCACCCGCAGCTCCAGTGCCACAATGCGGTCTGTCAGGAGCTGCAGGCGGATGCACTTCCCACACATGTAATCGTCAGAAACACTGGAAGCATCCCTGACTTCCCACATATTACAGGAGGAGCATAACACGTGTCCGAGCTCTCCTGCCATGACTTAACCCTTAGATTAGCTTAATTTGGTAACAACAATGCTAAAAGGTTAATTACTGATTAAGGAAAAGAAAAAGAAAACTACTCACCACTCACCAGCCAATCACTTACCACCTTGGCTGTGATATCACCTTTCGATTTCTTTCTACTTCTTTTTTTGCCTCCCTGCTGCAGCTACACCAGCTGGCCTCCTCTCCGACATCCCGCTCAAACTCCCGCCGACTGATGGGTCTATCGTAGGCCCCCCTGAACCGCAGGAATCGAGTGTTGCCATGCCGTTGCTATAGACGGCGAGACTTTATGGCAGAAGGTCAGCGAGATTTAACGCTACCGCCCATTTCATATCACTAGCGGTAACGCCCACTTAAAAAAATGGAGACTAGGTGCTTTGAGAATGGGCGAGAAGCCGGCGATCTGCAAACACTTTTTTATTGCCCACGCCAGAAATAATGCCCATTTTTGGTCGATAAGCACAAAACTGGAAAATCTAGCCCAGAGTATATAAACATAAAGGTGAATCAGAAATTGGGGTCGAACAAGAAAAAATGGTAAAAAAAAACAAATGTAAAAGCTCTTTATCTGAATGCATAAAGCATTCGTACCAAAATAGATGAGTTGACGGCACAAATAGATACAAGTGGGCATGATCTGATAGCCATTACAGAGATGTGGTTGTAAGGTGACCAGGGCTGGGAACTAAATATTCAGGGGTATTTGATAATTCAGAAGGACAGACAGAAAGGAAAAGGAGGTGGGGTCGCACTGTTAATGAAGGATGGGATCAGTGCGTTAGTGAGAAACGATATTGGCTCAGAGGATCAAGATGTTGAATCAGTTTGGGTGGAGATAAGGAATAATAAGGAGAAAAAGTCGCTGGTGGGCGTAGTCTGTAGACTCCATAACATTAGCTACATTGTTGGACGGAGTATAAATCAACAAATAATGGGGGATTGTAATAAAGGAGCGGTAATAATCATGGGCGATTTTAACCTTAATATTGATTGGACAAAGCAAATTGGCCAGGGCAGCCTTGAGGAAATTTCATCGAGTGTATCCGGGATAGGTTCCTTGAACAGTACGTTGCGGAACCAACCAGGGAGGAGGCTATCTTAGCTCTGGTATTGTGTAATGAGACAGGATTAATAAATGATCTCGTAGTAAAGGATCCTCTAGCAATGAGTGACCATAACATGGTTGAATTTCAAATTCAGTTGGAGGGTGAGAAAGTTGGTTCTCAAACCAGAGTCCTAGCTTAAATAAAGGAGGCTACAAAGGTATAAGGACAGAATTTGCTAAAGTGGACTGATAAAATAGATTGAAGTATGGGACGGTTGCTGAGCAGTTTAAGGCATACATTTAAGGAGATATTTCATAACTCGCAACAAAAACACCAGATGAAGTAAGAATGCTAGGCAGTTAGTGCAGGAGTGCCCCCATGAGTCCAACTTGCTTTCAAACCGATATTCACTTCTGAGTATCGGTGAGGATGATGGTGGCTCTGGGGAGTGCAGGCAGAGCCAATTCCAAGGCACCTTGGGTGGTTCAGCTGCAAAGGGGGAAGGGACGAAGAATAAAAGAGTTCTAGTGATAGGGGATTCTATAGTTAGGGGAACAGACAGGCGTTTCTGTGGCCATAGACATGACTCCAGAATGGTATGGTGCTCCCCTGGTGTCAGGGTCAAGGTTGTCACAGAGTGGATGCAGGGCATTCTGGGGGGAGAGGGTAAACAGCTAGAGTTCGGGGTCCATATCGGGACCAACGACATCGATAGCAAGAGGGATGAGGTACTACAGGCAGAATTTAGGGAGCTAGGAAGAAAATTAAAGGGTAGGACCTCAAAGGTAGTAATCTCCAGGTTACTACCGGTGCCACATGCTAATGAGTAAAAGAATAGAAGGATCGAGGGGATGTATACATGGCTGGAGACTTGGTGTAGGAGGGAGGGCTTTAAATTCTTGAGGCATTGGGACCGCTTCTGGGGGAGATGGGACCTGTAGAAACCGGATGGGTTGCATCTCAACAGTGCCGGGACCAATAAACTCGTGAGGAGTTTTGCTAGTGCTGTTGGGGAGAGTTTAAACTAGCTTGGCAGGGGGATGGGAGCCTGAGAACAAATTCAATAGGGAAGGAAGTAAAGCAGAAATTGGATATCAAGAATTCAGAAAGTGAATCTGTAGGACAAAGGAAACAAGGGTTAGGAAGTAGTAATCAAGGAGGTATTCTTGAGCTAAATGGTATATACTTTAATGCAAGGAGTATAGCGGATAAGGCAGCTGAGCGAAGAGCACAGGTAGATACTTAGGAGAAACAAGGCTGAAAGAGGGGCAGGTTTGGCAGATCAATATTCCTGGTTGCAAGATTTTTAGACAAGACAGAGAGAGGGGTAAAAGGTAGGGGGTGGGAGGGGTTGCGGTATTGATTAAAGAAACTATTACAGAGGCGAGGAGGGATGATATGTTCGAGGGATCATCAAATGAGGCCATATGGGTCGAATTGAAAAATAAAACAAGGGCAACCCCCAAACAGTGGGAGGGAGATAGAGGAGCAAATTGCTGTGAAGTCCATAAACCATTGGGTAGTAATAGTAGGGGATTTTAACTATCTAAATATTGATTGGGACAAATATAGTGTGAAGGGTAAAGAGGGTGCAGATTTCTTAAAATGCATTCAAGTGAGTTAGTTAGTATGCAACAAGCCCAACAGGCGATGGGGCGGTTTTGGATTTAGTTTTGAGGAATGAAGCCAGGCAGGTTGAAGGGGTATTAGTGGGAGAGCACTTGGGTGCCAGTGACCATACTTCAGTCAGATTCAAGTTAGTCATGGATAAGGACAAGGATAGACCAGGAATAAAAGTCCCAAATTGGAGAAAAGCTAATTTTGTTAAGTTGAGGGGTGATTTGGCCACAGTGGACTGGAAACAGATACTTATGGGTAAATCAGTGTTGGATCAGTGGGAGGCATTCAAGGAGGAGATCCGGAAAGCTCAGACCAAACATGTGCCCTTAAAAAAAAGGGTGGGAATAACAATTCTAGATCCCCCTGGATGTTTAGGGACTTACAGGGAGGATAAAGAAAAAAAGTGAAGTTTCATATAGCGACGGCTAAATACTTTCGAAACTTTGGAGGAATATAGAAAGTTAAGAGGCAAAATTAAAAAGGATATTAGGAATGCTAAGAGAGAGCAAGAGATATTCTTGGCTATTAAAATTAAGGAAAACCCAAAGATGTTCTATCAATATATTAAGAGTAAGAGGGTAACTTAAGAAAGGATACGGCCTATTAGAGACCATGAGGGTTATCTTTGTGTGGAGGCGGAAGATGTTGGTAACGTTCTTAATGAATACTTTGCATCTGTTTTCACAAAGGAAAGAGACAATGCAGATACTGCGATCGAGGAGGAGTGTGATATTCTGGATGAAATAAACATAATAAGAGAGGAAGTATTAAGGAGTTCAGCATCTTTGAAAGTAGATAAGTCCCCAGGCCCACATGAAATGCATCCCAGGCTGTTGAGCGAAGTAAAAGAGGAAATAGCAGAGGCCTTGACCATCATTTTCCAGTCCTCTTTGGATTTGGGCATGGTGCCGGAGGTTTGGAGGACTGCTAATGTGGTACCTTTGTTTAAGAAAGGAGAAGGGAATAGGCTGAGTAATTACAGGCCTGTCAGCCTAATCTCAGTGGAGGGAAAATTATTGGAAAAAATCCTGAAAGACAGGATAAATCTACATTTGGAAAGGCAAGGATTAATTAGGGACAGTCAGCACGGATTTGTTAAGGGAAGATCATGTTTGACTAACCTGGTTGAATTTTTTGCAGAGGTAAACAAGAGAGTTGATGAGGGTAGGGCATACGCTGTAATGTATATGGAATTTAGCAAAACTTTTGATAAGGTCCCACATGGAAGACTGGTCATGAAGGTTAAAGCCCATGGGATCCAGGGCAAAGTGGCAAGTTGGATCCAAAATTGGCTTAGAGGTAGGAAGTAAAATGTAATGATTGATGGATGTTTTTGTGACTGGAAGGATGTTTCCAGTGGGGTTCCACAGGGCTCAGTACTGGGTCCCTTGCTTTTTGTGGTATATATCAATGATTTAGTTTTGAATATAGGGAGTATGATTAAGAAGTTTGCAGATGACACTAAAATTGGCTTTGTGGTTGATAATGAAGACGAAAGTCATGGGCTGCAGGAGCATATCAATCTACTGGTCAGGTGGGCAGAGCAGTGGCAAATGAAATTTAATTCGGAGAAGTGTGAGGTAATGCACTTTGGGAGGGCTAATAAGGAAAGGGTATACACATTAAGCGGTAGGCCACTTAATAACATAGATAAACAAAGGGACCTTGGAGTGCTTGTCCACAGATCCCTGAAAGTAGCAGGCCAGGTGGATAAGGTGGGTAAGAAGGCATACGGAATGCTTGCCTTTATCGTCCGAGGCATAGAATATAAGAGCAGGGAGCTTATGCTTAAATTGTATAATACTCTGGAATAGGCCACAGCTGGAGTACTGCGTGCAGTTCTGGTCGCCATATTATAGGAAGGACTAGAGAGGGTGCAAAGGAGATTTACTAGTATGCTGCCTGGAATGGAGAATCTTAGTTAGATGGACAGATTGGATAGGCTGGGTTTGTTCTCCTTGGAGCAGAGGATGTTGAGAGGAGAACTCATTGAGGTGTACAAAATTTTGAGGGTCCTAGATATAGTGGATAGCAAGGGCCTATTTCCATTGGTGGAGGGGTCTATTACAAGGGTCATAGTTTTAAGATGGTTGGTGGAAGGTTCAGAGGGGATTTGAGGGGGGGCTTCTTTACGCAGACGGTTGTGGGGGTCTGGAACTCACTGCCTGGAAGAGTGGTGGATACAGAAACCCTCAACACATTTAAAAGATGGTTGGATGGGCACTTAAAGTGCCGTAACCCGCAGGGTTATGGACCTAGAGCTGGTAATTGGGATTAAACCGCATAACCTCTTGTTGGCCGGTGCAAATGTGATGGTAAGTACTGCAGGGAATCGAATATGGCCAGTGTAATCTCCTGGACTAGTTTCGATCGCCTGGACGGGTTGAAGAGGAATTTTCCTCGATTTCTTTTCCCCAAATTGGTCTGGGTTTTATCTGTTTTTTGCCTCTTCCAGGAGATCACATGGCTCTGGTTGGAGTGGAGTATAGAATCTTTCAGTGTAAGGGGTGTCGAAGTTATGTGGGGCGAACTGATTGGGCTGGGTGCTCTTTACCTTTCCGCCATTGTTCATTGATCATAGGTTTATATGTCAGCTTCAGGATTTCTGACCGAGGGCCATGCAGTCTTTGTCGGCCGGCACGGACACAATGGGCCAAAATGGCCTCCTTCTGCGCTGTAAATTTCGATGTTTCTTTCTATGTTTCTAAAAATATATCCCAATGAGAAGGAAAGACTGTAAGAGAAGGGATAATCATTCGTGGCTAACTAAGGAAATAAAGGATGGTATCAAATTGAAAACAAGGGCATACAATGTGGACAAGACTAGTGGGAGGCCAGAGGATTGGGAAATTTTTAAAAGCCAGCAAAGAACGACAAAAAAATGAAAAAGAAAGGAAAAATAGATTATGCAAGTAAACTAGCACAAAATATAAAAATAGATAGTAAGAGTTTCTACAGGTATATAAAAAGGAAAAGAATGGCTAAAGTAAATGTTGGTCCCCTAGAGTATGAGACTGGGGAATTAATAAAGGAGAACAGGGAAATGGCAGAGACGCTGAACAAATATTTTGTATCGATCTTCACGGTAGAAGACATTAAAAACATTCCAATAGTGGATTATCAAGGGTCTATAGGGAGGGAGGAACTTAAAACAATCACTATCACTATCACTAATAGGTAAAATAATGGGACTAAAGGTGGACAACTCCCCTGGACCTGATGGCTTACATCCTAGAGTCTTATCAGAGGTGGCTGCAGAGATAGTGGATGCATTGGTTGTAATCTACCAAAATTCCCTGGATTCTGGGGTGGACCCAGCGGATTGGAAAACTGTAAAAGTAACCACCCTATTTAAAAAAAGAGGCAGACAAAAAGCAGGAAAATATAGACCAGTTAGCCTAACATATGCCATTGGGAAAATGCTAGAGTCCATTATTAAGGAAGCAGTAGCGGGACATTTGGAAAAACATAATTCAATCAAGTAGAGTCAGCATGGTTTTATGAAAGAGAAATCATGTTTGACAAATTTGTTGGAGTTCTTTGAGGGTGCAACAAGCAGGGTGGATAAGGGGGAACCAGTACTCTGTATTTGGATTTCCAGAAGGCATTCGATAAGGTGCCACATAAAAGATTACTGCACAAGATAAAAGTTCATGGAGTTGGGGGTAATTTCTTAGCATGGATAGAGGATTAGCTAACTAACAGAAAACAGAGAGTCGGGATAAATGGGTCACTTTCCGATTGGCAAAAAGTGACCAGTGGGGTGCCACAGGGTTCAGTGTTGGCTCCTCAACTATTTACAATCTATATTAATGACTTGGATGAAGGTACAAAGTGTAATGTAGCCAAGTTTGCTGATGATACAAAGATGGGTGGGAAAGCAAATTGTGAGGAGGACCATCCGGCTGAAGGGATCAAGGGATATGAGAGAAAGCAGGAATGGGGTACTGAAGCTGCATGATCAGTCATGATCATATGCAATTGTGGTGCAGGCTCGAAGAGATAAATGGTCTACTCCTGCACCTATTTTCTATGTTTCTATGACACAAAAAAATCTGCAAAGAGATATAGACAGGCTAAGTGAGTGGGCAAAAATTTGGGAGATGGAGTATAATGTGGGAAAATGTGAGGATATCTACTTTGGCAGAATAAATAGAAAAGCAAATTACAATTTAAATGGAGAAAAATTGCAAAGTGTTGCAGTACAGAGGGACCTGGGTGTTCTTGTGCATGAAAAACAAAAAGTTAGTATGCAGGTACAGCAATAATCAGAAAGGCAAATGGAATGTTGGCCTTTATTGCAAGGGAGATAGAGTATAACAGCAGAGAAGACTTGCTACAACTGTACAGGGTATTGGTAAGGCCACACATAGAGTATTGCATACAGTTTTCATCTTCGTATTTAAGAAGGATATACTTGCATTGGAGGCTGTTCAGAGAAGGTTCAGTAGGTTGATTCCAGAGATGAGGAGGTTGACTGATGAAGAAAGACTGAGTAGTTTGGGCCTATATACATTTAAGTATCGAAGAATGAGAGGTGATCTTATCGAAACATATAAGATAATGAGGTGGCTCGACAAGGTGGATGCAGAAAGGAGATTTCCACTCATCGGGGAAACTAAAACTAGGGTACACATTCTCAGAATAAGGGGCCGCCCATTTAAAACTGAGATGAGGAGGAATTTCTTTTCTCAGAGGGTTGTACATCTAGAATTCTCTGCCCCAGAGAGCAGTGGAGGCTGGGTCATTGAATATATATAAGGCGGAGATAGACAGATTTTTGAGCAATAAGGGAGTAAAGGATTATGAGGAGCGGGCAGGGAAGTGGAGCTGAGTCCATGATCAGATCAGCTATGGTCTTATTAAATGGCGGAGCAGGCTCGATGGGCCAAATGGCCTAATCCTGCTCCTATTTCTTGTGTTCTTATATTCTTAGAGTGACCATTACCATTACCTTAACTATTTCTGTATAGTGTCTCATTTGCAGAATAAGAGGGGGAATAGTCAACATGGTGGGATAGAGTGGCCAGGCAACATTCAAATGTGCCATTCACTCTTCAAGCAAAGCACTGAATTATAAGCTGCCGATGTAAGGCTTTTGCACTTTTGCAACGGCAAAATCTCCACAATGCCTCCCCTGTGATTGTGGTGGTGATGGTGGTGTCATGGGTTCCTTGGCAGGCTCCTCTTCCTTGTCTTCCTCCTCCTCTTCCTCCCCCCTTTTCTCCTGAGGTGGTCCTGCAATCCCCATTAGTAATTCCTGTCCCCTCATGATGTCTAATTTGTGTAGCATGCAGCACAGCACTATGAACTCAGAGACCTGCTGACCTGAGTATTGTAGACAACCTCCAGAGTGGTCCAGGCATCAGAAGCATTGCTTGAGCACTCCAATTTTCTGTTTGATGATGTTGCGTGTGGCTGCATGGCTCTCATTATAGCGATGCTTGGCTTCTGTCTGAGGGTTCCAGAGGGGGGTCATGAACAAGGTGGTGAGGCCATAACCTTTGGCCCCGAGCATCCAGCTCTGGCCTTGTGGTTGATGCTGGAACATGCGTTTTCTAGACCAATATGTCGAGAAAATGAACTAGAGGGCTGGCCATCCGAGACTCGGTGATGTGTAATGAGAAAGGACTAATAAGCAATCTTGTTGTCCGAGGCTCATTGGAGAAGAGTGACCATAATATGGTAGAATTCTTTATTAAGGTAGAGAGTGACACAGTTAATTCAGAGATTAGGGTCCTGAACTTAAGGAAAGTTAACTTCGATGGTATGAGACGTGAATTGGCTAGAATAGACTGGCGAATGATACTTGAAGGGTGTTTGGAGTAAAAATAAAACGGGGAAGGTGGCTCAACCGTGGCTAACAAGGGAAATTAGGGATAGTGTTAAATCCAAGGAAGAGGCATATAAATTGGCCAGAAAAAGCAGTAAACCTGAGGATTGGGAGAAATTTAGAAGTCAGCAGAGGAGAACAAAGGGTTTAATTAGGAGGGGGGAAATAGAGTATGAGAGGAAGCTTGCTGGGAATATAAAAACTGACTGCAAAAGCTTCTATAGATATGTGAAGAGAAAAAGATTAGTGAAGACAAATGTAGGTCACTTGCAGTCAGAATCAGGTGAATTTATAATGGGGAACAAAGAAATGGCAGACCAATTAAACAAATACTTTGGTTCTGTCTTCACAAAGGAAGACACAAATAACCTTCCGGAAATACGAGGGGACCGAGGATCTATCGAGAACGAGGAACTGAAGGAAATTCTTATTAGTCAGGAAATTGTGTTCGGGAAATAGATGCGATTGAAGACGATAAATCCCCAGGGCCTTATAGCCTGCATCCCAGATTACTTAAGGAAGTGGCCCGAGAAATAGTGAATGCATTTGTGATCATTTTCCAACAGTCTATCGAATCTGGATCAGTTCCTATGGACTGGAGAGTAGCTAATGTAACACCACTTTTTAAAAATGGAGGGAGAGAGAAAACGGGAAATTATAAACCGGTTAGCCTGACATCGGTAGTGGGGAAAATGTTGGAAACAATTATTAAAGATTTAATAGCAGCACGTTTGGAAAGCAGTGACAGGACCGGTCCAAGTATGAAAGGGAAATCATGCTTGACAAATCTGCTAGAATTTTTTGAGGATGTAACTAGTAGAGTGGAAAAGGGAGAACCTGTGGATGTGGTGTATTTGGACTTTCAAAAGGCTTTTGACAAGAGATTGTTGTGCAAAATTAAAGCACATGATATTGGGGATAATGTAGTGTCGTGGATAGAGAACTGGTTGGCAGACAGGAAGCAGAGAGTCGGGTCCTTTTCAGAATGGCAGGCAGTGACTAGTGGGGTGCCACAGGGCTCAGTGCTGGGACTCCAGCTATTTACAATATGATTTAGATGAAATAATTGAGTGTAATATCTCCAAGTTTGCAGATGACACTAAGCTGGGTGGCGGCATGAGCTGTGAGGATGATGCTAAGAGGCTACAGGGTGGGCAAATGCATGGCAGATGCAGTATAATGTGGATAAATGTGAAGTTATCCACTTTGGGGGCAAAAACATGAAGGCAGAATATTATCTGAATGGCGGCAGATTAGGAAAAGGGGAGGTGCAACGAGACCTGGGCGTCATGGTACATGGAGGTTTTACTGCAGTTGTACAGGTCCCTGGTGAGGCCTCATTGGAATATCGTGTTCAGTTTTGGTCTCCTAATCTGAGGAAGGAGGTTCTTGCTATTGAGGGAGTGCAGCGAAGGTTCACCAGACTGATTCCCGGGATAGCAGGACTGACATATGAGGAGAGGCTGGATCACCTGGGCCTATATTCATTGGAGTTTAGAAGAATGAGAGGGGATCGCAGAGAAACATATAAAATTCTGACGGGACTTGACAATTTAGATGCAGGAAGAATGTTCCCGATGTTGGGGAAGTCCAGAACCAGGGGTCACAGTCTAAAGATAAGGGGTAAGCCATTTGGGACTGAGATGAGGAGAAACTTCTTCACTCAGAGAATTGTGAACCTCTGGAATTCTCTCCTCTAGAGAGTTGTTGATGCCAGTTCGTTAGATATATTCAAGAGGGAGTTAGATGTGGCCCTTACGGCTAAAGGGTTCAAGGGGTATGGAGAGAAAGTAGGAAAGGGGTACTGAGGTGAATGATCAGCCATGATCTGATTGAATGGTGGTGCAGGCTCCAAGGGCCGAATGGCCTACTCCTGCACCTATTTTCTACGTTTCTATGGTCATGGAGTGGAATCACTTTCACTTTCAGGAAAACTCTGCATTCTGTAAAGGTGCTTGTAGGGCAATGTGCGTACAGTCAAGGGCAACCTGAACCTTGGGGAAGCCAGCAAATCATCCAAAACCTATAGCCCTCTCATTTTATGTCTCTTTGGTCATTAGGAAGTTTATGAAGTCCATCCTGCATGTGTACAGTGCATCAGTCGCCTGGCGAATGCAGCAATGTGTAGCATGCTGCGAGATGGAGCATATGTCGCCCGCTGATACCTGAAAGGAGCCAGAGGCATAGAAGGCAAGTACCTTCACCTCGACAGGTAGTGTAGTCCTGTTGCCGCTGGTAGGCTGTCCCTCCGTTTCAGCCTTTCACTTGCAAATCGCACACTTATACCCAACTACTTCCTAATCTCTAACCTCCCCTTCTTGTCCAAGTGGAAAAATTGAAGAATAATTAAAGTGCCCCAGAATTAGAGGTAACCTTGTGACATGGATTGGTAATTGGTTGGGGTAGTAGACAGAGAGTCAGGATGAAGGGAATATTCTCTGATTGAAATAAACTTATTTTTATATATTGTCTTTTATGACCTCAAGATGTCCCAATATGCTTTACAGCCAATTAAGTAATTTCAAACTGTGGTCGCTGTTGCAATGGAGGGTGTAGGATTTGGCCGGTGCCAACATCAGTGTGTGTATGGGCCAGAAGGATTGTTGGACTTTTAAAATGAATCTGCCCTTTTGAAATGGAGAAGCACATAGGCTGCACTTCAAAGTGGAGTTTGGTCTTTTGGACTTTAAAAGGACTGATTTTTGGTTTCTGTGGAGGATAGCAGGAGCTTTCTGTCTTTTTGGTTGCCATGGGACCAGTCTCAATGCTGAAGTCATGAAAGGCAGGGCCCTTTTCATTTCCAACTTTGTGTGATTTGTGGAAAAACACTTTTTGTCCATGGAGCCGGGATGTCTGGAGTGACAATGAGGTTTGCAGGCCAAAAGTAACACCTCTGGACTCTTTCAATGAAGGAGCAGTCAAGAACTCAACAAACAGTTAGCACTTCGAGAACTGCTCATCTACAGAATGGCCGACCATTGTTTTCGTCAAATGACCAATCCGGGACAGAGACATCATCAAGAATATCAATTAGCGTCTCCGCGACCATGGTAACCAGGAATCGCCCAGCCAGTTTTTTTATTACACGGGGTATAAATATGCTGAACTTTGGGGATTCAGGGCTTACTTTTCTCTACCATCTGGAACGGGGTTTCCTGTGTGGCTACGCATCTGTCAACTCTCCAGGAATGTCCGAAGTCTCGCCTACCGCCTGAACATAACTCTCTAGGCCTCATCGCATGCCTCTGTTAGGCACGGTTTTGTCTTTAGAGTTGAACGGATCCAGGACCGCGTGAATCAACGAAAGGGCTGGTAATTATATCCAGCATACACCTCTGTAAATCCCCAAGACCGCCAGCATGTTTGGCTGCTGAGACATGTGTGTGTGAGGAGGCTTCCAAGTGTGGGTTCTGACCAAACTGGGAGAGGGCTTTAGTTAGAAGGGTTTCCATTATCTAGGCTTAGATTTTGGGAAGGGGGTTAAGGGGTTAGTTCGACGTAATCGACAGGGTGGGTATTTAGTCTAAGGTTTTAAGTAATGTCCACAGTCACCTACTCTTTAAGCCATAAGCGAGAGGAGTCGGGGTTGTCGTTTTGTGAGTGTAATAAAAGGAATCGATCTTTGACCAACCTGAACCATTTTGTTTTGTCTGAGTCAATTATAATCTATCCATAGTAACTCCTTGGGTCCGAACTTCGGGGTTGTGGGGCTTGTGGATCGCGGTATAATTCGGAAGACCAACCAGGTGGCATCCGCTCACGGCCGGGTTACACAGTAATCCCGCTGGAGACGCTGTGCATTGGCCATAGGAAAAGACCTATCTGACCTTGGTCTCTCTCTCTCTCTGGGATTACCCACTAATCGACGGCCTAGGCAGGAACTATTGGCAAAAGCTCCTGCCGTCCAAAGGGAAACAACCCGAACCGGGGAGTTTTAAAGCACGGGTCGACTCAAGGGAGAGTCAATAGAGACACGGGGCACACAAAACACTCTACAGGGTAAATGAGGGTACAGGGTCCAGAAGAGCCGAGGGGCCAGGGGCAGCACGGTCCAGCCCACACTGCAATATATGTGCGCACTCGGTCCGTGCAGCAGAGCAGGTCTCCAGTCGTCCTGGTTAACACTTGCCACTGGATAAAGACCTAGCTCTGTCAAGCCCGTGTGGTGGCTGGTGTGCAATGGTCAACACACGCTAAAAAAATCCACGCACAGGCATCCTCGGGTTCAGGACTGGAATACCAGGTCCTTCATTGAAACATCAGTGAACTCATGTGGAAGCAAGTCATCCTCGTTCGAGGGACCTCCTATGATGATGATGATGATGGTAGTGCTGTAGGTCTGCCTGCAGGAGCTGGCATATCTTGGTCAGCTCTTCTTTTCAGAAGCGCAGCCTTCTAACGCACTGTGCCTCAGAGAGCTGGAGGTATGAGCGATGTTCCCTGTAAACTCGTGGGGGTAAGGCCTCCTCCCCATATGTCTGTGACCTCTTCGATTACGTTGCAAATGATCAACAGTAAGCCTTCTTCCAACTTGAAGCCGTATGACAATAGCAGCCAGGATGCACTGCTCCCTACCTGGCATGTCCCCATCTTTTAAAATGTCCTATATAAAACAAACTAGAAACTCACATAAACTTCACAATCAAAAGTATGCAGTAATGCAGCATTCTTCTCCCAATCCTTTTAATCAGTCACAACTGTGCCTTTCTTCTTCGCTTTCAACATGGCGGCATTAGCACCTGGTGTGCCCTGGGTCTGTCTGGTTTTTCTGGGTGGGTTCTTGGGTGGACGCTAAATCAGGCAAAATGCTCGAAAGTTCTGCCGGGGGGTACTAGCTCAGCGATGCACGATGATTTACGTCATCCCAATCCCTTGGGAGCACCTGTATATAAGGAGGCCTCACAGGCTGGAGAGGTACTCTGAGATCTGGAATAAAGGACTATGGTCACACTTACTTTGAGCTTGGAGTATTTAGTCTGACTCTTTATTCAAGACATAACACCAACTGTCAAAAGAGCGATGGGGTGGTACGTTTAGTGTCGCCACAAAACCTTTGCTGAATGTTCCGTCCGGGTACAAAATCTTGTGCGTCTCATTTTACACCCCCAAAATCATTTTTGCGTCCTGCTGAGGTGCTAAATGTGGCGCAAATCAGCCAAAAATCCAACCCTAAATGTATGCTCTCTATTAGAATTCATTGAAGAAAAATGAGGTTAGTCAAGCATAAATTGTCTTTCAAAAATCGGTGCTGACTGACACTTTTAACTTGTGTTTCTCCAAATACTTAGTGATTTACCAACAATTAAAGTAAGACCGATAGGCTTATAAATTACCTGGCATATCCTGGTCTCTTTTTTAGATGGATGCTACATTTGCCACCCTCCAGTCCTCTGACTTAATTTTACTGTCCAGAGGATTTGGGGAAATTATAGTTAGAGGCTTCCCTCAGGACACTCAAATGGAAACTGCTAGAGTACTGCGTGCAGTTCTGGTCACCGCATTACAGGAAGGACGCGATTGCACTGGAGAGGGTACAGAGGAGGTTTATGAGGATGTTGCTGAGAGTGGAGAATCTTAGTTATGAGGATAGGTTAGATAGGCTGGGTTTGATTCCTTGGAATAGAGGAGGCTGAGCGGAGACCTCATTGAGGTGTATAAAATTATGAAGGGCCTGGATATAGTGGATAGAAAGGGCCTATTTCCCTTAGCAGAGGGGTCAACAACCAGGGGGCATAAATTTAACTAATTGGTAGAAGGTTTAGAGGGGATTTGAGTGGAAATTTCTTCACACCGAGGGTTGTGGGGTTCTGGAACTCGCTGCCTGATAGAGGCAGAAACCTTCACCACATTTTCAAAGTACTTGGATGTGCACTTAAAGTGCCGTAACCTGCAGGGTTACGTACCTAGAGCTTGGAAGTGGGATTAGGCTGGATAGCCTCTTGTTGGCCGGTGTGGACACGATGGGCTGAAATGGTCTCCTTCTGTGCGGTAAACCTCTATGATTGTATGATTTTATTAGGTCGCAGTAATTTGTTGATCTTAAATGCATTAGTGTTTTTTGTTTCAGATTTACAAAGCAGAAGTGCTAAACAGACTGATAATGATTAGTGAACAGTGACCTTCCAGTATGGCTGAACAACCCATATTCCGGGCCTTTTTCACGTTGCTGGTTCTGGCGACACTGCTGATGCTGATTCTAAACTTGGGTAATATACAGGTGTGTAGAATGGTAAAACCAATTGTTTCTCTTGTGAACTCATAGTGAAACCCAACCTGTCATCACCCTATGCCACACATGCTCTTCCAACATGTCATTGGATAGTGATCAGCAGTGGGAGCGCTGACTGATTATAAACATTCTCTCCTGGTTTGAGATGCAGTCTGAAAATATAAAACCCCTAATGCATGCTGCTTCATTTAAGTATATAACCCATTTAAATATGGTGTAGCAATCCTGAAGAAATCTGTGATCTGAACTACCTTTCCTTGCTTCTTTTTTGACTACGTAGAATTGCATAATTTTTTTTTAAAGTACTTTATTGGCTGTAAAGTGCTTTGCAACAACCAGTGATCATGAAAGGTGCTATATAAATGCAAGTCTTTCTTTCTTTTTACATAGAAAGGACAGCATATGAACAGGCTATTCGGCCCAATTATTCCATGTCAGTGATTAAGCTCCACACGAGCCTCCTCCGACCCTTCTTACTCTAGCACTATCAGTATAACCTTCTATTTCTTTTTCCCTCGTGTATTTTTCTAACTTCCCCTGAAATGCATCTATGATATTCACCTCAACTATTCCCTGTGGTAGTGAGTACCACATTCTAAACGCTCTCAAGGTAAGGCGTTTCTTTGGAATTCCCTGTTGGATTTATTAGTGACTATGTTATATTTATGGCCCCTTGTTTTGGTCTTCCCCCGAGGTGGAAACATCTTCTCTCTATCTACCCTATTAAACTCTTTCATAATCTTAAGGATTGCTATCAGGTTACTCCTCAGCCTTCGCTTTAGAATAAAGAGCCCGGTCTGTTCAATCTTTCCTCATGGGTAGAACCTCTCAGCTCTGGTATCATCTTTTTTTGCACGTTCCCCAGTGCATCTATGTCATTGTATAATATGGAGACCAAAACTGACCACAGCACTCCAATTGTGGTCTCTACATGTTTAACCTAGCTTCTCTGCTGTTCAAATCTAGCCCTCTAGAAATTAGCCCCAGTGCGATGTTTCCTTTTTTAATGGACTTATTAGCCTGCATCACCACTTTTGTTGATTTGTGTATCTGTACTCCTAGATCCCTTTGCTCTCTGCCCCATTTAGGCTCTGGAGCAGGATGTAAATAACATGCAGGCAATTACAATAGAAAACATATTCATTAAAATATTGTTCCTTTTCATAGTATGATAAACATCCAATTTCTGGATCAGAGTCCAAAAGGAGGAGATATCCACCTCCAACGTTTTATCCCGCAATGAGGCAGAAAGTGGAACCAAGGAAGACCCCTTGGACACACAAATTGGTGCGATGTGGCTACCAGAATCAAAGCTTCACCCCTGAAGAAAGGTCAGAGGGGACAATCCTTATGAAAATGATTGAATGGCCAAAACCACCCAAGCCTGCTGTGTCCTTTCTGAAAAGCAGCGACCCATCACATGTTCACTTTGTTATTGTAAATTCTGGAAAGACTTTCTATGTTGGAGATCAGTTACAAGTGATGCTGCGTATGAATGATTTTGAAGGACACCCAAAGCAATATGGGGGTGACTATCTCCAAGGCCGAATCCACACCCCAGCTTTAAAAGCCGGCTCAGCAGGAACAGTTGTAGATAATCAAAATGGATTTTACTATATAAATTTTAATTTATCTTGGTCAGGGAAAGTCAAAGTGTCTGTTTCCTTGGTTCATCCCAGTGAAGGAATCCAAGCACTTGAAAGGCTACGTGAGGAACAGCCAGATAGAGTGTATTTTAAAAGTACCTTCAAATCAGGGGGTACTTCAGAGACCACTGTGTGCAATCTGTGTTTGCCTCAAACTAAACCGCTCTGTAACTTTACTGATCCCAGGACTGGGGAGCCCTGGTTCTGTTACAAACCACAGAAGCTCCCCTGCTCTGCTCGTATCAACCATGCTAAAGGAGGATATGAGAAAGGACTCTTAATTGGAGAAGAAGGCCATTATTTCCAAAGGTATATAACTTACATTCTTTTATTTATATATTGATTTTCCTTCTTCTATTCTGATCTTGATTGTGATTGGAGAAATCAAATTGGTCAGGGTAGCCTTGAGTAAGAGTTCATAGAGTGCATAAGGGACGGGTTCTTTGAGCATTATGTAACGGAACCAACAAGGGGGCAGACTGTCTTCGATCTGGTCCTGTGTAATGAAACAGGATTAATAAACAATCTCCAATAAAGAATACCTATGGAATGAGTGACCATAGCATGGTTGAATTTCAAATTCAGATGGAGGGGGAGAAAGTTGAATCTCAAACCAGCGTACTAACTTAAATAAAGGAGACTATAAAGGTATGAGGGCAGAGTTAGCTAAAGTGGACTGGGCAAATAGATTGAAGTGTAGGACCGTTGATGAATAGTGGCGTACATTTAAGAAGATATTTCATAACTCTCAAGAAAAATATATTCGAGTGAGGAGGAAAGGGTGGAAAAGAAAAGATAGCCATCTGTGGCTAACTAAAGAAAAAGGATGGTAACCAATTAAAAGCAAAGGCATACAAAGTGACCAAAACTAGTAGGACAGAAGATTGGGAAGCTTTTAAAAGAATGGCAAAAAAAAATGATTAAGAAAGGGAAGATGGACTATGAAAGTAAACTAACACGAAATATAAAAAAGATAGCAAGAGTTTCTACAGGTTTATAAAAAGGAAAAGAGTGGCTAAAGTAAATATTGGTCCTTTAGAGGACGAGACCAGGGAATTAGTGATGGGGAACATGGAGATGGCAGGAACTCTGAACAAATATTTTCTATCAGTCTTTACAGTAAAGGACACTAAAAATATGTGGATAGTCAAGGGGCTATAGCGGGGAGGAATTCAACACAATCACAATCACTAAGGAGGTGGTACTCAGTAAGATAATGAGACCAAAGGCAGATAAATCCCCTGGACCAGATGGCTTGCATCCTAGGGTCTTAAGAGAAGTGGTGGCATTGGTTGTAATTTATCAAAATTCCTGGATTCTGGAGAGGACCCAGCAGATTGGAAAACAGCAAATGTAACACCCCTGTTTAAAAAGGAGGCAGACAAAAAGCAGGAATATATAGACCAGTTAGCCTAACGTCTGTGGTTGGGAAAATGTTGCAGTCCATATTAAAGAAGCAGTGGCAGGACATTTGGAAAAGCATAATTCAGCCAATATATTAGCATGGATAGAGGATTGGCTAACTAACAGAAAACAGAGAGTCGTGTTAAATGGTTCATTCTCTGGTTGGCAATCAGTAACTAGTGAGGTGCCGCAGGGATCAGTGCTTGGACTCCAACTATTTACAGTCTATATTAATGACTTGGATGAAGGGACAAAGTGTAACATAGCCAAGTTTGCTGACAATACAAAGATGGGAGGAAAAGCAATGTGTGAGGAGGACACAAAAAACCCGCAAAAGGCCATATCTAGAATACTGCATACAGTTTTGGTTTCCGTGTTTACAAAAGGATATACTTGCTTTGGAGGCAGTTCAGAGAAGGTTCACTAGGTTGATTCCGGAGATGAGGGTGTTGACTTATGAGGAAAGATTTAGTAGATTGGGCCTCTACTCATTGGAATTCAGAAAAATGAGAGGTGATCTTATAAGATTATGAGGGGGCTTGACAAGGTGAATGCAGAGAGGATGGTTCCACTGATAGAGGAGACAAGAACTAGGGGGCCGCCCATTTAAAACTGAGATGAGGAGGAATTTCTTCTCTCAGAGGGTTGTAAATCTGTGGAATTCGCTGCCTCAGAGAACAGTGGAAACTGGGTCATTGAATAAATTTAAGACAGAGATAGACATTTCCTTAACCGAAAAGGGAATAAGGGGTTATGGGAAACGGGCAGGGAAGTGGAGCTGAGTCCATGATTGGATCAGTCATGATCATATTAAATGGTGGAGCAGGCTCAAGGGGCCATATGGCCTACTCCTATTTCTTGTGTTCTTATGTTCTTATGTGATATATGTGTGAAGTCTAGAACCAGACTACCTAATACAGCAATGTCAATTCAAAACTTGAACATTGTAATAAGAAATATCAGTTCTATTCATTCCTTACCATCGGAAGAATAGATCATGCTGTTACTTTGTCTTTTAAAGATTAACGGTATGAATGAAACTGACACTGGTGACACATGGAAAGTATAATAGTAATAAATTTGATCTGTTGAAATACATTTCAGAAAAATGTTTGAGGAATAGATCGCTGATATTTGTTTTGGGCTACCTCTTCCTGTATGTATTCATTTTTTTATTGACACAATGGCTTCATGTACAATATGGTTATATTTTCAGTAAAGTTAACATCAAGAAACGCATATTACCCAGCGGCAAAAGTTATATAACCGTAGAGCCTTCACCTCGGGCAGGTAAGATAGCTTTAAGGTCGTGATAAGTAAGTTGAAGGTTTGCTATATTAGATGGAGTATGATTAAGCAGAATAGTGAAGTAATTTCCGGATGGCAAACAGTATCTAGTGGGGTGCTGCAGGGATCGGTGTTGGGGCCTCAACTATTTAAAATCTATATTAATGACTTGGATGAAGGGACCGAGTGTAATGTAGCAAGTTTGCTGATGGTACAAAGATGGGTGGGTAATCAAATTGTGAGGAGGACACAAAAAATCTGCAAAAGGATGTAGACAGGCTAAGTGAGTGGACAACAATTTGGCAGATGGAGTATAATGTGGGAAAATGTGAGGTTATCCACTTTGGCAGAAAAAATAGAAAAGCAAATTATAATTTAAATGGAGAAAAATTACAAAGTGCTGCCATACGTAGGGCCCTTAATATCCAAAATCTATCGAACTCTGTCTTCAATATACTCAAAGACTGAGCCTCCACAGCCCTCTGAGGTAGAGAATTCCAAAGATATACAACCCTCTGTTAAGAAATTGCTCCTCATCCCTGTCCTAAATGGCTGCCTCCTTATCCTGAGATTATGCTCCTTAGTTCCAGACTCTCCAGTTACCGGAAATAGCCTCTCAGCATCTACACAATCAAGCTCTCTCAGAATTTTATAAGAGAGTACAGGCCGAATTTACTCAACCTCTTGTCATAGGACAACCTTCTCATCCCAGGAATCAAGCAAATGAACTTTTGTTGCATGACCTCTAAGGGTATACCCTTCCTTAGTTAGGAAGACCAACAATTTTGTACTCCAGATGTGATCTCACCAAAGACATGTACAATTGCAATAAGATTCAATACACCGCCATGAACAGTTCATATGTATAGGAAGGATAACAGATTAGCAGCATCTTTCCTAACCTAATCTCTATTCTCAGGGGAAGTGCGATAGACTTGGACTCGAAGCTATACCAAAGAAGCCACTAGTTAGAAGTCAGGGGTGAGGTGCAACTTTAAAATTGTAATTATTAGTTTTCTTCATATTTTCTGGAGAAAGTAAAACATTTTAGTTGACAGCCATGTATACAAGAGGCTGTACTCAATGCGACATGACTATCTGGTCCTCATAATGTCTTATGTAATGGCTCTACTCCCACCCAGCTGAGACGAGCACAGACCAAGGATCAAAAGTGGTCGTCCTTATTTAGATAGCTCAGTGAAAACATTTACAAGGCTGATACCAGAAATGTGAGATTATACCTATCAGGAAGGGATGAACAGCCTGGGTCTCTTCTCTTGAAAAGAGAAGGCTGAGGGGTGACTTAATAAATGCATTTAAAATTATGAAAGGTTTTGATAGAGTAGACAGAGAGAGTATTTCCACTTGTGGGAAAGAGTAAAACTAAAGACCATCAATATAAGATAGTCATCAAGAAATCGAATAGGGAATTCAGAAGAATTTTTTATAGCCAGAGATTGGTGAGAATGTGGAACTCGCTACCACAGGGAGTGGTTGAGGCAAATATTATAGATGCATTTAAGGAGAACCTAGATAAACATATAAGAGAGAAGTGAAAAGCAGGTTATGCTGACAGTTAGATAAGGAAAGATGGGAGAAGGCTCAAGTGGAGCATAAATACTGGCATGGACTGGTTGGGTCAAATAGCCTGATTCTGTGCTTTATGTTCTATGTTATGCTATGTAATACTTTCTGTGGCAACAGCTAATGGTGCTGCTGGGATTTGTCATTGCCATGGAAACTGTGATTCACCAAATGAAAATGTACTGATAACCTAAGGTATAATGCATCACGATTCCTGTATCTTGGATCTCTTTATCTTCAGCCGCAGTTCTGGGAAAATGTGGCCGTGGACAGCCTTTGGTATCACCATCTGGCTTTTATTATAAGAACCAGTGGATGTCAACGTCCTGCAATATTCGCCGCTTTGACACTCCTGCAAGAATTACAGACTGTCTTCGTAGAAAAGTAGTTCATCTATTTGGAGATTCCACTCTACGTCAGTGGTTTGAATATTTCACTCAATTTATTCCAGGTTAGATTGATTAGTTGATCTATCTTTCTGTCTAACTACCTATATCTTATCATTTTGCGTGTAGTGTGGATCACACATAAAACGCACATGTGACACTTGAAATTTGTCAATTTTGCTTGTATAATTGGCCCAAGTACAAACTTGAACCAAGAAAAGTAGGTAGAAAACTTGATGAGAAACTTCTCTGAACATAATGAAAACAACTAATATTAAATAACTCACCGATATGGCAAGTAACATTTGCGCCCCACAAGTGCCAATCAATGATCATCTCCAACAAGAGAGAGTCTAACCACCACCCCTTGACATTCAGTGGCATTACTGTAGTATATGCAAGCATTCTAATAATGACTCCACGAGGTAAGGGTATAGTGCTTGAACTGTAGTGACCTTATTCCTTTATTGCAGCTCCTAGAGTGAGGACATCAAGAGGTGAGTTCCCTTTTATACTTGGTTACCTGCAGTGTTCAGGTGACCCATAAGTCTCCAGCAGCAGCACCCTCTGGTGGTACAGGTATCATGTATACAGGGTGAAGGTACATTCAGTGGTCTAGTGTTACAGTAAATACATTAACATGCATATATAACAATTACCATTGTTGAATTCCCCACCATCAACAGGTTGGGGGCGGGGGGCGGAAGGTTACCATTGACCAGAAACTTAACTGGACCAGCCACCTAAATTCTGTGGCTACTAGAGCAGGTCAGTGACTGAGTATTCTGAGGCGAGTTTTCACCTCCTGACTCCCCAAAACCTTTCCACCATCTACAAAGCACAAGTCAGGAGTTTGATGGAATACTCTCCACTTTCCTGGATGAGTGCAGCTCCAACAATACTCAAGAAGCTCGACACCATCCAGGATAAAGCAGCATGCATGATAGGCACCCCATCCATCACGTTAAACATTCACTCCCTCCACCACAGGTACACAGTGGCAGCAGTGTGTGGCATTTACAAGATGCACAGTAGCAACTCACCAAGGGTTCTTCGATAAACCTCCCAAACCGGTGACCTCTGCCACAGTGAAGGATAAGGGCAGAAGATACTTGGAAACACCACTGCCTGCAATTTCTCCTCAAAGTCAGACACCATCTTTACTTGAAAATATGTCGCTGTTCCTTCATTGTTGAAGGGTCAACATCCTGGAACTCTCTATCTAACAGCACTGTGGGAGCACCTTCAGAGGTTCAAGAAGGCGGCTCAACACCAACTTCTCAAGGGCAATAAGGACGGACAATAAATGCTGGCCTTGTCAGCAACACCCACATCCCGTCAATAGGAACAGAGGAACAGGAATAGGCCATTTAGACCCTCGAGCCTGTTCCATCATTCAATGGCTGATCTGTGACCTAACTCCATATACCCGCCATTGTTCAACAACCCTTAATGTCCTTGGTCAACAAAAATCTATCAATACAGATTTAAAATTAACAATTGATCAAGCATCAATTGCCATTTGCAGATGAGAGTTCCAAATCTTTACCACCCTTGTGTGTAGATGTGTTTCCTAATTTCACTCCTGAAAGGTCTGGCTTTAATTATTAGGCTATGCTCCCTAGTCCTGGACTCTCCACCCAACAGAAATAGTTTCTTTCTATCTATCCTATCTTTTCCCCTTAATAACTTGAAAATTTCAATCAAATCACCACTTAACCCTCTAAATTCTAGGGAATACAATCCTAATTTGTGTAATATCTCCTCGTAATTTAACCCTTGCAATCCGGTTTATCATTCTGGTAAACCTACACTGCACTCCCTCCAACGCCAATATATCTTTCCTAAGGTGTGGTGCCTAGAATTGCTCCAGGTGTGATCTAACCAGGGCTTGGAATAGCTGGAGCATAATTTCTACCCCCTTGTACTTTCTATCTTCTACTTCCTCGTTCTTCTTGACTTGTCTGCAGCGTTTGACATGGTTGACCACTCCATCTTTCTCCATGCATCTCCACCATTGTCCAGCTAGGTAGGACTGAACTCACCCGGTTTCATTCTTATCAATCTAATCGTAGCCAGAGAACCACCTGCAATGGCGTCTCTTCCCACTCCCACATCATTACCTCTGGTGTCCTCCAAGGATCTATTCTCTGCCCCTTCCTATTTCTCATCTACATACTGCCCCTTGGCGACATCATCCAAAAACACAACGTCAGTATCACATCGAAGCTGACAACACCCAGTTCTACCTCAACACCACATCTCTCGATCCCTACATGGTCTCTAAAATGTCAGACTAATTGTCCAGCATCCAGCTCTGGATGAGCAGAAATTTTCTCCAATTGAATATTGGGATGTCCGAAACATTTGTTTTCGGTCCACTCCACAACCCCAGTTCCCTAAAAACAGACTCCATCTCTCTCCCTAGCATCTGTCTGAGACTAAACCACACTGTTTGCAATCTTGGTATCATATTTGACCCTGAAATGAGCTTCCAACCACACATCCGCGGCATAACTAAGACCGCCTATTTCCACCTTTGTAACATGGATCGAGAGTCTCTGCTCTTGCCTCAGCTGATCTGCTGCTCAAACTTCTACCATGCCTTTATTACCTCGAGACTTGACTCATCCAATGCACTTCTGACTGGCCTCCCACATTCTGCCCTACGTAATCTTGAAATCATCCAAAACTCGGCTGCCAGTACACAAACTCGCAGCTAGTCCCATTCACCGATCTCCCCTGTTCTGACTGATCATTTAGCAATGCTGCGATTTCAAAATTCTCATCCTTGTTTTCAAATCCCTCCTTGGCTTACATAATAAGAAATAGGAGTATGAATAGGCCACCTGGCCCCTCGAGCCTGCTCCACCATTTAATAAGATCATGGCTGATTTGATCATGGACTCAGCTCCACTTCTCTGTCCGCTCCCCATAACCCTTTATTCCCTTATCGCTCAAAAATCTGTCTATCTCCAACTTAAATGTATTCAATGACCTAACCTCCACAGCTCTCTGGGGCAGAGAATTCCATCGATTTACAATCCTCTGAGAGCAGAAATTCCTCCACATCTCAGTTTTAAATGGGCGGGCCCTTATAATGAGACTATGTCCCCTATTTTTATTTCCCCTTTGAGTGGAAATATCCTCTCTGCATCTACCTTGTCGAGCCCCCTCATTATCTTATATGTTTTGATAAGATCACCTTTCATTCTTCTGAACTCCAATGTTTAAAGGCCCAATGTACTCAACCTATCTTCATGAGTCAAACTCCTCCCCTCCAGAATCAATCTAGTGAACCTTCTCTGAACAGCCTCCAATGCAAGTATATCCTTTCTTATTGGCCTCACCAATACCCTGTACACTCGTAGCAGGACTTCTCTGCTTTTATACTCTATCCCACTTGCAATAAAGCCCAACATTCCATTTGCCTTCCTGATTACTTGCTGTAGTTGCATACAAACGTTTTGTGTTTCATGCACACGGATCTCCAGTTCCTTCTGTACTGCAGCACTTTGCAATTTTTCTCCATTTAAATTATAATTTGCTTTCCTATTTTCTCTGCCAAAGTGGATAACCTCACATTTTCTCACATTGTACTGCATCTGCCAAATTTTTGCCCACTCACTTAGCCTGTCTATATCATTTTGCAGATTTGTTTGTGTCCTCCTCACAATTTGTTTTCCCACCCATCTTTGTATCATCAGCAAACTTGGCTACATTACACTTGGTACTTTCATCCAAGTCATTAATATAGATTGTAAATAGTTGAGGACCCAGCACCAATCCCTGCGGCATCCCATTTATTACTGTTTGCCAAATGGAAAATGACACATTTATCCCGACTCTGTTTTCTGTTAGTTAGCCAATCCTCTATCCATGCTAATATAATACCCCCAACCCCATGAACTTTTATCGTCTGCAGTAATCTTATATGTGGCACCTTATCGAATGCCTTCTGGAAATCCAAATACACTACATCCACCGGTTCTCCCTTTACACTCTGCTCGTTACATCCTCAAAGAACTCCAGCAAATTTGTCAAACACGATTTCACTTTCGTAAAACCATCCTGACTCTGTTTGATTGAATTATGCTTTTCCAAATGTCCTGCGACTGCTTCCTTAATAATGGACTCCAGCATTTTCCCAATGATAGATGTTAGGCTAAGTGTTCTATAGTTTTCTGCTTTTAGTCTGCCTCTTTTTTTAAATAGGGACATTACATTTACGGTTTTTCAATCCGCTGGGATCACCCCAGAATCCAGGGAATTTTGGGAGATTACAACCAATGCATCCACTATCTCTGCAGCCACTTCTTTAAAGACCCTAGGATGTAAGCCATCAGGTCCAGGGGACTTGTCTGCCTTTCGTCCCATTATTTTCCCAAGTACTACTTAATTAGTGATAGTGATTGTATTAAGTTCCTCCCTCCCTATAGCCCATTGATTATCCACTATTGGGATGCTTTTAGTGTCTTCTACTGTGAAGACCGATACAGAATATTTGTTCAACGTCTCTGCCATTTCCCTGTTCTCCATTATTAATTCCCTAGTCTCATGCTCTAGGGGACCAATATTTAATTAGCCACTCTTTTCCTTTTTATGTACCTTCACCCCACCCAAACTCTGTAAGTTCCTCCAGCCCCACATCTGCGCTCCTCTAATTCTGCCCTCTTGAGCATCCATGATTATAATCGCTCAACCATTGGTGGCCAAGCCTTCTGTTGCCTAGGCCCTAAGCTCTGTAATTCCTTCCCTAGATCTCTCTGCCTCTTTACCTCTCTTTTCTCCTATAAGAAGCTACTTAAAACCTACCTCTTTGACCAAGCTATAGGTCACCTGCCCAAATATTTCCTTATATGGCTCGGTGTCAAATTATTTTGCTTATAATACTCCTGTGAAGCGCCTTGGGATGGCTTACTACTTTAAAGGTGCTATATAAAGACAAGTTGGTGTTGTTGTTTTATTGTAGTCCTCTGGATACAAAGGCCAGTATTGCATTCGCCTTTTTGTTTACTCTCTGTACCTGTTCATGACATTTTAATGATCTATGTCCCTGGGCACCAAGTCTCTTTGGACCTCCAATATTTTTAGCTGTTCACCATTTAGATAGTACCCTGTTCCATCATTTTTAGGTCCAAAGTGAATGACCTCGCACTTGCCTACATTGAAGTCCATTTACCATAGTTTTGCCCATTCACTATCTATCAATATCTCATTGTAATATTATGCTTTCATCTACACTGCCTACTATGCTGCCTATCTTTGTGTCATCGGTATATTTGGATAAGTGGCTAACTAAGGTTCACTAACATTCTTCTAAATTCTATCATTGCCATTTCAATTCAGCCCATCATCCCTTTTGCCTCTCTAATCTCTCCTGCCTTCCACCCTATCACAGATCTTCCCTTTTGTTTTTTCTTCCCCTCCCCCTTTCAAGTGCTCCTTAAGAATCTGTTCTTTTCGAACATTCGCCAGCTCTGACAAAGGGTCATCGACCTAAAACGTTAACTCTGTTTTTCTCTCCGCAGATGCTGCCTGAGATCTCCAGCATTTATACATATGGTGAATAATTGAGGCCCCAGCACAGATCTCTGCAGCAACACAAAAGCAAAATATTGTGGATGCTGGAATCTGAAATAAAAACAGAAAATGCTGGAGATCTCAGGCAGCATCTGCGGAGAGAAAAACAGAGTTAACGTTTTAGGTCGATGACCCTTTGTCAGAGCTGGCGAATGTTCGAAAAGAACAGATTCTTAAGGAGCACTTGAAAGGGGGAGGGGAAGAAAAAACAAAAGGGAAGATCTGTGATAGGGTGGAAGGCAGGAGAGATTAGAGAGGCAAAAGGGATGATGGGCTGAATTGAAATGGCAATGATAGAATTTAGAAGAATGTTAGTGAACCTTAGTTAGTGAATAGGGTGTGAATGGCAGAATAATGACCAGCTGCCATTGGAGACAAAGTGAAAAAAAACATAAGATTGTGGGGGTGGGTGAAAGGAGCCAAAAATGGGCAGAGGTTATATTCTGAAACTGTTGAACTCGATGTTGAGTCCAGAAGGCTGTAAATTGCAAAACAAAAGATGAGGTGCTGTTCTCGAGCTTGCGTGAGCTTCATTAGAACAGCGCAGGAGACCGAGGACAGAGATGTCGCAGTGGGAGTGGAGCGGGGAATTACAGTGACAGGCGACCGGAAGCTCAGGGTCACGCTTATAGATTGAACGGAGATGCTCTGCAAAGTGGTCACCCAATCTACGTTTGGTTTCCCCAATGTAGAGACCAAATCGTGAGCAGCGAATACAGTATACCAAATTGAAAGAAGCACCAGTAAATCATTGTTTCACCTGGAAGGAGTATTTGGGGTCCTTTCTTCCCTTTCATTTGTTTTTGAATTATTATTTGTACTACACTTTCCATCTGAGCCCTCCCCGCCATTTACTAATTTTAAATCCTTTTGACCGCCCTATTTATCCTTTCTGATAGGACCCTGGTCCCAGACCGGTTCAGGTGAGGGTACATCTCCTTCCTGTCCCATTACTGGTTTCAGTGCCCCATGAAATGGATCTCCCCTTTCCTACACCACTCCTTTAGCCACGTGTTCGCGTCAGTAATCAGCTTATCCCTACAGCAATTTGCACGTGGGTCAGGTAATAATCCGGAGATTATGATCCTTGAGATCCTATTTATTAATTTAGCTCCTAGTTCATGGTACTCACCAAACAGGACCTCTTGACTACTCTTCCCTAATTTGTTGGTCCTAACATGGACCACAATGTCTGGATCCTCCTCCTCCCGCTCCAATATCCTTACAATCCTGACCCAGCACCAGGTAGGCAACATACCATGTGGGACTCCCGATCTTGCTTACAAAGCACACTATCTGTCCTCTAATTATTGAATCCCCTACAACTATCACATTATGCTTCCGCTCCTCCTCCACATGCCCACTTTAGACAGCCACCTGCTACTAAGTGCCACCATCCACATTCTGGCTGTCCTTCTGACAGTCTTTGTACCCACTGAATTGGATCAGTTTCTGCGGATTCTCATTCTCTATCTCACATGCATTCCCTGTACTCTGCACATTATCGCTCACACCAACCCCGTTCTGAACCTACAACTCTCTATGAGGTCTGACCGAAGTCTGGAGCACACTGTCCAGATACTCTTCCTCCTCCCTTATGTGTCAGAATGTCTCCAACTTGCACTTCAGCTCAATGACTCTGAGCCAGAGATATTCAAGACAGAGACATCTACTGCTGCCGTGTTTGCTCGGGACAGTCACGCTGTCACAAACTCCCACATGCTGCAATCCAGGCTCACAACCTGCTCTGACATATCCTAGTCTAGATTATTTATAATATTTGTATCTACTTTCTAGTTTGTTGCAAGTTTTTATTTTTTTTTCTACACACTAACTTGCATTCAGCACTAAAAGACTGGAGTTTTGTTTTAAATGCCTCTAGAGGCGGAGAGAGAGAGGAGGTCTGATGGAGAGGAAAGGGGATTGGAGGGGAGAGCACGAGGAAATCAGAGCGGGTGTAGAGTAGTTTGCATTGGGATAGAGAGAGAAGATCAGAGGCGGATTGGAGAGAATTGGAAGGGGAGAGTGAAAGATCGGAGGGGGAGAGAGAAAGGAGATCTTGGGGAGAGAGCGAGGAGATCGGAGGGGGAGAGAAGGTCAGGAGCTGGGGGTGGGGATGTTAGGAACTCGAGGATAGAAGATCAGGAACTTATTGAGCTGGGAACATAATGAAAACAGTGGGGAGGGGGAAAAATGTGGTGGAGGTCTAAAAGTGGGGCTTGACAAGGGGGATGAGAGCAAGACCATGATCCAGGTGGGAAGATAGATCACATTCTCCTGTCCTCTGTTAGGCCTGGGTAATGTTCTTCCACCCCCTCCCCCTTTAAACCTGCACCATTTCCACCCTCTCCTCCTCCCCCGCCAAGTCCCAACCCCCACAACACTCCCCCTCGCCCCCACCACACCCCTGCTCCAGGCCTCAGTGGTGCAAGAAGACAGCTCACAACAATCCTCACAAGGGCAACTAGAGATAAATAAATGAATTTTTAAAAATCAGAGCGTATTCTGTGTTGGTCCTACAACATGCATAACATTACATTTATGTGTTATTTGCCAGATTTGATTATACCAATGTTGTCCTATCCAGCCTCCGATGGTGCGGGCGGGGGGTGCTCCGATGTTGGTTGTGGGAGTCCGATGGTGGATGGAGGGGCTCCGATGTTGGTCAGGGGGGTCCAATGGTGGGGGGGTGGGGGCTCCGATTTTGGTCAGAGGTGTCCGATGCTGTGGGCGGGGGGGGGGAGGGGCTCCGATGTTGGTCTGGGGGGGTCCGATGTTGGTTGGGGGGGTCCAATGTTGGTTGGGGGGGTCCAATATTGGTTGGGGGGGTCCAATGTTGGTCAGGGGGTTCCGATGGTGGGGGCGGGGGGAGGGGCTCCGATGTTCGTCGGGGGGGTCCAATGTTGGTTGGGGGGTCCGATGTTGGTTGAGGGGGTCATGGTGGGGGTGGGGGCTCCGATGTTGGTTGGCGGGATCCGATGTTGGTCGGGGGGTCCGATGGTGGTGGGGGGGCTCCGATGTTGGTCAGGGGGGTCCGATGGTGGGGGTGGGGGGGCTCCGATGTTGGTTGGGGGGGGTCCGATGTTGGTTGGGTGAGTCAGGGTGGGGGGGTGCTCTGATGTTGGTTGGGGGCTTCCGATGTTGATCTGGGGGGTCCGTTGATGGGGGGGGTGGGCGAGGCTCCGATGTTGGTCGGGGGGGGTCCGATGCTGGAGGTGGGGAGCAAACAGATTGCGATGGGAGGGAGGGGTTTGGAGGACGCTCCCCTCCTCCTATCTCACAAGCAGTGCTGTAAAGGCCCTTACCTCATGGATTCCACCCTTCGCACCTGCTTTTAGCTCCCAAGTTTCCTGTGGTTAAAAATAGAACCAATGTTAAACTGAAGGCAGGCAGCCTAATTATAATATTTAAATGACCAACCTGCTTCCAGCGAGCAGATTGGGTGTCAGCCCCTTGTCCCGCTTCCGTCAAAATTTGAAGTGGACGGGTTTGAGGTGGGTTTGGTTCCTGTTCCAGATATTTCACATTTTAACCTCTGACACGACTCAACCCCATCCATTTTTGGGAGTTAAGATTGAGCCCAGAGTGACAGTTACAGAAAGAAAAACTCAATTTTTTTTTCCATGGAGATCGGCAAGTATAGATAGAAAATTCTGACATGACATTATAAATTATTGATTTACTAAGCTGACTCATAATAAATTCTTGGTGAACATTGCCCAGTTAACAGTGAAGTTCACCAGTGTCTATTCCCTCTGTGTTCCCACAGAGGGAGCTTTTAAGCTCCATCTCCCAGTTGGATAGAAGTATTTCTCAGAGGGAGGAAGAGAAAATCTGACACAGTTAACTCTCACCGGTCTTGCTTTGAGTTCAGACAGACCAGCATTGGCAGCACCATGGGAACACGGCACTGGTCTGCCTGCCCCTCAATTGGAGGATGGTGCTCGGTTTAAGGGGAAGAAAGGAGATTAATTTACAAAATAGGTGGAACAAACTAATATAATATAGGTGGTATGCGTTTATTTGTCAGTTTGTCAGTCTGTGCTGATTACACGATGCCACTGTACGATTTATGTCTCTTTCCTCATCTGTACATTGGCACAGTGGAAACTTTGTGCTCTGCTTTGTGAAATGATGCCACCTCCCAGTTTCATACCTGTTAACATCAGCAATATTGTGGCTAAGCATGTTAAATGATATTACATTTCTGTTTTAGGTCTCAAAAAGTTTGATCTTGGAAATCCTATAAACATTGGTCCTCACCTTGCTGTGGACTCAGAAAACCACATCATGGTGGAATTTCGTCCTCATGGTCCACCAATCCGATTCAGCACTGTTTCGAGCCAGGATCTGCACTACATTTCAAATGAACTGGATGAAATTAAGGGAGGAAAAAACACAGTTATAGCCATTACCTTATGGTCCCACTTCAGCACTTTACTAGTGGAAGTGTATATCCGAAGGCTACAGAATATCCGGAGGTCAATTCTACAGTTGCTAAGCAGGAGTCCGGATACATTGGTTGTAATGAAGACTGCCAATGTCCAAGCCCTTCCACATGATTTCAGTCTCTACAACAGTGACTGGTACGCCTATCAGCTTGATTTAGTGCTGAGAAAGATGTTCACAGGCATCAATGTGGCATTTGTGGACGCATGGGAAATGACGATAGCACATTACCTGCCACATGCGCTGCATCCCCAGAGTGTCATTATAAAGAATGAAATAGATGTGTTTCTTTCATATGTGTGCCCCTCTGAAAAGTGATTCTTGAGGTGAGCTGCCGGCTCCATCACCAAGACTGTCTACATCCATCTACATGACATCGCCCGTCTCCACACTTGCCTCATTTCATCTGCTGTTGCAAACCTGATCTATGCCATTGTTAGCTCTAGACACAACTATTGTAATGCTGGCATCCCACTTTGCACCCTCCATAAACTGAAGCTCATCCAGAACTCTGCTGCCTGTATCCTAACTCGCAACAAGTCTTGTGCTCATACCAATCATCCTATGCTCTCTGATCTACATTGGCTCTCGGTTCAGCAAAGCCTCTACTTTAAAATTCTCATCCTTGTTGTCATATCCCTCTTTGGCCTCAACCTCCCTATCTCTGCAAACTTCACCAGCTCTAAAACCTCCGGGATCTTTGCAATCCTCCAGATCTGGCTTCTTGCAGATCCCCGTTTTCATCACTCCACCATTGGCGGTCGTGCCTTCAGCTGCCTGTGCTCTACAATTCCCTCCATGAAACTCTCCATCACTAAAACTCTCTCCTCCCTTAAGGCGCTCTTTAAAAGCTACCTCTTAGACCAAGCTATTAGTCACCTGTCCTAATTTCTCTATATGTGGCTCGATGTCAAACTTTGTTTGATAATTCTTCTGGGAAGACCTATGGGATATTTTACTACTTTAAAAACCTTATATAAATGCAAGTTTTTAGTGCTGGGGTAAATACTGGTCATGAAATTTGGTGTTGTAGCACTGGCTGTTAAGGATGGTTTTGTTGAAAAAATTGCCGGTGGCGTCACTTCCGCCCGGTTCTGGCGTGGAACATGGTGGCCGCCGTTGTAGAGAACCGGCGCTGGCCTCTCTCATGTAGATTTGCAGATCATGACGTCAATCATTGTGCAACACCTGAATTGATACACAACTGCGATTTTGGACATTGCCGCACTCCATACTGTCCTCTTCTAACCATGCGTGGACTAACACAGCAGAAGAATCGATGGAAGTAATATCTCTGATGTAAGAGATATTAAAGGGGAAAGATGTAGGATCCATTCCTCGCCCTCAATGGTAAAAATTGGACTATGAAATATAAATATCCAGAACTGCATTACAGCCCACAAAAGGAGTTGAGCAGTAAGGGGTTAATTCAGACAGTGCAGCCGAAAAACACAAACTCTGAAGAGACTGGACAATTCACAATGGCACAGATTGCTATATGAATATTTTCCGTCTGGAAAAGATACAAGAACATTCACACATTCATTTATCTTAAGGGTTTGCATTGTTAAAAGGACTGTACTTTGGACCATGGCCCCAGACAGGCTGGTATTAGTGTCGGCCCAGACAATGGGCCGGATCCCTGAATCATTTGAATATGAATGCTACTAGAAACCAACATCTACACATGCAGTCACCTTCGGAAGATTGCATTGTCGGAAATACATTGTCAAGCAGACAGGCTGTGGTCAAGGTTATCATGGACAATGACCTTAAACGAGGGATAACTAGCATCAAGAGTGTTTCTGCGAAAGACATGCACACATTTAATACCGCCACCGTTCACATGAGGTCAACAAGAAATCTGTTTCAAGATAATTGCAAGTTGAATTTTGTATGAAGAAGAACTTCTTCGAAGAGAGTGGAGCAGTGAGTTTGGACAGTCGACAAGAAGGACTCAAGCTGGTCACTATGGTCTGGGCCTACAATCAACATCATCAACTGATGATAGAGTAATTGTAAGTTTCAGTCAAATCATAGAAGGTTTTTGTTATTCAGTCCGAGTCATTTTATATTTAACAGTCAAATCGCGGACAGGTTTAACTGTGTCATATTGTGTCGATGTAAATTACCCTTGTGCAGGGGTGTGTATTTTGGGTTTTGTTATTCTGATATAAATCATAGGGATTTAGAGTGGGGTGGTAATTGTGTGTATGTTCAATGAATAAACAAATCTAAGGTTGAAACAAAACCTTGTGCCATGTGTATTTTGTTCTTATAAATCCAGAAGTCAAAGAACTGTCTTTAACGGAGATTAGTATCAGAAACCCTAACAGAAATTGGCAACCGTTGGCAGGACTTCAAGGTTTAGAATGACAGGGTTAAGTACAAGAAACCTGCAATGGAGGATAGGATATCCTCGTATGTATTTGGAAAAGTAAATATTTCCGAGCACTGGGTGCTAGAAATGTTACGCTCTGAAAGTCCATATGAGAAAGTGGTAGAGTGGATGGGTAGTAGCGTACATAAGAAATCGAAGGAAAAGGTGATTTGGTTAATATGTATGCAGAAACAAATTCAGATGCTCACAGAGAACGTTGAGCATTTAGAAAAAGAGAAACAGGAATCAGGAAGTTGGGCAGGAGAGAGAGAGGTGATAGTGAACCGGCTGACAGAAGATTTGAGCATTGAAAGGCAGGAGAGAAAAGCGCAGGAAGAAACGGCTAGACACACGATAGAGTACCTGCAATGTCAGGCCACCGAAAGTAGAAGGCTCAGCATGAGGAAGGAAATAAGAACTCAGCGGGAACTGATAAGACTGAGGGTCTGTTAAAAGATATAAAGGTGGCATACAGGGTAGCCAAAAACAGGGTACATGAAGAGACCGATCACGGGCCCTGTAATGAAAAAATCCGTAAGTTGACCCTAGCATTAAATGGGGCCAGGGATATGGCTTGTCTTATGACACTGGGGGAAGTTGGGGTAGACTGGGACGAGGAGAGAAAGGAGCCTTTTGATGGGACCCAGTATAGTGTGGGTCGGCCAGCTCCCAAAGCACCAGGACCACCGAGACCGATCAATAACTGTGATGAGGACGAATTGGCAGCATTGAGCCGGGATATAGGCACTATTAACTCCACGGATGCTCCGCTGGATGTTAATAGAGACTGGGAGGATTTTAGGAGGGGTCACCCAGAGTTGGAGGATGTAGAGCCAGACTTTCCATAAAGGCCCTCAATGCCCGATTGCCCGCTGAGAAGGACCGCTAAGAAGAAAGCGGGGGAAAATTTTTATTTTGATGGTAAAGGTAAGTAGAACTGATCGCCTGGCGAAAAAAATGGGCATTGCACACTCATTCTCAGTGGTTTTCTCGGCGGGTAAGTGCAAAGTTAGCCAAATGGACAGTCGTTACCGGAATGGACAGTAAGGACAAAAATTTAGGCCGAGTCTGTGGTTGGTCCTACGGAGGGGGGAGAACTTAAAAAAAAAAATCATCATTAAAAAATACACATACAAAGCATTCCCAAGACAGTTTTAACCCTAATCGCCATGGTAAAATTAAAAAAAAAGAATTAAATAACCTTTAACTTACCTTTCTCTGCAGGGTCCCCCGCTTACTGCCCTCTGAAAGCAGCTTTTACAGGGCAGGTCGCTCGGCGATCTGGATGTTGGCGGTTGAGCCCAAACTGACATCCTGCTGGTTGTTCTTGGCATTGCACGTGGGCGGTCTGTTCCCGGCGGGTGACTTCAGATGTGAGCGATAGTGCTCAAAAACTTACCTGGAAACTCTTGCCGGCCGAAAAACCAGCTGTAACGTGGAGAAAATCGCTCGACAATGAAGCCGAAAGTCTAGCCCGTAGACTTTAAGCAAATCCTCCTCACTAGCTGCAACAGTAGTTTTAGAAATTTGAAAGCTGACAGTAAGGTGGTGCAGGTAAAGGTGAAGAGCGGGCAGAAGGACCCTGCGACATCCAAAAGGAAGTTCAAAGCATTGCAGGAAGAACTAAAGAGGCTTCTTTCGAACGAATGCCTCCGGCTGGAGAATTTTTACGAATTTACCTGGTGGTCCCGGAGATGCCTGGGATTCTGATGGGGAAGCCTTCTCTTCCCGTACTGTGGAGCACGCTCCTGTCCTCCAGGTTCCAACACAGACGGTGCAGTTATGTGTGACAACCAATCAGGTTAAGTATTCTCATTAATAACAATGAGAACGCCGTATCTCCGAGTTCTCATTGCCATTAATGAGAAAAAACCCAACTAAACACCATAATAAAAATAATAAAAAACACACCTCATGTAATTAAAATTAATTGAAATTAAAGTTAATTAATGTCTTAGAAATTATTTTTTTTCCGGATTTTTAAAAAAGTTTTGTAATTAGGATTAAAAATAAACTTATCTTAGTGGGCAGGGTTTTTAACATTAAAATTCTTTTTTAATATATTTTATTTTAATATTTATTTGCATGTTTCAAAACTGTTACGCTGGTAAAAGTAGGCTTTGCGCCTGTTTTTACAAGGCACAAGAGTTTTCATGACATTTGCTGGGCAAGAGATGGGTAAATAGAGCTTGACAGATTGGAAAAGCCGGTTTTCAGCGCATGGGCATTGCACACCGAAAACCGGCTTTTGCGATGCCTTCCCAGGTCCGTACGTACGGACCCGCAGAGGCCAGGATTTCTGCCCCTTTGTGTTTACTGTAGTAAGATGATTGTTTAAAAGACAAAAAAATATGGAGAAGCAATTCTTGATTCTAAGAAGGTGAAACCGACACTTAAGCTTCTAACTTTCGTGCCGAGAGAAATAAAACATAGAATTTGCTACTGTGGATGTCTGAGTAGTCATGGAATGTATGGTGTGTGAAAGCCTATATGTGGTTTTCTTTGTTGTTTCAGAGAGAATGTTAAAAGTTTTTTTTTAAATCATGTGGATGTTTATTTGTCTTAGTGTCTCTGTAGTATTTTTTTCAACTGGCACTGGTTATTCTAAGATATTGGTTTGAATTAATTTGGAGTTATTGAGGTTTATTAACCTATCAAAACCAGACTTTTATTCTGGCCACTGTGATGTCACAGGAAAGAAGGGAAGTGATTGGTTGGTGAGTTTTTCACTCTTTTCTGGGTTGAATTAAGAGCTGGGATTAAAAACAAAACTTGAAAACTTAATTAAATATATGAGGAGTGACAGGGCAGATGATGTGTCACTGCTGCAGCATGTGGGAGCTGGCTGACCCCATTGATGCAGAGAGGATATTTCCACTCATAGAGAAACTAAAACTAGGGGACATAGTCTCAGAATAAGGGGCCACCCATTTAACACTGAGATGAGGAATTTCTCCTCTCAGAGGGTAGAAAATCTGTGGACTTCTCTGCCCCAGAGAGCTGTGGAGGCTGGGTCATTGAATATATTTAAGGCGGAGATTAGATACATTTTTGAGAGATAAGGGAATAAAGGGTTATGGGGAGCAGACAGGGAGTGGAGCTGAGTCCATGATCAGATCAGCCGTGATCTTATTAAATGGGGGAGCAGGCACGAGGGGCCAGGTGGCCTACTCCACCTCCTATCTCATGTTCTTATTGAGATCCACAGCGACCACATCTGCGGCAAGTGTCAGCAGCTAGAGGAACTTTGACTCCATGTTGCTGAGCTGGAATCCGAGCTGCAGACACTACGACACATCAGAGAGGGGGAGAGTTACCTGGATGCCGCGATCCAGGAGCTAGTCACACCAATTAGATTAATTAATTCAAATTCAATCCATGGTGTAACTACGAGTGAGAAAGATGTTATGTATGCAACACCTTGTAACCAGCATTCTACCGCCACCAGAGGGCACATCTGTTGCAGTCCCAAGGGAGCCCAGCGTCCCTTGGGAGCACTGCATATAAGCAGGCCTCCCATGCTGTGCCAGCACTCTGGAGTCAGAATAAAGAGACTAAGGTCACACTTACTCAAGTCTACAGTACTCAGTCACAACGTTTTATTTGAGACATGACAACTGGCGACGAGTAATAGATAATGAACCATCACGCAAAAATGCAGAGAACTGTTGGTATCCTGGAGAAATTCTCAGAAGGTGACAATTGGGAAACCTTTGTGAAGTGACTCGACCAATACTTCATGGCCATCTGCCCCGTTCACGTCCGCATCTAATGGTCAGGCAGAACGGGCAGTCCAGCCATCAAGCAAAGCTTGAAACACATGTCGGAAGGCTCCCTGCAGACCCGTCTGTCCCGCGTCCTGCTCAGCTACCGCACAAGACCCCACTCGCTCACCGGGTTACCCCCTGCCGAACTGCTCATGAAAAGGGCACTCAAAACAAGGCTCTCTCTAGTCCACCCGAATCTCTATGATCATGTCGAGGGCAGGCGGCATCAACAAAGCATGTACCATGATCGCGCAAATCTGTCTGCGATATGAAGTCAATGACCCTGTATTTGTACTCAACTGTGGACATGGTCCCAAATGGCTTGCTGGCACTGTCATAGCCAAAGAAGGGAGTAGGTTGTTTGAGGTCAAACTTGCAAATGGACTAATTTGCAGAAAGCATTCTAGCCCGATGAGGGTAATCTGTGTGTGGAGGCGGAAGATATGGGTATGGTTCTTAATTAATACATTGCGTCTGTTTTCGCAAAGGAAAGGGGTAATGCAGATACTGCTATCGAGGAGGAGTGTGAAATTCTGGATGAACTAAACATGGTGAGAATGGAGGTATTAAGCGGTTTAGCAGCTTTGAAAGTAGATAAGTCCCCAGGCCCAGATAAAATGCATCCCAGACTGTTGAGCGAAGCAAAAGAGGAAATTGCAGAGGCCTCAGGCATCATTTTCCAGTCCTCTTTGGATTCAGGCATGGTGCCAGAGGAATGGAGGACTGCTAATGTGATTCCCTTGTTTAAGAAGGGAGATAGGGATAGACCGACTAATTACAGGCCTGTCAGCCTAACCTCGGTGGTGGGAAAATTATTGGAAAAAGTCCTGAAGGACAGGATAAATCTAGATTTAGAAAGGCAAGGATTAATTAGGGACAGTCAGCATGGATTTGTTAAGGGAAGATCGTGTTTGACTAATCTGATTGAATTTTTCAAGGAGGTAACCAGGAGGGTCGATGAAGTTAGTACATATGATGTAGTGTATATGGACTTTAGCAAAGCTTTTGATAAGATCCCACATGGCAGACTGGTCACAAAGGTAAAAGCCCATGGGAGGCAGGGCAAAGTGGCAAGTTGGATCCAAAATTGGCTCAGAAGTATGAAGCAAAGGATAATGGTTGATGGATGTTTTTGTGACTGGAAGGATGTTTCCAGTGGGGTTCCGCAGGACTCATTACTCGGTCTCTTGCTTTTTGTGGTAGAAAACCAATGATCTCGATTTGAATATAGGGGGTATGATTAAGAAGTTTGTAGATGACAGTAAAATTGGCTGTGTGGTTGATAATGAAGAGGAAAGTAATGGACTGCAGGAGGATATCAATCTACTGGTCAGGTGGGCAGAATGGTGCAAATGGAATTTAATTCGGTAAAGGGTGAGGTAATGCACTTGGGGAGGGCTAATAAGGAAAGGTTCTACACATGAAATGGTAGGCCACTTAGAAGTGTAGATGAACAAAGGGACCTTGGAGTGCTTGCCCACAGATCCCTGAAAGTAGCAGGCAGGTGGATAAGGTGGTTAAGAAGGCATATGGAATATTTGCCTTTATTGGCCGAGGCATAGACTACAAGAGCAGGGAGGTTATGCTTAAATTGTATAATACACAGGTTAGGCCATAGCTGGAATACTGTGTGCAGTTCTGGTCGCCATATTATAGCACTGGAGAGGGTACAGAGGTGATTTACGAGGATGCTGCCTGGAATAGAGAATCTTAGCTATGAGGAGAGATTGGATAGTCTGGGTTTGTTCTCCTTGGAACAGAGGAGGCTGAGAGGAGATCTCATTGAGGTGTATAAAATTATGAGGGGCCTGGATATAGTGGATAGCAAGGGCCTATTTCCCTTGGTGGAGGGGTCAATTATGAATGGGCTTAGGTTTAAGGTTGTTGGTGGAAGGATTAGAGGGGATTTGAGAGGAAGCTTCTTCATGCAGAGGATTGTGGGGGTCTGGAGCTTACTGCCTGGAAAGGTGGTAGAAGCAGAAAACCTCACCACATTTAAAAGATGCTTGGATGGGCACTTGCAGGGTTACGGACCTAGAGCTGGTAAGTTGGATTAGACTAGATAACCTTTTGTTGACTGGTGCAGATATGATGGTAAGTATATCATGGAATCTAATACGGCCTGAGTGATCTCATGGACTAGTTTCGATCACCTGGATGGGTCGGAGAGGAATTTTCCCAAAGCTTTTTCGCCAATTGTCCTGGGTTTTTATCTGTTTTTTTGCCTCTCCCAGGAGATCGCATAGCTCCTGGTGGGGTGGAGTGTAAAATGTTGCGATACAAGGGTTTTTGCAGTTGTGTGGGGTGGACTGGTTGGGCCAGATGTTCTTTACCTGTCCGCCATTGTTCATTGCTCATAGGTTTATATGTAACCTTCAGGGATGCTGACCGAGGGCCGTGTGGCTCTTTGTCGGCCGGCACTGACACGATGGGCCGAAATGGTCTCCTTCTGCACAGTAAATTTTGATGTTTCTATGTTTCTATGAGGCGGAGGTGGGTGATATTCCGGGACCCAGTGGCCTCCAGCAACGATACAGGGGAGGGGATGCCCGAGGGTCAGCTCCCCGGAGGGTGAGTGCGCGCCTGAGTGATGCTCAGCAGCACTCTGACGATAAGCCCGACCTAGAGGTTGTCTTGCAGTTACACAGCGATTTGCTGGGTGTGATAGCAATGGTGCTCCAGATTCTTAATACACTAGTCGTGTGGATGAAGGAGTCTGCCTCAATTATTGCTCATGGCTCTCAGCAGCCCACCAAGCCCATCCTTGGTAGATACCAACAGATCTGAATGCAAACAGTGACCAAGGGGTCCCAGACATGGTGGCACAGGCTATGGTTGATGTTGCAGTGGCCATTGAGCACCAGGCCGATGCTATTGTAGGCCTGCATACTCAAATGCTTGGTGTCCTGAGTAATCTCACTGCTGTACTGCAGTTGCAGACACTCTTGATGCAGAGGCAAATAGGTTCAACGGATGCAATGACCGCTACCATCCGTTCTGGGGCCCCATCAGTTGAACAAGGACCTAACCTTGCCGAACCAGGGCAGGAATCTGTTCTCACCCAGATTTCTGCAGATGTTGATGCTCTGCCCCGGAGGAGTATCAGCCTGTTGGACCCAATGGAACATGATGTCATTTCTCAGGACGACAAAATTCTGCCTTCGCTACTGCCGCTCTCTGTAACCCATCCACAACAGAGTGCTTCTGCCCATGCTGAGGCAATGCAATTCGCAGCCGGGTCTTCCCGAACCCAAGCTGGCTGGGCCTACTTGGCCATCATGTGTAGTTGTGGATCAAAGTCAGCAACCGACTACTAGCCTTTTTGAAAGCCCTGAGACCCCATTGAGGAGGAGCAGCAGATGTGGGAGGGGATTGAAGGGAAGGGATGATAAAGCCCTCTAGTAAGACAAAGTAAAGACCTGTGAGAAGGTGGCCACGTATGCTCATTTTGTGACAATATGGGCTTTTATGGAGGGGTGTCATCAGCCAGGGGGCCACACCATATCTTTTGTCATCCAGGAGCCAGCCACGGCCTTTATGCGGTGGCTTGAAGAGTCAGGCACAGTAGTCTCGCGCAGGATGAAGGCATCATGGCAGCTGCCAGGATATTGGGCATTGACAGCGAGGGTCACCTGCCTGTGATCGCAGACCAGTTGTACATTGAGGGAGTGGAATCCCTTGCGATACTGAAAGATCTCTCCATTGTGGAGCGTGGCCCTCAATGCCACATGCGTACAATTAATAGCTTCTTGAACCCTGGGAAGCCCGCTATCCTGACAAAGCCATGGGTGCACTCATCCTGGTCTTCACTGGTCATGCTGAACTTAATGCAATCCACTCGTTTTCCATAGAGAGCGCCGGTCTCCTGGTGAATGCAGCAATGCACTGCAAACTGCGAGATGTTGCATGTAATCACAAACACTCCTAGTTGCACTTGTCTGACCCACCAAACACTTGCTTGGTAGTCAACAGTGATGGCTAGGTTGTTGTAATATGAGCTCATGTAAATTGTTGCACTTGGATGAACGATGCAACGATTGTTTGGCACTTGCCAGAGATGACTACCTTGTTAAAAAATGAACTGATGTCAATAGTTGCACTTGGAAGTCTATGAGAATGATTGAAGGGGTTTAGTGGATATGTTGATGTGTTGGGGATGCAATTGTTGTCTTGTACTGTTTTCAGCACACATGATTTCTGTTTACAATAAACCAAGTTTGGATTGTTCACTTGATGATACAGTGATGATTAAAGAGGGAGGGTTACAGGGTGTGTAGCGATGGGTTGAGTTGATGCCCAGGTGTATAGGTTGGCCATTCGGCACATCAAGAATCATTCATTGGAATCGATGAGCAGCCCTTCCAGCCGCAGCAGTGTCATACTGCCTCCTCCTTGGCTAACGCTCCTCGTCTTCCTCCTCATCATCGTCCTCCTCCTGAGGTGGATCATCCAACCCTGGTGGTAATGGCTGGGCCCTCATAATGGCCAGGTTGTGCAGCATGAAGCAGACAACGGTGAACATGGAAACTCTATCAGGTGGCTCCTCCAGAGCAGTCAAGGCAGCAGAAACGCTGCTTTATAACTCCGATAGTTTGCTCGATAATGGCCCGGGTTGTGGTATAGCTGATGTTGTAGTGCAAACCAAGCTCCCCTCACACCCTTTCCTTCAACGACTGTCTGCCCCACCTAAGACAGAGACTGTAATTCCCGCATTGGACTGTACAGTCACCTGAGAACTCACTTTTAGAGAGGAAGCAAGTCTTCCTCGATTTCGATGGACTGCCGGTGATGATGATGGATCACACCCTAAACACTAAACACACATGTGAACCTCGACCCCGGGGGGAGCCAGGCTGATGGTGGGGGAACTCGGGGGGCTGTGTGGAAGCACTCCTGCTCCTCCCAGCCCACAAGCATTGCTCCCTGAGGCTGAGGCCGCCTCATTGCAGCCACCGGGAATCCTGAGCCCCGGTATCCCCGGCCGCCTGCAGTAAAACCTACAAAGCCTGTTAAAGTCGAGGCTTCAGGCCTCATTATAATATTTAAGTTGCCAACCTGCCTTCTGGTAGCGAGTTGGAGACCCGCCCCTCATTCCTCCTGAGTTAAAGGTTAAAGTGGGTGGGTCGGAGATGGATTGGGGGCGGGGTTCACATTTTTTCAATTTTCACTTCCCCCCCCCCCCCCCCACGCCTTCAACCCACTCGTTCCTACCTCTGAAAATTCCAGCCATTGTTTGTGTCTTTGAGCACCTTTAAAATACGTTTATTTCAAAGTCTCATTCCAGCTTGGACTTAATATGTTAGATTATTTTGCCCTTTGTCCTGAGGGAGTGGCCATTTCTCCTAGTGTAGAGAGCAGGAACAATGGGCGGCAATCCGTTTTAATAGGTCTATGGCCCTTTTAATTGCCCCAGGATTTCCAGAGCTTCCCCGGTGAGAGAAGCTGGGTCTGTGCCTGCACTCATGCACACCTGCAATGGGCCTGCTACTGAAGCAGGAGACATGATTCCCAGCCTCCCACCTCACTTTCCCAGAGGAACGTTCACTGGGCACCCAGTGAAACATGGAGATAAGCTCTGCCCCCAGACCCCTCTGATCGGAATGTCAGTGGGGGTCCCAGGGGCAGAGCAAAGACAGGCAGGTGAGGTTCAGTTCTTCAGGTTTTGTACAACCCAGGATGTTTTGTGGCGTTTGGTGCCTCCGTCAGCAGGGGAAAGGCCCTGGTCTTGGAACCCGATGCACAGCTGCAGGCCTGAGTTTATGTGCTGGGCCCTGGGTCACGTTAATGCATCAATTCCCCTCATTCCACCATCTAATCTTCTACTCTCTCATGTTTAGCTTTGGTTCCAAATTCATTGGCAGCACTCTACTAAATGGCCCAAGTGTTAGCTTCTTCCTGTGTTAGCTTAGATGGTGAGTGTTGACAAGCGAATCAACTGTGATTGGCATCACAACAAAACCCAATATTATCCTCGTACATCATCCAGTGTGCATGAACTTTCCGGCGGGGGCATTATTGAACAGCATTTGGATATGTTTGATTCACTTGTTCCTTCCCTCTGTCGTCCAAGGCATAGAGGCTAATTTTAGTGCTCCATTCTCATTCTCCAACTCAGATCAGCTAATTCAACAAGAACTCAAACCTGGTAAACATCCTGGTGGGAATGACTTGTTACTCCACCAGGTGGTGCTGTTTCTCACTGAAACATTGGGGAGCAGTTACAAACAATTCTAATGTCTGAGGCAAAAAGGATTCAATGGATGAATGTTGTAAACTTAGTTGAAACCCCATCTATTTATTCAAATAAAAACATTTCTGTCCTTTCCCAAACACCTAATTTGTTAATGGTAACACACGTGTCAGTGGCTTAGAAATTCATCTCGGACGCCGGTGTAAAATGGGCGGTATCAGATCGGCCATCCGTTATACACCGCACCTGATTGGCTGCAGGGCACTGCGTATAATGGGCGGCCGATCCGATACGCAACCCTCCAGGTGAATTTCTAGGCCTGTAACTCTGAGACTTCTCAGCCACAGTCCCAGGGTCCAGTCCCTGGCTCCAACCGCCCTCCCCACCACAGGGCGCAAGTTTCTGGTTTTTGACTGTATGTTTTGCAGTGGTGCTGTTTGAAATGATGTGCTCGCCCAGCCTTATAACTGTTAACATCAGCAATATTGTGGCTAAGCATGTTATATGACACTATTTTCTGTTTTAGGTCTCAAAAAGATTGACCTTGGCAATCCTAGTGATATCGGCCCTCACCTTGCTTGGACTTGGAAAACAACATTGTGATGGGTTTTTATCTTCATGGCCTACCACTCCGATTAGACCCAATTTCGAGTCTGGATATTCAGTAGATTGTAAATAAACTGGATGATATTAAAGGAGGAAACATCATAGTTATAGCCATCACCATCTGGTCCCATTTCAGCCATATTGCAATAGAACTATACATCCAAAGGCTACAGAATATCCGGAGGTCAATTCTACAGTTGCTAGGCAGAAGTCCGGATACTCGGGTTGTAATGAAGACTGCCAATGTCCAGCCCTTCCAGGTCATTTCAGTCTCTTCAGCCGTGACTGGTACAACTTTCAGCCTGATTTAGTGCGGAGAAAGATGTTCACAGGCATCAATGTGGAATTTGTGGATGCATGGGAAATGACGATAGAACATTACCTGCCACATAACATACACCTTCACCGAGTCATTATAAAGAATGAAATAGATGCGTACATAGCTTTGCATTACTCGGACACAATTTGGGCCGATGTGCTTCATTGTCCCATATTTTCTCAAAAGCCTCTTTGCTCATTGTAAAGTCCTGACACAATACCACAAATCCACATGAGGCACATTCTATGGAAAAAGTCACTCTGTGGCCTGCACCTTTATTCACAGGACCAAGAAGTGATGACCCTGCGTGGGACCTCTCTTTATATTCCTGGATGACCAGGTGAGGTGTGTCTCCCACAAGTTCACTCCCTGTGGTCAAGGTGTGCATTTCTCAAGTATATACAGTATTGCAGTGTTGTTACATGAAGGTTACATACATGACATCACCTCCGCCACCCCTCCCACCACCCCGACGTCTTATTGGGATCACAGGTTAAGTCTTTCGGGTGATCTGCGCTCCCTCGTGGAGCGCTGCAGTTGGGGGTCTGGCTGTTGAGCCTCGGCCTGCGTGTCTGTCCCCTGTGGTGATTCTGGCCTGTCTGGGCTGACTGCTGGGACTGTGCATGCTGCTGAATGTTCTTGTTGCTCGTTCACTGGCGATGGCGTGAATACCATCTCATGGTCTTCCTCAGGTTCCTCAGACTCCATGCTGAACCTTTTTTTTTACTTGGTCCAGATGCTTGCGGCATATATGCCCATTGTTAAGTTTAACCACGATGACCCTATCCCCCTCTTTGTCTATTACAGTACCTTCAAGCCATTTGGGCCCCAAAGCGTGGTTGAGCACAAATACGGGGTCACCAATTTCTATACATCTCCCCCTTGAATTACGGTCATGGTACTCATTTTGGGACTGACGCTTGCCTTCAACAATGTCGGACAAGACAGGATGAATGAGGGACAGCCGAGTTTTGAGTGTCCGTTTCATGAGTAACTCTGCGGGCGGGACCCCCGTGAGCGAGTGCGGTCGGGACCTATAGGCCAGCAGAAGGCGCGATAGGCAGCATTGAAGGGAGGGTCCTTGAATCCTGAACGTGCCTTGTTTTATGATTTGGACCGCAGTTTCCGCCTGGCCATTGGAGGCCAGCTTGAACGGTGCTGTCCTGACATGGTTGATACCATTACTCGAGATGAATTCCCGGAATTCGTAGCTCGTGAAACATGGGCCATTATCGCTAACAAGCGTGCCCGGCAAACTGTGGGTCGCAAAGACCACACGTAGACTCCCCACAGTGGTGGATGTCATGCACGAATTCAAAATGATGCACTCGATCCATTTCGAGTACATAGAAACATAGAAACATAGAAAAATAGGTGCAGGAGTATGCCATTCAGCCCTTCTAGCCTGCACCGCCATTCAATCAGTTCATGGCTGAACATGCAACTTCAGTACCCCCTTCCTGCTTTCTCGCCATACCCCTTGATCCCCCGAGTAGTAAGGACTTCATCTAACTCCCTTTTGAATATATTTAGTGAATTGGCCTCAACTACTTTCTGTGGTAGAGAATTCCACAGGTTCACCACTCTCTGGGTGAAGAAGTTTCTCCTTATCTCGGTCCTAAATGGCTTACCCCTTATCCTTAGACTGTGACCCCTGGTTCTGGACTTCCCCAACATTGGGAACATTCTTTCTGCATCTAACCTGTCTAAACCCGTCAGAATTTTAAACGTTTCTATGAGATCCCCTCTCATTCTTCTGAACTCCAGTGAATACAAGCCCAGTTGATCTAGTCTTTCTTGACAGGTCAGTCCCACCATCCCGGGAATCAGTCTGGTGAATCTTCGCTGCGCTCCCTCAATAGCAAGAATGTCCTTCCTCAAGTTAGGAGACCAAAACTGTACACAATACTACAGGTGTGGCCTCACCAAGGCCCTGTACAACTGTAGCAACACCTCCCTGCCCCTGTACTCAAATCCCCTCGCTATGAAGGCCAACATGCCATTTGCTTTCTTAACCGCCTGCTGTATCTGCATGCCAACCTTCAATGACTGATGTACCATGACACCCAGGTCTCGTTGCACCTCCCCTTTTCCTAATCTGTCACCATTCAGATAATAGTCTGTCTCTCTGTTTTTACCACCAAAGTGGATAACCTCACATTTATCCACATTATACTTCATCTGCCATGCATTTGCCCACTCACCTAACCTATCCAAGTCACTCTGCAGCCTCATAGCATCCTCCTCGCAGCTCACACTGCCATCCAACTTAGTGTCATCCGCAAATTTGGAGATACTACATTTAATCCCCTCGTCTAAATCATTAATGTACAATGTAAACAGCTGGGGCCCCAGCACAGAACCTTGCGGTACCCCACTAGTCACTGCCAGCCATTCTGAAAAGTACCCATTTACTCCTACTCTTTGCTTCCTGTCTGACAACCAGTTCTCAATCCACGTCAGCACACTACCCCCAATCCCATGTGCTTTAACTTTGTACATTAATCTCTTGTGTGGGACCTTGTCGAAAGCCTTTTGAAAGTCCAAATATACCACATCAACTGGTTCTCCCTTGTCCACTTTACTGGAAACATCCTCAAAAAATTCCAGAAGGTTTGTCAAGCATGATTTCCCTTTCACAAATCCATGCTGACTTGGACCTATCATGTCACCATTTTCCAAATACACTGCTATGACATCCTTAATAATTGATTCCATCATTTTACCCACTACTGAGGTCAGGCTGACCAGTCTATAATTCCCTGTCTTCTCTCTCCCTCCTTTTTTAAAAAGTGGGGTTACATTGGCTACCCTCCACTCGATAGGAACTGATCCAGAGTCAATGGAATGTTGGAAAATGACTGTCAATGCATCCACTATTTCCAAGGCCACCTCCTTAAGTACTCTGGGATGCAGTCCATCAGACCCTGGGGATTTATCGGCCTTCAATCCCATCAATTTCCCCAACACAATTTCCCGACTAATAAAGATTTCCCTCAGTTCCTCCTCCTTACTAGACCCTCTGACCCCTTTTATATCTGGAAGGTTGTTGGTGTCCTCCTTAGTGAATACCGAACCAAAGTACTTGTTCAATTGGTCTGCCATTTTTTTGTTCCCAGTTATGACTTCCCTTGATTCTGACTGCAGGGGACCTACATTTGTCTTTATTAACCTTTTTCTCTTTACATACCTATAGAAACTTTTGCAATCCGCCTTAATGTTCCCTGCAAGCTTCTTCTCGTACTCCATTTTCCCTGCCCTAATCAAACCCTTTGTCCTCCTCTGCTGAGTTCTTAATTTCTCCCAGTCCCCGGGTTCACTGCTATTTCTGGCCAATTTGTATGCCACCTTCTTGGCTTTAATACTATCCCTGATTTCCCTTGCTAGCCACGGTTGAGCCACCTTCCCTTTTTTATTTTTACGCCAGACAAGAATGTACAATTGTTGTAGCTCATCCATGCGGTCTCTAAATATCTGCCATTGCCCATCCACAGACAACCCCTTCAGTATCATTCGCCAATCTATCCTGGCCAATTCACGCCTCATACCTTCAAAGTTATCCTTCTTTAAGTTCTGGACCAAGGTCTCTGAATTAACTGTTTCATTCTCCATCCTAATGCAGAATTCCACCATATTATTGCATGCACCCCTAATTTCCTGTTTGATACCCTCCCCAACATCACTACTACTGTTTGGAGTACGCATCAACTACAATGAGAAACATTTTCCCCATGAACGGGCCCGCGTAGTCTCGTGAATGCGTAACCATGGCCTGGTGGGCCAGGGCTATGGGCTGAGTGGGGCCTCCCTGGGGGCATTTCCCAGCTGAGCACATGTCGTGCACCTGCGAACACAGTGTTCCAGGTCTGAGTCAATTCCCGGCCACCAAACGTGTGACCGGGCAATGATCTTCATCAGCACGATGCCTGGGTGCTCGCTGTGGAGTTCCCTGATGAATGCTTCCCTGCCCCTCTGGGGCATGATTACCTGGCTGCCCCATATTAGGCAATCAGCTTGGATGGAGAGCTCATCCATCCGCCTGTGAAACGGTCTGACTTCCTCAGGGCATGTTCCGTGTGCGGGCGCCCAATCCCCAGTCAGGACACATTTCTTAATCAAAGATAGGAGGGGATCTCTGTTGGTCCAGATTTTGATCTGGCGGGCTGTGATGGGGGAGCCTGTGCTGTCAAAGGCATCAACGGCCATGACCATCTCAACGCTTTGCTTCGCTGAACCCCTCAGTGGTGGCCACTGAAAGCCTGCTGAGCGCATCAGCACAATTTTCAGTGCCGGGCCGGTGCCGGATGGAGTAGTCATAGGCAGCCAGCGTGAGAACCCATCGCTGTATGCGAGCTGACACATTGGCATTGACAGCCTTGCTGTCTGACAACAGGGATGTTAACGGCTTGTGGTCCGTTTTTAATTCGAACCTCCTGCCAAAAAGGTACTGGTGCATCTTTTTCACCCCATAGACACATGCGAGTGCTTCCTTCTCAACCATCCCATATCCACGTTCTGCTTGAGAGAGCGACCTGGAGGCATAAGCCACAGGTTGGAGTTGCCCCTCAGCATTGTACTGCTGCAACACACACCCAACCCCATAGGACGATGCATCACATGTCAGAACCAATTTCTTACAGGGGTCGTACAGGGTCAACAACTTATTTGAACAGAGTACGTTACGCGCCCGATTGAAAGCCGTTCTTGACAGTCCCCCCAAAACCAATCGCAACCCTTAGGCAGGAGCACGTGTAGCGGCTCCAATAATGTGCTTAAGTTCGGCAGAAAGTTCCCGAAATAGTTCAAGAGTCCCAGAAATAAACGCAACTCCGATGTGTTGCCGGGCCCGGGCGCTCATCGAATCGCCTCTGTTTTGGATTCGGTAGGCCGAATCCCATCTGCAGCAACCCTCCTGCCCAGAAACTCGACTTCGGGAGCCAAAAACACACACTTAGGCTTCTTGAGTTACTGGCCTACCCGGTCCAGTTGGTGTAGCACCGCTTCCAGGTTGTGGAGGTGTTCCTCGGTGTGCCGACCCGGTATGAGGATGTTGTCCTGGAATACAATCGTTCCAGGAATGGATTTGAGCAGGCTTTCCATGTTTCTTTGAAAGATCGCGGCCGCTGATCGAATGCCAAATGGGCACCTGTTGTAAACGAACAGTCCTTTATGCGTGGTGATTGTGGTCAGTAGTTTGGATTCGTCGGCCAGTTCTTGGGTCATGTAGGCTGAAGTGAGGTCCAACTTGGTGAACAGCTTGCCGCCTGCCAGCGTGGCAAAAAGATCCGCCGCTCTCGGGAGCGGGTATTGGTCTTGTAGTGACACCCGGTTGATAGTGGCCTTGTAGTCGCCACAGATCCTGACTGAGCCATCCGCTTTTAGGACGGGAACAATGGGGATCGCCCAATCGCTGAATTCAACGGGCAAGATGATGCCCTCTCTCAGCAAACGGTCCAATTCGCTTTCAATTTTCTCCCGCATCACATACGGCACAGCTCTGGCTTTGTGGTGCACTGGTCTGGCATCCGGGGTGATGCGAATCACTACTTTGGTACCTTTGAATGTCCTGACGCCAGGTTGGAATAGTGACTCAAATTGTTATCGGACCTGTGAGCATGAACTTCGCTCCACAGATGACACTGTGTGCACACCCCCCCATTTCCAGTTCATCTCAGCTCGCCAGCTCCTCCCCAACAGTGCAGGACCATTGCCTGGGACAATCCAGAGCGGCAGCCGGTTCACTGATCCATTGTGTGTGACAGCCAACATTGCACTGCATAGCACTGGAATGATTTCTTTGGTGTACGTCCGTAATTGAGTCTCAATGCGTTCCAGTTTGGGTCTGCTGGCTTTGAGTGGCCATAGCTTTTCGAATTGTTGAACGCTCATGAGTGATTGGCTGGTCCCCGTGTCCAGTTCCATGTGTTTAATAGGACTTTCATCATCATAGGTGGCGTGTTGGTATACGAGCTGTGAATGTTTGCCACATGAACCTGCTAAACTTCAGCGTCCATTGATTTGCCCCACGCGTCATCCTGCCTCGCAGACCTCTCTTCTGGTCCATCCGCCTTGTAAATTAGCCTGGTCGCAGGCTTCCTGCACATTCTAGCTGAATGGTCAGTGAGGTTACAATTTCTGCAGGTGAACTGTTGAAACCTGCAAGTCCTGGCAGCATGTCTGCCCCCACACCTCCAGCATGAACTGAGATTCCCATTGTTGTGAACAAAAGAGCTGTTACCAGGCATTCCTCGTTGATTGTCCCTTTGACTGCTCTTGAGCACCCTGTTAGTGGATGTCAATGGCCCCATCCCAGAATGCATTGTCCACTGGGATGGCGTAAATGTCCGTTACGCCTGCCATTGTCTGTGTTGAAAACCTGTTCTGGGGTCTATTGCTGCCTGGGGTGTGTCGAACTGCCCTTGCCTGCCTGCTGGGCTCTGAGTCGCGTTTATGATATTGACCCCCCTGATCCATCGCCACGTTGGAGTAAGAGTTGCGCGTGTATATTATCTTGGTTTCCTCCTCCCCCGCCATAAAAATCTGAGCCAGCAACGCCGCCGCTTCCAAGGTCAAGTCCTTGGTCTCGATTAACTTTCTGAAAATCCTGGCATGACCGATGCCCTGAAGAAATCCCTTAGCATCTCCCCGCTGCAGGCATCTGTGAACTTACAGAAGCTGGCCATGCGCCAGAGGTCCGCAACGAAGTCCGGTATGCTCTGTCCTTCCCGACGTCGGTGGGTATAAAATCTGTGTCGGGCCATGTGTATGCTGCTCGCCGCTTTGAGGTTCTCACTGATCAGTTTGCTGAGCTCTTCAAAGGTTTTGTCCACCGGCTTCTCGGGTGCTAGCAGGTCTTTCATCAGCGCGTAAGTCTTAGATCCACAGCTGATCAGTAGATGAGCCCTTCGCTTGTCGGCCGCTGCATCTCCCAGCCAGTCCTTTGTGACAAAGCTCTGATGGAGCCTTTCAATGAAATCGTCCCAGTCCTCACCAACACAGTACCATTCCTCTGTGCTACCGGTGGCCATTCTCGTGGGTCGTTGATTCCCGTTTCTCGTCACCACTGTAAAGTCCTTATACAATACTACAATACCACAAATCCTGTGGAGTATCAGGCCATTGAGGAAAAGTGCGTTAGGGCGAACAATTATTCTCCTGAATGCCTCCCGTTAATGGGGAGCTAGACTAATATCACCAGGGAGTGACGAATCCAGCGGCGCACGCTAAATCCAGCCCCACCTTAGCACCACCAGTAAGAGGTAACGCCGGGAATGTCCACACCTGGTAGATTGCCCAATTTTCAAAATTAATTCTCGCCACTTACCTCACCGCCTGGGGTAAACGCCAACAGGGAGAGCTGGCGTGCAGCACCAGGAAGCCAGCTCCAGGAACATTATTTAAAGGGATCATCAGTAATGACTCGCAGCTATCAGGTTAGTGCAGTTTCAGTGGGTTTTTGTTAGGTTCATCCACTGCAACAGTTCCATTCAGTAATTTCAAGATTCATTTGTATCAGAAGTCCTCTGACAACTAAAAAGGAGCTACATTTATTCTAACTGCTACACTTGGTAACATTAATCGGGGCTCGACTGGCCACCTCATCCTTCGAGATCTACGGCAGAGGGAGAGTAAACAGCGAGAAAGATGGGAACATGTGTGCAGAGGGAGGATGAGGGCAATCAGGGCTCTCAATAGGAGGCCTTACCCTCCCAAGGTTTCCGGGAGCACTTCTCCTACCTTCAATTAAGTGAGGAGCAGCTTGGCAAAGACTGACTTCACCAAGGAGGTGGTCACAGAACTTTGCCACCTTCTGCAAACAGACCTACAGGCTCAGACCAGGGCAATCACGACTCTCTCAGTGCCAGTCAACGTCACTGTGGTCCTCAATTTCTTTGTGAGCGGATCATAGAAACATAGAAAATAGGTGCAGGAGTAGGCCATTTGGCCCTTGGAGCCTGCACCACCATTCAATTAGATCATGGCTGATCATTCCTTCAGTACCCCTTTCCTGCTTTCTCTCCATACCCCTTGATTCCCTTAACCGTAAGAGCCATATCTAACTCCCTCTTGAATATATTCAATGAACTGGCATCAACAACTCTCTGTGGCAGGGAATTCCACAGGTTAACAACTCTCTGAGTGAAGAAGTTTCTCCTCATCTCAGACCTAAATGGCCTACCCCTTATCCTAAGACTATGTCCCCTGGTTCTGGACTTCACCAACATCGGGAACATTGTTCCCGCATCTAACCTGTCCAGTCCCGGCAGAATCTTACATGTTTCTATGAAATCCCCTCTCATCCTTCTAAACTTCAGTGAATAAAGGCCCAGTTGATCCAATCTCTCCTCATTTGTCAGTCCAGCCATCCCGGGAATCAGTCTGGTGAACCTTCGCTGCAGTCCCTCAATAGCAAGAACGTCCTTCCTCAGACTAGGCAACCAAAACTGAACACAATATTCCAGGTGAGGCCTCACTAAGGCCCTGTACAACTGCATTAAGACCCCCCTGCTCCGATATTCAAATCCCCTAGCTATGAAGGCCAACATACCATTTGCCTTCTTTACCGCCTGCTGTGCCTGCGTGCCCACTTTTAGTGACTGATGAACCATGACTCGTTGCACCTCCCCTTTTCCTAATCTGCCGCCATTCAGATAATATTCTGCCTTCGTGTTTTTGCCCCCAAAATGGATAACCTCACACTTATCCACATTATTCTGCATCTGCCATGCATTTGCCCACTCACCTAGCCTGTCCAAGTCATCCTGCAGCCTCTTAGCGTCCTCCTCATAGCTCGCACCGTCACCCAGTTTAGTGTTATCCGCAAACTTGGAGATATTACACTCTATTCCTTCATCCAAATCTTTAATGTATATTGTAAAGAGCTGGGGTCCCAGCACTGAGCCTTGCGGCACTCCACTAGTCACTGCCTCCCATTCTGAAAAGGACCCGTTTATCCCAACTCTCTGCTTCCTGTCTGCCAACCAGTTCTCTATCCATGCCAGTCTGCAACAGGAAACATAGCTAACACCTCACAGTTCACCATCCATCGCTGCAGCCGGGAGGTCAGTGAGACTCTACAGCAGGAGAAGGGACTGTATTGTCTTCCCGATCACCAGGGAGAAGCAGGACGAGCGTGCATGTGGTTTTGCTAGGATAGCGGGTTTCCCCATGGCGCAGGGCACCATTGACTGCACCCATGTGACTTTTCAGGCACTGCCTAACAATCCTGAGATCTTCCATAACCGTAAAGGCTCCCACTCAATTAATGTGCAGTTGGTGTGTGATGACGGACAGTGAATCCTTAATATCAGTGCCTGTTATCCTTGCAGCAGCCATGATGCTTCATCCTGCACCAGACCGGTGTGCCAGCACTCTCCAGCTACTACATCAAGCTCGAGGGTGGCTGCTTGGAGACAAGGTCTATCCACTCACCATCTGGTTCATCACTCCCTTTCCCAACCCCAGCTCTCGTGCCCAGCACTCCTATAATGAGAGCCATGCTGCCACCAGGAACATAATCAAGCAGACCATCGACTTATTGAAGCAACGGTTCCACTACCTTGGCCACTCAGGAAGAGTCCTCAAATACTCGCCAGAGTGGGTGTCCCACATCGTGGTGGTCAGTTGCATGCTCCATAACTTGGCCATGATAGTGCAGCCCTTGCCAGCAGGGATTGCGGGGCCACCTCAAGAGGAGGATGAGTCAGAGGTGGATGAGGAGGAACAGGAGGGAGGGAGGAGGCAGCGAGATAATAGGCCTTCTGGACAGGCTGTCTATGACCGGCTCATCAGACTCCGATTCACATGAATGAAACCCCAGAATACTGTAGCTCATCATATCCCCATCATACAATCCGTGTCTCATGGCTTATCACAGTGTCCTTCTGGATGCACATGTGAAATGAGAGAGACCACAAAAATATTCCAATGATCATTAATATATTTATCTATAAATATACCACAAATATCACATGAGTGCTAATATCTAATGACCCTTGTGCTCGCCATAGTTGAATAGCTGTCATTGTTGCAAGGTGTGAGATGTGGGTGTGAGTGTTGGCAGGTAGAGACTGTTGGTGGCTGAGTGTTGTGGCTGTGGTGCTTTGGGCAGTGTGTGAAGATTATGGTACAGATGGTGGCATGTAGTATTTGTTGAAGTATTCACTCACTCTGAGCACCCGAGGTTGTTAAACTTCTTCCTGAACTGGGTGTGGGTCTTGGAGATCGCGGTGCTGCCCGAGACGTGCTGTGCTACCTCCCTCCACATGGTGCAGAAGACTTGTTGTGAGGGCCTCCTGCAATTTGCCAGGTAGACCACTGCCCTCCGTCTCTCCACAGCGTAAACCAATGCCTCCAGTGCTTCATTGTAGAATCTGCAGGCTCTCTCCCTGGGGTGTGGACCTGCCATGAGCTTTCCTACCCTCCTGCCCTCCTGTCCGCCTGCTCTCCTGCTCCTGCTCTCCTGCCCGCCTGCCCTCCTGCTCCCTGCTTCCTGCTCCCCTGCCCTCCTACTCAGGCAGATGTACAGCCAGCAATGCTGAGAATGAGGTACTGCAGCATCAATGAACCTCCCCTTTAAGTAGCAACAAAAGTCTGTGTCAATGATGAGTTACAATTAAAGTGCACCCGATATTGGTCCACCCTTTAACTGTTACGTCAATGAGCTTGGGTTTTAATTTGATTTAGGACTCCAATCATTTTATTGAGCAGTGAGAATGAATTTTCTGGGCAGTCTAAAGCATTTGCGCTTTGTACTAATTCTCCAACTCTTCTACTGACACCGCCCATTCCTTGGCTGTAATGAATTTCAAGCCCGAAGCTGTTGCTGCTGTTGTTGGGGCTCATCCTGGTTCTGAGGACCAAGGTGAGACAGTATAAATGACTCCCATGCTGTTGTAATAGATGGCAGGTCAAGTAGAGATCAGAGAAGCAATCTGTCAATGGTGTAATAGTTGCAGCAATGAGCTGAAAGTAGCTTCCGAAGATGCAGAAAAGACTTGCAAACTGCAGTAATGACCTCGATCAATGGTCACTGAGTTTCCACCTCAGCTTGACAGACGTGGTTCCTGAGCTCCGTGATTCCTGTGGTCATCCACTGAAATTCAAAAGCTCTGGTTAAAAATACTATTAAGGATCTGACAACAAGGTATTAATGAGCTAAATTAGGTCGCCCGCCTCTGCCATTTGGTTCCATGCCACGCTGGCAACAAGCGCCCAAGTTAAAGATGCGAGGAGGCAGGTTAATGGCAGGTTCGCGACCTACTCCCTCTTTTTAGGCGAATTTTGCTCCGGATCCGCTTCCAATCCCATACACAAGGCAGCGGGAAAATTCCGGCCATTATGTGGAGCATAAAGTCATGTTAAACTGAGTACAGCTTCTTGTACAAATGGTTGTCAAATAAATCTATTCCTTTCTCCAGAAAAGATGAAGGAAAGAGGAAAAGTAGCATCTCACACCTGACTTCTAACTATTGGCTTCTTTGGAATAGTTTCCAAAGTTTACAACACTCCCCCTGGGCATAGAGACTCGGCAAGATGCTGCATACCTGTTATCCTTGCTATAGAGTGTAGAAAATATAAACTGTGTGTTGGTTATCTCACAGATGGTTATGTATTCAATCCAAAGCCCAGTCGTGTCTCCCTTTCCCTCTATTCTGAGTAACCACAACTGTCTTTTACAGCCATTCTCAATGCACGCACCCCGATCTGATTAACAACAGCAGCAACGGATTAGAGGGGGGAGAAATTGGCCTCCTTTGTGCCTCCATTAGCATCTCCGGAGGGCGATAACGTGGTGCTAAGGACTTACCGATCGGGCACGGCAAAATCACCGACACCGGCGAACTTCCATGGTGGGTTAGCGCTGGCGCTAAAACTTATCGCCTCGTTCTGTTGCGCCCCGGAGATTGTGACGTCATCGGGTGCGCAGCGCCCCGTTATCGTCCCGGATGTAAAATTCGCTTCCAACCCCTGCAGCATCGCCGGGTGTCAATAACAGCAGCTGCAGGAGGTGTTGTCACCTCATCTGGCTGCTTGGGAAGCGCTAATTAAAGGCAGTGGTGGTCAGATAGGCCAAAATGTAATTATGTCCCCAGTGTGCTGTATTATGATTTTTTTCCAGCCCACGATTTCTCAGCCCTGCTCTCTCTTAGAGTGCTTTGGGCTGATATACATGTCTGCAGGTGCTATTGATGACCATTCCCAGCCTTAGCCTTCAATGACCACAGCATTGGGCCTTTCCTTTAAGTGAGGGAAGGAGGCTGTAAAACCGGCAGCACTGCACAGAACATTTTGCACCGCTCTGCCGCTATCATCCCTCCTGATTTAGCGCTCCACTTCCTTCTTGGAACGCTAAACCGGAAGTTCCCGTTGGAATCGGTTGCGTAGCGCCCGGCGATAACTTTGCGTTCCTGCAAAAGTTAAAGGCCCAAATGGGGCGCTGCGCAATTTCTTGCCCCAAATGTTTAGCAGAATACCCAGCTGAAGTTCCAGTCCATATTTTTTTCCATTGTAGCACCCTCCCAGAACTACAGAGGGAATGTAGTCAGACAGTTTGGTGCTGTTCTGCTGATGTCCCACACATACATGTTTAAATGTTGGATATATTGGGCGGAGGGCTGCGGGGGGAGGGACTGAGCTGAGATGAAAACTACTGCATTTTGTTAATCAGACAGCAGAATTCCTCATTTTGTTTTGAATGAAACACATCAGAGGCAGATATACAGACAAGCCGTGTATTACAATAAGTGCTGCATTGGTGTCCCTGAAATGCTGTTTGTCCAGAGGGTAGCACCAAGTTTATCAATCAGCAACACTAATCCTCTATTTACTGCACAAGACAATTGTCCACAACATGGCCAACAGCATTATATATTTGTGGAACTTGACATTATGAATAATAATTAGCTGCAGATGTTCATCCTGTCGGGTTACTTCATTCCGGCTAAGATCCCCGCCTGAACTTTCAACTTCGGCGGGGGTGTAAAACAGGCGGCAATCTAATTCAGTCAATAACTACATGGGGTATTAAATTTCACTTTATTTGAAAAAGCTTCAAATTCCTGTGTATTTACAGCAAGAAATTATTCCACCATTCTGATTACTCATACTCGCTCTTGAATTTACTAGTCACAAATTTACAGCTTCCTTACCTGCCTGAGGTGAAGACTCTACCGTTATATAACCTGTGCCACTGGCTAAAATGGGCTTCTTGATGTTGATTCCTCTGAAAAGATAAATATATCATCGATTAAGTCATTGTATCATTGTAACAAGTGAATATAGACAAGAGATAGCCAAAAATATTTTCAACTATTCTATTGCTCAAACCTATGCAACAACAACTTGGATTTATGTAGCACCTTTAGCTTTGGCTTCAGAGATCACCTCCCTGACTCAACGAACACAGTTGAATCTGAGTCACCCTGCATTAATGGCCCGCAATTTGTGGTCAGCGGCAAAGCAAAGACATTTGTCGCTGGCCTCGAAGAAAGCTTCCCGCAAAGTTCACGTGATCTCTGTGGTGAGAAATGCGGCTTTTCCGACGTTCAATTGTGATCAGTTTAGATTAGTAGAGGTGACATCAACAAGCTGTCGAAGCAGCCAATCACAATGTAGAATTCTCACAGAGAGGGAACCAGGACGTGAAGGAGTTGCTTTTATTCTAACTTTTTAAAAATGTTAAGAGAGAGCAAAACAAAGACCGGGTCTCTCACATGGGGAGAAGTCAAACCTGAAAAAATTTCATTTTTATTAAAATGGATAAATTTGACACTCCACAAACTTAAAATTAGTATTTCAGGACCATAACATTTGTTTAGCAGTTAATACACTGTGGAAACCTCAGTTACACCTAATCCAACAAGGTCTAACTTTTAATGTAGCATTTAACAGCGATATTACCGCGGATTTCACTGATTGCCGGCTATGGGGGAGGGGGGACACAGCCACAGCGCAGCGAGTGTCGGAGCAGTGAGTGACTGACCACAGCTTCAGGATTTCCACCTAAGGATGCACATGCTCTAAATCCTGAAGTTGTAGTCAGTTTCAAAGCGATAATAAAAGCAAAAGCTGTTTGTTCATTTTATTACTCACTGCAAATTCTGGACCATTGAATTACATTTCTACTGATATTAATTTACTTTTTTCAAATTATCAGACTCAGTAACTAACAACTGCAACTTGTATTTATATATTTTATTATTCATTCATGCAATGCCGGCGTCGCTGGCAAGGCCAGCATTTATTGCCCATCCCTCATCACGGATCGAGACACTGAGGAACACCTCCACAATCTGGAGGAGGTGCTACGCCGACTGGACCGGGTAGGCCTGCGACTCAAGAAGTCTAAATGTGTGTTTTTTGCTCCTGAGGTCGAGTTTCTGGGCAGGAGGGTTGCTGCAGATGGGATTCGGCCTACCGAATCCAAAATGGAGACGATTCGATCAGAGCCCAGGCCCTGCAACACATTGGAGTTGCGTTCATTTCTGGGACTCTTGAACTATTTTGGGAACTTTCTGCTGAACTTAAGCACATTGTTGGAGCTGCTACATGTGCTCCTGCATAAGGATTGCGATTGGTTTTGGGGAGACAGTCAGGAACGGGCTTTCAATCGGTTGGCGGAACCTACTTTGTTCAAATAAGTTGTTGACTCTGTACAATCCCCGTTAGAAATTGGTTCTGACATGTGATGCATCGTCCTATGGGGTTGGTTGCATATTGCAGCAGAGTAACGCTGAGGGTCAACTACAACCTGTGGCTTATGCCTCCAGGTCGCTCTCTCAAGCTGAACGGGGCTATGGGATGGTTGAGAAGGAGGCACTCACATGTGTCTATGGGGTGAAAAAGATGCATCAGTACCTTTTTGGCAGGAGGTTCGAAAAAGAAATGGACCACAAGCCGTTAACATCCCTGCTGTCAGACAGCAAGGCCGTCAATGCCAATGCGTCAGCTCACATACAGCGATGGGCTCTCACGCTCGCTGCGTATAACTACACCATCCGGCACCGGCCCGGCACTGAAAATTGCGCAGACATGCTGAGCAGGCTTCCACTGATCACCACTGAGGGGGCAGTGGAGCAAAGCACTGAGATGGTCATGGCTGTCGATGCCTTTGACAGCGCAGGCTCCCCCATCACAGCCTGCCAGATCAAAATCTGGACCAACAGAGATTCCCTCCTATCCTTGATTAAGAAATGTGTCCTGACTGGGGTTTGGGCGCCCGCACATGGAGCATGCCCTGAGGAGGTCAGACCGTTTCACAGGCGGATGAATGAGCTCTCCATCCAAGCCGACTACCTACTATGAGGCAGCCGGGTAGTCATGCCCCAGAAGGGCAGGGAAGCATTCATCAGGGAACTCCACAGCAAGCACCCAGGCATTGTGCTGATGAAGGCCATTGCCCGGTCACATGTGTGGTGGCCGGGAATTGACTCAGACCTGGAACACTGTGTTCGCAGGTACATGACGTGTGCCCAGCTAGGTAATGCCACCAGGGAGGCCCCGCTTAGCCTGTGGCCCTGGCCCACCAGGCCATGGTCATGTATTCACGTAGACTACGCGGGCCCATTCATGTGAAAAATGCTCCTCATTGCACGACATCCACCACCGTGGAGAGTCTGCGCGCGGTCTTTGCGACCCACGGCTTGCAGGACATCCTCGTTCGCGACAATGGCCCATGTTTCACAAGCTTTGAATTCCGGGAGATCATGTTGGGTGATAGCATTAACCATGTCAGGACAGCACCGTTCAAGCCGGCCTCCAATGACCAGGTGGGATGTGCGGTCCAAATCATAAAACAAGGCATGCTCCGGATTCAAGGACCCTCCCTTCAATGCCACCTATCGCACCTCCTGCTGGCCTATAGGTCCTGACTGCACTCGCTCCCGGGGGTCCCGCCCATGGAGCTACTCATGAAACAAACTCTCAAAACTCAGCTGTCCCTCATTCACCCAGTCCTGTCCGACATTGTTGAGGGCAAGCGCCAGTCCCAAAACGAGTACCATGACCGAAATTCAAGGGGGACATGTGTAGAAATTGATGACCCTGTATTTGTTCTCAATCACGCATTGGGGCCCAAATGGCTTGAGGGTACTGTAATAGACAAAGAGGGGAATAGGATCATAGTAGTTAAACTTAACAATGGGCAGATATGCCGCAAGCATCTGGACCAAGTAAAAAAAAGGTTCAGCATGGATACTGAGGAACCTGAGGAAGATCGTGAGATGGTATTCACACCACCGCCAGTGAACGAGCAACAAGAACATTCAGCAGCATGTACAGTCCCTGCGGTCAGCCCGGACAGGCCGGAATCACCACAGGTGACATACATGCATACCAAGGCTCAACAACCAGAGCCCCAACTGCGGCGCTCCACGAGAGAGCGCAGACCACCCGAGAGACTTAACCTATGATCCCAATAAGATGTTAAGGGGGAGGTGATGTCATGTATGTAACCTTTATGTAACAACACTGCAATACTATATATATGAAGAAATGCACACCTTGACCACAGGGGGTGAACTTGTGGGAGACACTCCTCACCTGGTTATCCAAGTATATAAAGGGAGGTCCCATGCAGAGTCATCACTTCTTGGTCCTGTGAATAAAGGTTCAGGTCATGGAGTGTTAGATCTCTTAATTTCCAATGAAATACGAACTCCGATTGTAGTTTTAATTTCTTTATTTCTGGCAGACAACAGTAACAAGCTCTTGGCTTTAAGCCAGGTCTTTGTCCTTCTGAGACCACATGGTCAAAATGGCTGTACTTGTACCTGGATCAATTTACAGAAAAGAACTCGCCTTCTTTGACCTTATTGGCTCAATTAATTGTCTTTTAACCTTTTAATTGGCTCGCTACCCAAGGGTCCTAAAATGTCAAGTTGATTGATGATTTAATGCAACATGCTACCACTCACGTAGCATCTCTGACTTCTTGTCTGAATTTTCACAGCCTGTCAAAATGCAGCCTGTTTGAATTCTCTATCAATCCCCCCTTTGATTCTTTCACAAACTGAATCATAAAACATCTGGTATCACTGGTTAAACATTCTACAAAATAATTTCATACATGTTAATAGAGTTTCCTTCTCAAATTTGTTGATGTGTTTCGCCACATGTCTGGACTAGTAGCTTCCATACAAATTTACACCAACCCGAGTTCCAGCGTGGCCACAATGGAAGTCTGGTTTTAGTAGGTTAATTATTCCAATTTAATCCAAATCAATATCTTAGTTCAACCAGTAAACAACCTTCCCTTAAGCATAACATACCCCTGTGCCATGTACAGACGGTCTGCTGGGACCTGCAAGGTGACTCACATGCGGGACAGCAGCTACAGCCGCCTGGTCGCAACAACATTTAATCAACATAAACAAACAAGTAAAACAATTACAACAAATAGAATTAAACTTTCCACCAATGAAGTTCCAATTGAACCTAGCCATTCAATGGCTCCACTCCACAAAGTGAATGATGGGGGTTGCTTAAGTTTTTCTACCTCCTTTGGGATATGCTCCGCTAAGTGGGTAATTTCTTCAGAGCTATCTGGGATATATGTGCAACACTCAGTTCCGAGTAGGGTGCAAGTACCTTCCTTTTCAGCCAGGATGTAATCAAGGGCCAGTCTATTCTGTAGGGCTACTGTGCGGATTGCTACCATTTCTGCATTGATTTTAACTAGGGCCTCTGAGGTATCATTGGCTACCCGTTCCACAACGGATGCCATGTTAATGGATTCCCTTGCCAGTCTGGCGGTCCCATACCTGGGGATCAGAATGGCAAAGAACCTCTCTGTTTCTGTGATAGCTCTCTTAGGACAGTGTAAATGTTCCGACAGTGACTTTATATGATACATATAAGGCACAATGTAGGCTAAATAGCAGGATCCCGTCCAATTCTGGGGCAACCAAGGGTAAGCCTTGTGGCCACACACCCAATAGGTGCCATTATAGGCAATGAATGTTAGCTGTTTCTTTGTCAGCAACACTCTGGGGCCTGTCCAGGCTTTTCCATCTGTTTTATTCAGAATCCCCGTTACGTTAAAAATTCCCACATCGGCCCAGTTTGGACGGTTCCGTGGCTTGATTATGTTATAATTCCGGGAGCAGTTTCTATACCCCATAGTTTGGCCTCCTTTGATGTTTCTAATCAGACAGACCGATTCCTCCAGTCTTCCTATTCCCGTTGTATTAGTGATAACAAAAAATGGGGGCCGTTTGGAATTATTGTCGCACAGTTGGTATCCCCCTTCAAAGGTAGTCAGATTGTAATCTGCTGACTTCCATTTACGTGCCCAGTTTTCCGTATCCTGAAACGATTTGCCTGCTTTGTTTTGATTAATTATCCACTCAGCCATTTCCGAGATATTCAAGGGAACTGGCCTCAAGGGAATCCCTCCCTTTGAGTGAATAGGAATATGCGCACACACCCAACAACTAGAAATGTTACCTGGTTTGGCATAAATGTATGACATATATAAAAAGATATTTACATGTAACTCCCTTGCTACCCTACTATTTCCCTTTGGTGCAGAGGGTCGGCTAGTAAGAAGTAGGCCTATGTCTAGAATACCTACAATCAATAATACAGTAAATTTATACATTTTTGCAAAAAGTAATTGTCCTTATTAGATTTCAGCTTCAGTTACGGGTGCTCATTTAACGTGTGAAGCGTGGATCCAGGCTTTCTTTCCTTGGACTTTAACAGCTACCTGGGTGGTCAATAAGACTTGATAAGGTCCCTCCCACTTGGCACCCAAAGGTTCTTTATGCAACTTTTTCACATACACCCAGACTCTCGTGATGATGTCGTGTCCTCCTTTGGGTGGATTACCCCAAGCTGCCGATACCTGTCGGGAAACAGAACTAATAGCATTGGTTAAGTTCTGACAGTATGATGACAAAGTGTCACTCATTAAGTGAACATCAGCTTTCCTTAAATCAATAGTTCCTATGGGTCTTCCTATTATAATTTCAAATGGGCTTAAACCTGTAGTTCTGTTCGGGGTTGCCCGAATGCTACATAGCACTATTGGTAGTGTCTGGGGCCATGATGTTCCTTCTTGGTGATATTTGGCAAGCTGTTGTTTCAGAGTTCGATTCATTCGTTCTACTTGTCCTTATGATTGTGGATGATAAGGACAGTGTAAATCCCACGTAATGTTCAGTAACCTACAGACTTTTTGGCAGACAGCATCTGTGAAGTGTGTTCCCTGATCTGAGTCAATGCTACTCGGGACTCCCCATCGGGGAATGTAATCCTTACACAAGACGTTTGCAGTATGATTGGCTGTGGCTCTTCTGCTATTCGACATGCTTCTGACACGGCCCGTAACTCGGCCTGTTCTGACGTTCCTGAGGGTAAACATCCTTTTGCCACTACATCATATAAGGTTGTAACTGCCCATCCTGCTTTTCTGGTACCATTGTCAACAAAGGAGGAACCATCTGTAAACAGGATGAGGTCTGGGTTGTGCAGAGGCTGCTCTGCTGCTAAGGCTGCTTCTTCTGTTTCTTTTAAAATCTCCACGCAGTCATGCTCTTCACATTCTCCCCGCTCTTGCTCCCTCGATTCTGACATCGGGAGCATAGTTGCGGGATTAACTGGGCTGGCCCGGACGATATGGAGATTAGGAGCTTCCAAAACTGCTGTCCAGCGGGTCCATCTAGCTGCCGCCACCTGAGACATTCTATTCATAGACAGCAAAGCGTATACGGTGTGGGGACACTTGACAATCAGCTTTTGGTCGAGGACTAGACCCGCAGTGGTCATTACCACTCGACATGTAGCTTCCATGGCCCTTAGGCAACTTCCCCATCCGAGGGCTACCGCATCCAGTTTTGCCGAATAATAGCCAATAGGTCTTTGCCGATCCCCATGTTCTTGTGTCAGTATAGCTGTCATATATCCTTCTTTCTCATGGACAAACAGGGTAAATGGCTTACCACTGTCGGGGATTCCCAGAACCGGTGCCGAATACAAAGCCTTTTTCAAACTCAGGAAGGCCTCTTGCTGTTCTTTAGTGAGGGTGATGGCTTCTTTAGAGGCACGTTTCCCCTTTAAAATATCATTCAATGGCTGAGCAAGCTGTGTGAAGGAGTCAATCCAATTTCTGTTAAAGTTACACAATCCCAAAAAAGACCCAAAAAAGTTCCGGAATAGTGGTGGTTTTTTTAGCAGCCCGAATGGCTGCAGTTCTATCCTGGGTAAGTTCTCTCTTTCCTTGTGAAATCTTTTGTCCCAGGTATACAATCTCTTCTTGGGATATTTGTGCTTTGTTGATGCTGGCTTTATGTCCTTTCAGCCGAAGGTGGTCCAGCAAAGCTCGTAAATCTTGTTCATGCTGTTCTTCCGTGTTTGAAGCGAGCAGGATATCATCTACATATTGGATGACTGTGGATGACAGGGGAGGTAATTCTCGAAAATGGCTTTGTAAAACCATGTGGAATACCGTAGGGCTGTTGTGGAAACCCTGTGGTAACCGGGTCCAAGTATACAGTTGTCCTTGGACTGTGAAATCAAACCACTGTTGAGCCTCCGGTGCCAGAGGCACCGACCAAAATCCGTTGGCCATATCTATAACCGAGAAATATTTATGTTCCGGTTTGAGGGCATTAAAAATGGTGGAGGGATCTGCGACCAAAGGAGCTTTTTGATCAATATACTGGTTAGCTTTCCTATAAGCGACAGTCAAACGCCAAGTCTCATTAGATTTCAATACTGGCCACACGGGGCTATTGGAGGAGCTATGCGTTTTAATAAGCACCCCTTGTTTCTCCAATTGTTGAATAACTGGTAAGATTCCTGCGATGGCAGTTGGACTGATGGGATACTGTTTAGTGCATGGAGGCTTGGCCCCGGTAAATGACGCAGGCTCCATCTGGAGTAGGCCACAATCGTTCTTATCTTTAGAGCCCATATCGGGTGTTCCTTCAATTCTTCTTTCTTCAAAGTTCTAATTGACCATATCACCCGACCATTCTCGAAAATGTCAAGTTGATTGATGACTTAATGCAACATGCTACCACTCACGTAGCATCTCTGACTTGTTGTCTGTGAATTTTCACAGCCTGTCTAAATGCAGCCTGTTTGAATTCTCTATCATGGAGTGACCTTGTCCATAGAATGTACCTCATGTTGCTTTGTGGTATTGTGTAAGGACGTTACACTCGGTGTAAGTGTGCTGCTTTGCCTGAACCGGGACCTGCTTGGGTCGTTCAGCTTGATCGTTCCACAGCCTTTCAAAGACTTCCTGGCTCATTACTGACTGACTCACCCCCATGTCCACTTCCATTAAGACTGGAATGCCATTTATCTCGACTTCCATTATCACTGGAGGACAATCTGTGGTGCAGGTATAATCTCCATACACTTCGTCCTGGGACTGAGCTGCCTCTCTAGCCATCTTCGCGTAATCCACACTGGATTCACTGCCATCTGCTGACTCCTCTTCCATGTGGTGAGTCACAGCTCTTTTACACAGGTGGCCCTTTCTGCTGCAGACTTTCCACTTGGTGGCTAAGGCTGAAAAAAATGGGCCTTGTTCCAGCGATGCAGGATGTATCGCCCGTGCTGATCACCAGCTCAAGGCCCATTTTCTTTTTTGCGATTTTCCACTCGGCCTTAGCCCAGCAATGTCAAATGGGCGATGTGATTTCTCGGTGATCTCCCGATCGCCCAAAGAAAATGGAAGTGAATGATAAAAAAGGCTTCCCTAGCATCGCATTACTGCGCATGTGCAGGTTGATTTTTCTTTTCAGGTTGATGCTCCATCCTGCGTTTCGAGAGGTCAAGGGTCTTCACACATGCTCAGAAGCTCTGTGTGGGTCTGGGAGAGAGAGAGAGAGAGAGGAGAAAGGAAGCAGGTTATCTTAAGCTACTGAAAAAACAGATACATTTAAAGAATGGAGGGAGCCGCAGGAAAGAAAAGGGCCAAACCCTTCAGCAAAGAGGCGAATAAGGCCCTAGTGAATAATGTAAGCACGAGGTGGGAGGATCTGACACGGGATGGGCATGGGAAACCTCCACCCTGTGCATATCGGAGGATTTGGGCAGGGATTGCCGACGTATCAAATGATACCGGACCAGTGCCGGAAAAGATGGAACAGTCTACTGGTGACTGCAAGAGTAAGTTGAAATTTAAATTTGAAATCATCCATATTTATTATTTAATGTTGTATGGAAAATCTAATTAGAATCTGCAATGTTATATCGTAATCTTTAAGCATGACTAAGTAACTAAATTAGCATAAAATCATGATTACATTTATGCACCGCAACATAAATTTGAATGTTACAGTATGAAATATCTTCCTATGCAATGTATTGCAAAATTGACCTGTTAGTCCTAAGTGTTTATTGCCAAATCCATCTGCTTATGCCGTGCAATGTTACCTTATCAATTACAGAAGAAGATTTCCATCAACCAGCGGGAGCAACGCAGGATGGGCGGGGGCTGTGTTATGCTGCAGTCACTCAATGCCTACGAGGAGCTTGCAGTGGCCTTGGTGGGGCCAAAAAGCTGTTCGGGCACAGCTTTTTTACGTGGGTAATCCTATGCAATGATACTTTAATTGGATATATAATTGAGTTATACTATTGAGATGTACTATTGATCTTCAAATGAGGTCATGTTAGGCCTGGTGACCGCTTGTGCATATGTGCTAATGGTAATGTTTTGAGTTCTTAATTAAGATGAATTGATATGCATTGTTAAACATTGTTTATAACTTCCATTTGTCTTTCAAAGGTCAACAAGTACTGATGGAGTCAACGGACACATCCACTGACCAATCAGGAAGCTCCCAGGAGGAAGAGCCAGAGGAGGAGCCAGTGCAGACTCCTGCTGCGGCTGTGCGAGAGCAGGAGGAGGAGGAGGAGGAGGAAGAAGAACAGGAGATTTTTTTTGTGGGCGGGGGAACAACCTGCGGCCATCTCTTTTGAGACAGATGAGGCACCGGGACCAAGCGGTGTGCAGGTGGTGACGCCAAGGCGCGTGACATTGCAGACGCCGACCCCATGGCGGTCCGGTCAGCGTGAAGTGCACTCGCCTGCCACGGAGGACCAGACGGAGAGCTTACTTTCCCTGTGCAGGGAGACGGTCACGATTCGTTGCGACCTTATCCAGGGGTTCACGGGTTTCTCAAACAATTGGAGCCAGTTCTCCACATCCTGGAGCGAGTTCTGCTCGCGCTTCTCCAGCTGGTCTTCTGAGCAGTCACAGACTGCTCGGGAGACGTTGGAGGCGATCAGGGAGCAGACAGCCGCAACAAATGCCCTACGGCACGCGTTGCTGGCTGGACACGGCGCTGCACCCCAAGGTGTCGTGTCCGCTCGCAACGAGACCCCAAGCACACAAGCGAGTACGGAGGACACAGTTCCTCCTGACTCGAAAGTAGAACCTGAGGCTTCTGCTTCTGCTCCGTTACCTCCACCACGGCAGGATGTCTTGCCGTCCCACTCTGCACAACATCTTGGTATCGGTCTGCAGAGACCAAAACGGGCGGGTGGGGTGCGAACACGGGATGGGACAGGATCTTGAGGGAACGTGGCCGCAGGTAGGGAGGTGGGAGTGCTTCTCAATCGTTCACTTGTTTCCAAAATATTCACTCGTTATTATCACTTTATTATTCTCTTGTTATTATTACTAAATTGGCCACTTGTATTCAATACTTAAATGTTCACTTGTTATCATTACTTAACTGTTCACTTTCCATTCGTTCTGAAATGGTCACTTGTTGACATGACTGAAATGGTCACTTGTTATCATGCGTGAAATGGTGACTTGTTATCATTACTTAAATAGCCACTTGTTCTTTAAAATGTTCAATTTCTTCTTCTTCTAATGTTTTGGGAATTTTGAGGGAAGGGTGGGTTGGTGCGGGGATGGGGGGGTGGGTGGGGGGGCGGGGTGTTGGAGGGAGGGTGTTGTTCATTAATTCTTTAAAAAAAATTGTATTTTCATTTAAAAAAAATGTTTCTGCAACTTTTGTACCTTTTCTCTTACTTACATAGGTTTTACAACATACAGTTTTTCATGCATATTTGTTTGTTTATTCTGTTTCCCCACAGAAATGAAACTTTTGTTTAAACGTAACTGTATTTGAACGTTTGAATATCAACAATAATAGTTCATGCGGAGCGTTCATTAATGAGCTGCTTGTCATGTTTGTAACCTTCACACAACTGTAACCTTTATGTAACAGCACTGTACACACCTGAGTAATGCACACCTTGGCTACAGGGGGTGAACTTGTGGGAGACACTCCTCACCTGGTCCTCCAGGTATATAAAGGGAGGTCCCACGCAGGGTCAGCACTTCTTGGTCCTGGGAATAAAGGTTCAGGTCATGTAGTGACCTTGTCTGCAGTACGTGCCTCGTGTAATTCTATAGTAAGGTGTAAGGACATTACATTTGGCGACGAGAAACGGGAATCAATGACCCACGAGGATGGCCACCTGCAGCACAGAGGAATGGCACTGGTGGGTGAGGACTGGGACAATTTCATTGAGAGGCTCCAGCAGAGCTTTGTCACGAAGGACTGGCTGGGAGAGGAAGTGGCTGGCAAACGGAAGGCGCATCTACTGACCAGCTGTGGATCCAAGACATATGCGCTGATGAAAGACCTGCTCACACCCGAGAAGCTGGCGGATAAGTCCTTTGAAGAGCTCAGCACTCTGATCGGTGAGCACTTCAAACCGGCGAGCAGTATACACATGGCCCGGCACTGGTTCTATACACACCGGCGTTGGAAGGGACAAAGCATATCGGACTTCGTTGCGGACCTTTGGCGTTTGGCCAGCCTCTGTAAGTTCACAGATGCCTGCAGGGGGGAAAATGTTAAGGGATTTCTTCATTGAGGGCATTGGTCATGCCGGGATTTTCAGGAAGCTTATTGAGACCGAGGACTTGACTTTGGAAAGGGCAACGCTGATAGCTCAGGCCTTCATGGCAGGGGAAGAGGAGACCAAGATAATTTACGTGCGCAGCCCTGGTTCCAACGTGGCGATGGACCAGGGAGTTAACATTGTAAATGAGACACAAAACCCCGCAGGCAGGCAAGGGCCAATTCGACACCACCCAGGCAGCAACAGACTCTAGGGTGGGCCAGCAACAAAGACAATGGCAGGGGGATCGGCAATTCACGCCATCACAAGGGACAATGCGTCCCAGGATGGGACCATTGACACTCAGCAACAGAGTGCTCAGGAGTAATCAAAGAGAAAACCAGAGAGGAATGCCTGTTAACAGTTCCTTTGTTCACAACAATCTCAGCTCATGCTGGAGGTGCGGTGGCAGACATGCTGCGAAAACCTGTAAGTTTCAACAATTTATCTGTAGAAAGTGTAACTTCAGTGGGGTAGTGCTGGACAGGCTAATGGGACTCAAGGTAGACAAGTCCCCTGGTCCTGATGAAATGCATCCCAGGGTAATAAAAGAAATGGCGGAAGTTATAGCAGATGCATTCATTATAATCTACCAAAATTCTCTGGACTCTGGGGAGGTACCAGCGGATTGGAAAGCAGCTAATGTAACACTCTGTTTAAAAAAGGGGGCAGACAAAAGGCAGGTAACTATAGGCCGGTTAGTTTAACATCTGTAGTGGGGAAAATGCTTGAAACTATCATTAAGGAAGAAATAGCGGGACATCTAGATAGGAATAGTGCAATCAAGCAGACGCAGCATGGATTCATGAAGGGGAAATCATGTTTAACTAATTTACTAGAATTCTTTGAGGATATAACGAGCATGGTGGATAGAGGTGTACCGATGGATGTGGTGTATTTAGATTTCCAAAAGGCATTCGATAGGTGCCACACAAAAGGTTACTGCAGAAGATAGAGGTACCGCGGAGTCAGAGGAAATGTATTAGCATGGATAGAGAATTAGCTGGCAAACAGAAAGCAGAGAGTCGGAATAAATGGGTCCTTTTCCGGTTGGAAATCAGTGGTTAGTGGTGTGCCACAGGGATCAGTGCTGGGACCACAACTGTTTACAATATACATAGATGACCTGGAAGAGGGGACAGAGTGTAGTGCAACAAAATTTGCAGATGACACAAAGATTAGTGGGAAAGCGGGTTGTGCAGAGGACACAGAGAGGCTGCAAAGAGATTTAGATAGGTTAAGCGAATGGGCTAAGGTTTGGCAGATGGAATACAATGTCGGAAAGTGTGAGGTCATCCACCTTAGGAAAAAAAACATGAAAAGGGAATATTATTTGAATGGGGAGAAATTACAACATGCTGAGGTGCAGAGGGACCTGGGGGTCCTTGTGCATGAATCCCAAAAAGTTAGTTTGCAGGTGCAGCAGGTAATCAGGAAGGCGAATGGAATGTTAGCCTTCATTGCGAGAGAGATGGAGTACAAAAGCAGGGAGGTCCTTCTGCAACTGTATAGGGTATTGGTGAGGCCGCACCTGGAGTACTGCGTGCAGTTTTGGTCACCTTACTTAAGGAAGGATATACTGGATTTGGCGGGGGTACAGAGACGATTCACTAGGCTGATTCCGGAGATGAGGGGGTTACCTTATGATGATAGATTGAGTAGACTGGGTCTTTACTCGTTGGAGTTCAGAAGGATGAGGGGTGATCTTATAGAAACATTTAAAATCATGAAAGGGATCGACAAGATAGAGGCAGAGAGGTTGTTTCCACTGGTAGGGGAGACTAGAACTAGGGGGCACAGACTCAAAATATGGGGGAGCCAATTTAAAACCGAGTTGAGAAGGAATTTCTTCTCCCAGAGGGTTGTGAATCTGTGGAATTCTCTGCCCAAGGAAGCAGTTGAGGCTAGCTCATTGAATATATTCAAGTCACAGATAGATAGATGTTTAACCAATAAGGGAATTAAGGGTTACGGTGAGAGGGCGGGTAAGTGGAGCTGAGTCCACGGCCATATCAGCCATGATCTTATTGAATGGCGGAGCAGGCTCGAGGGGCTAGATGGCCTACTCTTGTTCCTAATTCTTATGTTCTTATGTTCTTATGACATCTGACCAGAATGTGCAGAAAGCCCGTAGTGAGGCTAGTTTATGAGGCAGAGGAACCAGACGAGGGGTCTGCAAGGCAGGGTGATGTTTGGGGGAAAGCTATGGACGCTGAAGTCCAGTGGGTTCATGCGGCAGACGTCCACAGCTCGTATACCAAAACGCCACCTATGATGATGAAAGTTCTATTGAATTATATTTTGGTACGCATGGAGCCGGACACATGAGATAGCCAGTCACTTATGAGTGCCCAACAATTTGAAAAACTATGGCTACTCAAAGCTAACAGGCCCAAACTCGAACGCATTGATACGCAGCTACGGACGTACACCAGAGAGATCATCCCAGTACTAGGCAGTGCAAACTTGGTGGTCACACACAATGGATCGGAGAACCGACTGCCACACTGGATTGTCCCGGGGAATGGTCCCGCGCTCTTGGGGAGGAGCTGGCTAGCCGAGATGAACTGGAAATTGGGGGATGTGCACGCCATTTCATCTGTGGAGCGAAGTTCATGCTCACAGGTCTTACAGAAATTCGAGCCGATTTTTCAACCAGGTGTCGGGACCTTTAAGGGCACCAAAGTAGTGATACGCATCACCCCGGACGCCAGACCAGTGCACCACAAAGCCAGAGCCGTGTCGTATGTGATGCATGAGAGAATTGAGAGTGAGTTGGACAGGCTGCTAAGAGAGGGCATAAATTCGCCTGTTGAATTCAGTGACTGGGCAAGCCCCATTGTTCCTGTCCTTAAAGCGGATGGCTCGGTCAGGATTTGTGGCGACTACAAGGCCACCATCAACCGAGTGTCACTACAGGACCAATACCCACTTCTGAGAGCGGAGGATCTTTTTGCACGCTGGCAGGTGGCAAGCTGTTCACCAAGTTGGACCTCACTTCGGCCTACATGACTCAGGAACTGGCTGAAGAATCCAAGCTTCTGACCACCATCACTACGCACAAGGGGCTATTCGTTTACAACAGGTGTCCGTTTGGCATTCGTTCAGCGGCCGCTATAGAAACATAGAAACATAGAAAATAGGTGCAGGAGTAGGCCATTCGGCCTTTCTAGCCTGCACCGCCATTCAATGAGTTCATGGCTGAACATGCAACTTCAGTACCCCATTCCTGCTTTCTCACCATACCCCTTGATCCCCCTAGTAGTAAGGACTGCATCTAACTCCTTTTTGAATATATTTAGTGAATTGGCCTCAACAACTTTCTGTGGTAGAGAATTCCACAGGTTCACCACTCTCTGGGTGAAGAAGTTTCTCCTCATCTCGGTCCTAAATGGCTTACCCCTTATCCTTAGACTGTGTCCCCAGGTTCTGGACTTCCCCAACATTGGGAACATTCTTCCTGCATCTAACCTGTATAACCCCGTCAGAATTTTAAACGTTTCTATGAGGTCCCCTCTCATTCTTCTGAACTCCAGTGAATACAAGCCCAGTTGATCCAGTCTTTCTTGATAGGTCAGTCCCGCCATCCCGGGAATCAGTCTGGTGAACCTTCGCTGCACTCCCTCAATAGCAAGAATGTCCTTCCTCAGGTTAGGAGACCAAAACTGTACACAATACTCCAGGTGTGGCCTCACCAAGGCCCTGTACAACTGTAGCAACACCTCCCTGTACTTAAATCCCCTCGCTATAAAGGCCAACATGCCATTTGCTTTCTTAACCGCCTGCTGCACCTGCATGCCAACCTTCAATGACTGATGTACCATGACACCCAGGTCTTGTTGCACCTCCCCTTTTCCTAATCTGTCACCATTCAGATAATAGTCTGTCTCTCTGTTTTTACCACCAAAGTGGATAACCTCACATTTATCCACATTATACTTCATCTGCCATGCATTTGCCCACTCACCTAACCTATCCAAGTCGCTCTGCAGCCTCATAGCATCTTCCTCGCAGCTCACACTGCCACCCAACTTAGTGTCATCCGCAAATTTGGAGATACTACATTTAATCCCCTCGTCTAAATCATTAATATACAGTGTAAACAGCTGGGGCCCCAGCACAGAACCTTGCGGTACCCCACTAGTCACTGCCTGCCATTCTGAAAAGTACCCATTTACTCCTACTCTTTGCTTCCTGTCTGACAACCAGTTCTCAATCCATGTCAGCACACTACCCCCAATCCCATGTGCTTTAACTTTGCACATTAATCTCTTGTGTGGGACCTTGTCGAAAGCCTTCTGAAAGTCCAAATATACCACATCAACTGGTTCTTCCTTGTCCACCCTACTGGAAACATCCTCAAAAAATTCCAGAAGATTTGTCAAGCATGATTTCCCTTTCACAAATCCATGCTGACTTGGACCTATCATATCACTTCTTTCCAAATGCACTGCTATGACATCCTTAATAATTGATTTCATCATTTTACCCACTACCGATGTCAGGCTGACCAGTCTATAATTCCCTGTTATCTCTCTCCCTCCTTTTTTAAAAAGTGGGGTTACATTGGCTACCCTCCACTCCATAGGAACTGATCCAGAGTCAATGGAATGTTGGAAAATGACTGTCAATGCATCCACTATTTCCAAAGCCATCTCCTTTAGTACTCTGGGATGCAGTCCATCAGGCCCTGGGGATTTATCGCCCTTCAATCCCATCAATTTCCCCAACACAATTTCCCGACTAATAAGGATTTCCCTCAGTTCCTCCTCCTTACTAGACCCTCCGACCCCTTTTATATCCGGAAGGTTGTTTGTGTCCTCCTCAGTGAATACCGAACCAAAGTACTTGTTCAATTGGTCCGCCATTTCTTTGTTCTCCGTTATGACTTCCCCTGATTCTGACTGCAGGGGACCTACGTTTGTCTTTACTAACCTTTTTCTCTTTACATATCTATAGAAACTTTTGCAATCCGTCTTAATGTTCCCTGCAAGCTTCTTCTCGTACTCCATTTTCCCTGCCCTAATCAAACCCTTTGTCCTCCTCTGCTGAGTTCTAAATTTCTCCCAGTCCCCGGGTTCGCTGCTATTTCTGGCCAATTTGTATGCCACTTCCTTGGCTTTAATACTATCCCTGATTTCCCTTGATAGCCACGGTTGAGCCACCTTCCCTTTTTTATTTTTACGCCAGACAGGAATGTACAATTGTTGTAGTTCATCCATGCGGTCTCTAAATGTCTGCCATTGCCCATCCACAGTCAACCCCTTCAGTATCATTCGCCAATCTATCCTAGCCAATTCAAGCCTCATACCTTCAAAGTTACCCTTCTTTAAGTTCTGGACCATGGTCTCTGAATTAACTGTTTCATTCTCCATCCTAATGCAGAATTCCACCATATTATGGTCACTCTTCCCCAAGGGGCCTCGCACAACGAGATTGCTAATTAATCCTCTCTCATTACACAGTCTAAGATGGGGTGGTTCCTCGACATATTGGTCTAAAAAACCATCCCTTATGCACTCCAGGATATCCTCCTCCACTGTATTGCTTCCAGTTTGGTTAACCCAATCTATGTGCATATTAAAGTCACCCATTATAACTGCTGCACCTTTATTGCATGCACCCCTAATTTCATGTTTGATGCCCTCCCCAACATCACTACTACTGTTTGGAGGTCTGTACACAACTCCCACTAACGTTTTTTGCCCTTTGGTATTCTGCAGCTCTACCCATATAGATTCCACATCATCCAAGCTAATGTCCTTCCGAACTATTGCCTTAATTTCCTCCTTAACCAGCAATGCTACCCCACCTCCTTTTCCTTTTATTCTATCTTTCCTGAATGTTGAATACCCCTGGATGTTGAGTTCCCAGCCCTGATCATCCAGGAGCCACGTCTCCGTAATCCCAATCACATCATATTTGTTAACATCTATTTGCACAGTTAATTCATCCACCTTATTGCGGATACTCCTTGCATTAAGACACAAAGCCTTCAGGCTTGTTTTTTTAACACCCTTTGTCCTTTTAGAATTTTGCTGTACAGTGGCCCTTTTTGTTCTTTGCCTTGGGTTTCTCTGCCCTCCACTTTTCCTCATCTCCTTTCTGTCTTTTGCTTTTGCCTCCTTTTTGTTTCCCTCTGTCTCCCTGCATTGGTTCCCATCCCCCTGCCATATTAGTTTAAATCCTCCCCAACAGCACTAGCAAACACTCCCCCTAGGACATTGGTTCCGGTCCTGCCCAGGTGCAGACCGTCCGGTTTGTACTGGTCCCACCTCCCCCAGAACCGGTTCCAATGCCCCAGGAATTTGAATCCCTCCCTGCTGCACCACTGCTCAAGCCACATATTCATCTGCGCTATCCTGCGATTCCTACTCTGACTAGCACGTGGCACTGGTAGCAATCCTGAGATTATTACTTTTGAGGTCCTACTTTTTAATTTAGCTCCTAGCTACTTAAATTCGTTTCGTAGGACCTCATCCCTTTTTTTACCTATGTCGTTGGTACCAATGTGCACCACGACAACTGGCTGATCTCCCTCCCTTTTTAGAATGTCCTGCACCCGCTCCGAGACATCCTTGACCCTTGCACCAGGGAGGCAACATACCATCCTGGAGTCTCGGTTGCGGCCGCAGAAATGCCTATCTATTCCCTTTACAATTGAATCCCCTATCACTATCACTCTCCCACTCTTTTTCCTGCCCTCCTGTGCAACAGAGCCAGCCACGGTGCCATGAACTTGGCTGCTGCTGCCCTCCCCTGATGAGTCATCCCCCTCAACAGTACCCAAAGCAGTGTATCTGTTTTGCAGGGGGATGACCACAGGGGACTCCTGCACTACCTTCCTTGCCCTACTCTTCCTGCTGGTCTTCCATTCCCTAGCTGGCTGTGGATCCTTCTCCTGCGGTAAGACCAACTCGCTACACGTGATACTCACGTCATTCTCAGCATCGTGGATGCTCCAGAGTGAATCCACCCTCAGCTCCAACTCCGCAACGCGGCCCGTCAGGAGCTTGAGGTGGATACACTTCCTGCAGATATAGTCGTCAGGGACACTGGTGTCGTCCCTGAGTTCCCACATGGTACAGGAGGAGCATAACACCTGACCGAGCTCTCCTGCCATGACCTAACCCTTCGATACACTTAAATTGGCAACAACAATGTTAAAAGTTACTCACTGATATAGAAGACAAAAAAGAGGAACATGGAAAGCTTGCTTAAATCCATCCCTGGAACAATCGTATTCCAAGATGATATCCTTATCACGGGTCGAGACACTGAGGTACACCTCCACAACCTGGAGGAGGTGCTACGCCGACTGGACCGGGTAGGCTTGCGACTAAAGAAGTCCAAGTGTGTGTTTTTGGCCCCAGAGGTCGAGTTTTTGCGCAGGAGGGTTGCTGCAGACAGGATCTGGCCTACCGAATCCAAAACGGAGGCGATCCGTCGTGCCCTTAGGCCCGGCAACACATCGGAGTTGCGGTCATTTCTGGGACTATTGAATTACTTTGGGAACTTTCTGCTGAACTTAAGCACATTGTTGGAGCCGCTGCATGTGCTCCTGCGTAAGGGTTGTGAATGGTTTTGGTGGACCTGTCAAGAATGGGCTTTCAATCGGGCGCGGAATCTGCTTTGTTCTAACAAGCTGTTGACTCTGTACAACCCCTGTAAGAAACTGGTTTTAATGTGTGATACATCATCCTATGGGGTTGGTTGCATATTGCAGCAGAGTAATGATGAGGGCCAACTCCAACCTGTGGCTTATGTCTCCAGGTCGCTCTCCCAGGCAGAACGGGGATATGGGATGGTTGAAAAGTAAGCACTCGCATGTGTCTACGTGGTGAAAAAGATGCACCAGTACCTTTTCGGCAGAAGGTTCGAGTTAGAAACAGACCACAAACCGGTAACATCCCTGTTGTCCGACAACAAGGCTGTCAATGCCAATGCGTCAGCTCGCATACAGCGATGGGCCCTCACGCTGGCTGCTTATGACTACACCATACGGCACCGGCCAGGCACCGAAAATTGTGCTAACGCGCTCAGCAGGCTTCCATTGGCCACCACTGAGGGGGCAGCGGAGCAGCGCGCTGAGATGGTCATGGCCGTTGAGGCTTTCGAAACCGCAGGCTCCCCCATCACAGCCCGCCAGATCAAAATCTGGACCAACAGAGATCCCCTCCTATCCATGATAAAGAAATGTGTCCTGACTGGGGATTGGGCGCCCGCACACGGAGCGTGTCCGGAGGAGGTCAGGCCGTTTTACAGACGAATGGACGAGCTCTTCATTCAAGCCGACTGCCTGCTATGGGGCAGCTGGGTAGTCATGCCCCAGAAAGGAAGATAAACATTCACCAGGGAACTCCACAGCGAGCACCCAGGCATCGTGCTAATGAAGGCCATTGCCCGGTCACATGTATGGTGGCCGGGGATTGACTCAGACCTGGAACACTGGGTTCGCAGGTGCACGACATGTTCTCAGCTGGGAAATGCCCACAGGGAGGCCCCACTCAGCCCGTGGCCCTGGCCCACCAGGCCATGGTCATGTATTCACGTAGACTACGCGGGCCCGTTCATGGGAAAAATGTTCCTGATTGTTGTCGATGCATACTCGAAATGGATCGAGTGCATCATATTGAATTCGTGCATGACATCCACCACCGTGGAAAGTCTGCGTACGGTCTTTGCGACCCACGGCTTGCCGGACATCCTGGTTAGCGATAATGGCCCGTGTTTCACTAGCTATGAATTCCAGGAGTTTATGTGGGGTAATGGTATCAAACACGTCAGGACATCACCGTTCAAGCCGGCTTCCAATAGCCAGGTGGAACGTGCGGTCCAAATCATAAAGCAAGGCATGCTCCGGATTCAAGAACCCTCCCTTCAGTACCGCCTATCGTGCCTCCTGCTGGCCTATAGGTCCCGCTCGCATTCGCTCACGGGAGTCCCACCCGCGGAACTACTCATGGAACGCACGCTTAAAACGCGGCTGTCCCTCATTCACCCAGACCTGTCAGACATTGTTGAGGGCAAGCGCCAGTCCCAAATCGAGTGCCATGACCACAATTCAGTGGGGATATGCATAGAAATTGATGACCCTGTATTTGTTCTCAATCATGCTTTGGGACCCAGGTGGCTTGAGGGTACTGTAATTCGCAAAGAGGGGAATAGGGTCATAGTGGTCAGACTTAACAATGGGCAGATATGCTGCAAACATCTGGACCAAGTAAAGAAAAGGTTCAGCATGGACACTGAGGAACCTGAGGAAGATCATGAGATGTCACACACACCACCGCCAGTGAACGAGCAACAAGGACATTCGCCAGCATGCACAGTCCCTGCGGCCAGCCCGGACAGGCCGGAATCACCTCAGGCGGCAGAGACGCATGCCGAGGCCCAACCACCAGAGCCCCAACCGCGGCGTTTCACGAGAGAACGTCGACCGCCTGAAAGACTCAATCTTTGACCCAAAGACATTGGGGGCGAAGTGATGTCATGTTTGTAACCTTCGCACAACTGTAACCTTTATGTAACAACACTATACACTGTATACACCTGAGTAATGCACACCTTGACCACAGGGGGTGAACTTGTGGGAGACACTCCTCACCTGGTCATCCAGGTATATAAAGGGAGGTCCCACGCAGGGTCAGCACTTTTTGGTTCTGGGAATAAAAGTTCGGGTCACATAGTGACCTTGTCTGCAGTACATGCCTCTTGTGATTCTATAGTAAGGTGTAAGGACACTACACTGCTGACGCAAAAGCTTAGCGGCCGTGTAACTGCCACTTGCTACTGGTCTTTGGGAAGGGTCTGGTGGTACCAGTGCTAGATGGCCATGCTGATTAAGCTCTCCTATGTTCTCGCCCGCATCCTCTCCCGCCTGTTCCAACAATATCATTAAATAACTTCACTATGTAAAAGCTATTTACTAAATAATTCCAATATATGAGATCTATTTAGCATAAATAAGTTGATAATACCTATTTATATTCCCTGTCCCAAATTTCTGAGTACAATTTGCTTCAATTTTACTCTCTAAATAACTCAGAACTAATTCTCCACCCTTCCTCAGAAGCTAAAAATGGCGTCCATAGTGCCCATTTTCCTCTCTAAGGCCCTGAAAAAGCAACTATTTTTGAGCACTCTTTTGGGCCTTGCATCGGCCCAGCGAAGTGCATGCTTGGTGCCGAAACTTTTGGGATGGGCCTTGTGTGGGCAATCATTTAGGCGATCATCTCGGCGATCAAAGTGAAAACTCGGGGGCCTATTTTTCCGGCGATGTTTTGAGCCTAGTTTCCACTTTTTGCTCAAAATGGGCGATAGAGGTCCGTTTTGGGCGACAGATCGGCCTTAGATGGGCGATGTGAAGTGGAAAGTCTAGCCCATAGTCTCTGAACTGACAATGATGAGCCCTGTCATTAACTCCACAACGCCAGCATGATACTACTTGACTTACGTTTGCACCCCTCGGCGGACTTTGAGTTAAAGGATTCGGGGGGGCCTGTACGCTCTGCCTTGGGCAGATTCACGTTCAACAGTTTTGCCTGTGAAAGACGCCATTCTATTTACAGTACTTGCCGGCTTTGAGTCCTGAGAGTGAGTCATCATCTGCTTGGAGCTGCTGCTTGAGGTCATGAACGCCTGGCTGATGCTGATGGCCTTCTGCAGAGTGACGGTGGTTTTGGCAGACAGTAGCCTGTGAAGAAGAACCTCATGACTGATGCCAATTACAAAGATGTCCCGCAATGCATCGGCGAGGGATGCGCCGAATTCACACGGTCCTGCCAGCCTCCTGAGTTCAGCAGCATACTTGGTGATTTCCTAGCCCTCAGGGTGGCGGTGTGTATAAAATCGATGCCTGGCCATGAGGGTACTCTCCTTCGGTTTAAGTTGGTCCTGAATTAGCAATTTCAGCTCCTCGTATGACTTGGTCATTGCTTTCTCTGGTGCAAGCAAGTACTTGACGAGGCCGTAGACCGTTAGCCCACAACTGGTCAACAGGATAGCTCTGCGCTTATCTGCCAGCGTGGCCCGATCATCGCCTACCAGGTCGTTTGCGACGAAATATTGGTTGAGCCGCTCCATAAAGGCTTCCCAATCTTCATTCTCTGAGAACTTTTCTAATGCACCAACATTAGTCATTTTTGCATGAAAGTTTGTAATCTCGTCGCCAGTTGTTACTTCTTTAATACTCAGTGTATCCTAACATGCAGCGATGGCCATTTACCCATCAACTTGTGTCCAATGACTTACATTGCCCCATGGCCCAACAACAAAGTTGCTGCTCAGCTGCGCAGTCATGCAGCTGTCTGGAGGTCCCACGCAGGCCGCTTACTGGCTTTAGAATGGGAGATTTTGTATTTGCGCAAAATGTTAAATGGGCTGCACAGCCTGTTAAAGGGACCGTGCACCAAAAGAAAATTTAGGGGAACATTGTCTACCAACACCATGGGCTAGAAATTCCATAGCGCCCCATTTGTAAAGTAGAAATTGTAGTGCCAGGCACAAATGATTCTCTCCTGCCAGGAAATTCAGCTTTAGCACTCTAAAAGGGAAGTGTAGTGCTAACTACTTCTCTTCGGGCGCTAAAGTCCGAGAGTGGCGTCGCTAGCAGCAGAGTGCTGAACAATGTGGAGTGCATTGCACTGAAGTTCGCGGGGATCGCTGAATTCACCGCATTCAGTCACTAACCCCTCAGCACCTCTTTATCGCCACCCCCCCCACTCCCGCCCCCCGGCACTAACGGGAGGTGCTAAGCAGCTGAATTTCTCCCCTCACTGATTTTTAAATTCTCATTCTTAGCTTAAAATCCCTCCATGGCCTCACCCCTAACTATCTGAATTCGGCAGCGATCAGAGGCCTCAGAGGCTGCTTCCCTCGCTTAAAGCGAAGGGCCAATGATGGGGCACAACCTACTTGTTGGCAGTTCTGCATTGCAAGGCGACCTGTGCGACTGGCATTACAGCCCCCAACACTCTCAGAAAGTGGAGGGCTTGGACATCTTGCAGCCATGAAACATCGAAAACTTTCAGCAGGCAGCAGCCTGCTGCAAATAATAAAGTTTGGCCTATATGAAAACCCATCCCTTTAATTAGCGATTCCCAAGCGGCCAGCCGAGTGAACAATGCCTCCTCTTCCTGCTGTTGTTCATGCCCGGCAATACAGCAGGGGGCGTGAGGCAATTTCACATCCGGGGCAGTAACGGGGCGCTGTGCACTTTATGATGTCACGATCTGTGAGGTGCTGAAGTCTCAGGTGGTAAGCGCTAAAGCAGCACTGAAGTTCGCGGACATCGCTGAATTCACCGAGCTCAGTCACTAACCCCTCAGCACCCCTTTATCACCGCCCCCCCCCACCCCCGCCCCCCCCGGCACTAATGGGAGGTGCTAACCAGCTCAATTTCTCCCCTTACTGATTTTTAAACTCTCATCCTTATGTTAAAATCCCTCCATGGCCTCACCCCTAACTATCTGAATTCAGCAGCGATCGGAGGACAGGAGGAGCAGGGGAGGGTCAGCAACAATTGGGGGAGGTTGCAGCTGATCAGAGGGCTGGAGGAGCAGGGGGAATGGAGGAGCATAAGAGGGCCGTGAACAGCCTGTGGAATGGGGGGTGCGGGGGCTCGATGACCATCGGAGGGTCGCGAACAGCATGGGGAATTGGGGATGTGGGGGGCTGGATGACCATCAAAGGGCCGGAGTAGCAGGAGTGGTGGGGTGAACATCGGAGGGCCGTGAGTAGATCGGGTGCCAGGAGCAGCTTGGGAGGGCAGGAGCAGCTCGGGGGTGTTATATATGCAGATTATAGATATACTCTCTGTGTAGTCACTGTATAGTTGCATAAGATGGAGACTTGTTTATCTGATGTACTTTCAATAAGGTTTACACTGTGTGTCTATGCTGGCACCACTCGAGGGTGCAACTGGTGGAGACCAGGGTTTCCTGCCCTGGTGGCAAGGGCTGTATAAAAGGGTAGTCACCATGCAGCTACCTCACTCTGGAGTTGCGAATAAAGGACCAAGGTCACTACAGTTTGAGTATAACACATTGCCTCGTGGAGTCAGTCATAAGTACATTACAGACATAACAACTGGCGATGAGTCTGCGGACTTTTATGCAATTATGGCTACCTTTGGCACACTAAAAGACTTCGCAGTGGGTGATGATTGAGATGCCTTCACAGAAAGGCTCAAGCAATATTTCGTGGCAAACGACCTGGCAGGGGAGATGGACCCATTGGCGGCAAAGCGCAAGACTACACTGCTGACCAGTTGTGGGCCCGAGGTCTATCGCCTCATCAAGGACTTGCCGGCATACATGAAGGCCAAGGATCAGATATACGATGAGCTGACTGAACTAATTTGCGACCAACTAAAACCAAAAGAGAGCATCCTCACGGCCAGGCACAGATTCTACACTCACCGCAGACCTGAGGGCCAGGAGATTGCAAAATATACTGCCGACCTCAGGAGATTTATGGCACCGTGTGATTTTGGCACGCACCTCAACGAAGCATTGCGAGACATTTTCGTTGTGGGAATTGGCCATGAGGTCCTTCTTCACAAGCTATTTTATGGCGACACCACAGTCAACCTGCAGAAGGCCATCAGCATCAATCAGACGTTCATGACCTCAACCAGCAGCAACAAGCAAATTATTCATCCTGTGGACTCAAACCTGGCAAGTACTGTGCACAGAATGGTGCCTTTCACAGGCTTGACTGTAGAACATGGCTCTGCCCAGGGCAGAGAGCAAAGACCTCAGGGTTCCAGAACTCAGAGTCCGCCGAGGGGTGCCAATCAAGTAGCACCATGCTGGCGTTGTGGAGGAATCTATAGGGTTCACCAATGTAGGTTTGCTGAATACTGTAACACGATGGACCACCTCCAGCGATTGTGTAAAAGAATTTCAAATCACCGTCTAGCAGAGGAGTCGGTAGATGACATTGAATCCAGCGGGATGTATGATGATTTGGCCAGAGAGGCAGCTCAGCCCCAAGGAGAAGTGGATGGAGTGAATACCTGCACCACCGATTGTCCTCCAGTGAAGATGGAAGTTGAGATAAATGGCATTCCAGTCTTCATGGAAGTGGACATGGGAGCGAGCCAGTCAGTGATGAGCCAGGATGCCTTTGAAAGGCTATGGACTGAAAAACAACTCGAGCTGGTTCCAATACAGGAAAAGTTGTCCACCTACACCAAGGAGCTGATCCCAGTCCTTGGTAGTGTGGATGTAAGTGTAATCCATAATGGCGTGGTGCACAAGTTACCTCTGTGGATTGTTGCAGGTGATGGTCCAACGCTACTCAGAAGAAGATGGATGGGGAAGATCCAGTGGAAATGGGAAGACCTCTTCACTCCAGCAATTGATATCCTCCGTGATCAGAGGCAGAGTCAAACTTCACCTTCGCTTGGGCCAGGCACCAGTGAACAGATTCGCGCAGCACCTGAGGCACAGACCATCCATCACTACTGCGTGGCAATGATCTGACCGGAACAACCTAAAAGTACCTTCCCGGCTCTAGTGGCAGGACTCCTGGGGAGGAAGATCGAATTCACAGGCATACTTCCAGCTCTTGTGGCTGAATCGTGGGAGAGAAGGATCAAGGCAGTCGACCTCGAGGACAGAGGCAAGATGGCGTCCCTGCTGCAATGAGGTGCAGCGTGGCTGAAAAAAAAGATGGCCGCAGCCATACCACGAGGTGCAATGCAGGGGACCAACATGTGGAGTCAAACAGAGGATTTGATTGGGGTAAAGCCAGAAGGGTTCTCTTAAAGGAGACCTGCAACCAACTGAACTTAAAGAGACATTGGGTGCATGGCAATCATAGAAACATAGACATAGAAACATAGAAAATAGGTGTAGGAGTAGGCCGTTCAGCCCTTCTAGCCTGCACCGCCATTCAATGAGTTCATGGCTGAACATGCAACTTTAGTATCCCCTTCCTGCTTTCTCGCCATACCCCTTGATCCCCCGAGTAGTAAGGACTTCATCTAGCTCCCTTTTGAATATATTTAGTGAATTGGCCTCAACTACTTTCTGTGGTAGAGAATTCCACAGGTTCACCACTCTCTGGGTGAAGAAGTTTCTCCTCATCTCAGTCCTAAATGGCTTACCCCTTCTCCTTAGACTGTGACCCCTGGTTCTGGACTTCCCCAACATCGGGAACATTCGTCCTGCATCTAACCTGTCTAAACCCGTCAGAATTTTAAACGTTTCTATGAGGTCCCCTCTCATTCTTCTGAACTCCAGTGAATACAAGCCAAGTTGATCCAGTCTTTCTCGATAGGTCAGTCCCACCATCCCGGGAATCAGTCTGGTGAATCTTCGCTGCACTCCCTCAATAGCAAGAATGTCCTTCCTCAAGTTAGGAGACCAAAACTGTACACAATACTCCAGGTGTGGCCTCACCAAGGCCCTGTACAACTGTAGTAACACCTCCCTGTCCCTGTACTCAAATCCCCTCGCTATGAAGGCCAACATGCCATTTTCTTTCTTAACTGCCTGCTGTACCTGCATGCCAACCTTCAATGACTGATGTACCATGACACCCAGGTCTCGTTGCACCTCCCCTTTTCCTAATCTGTCACCATTCAGATAATAGTCTGTCTCTCTGTTTTTACCACCAAAGTGGATAACCTCACATTTATCCACATTATACTTCATCTGCCATGCATTTGCCCACTCACCTCACCTATCCAAGTCACTCTACAGCCTCATAGCATCCTCCTCACAGCTCACACTGCCACCCAACTTTGGAGATACTACATTTAATCCCCTCATCTAAATCATTAATGTACAATGTAATCAGCTGGGGTCCCAGCACAGAACCTTGCGGTGCCCCACTAGTCACTGCCTGCCATTCTGAAAAGTACCCATTTACTCCTACTCTTTGCTTCCTGTCTGACAACCAGTTCTCAATCCATGTCAGCACACTACCCCCAATCCCATGTGCTTTAACTTTGCACATTAATCTCTTGTGTGGGACCTTGTCGAAAGCCTTCTGAAAGTCCAAATATACCACATCAACTGGTTCTCCCTTGTCCACTTTACTGGAAACATCCTCAAAAAATTCCAGAAGGTTTGTCAAGCATGATTTCCTTTTCACAAATCCATGCTGACTTGGACCTATCATGTCACCTCTTTCCAAATGCACTGCTATGACATCCTTAATAATTGATTCCATCATTTTACCCGCTACTGAGTCAGGCTGACCAGTCTATAATTCCCTGTTATCTCTCTCCCTCCTTTTTTTAAAAGTGGGGTTACATTGGCTACCCTCCACTCCATAGGAACTGATCTAGAGTCAATGGAATGTTGGAAAATGACTGTCAATGCATCCGCTATTTCCAAGGCCACCTCCTTAAGTACTCTGGGATGCAGTCCATCAGGCCCTGGAGATTTATCGGCCTTCAATCCCATCAATTTCCCCAACACAATTTCCCGACGAATAAAGATTTCCCTTAGTTCCTCCCCTTTACTAGACCCTCTGACCCCTTTTCTATCCGGAAGGTTGTTGGTGTCCTCCTTAGTGAATACCGAACCAAAGTACTTGTTCAATCGGTCTGCCATTTCTTTGTTCCCCGTTATGACTTCCCCTGATTCTGACTGCAGGGGACCTACGTTTGTCTTTACTAACCTTTTTCTCTTTACATACCTATAGAAACTTTTGCAATCCGCCTTAATGTTCCCTGCAAGCTTCTTCTCGTACTCCATTTTCCCTTTGTCCTCCTCTGCTGAGTTCTAAATTTCTCCCAGTCCCCGGGTTCGCTGCTATTTCTGGCCAATTTCTATGCCACTTCCTTGGCTTTAATACTATCCCTGATTTCCCTTGATAGCCACGGTTGAGCCACCTTCCCTTTTTTATTTTTACGCCAGACAGGAATGTACAATTGTTGTAGTTCATCCATGTGGTCTCTAAATGTCTGCCATTGCCCATCCACAGTCAACCCCTTAAGTATCATTCGCCAATCTATCCTAGCCAATTCACGCCTCATACCTTCAAAGTTACCCTTCTTTAAGTTCTGGACCATGGTCTCTGAATTAACTGTTTAATTCTCCATCCTAATGCAGAATTCCACCATATTATGGTCACTCTTCCCCAAGGGGCCTCGCACAACGAGATTGCTAATTAATCCTCTCTCATTACACAACACCCAGTCTAAGATGGCCTCCCCCCTAGTTGGTTCCTTGACATATTGGTCTAGAAAACCATCCCTTATGCACTCCAGGAAATCCTCCTCCACCGTATTGCTTCCAGTTTGGCTCGCCCAATCTATGTGCATATTAAAGTCACCCATTATAACTGCTGTACCTTTATTGCATGCACCCCTAATTTCATGTTTGATACCCTCCCCAACATCACTACTACTGTTTGGAGGTCTGTACACAACTCCCACTAATGTTCTTTGCCCTTTGGTGTTCTGCAGCTTTACCCATATAGATTCCACATCATCCAAGCTAATGTCTTTCCTAACTATTGCATTAATCTCCTCTTTAACCAGCAATGCTACCCCACCTCCTTTTCCTTTTATTCTATCCTTCCTGAATGTTAAATACCCCTGGATGTTGAGTTCCCAGCCCTGATCATCCTGGAGCCACGTCTCCGTAATCCCAATCACATCATATTTGTTAACATCTATTTGCACAGTTAATTCATCCACCTTATTGCGGATACTCCTTGCATTAAGACACAAAGCCTTCAGGCTTGTTTTTTTAACGCCCTTTGTCCTTTTAGAATTTTGCTGTACAGTGGCCCTTTTTGTTCTTTGCCTTGGGTTTCTCTGCCCTCCACTTTTCCTCATCTCCTTTCTGTCTTTTGCTTTTGCCTCCTTTTTGTCTCCCTCTGTCTCCCTGCATTGGTTCCCATCCCCCTGCCATATTAGTTTAACTCCTCCCCAACAGCACTAGCAAACACTCCCCCTAGGACATTGGTTCCGGTCCTGCCCAGGTGTAATGAACCAAATAAGATTGTGAACAAAATGTTGTTGCAAGATGTCGGTACTATTCCTAATGTAAGGAACAAAATGTTGTTGCGAGATGTCTGGAATAGAGTGTCCCCAAAAGTAGCAAGCGAGCGAATTCGAGAGGGTAAAGGCGCTGATCCTGATGCCCTTCCCCAGGTGTCCCCACAAGTTATAGGCCAGCGACCTCAGGAGGGTGAAGGCGCTGATCCTGATACCCTGCCCCAGGTCTATCCCATGCTGCAGGCACCCGATGGCACTATTCGCCATGGACCTGAAAATAAAAACTGCGCCAATATGCGCAGTCGGCCGCCGTTGTCCACCACCCGGGTGGAGACATTGCAGCCCCCAGACCCAGTCGCTACCTCAGCCATGTCCGGGAATGAAAGATCAGAACCAACGAGTTCAACAAACATGACCTGGAACAGCCAGGTTCCCAACACCATTAGAGAGCAGCCAGCAGATTCTGCAGCCCTCAAAGGAGAACAGGGAGGCCACACACATCTGTGGCTCTGCCCACCACTAGGCATTGGCAAAGGCCCTGAGTCCTGGCAAGGTGAGCCAACCAAGCCCATCCCGCTAGTAGGGGTCCCGCTAGCAGGGGGCGCAGCACCATCATCAGACGACTAGGACCCCGTCCGGTTGCTCTGGAACTAGCATCCTCGCATACCTGTACTGCTACCTCAGTACTGACCATGACTGAACCATGAATGCAATCTACCCAATCCTGGCGTATGACCGTAAAACATAACAAATGTACGTCACTGAACCAAGGTGTCATGATACAAACTGTAAAGAAAACATTTTTTTTCTTCCTTTCTTTGTACTTGCACTGTGTCTGATCCTGTATGTTAATGTAACAGGCTGGTTGCATGGTCCCGCTGTGGAGGGGGTGGGGTGGGGAAATGGATATATGTAACCATGGACACACACATGGATCACACCCAGGACCCTCTGGAACCTCCACTGCATCATCGAACCATCCACGCTGGTCACCAATACTCAACGTTGTGGCAAAAGGACTTGGGGGTTAACAGTGCAAGGGCTATTGGCACTTAAGTCTGGGGGCAGCTAAGCCAGAGCACATAGTGCAAAGGTAATTGGCACAAAGGACTTGGGGGAGAGTGATGTTATATATGCAAACTATAGATATACTCTCTGTGTAGTCACTGTATAGTTGCATTAAGATGGAGACTTGTTTACCTGATGTACTTTCAATAAGGTTTACACTGTGTATATACTATGCTGGCTCCACTAGAGGGTGCAACTGGTGGAGACTGGGGTTTCCTGCATTAGTGGCAGGGGCTGTATAAAAGGGTAGCCACCATGCGGCTGCCTCACTCTGGAGTTATGAATAAAGGACCAAGGTCACTACAGTTTGAGTACAACACATTGCCTTGTGGAGTCATTCATAAGTACATTACAGACATAACAACTGGCGATGAGTATATGGACTTTCAGATGATAATGGCTACCTTTGGCAGACTAAAAGACTTCGCAGAGGATGATGATTAGGATGCCTTCATGGAAAGGCTCGAGCAATATTTCATGGCAAACATTAAAACATTAAGAAGTGTGTGGGTTAGAGATGGGTTCTGGTCGGGAATCACACTTTTAACACTTTAACTTCCCGCCCGAACCAAACCCATCTGTTCCTTTGGGTTAAAGATCCCCCTGAACATTGGCAGCCTTTTCAGTGGTGCAGAGCCTCACAGCTGAACCTGATTCTCTGGTTTTTAGTGGCTTGCATTCCTGTCAAATGTTTTCACACCACACATCTTTTATGGCAGCTGAAATGAGTCAAAGAATTGCAAACAAGTCTCAGCCAGTGCTACTGTGTCACCTCTCAAAGTTACATCAGAGTAGCCCAGTGTGATGGCACTGTTTCTCCTGGTGCCTTTCCTGACCTTGCTCGCCACCTTCTCTCTCCCTTTCTCTTTGTGGAGATGCACACGTCCTGCAATTAGCACCTACCGCAGTCTGACAGGGACCAGAATTCACTCTGAGGGGAATTGTGAGTGCAATCACATGTCTCACAACACTGTGCCGTCCCCTTCTATGTCATTTAGAATTGGCAATACTTGAGGCAAAAATAAAAATTCTATTTCACTCCCAGAAATCATGAGGCAGCTTTAACTGATTTCCTGAGGTAGCAAAAATCACAAAAATTATTTTCTTTCACTTGAAAACTGATGTCATGTTATAATGAGTGAAGGAATACACTGACTATCCCCACTGTGTGACTAAATGGCCAGAAATACCTAAATCTGATCAGACACAAGAACATTTTCTTTGTAGAAACGATTGCAGCAAATAGTGAGTCACCGATAAACAACCAGCAATTATACTTCTGACGTAAGATGAGAAGTTCCTGTTAATGTTTACTGGTGATCAGTATAGAGAGGGGTTAGAAAACTCAATTTAAATGTCTTGGGGCTAGACTTTCCACTTGGTGGAAAAGGCCGAAAAAAATGGGTCTTGTTCCAGCGATGCGGGATGTATCGTCCGTGCTGATCGCTGGCTCAAGGCCCATTTTTTTTTTTGCGATTTTCCACTCGGCCTTAGCCCATCGATGTCAAATGGGCAATGAGATTTCTCGGCGATCTCACGATCGCCCAAAGAAAACATACGTGAAGGAAAAAAATGCTTCCCTAGCAATGCATTACTGCTCATGTACAGGTTGATTTTTTTTTTCAGGTTGATACCCCTTCTCGCGTTTTGAGAGGTCAAGGGTCTTCACACATGCTTAGAAGCTCTGTGTGGGTCTGGGAGAGAGAGAGAGAGAGAGAGAGAGAGAAGATAGGAAGCAGGTTATCTTAAGCTACTGAAAAAACAGATACATTTAAAGAATGGAGGGAGCCGCAGGAAAGAGAAGGGCCAAACCCTTCAGCAAGGAGGCGAATGAGGCCCTAGTGAATAGTGTAAGCGCGAGGTAGGAGGGTCTGACACGGGGTGGGCATGGGAAACCTCAACCCCGTGCATATCGGAGGATTTGGGCAGAGATTGCCGACATCTAATGAAGCCCGGACACAGGACCAGTGCCGGAAAAGATGGAACAGTCGTCTGGCGGCTGCAAGAGTAAGTTGAAATTTAAATTTGAAATCACCCATATTTATTATTTAATGTTGTATGGAAAATCTAATTAGAATCTGCAATGTTATATCGTAATCTTTAAGCATGACTAAGTAACTTAATTAGGATTAAATTTTGATTACATTTATGCAGCGCAACATAAATTTGAATGTTACGGGATGAAATATCTTCCTATGCAATGATTTGGAAACTTGAAATTGAACTTATAAATCTGTCAGTCCTAAATGTTTATTGCCAAATCCATCTGCTTATGCCGTGCAATGTTACCTTATCTATTACAAAAGAAGATTTCCATCAAACAGTGCTCCCATCCCTTGGGAGCACTGTATATAAGCCGGCTCCTAAGGCCTGTTACTCACTCTGGAGTGTCTTAATAAAGACTGAGGTCACTGTTACTTTAAGTTCCCTGTGTGCAGTCTCATATGTGTTAGGAACACAACAACTGGCGACGAGTATACGAATCCAACGTAAAGATACAGCAAACTGTGGGTATCCTGGAGAAGTTCTCGGAGGGTGAGGACTGGGAAGCCTATATTGAACGGCTAGACTAGTACTTTGTAGCCAACGAGCTGGACGGAGAAGGAAGTGCTGCAAAAAGGAGAGTGGTCCTCCTCACGGTCTGCAGGGCATCGACCTACATCCTCATGAAGAATCTTCCGGCTCTGGTGAAATCCACAGGTAAGTCATATGAGGAGCTGTGTACACTGGTTCGGGAGCATCTTAACCTGAGGGAGAGCGTGCTGATGGCGAGGTATCGGTTCTACACGTGCCAGCGATCTGAAGGTCAGGAAGTGGCGAGCTACGTCGCCGAGTTAAGGCGACTTGCAGGACAATGTGAGTTTGATGGCTACCTGGAGCAAATGCTCAGAGACTTTTTTGTACTGTGCATTGGCCACAAGACCATCCTACGAAAACTTCTGATTGTAGAGACACCGACCCTCAGTAAGGCCATTGCGAAAGCACAGGCGTTTATGTCCACCAGTGATAACACCAAACAAATCTCTCAGCACACAAGTGCTACCAATGTTCATAAATTAACTGGAACTGTGTTTGCGAGCAGAAATGTACAGGGCAGAAACCATAAGTCTGCAACTGCCAGCAGGCCTCAGGTGACCCAGATGACTCAGAGTCTGCAACAAAAGATGAATGCAAGGCAATTCACACCTTGTTGGCGTTGTGGAGGCTTCCATTCAGCCTATTCATGCCACTTCAAAGGGTATGTTTGCAAGAGCTGTGGAACAATGGGGCACCTCCAACGAGTTTGCAGACGAGCTGCAAGCTCTGCAAAACCTGCTAACCACCACGTGACAGAGGAAGAACAGTCCATGGTGGATCAAAGCAATTTTGAGCCTCAGATAGAGGAGGCAGATGCTGAAGTACACGGGGTGCACACATTGTGGCCGAAATGTCCATCGATAATGCTAAATATAAAATTGAATGGCTTACCTGTAGCCATGGAACGCGACACTGGCACTGCCAATCCATCATGAGTAAAAAGATGTTTGAGAGACTGTGGTGCAACAAGGCATTCAGACCAGCCCTGAGCACCATCCACACCAAACTGAGAACGTATACCAAAGAGCTTATCACTGTCCTGGGCAGCGCCATGGTCAAGGTCACCTACGAGGGCACGGTGCATGAACTGCCACTCTGGATTGTCCTGGGTGATGGCCTCACACTGCTTGGAAGGAGCTGGCTGGGCAAAATCTGCTGGAACTGGGATGACATCCGAGCGCTATCACGTGTCGATGAGTCCTCATGTACCCAGCTTCTTAACAAATTTCCTTCCCTTTTTGAGCCAGGCATTGGAAACTTTTCCATGGAGAAGGTGCGGATCCACTTGGTCCCAGAGGCACGACCCATTCATCACAAGGCACGTGCGGTACCTCACATGATGAGGGAGAGAGTGGAAATCGAGCTGGACAGACTGCAACGCGAGGGCATCATCTCCCCAGTGGAATTCAACAAGTGGGCCAGCCCGATTCTTCCAGTACTCAAAAATGATGGCACGGTCAGCATTTGCGGCAATTATAAAGTAACTATTAATCGTTTCTCGCTACAGGACCAACACCCGCTACCTAAGGCAGACGACCTATTTGCGACGCTGGCAGGAGGCAAGACATTCACCAAGCTCGACCTGCCTTCGGCCTACCTGACGCAGGAGCTGGAGGAGTATTCGAAGGGCCTCACCTGCATCAACACGCACAAACGAACTGTTCATCTACAACAGATGCCCGTTTGGAATTCGGTCGGCTGCAGTGATCTTCCAGTGAAACATGGAGAGCCAACTCAAGTCGGTACCACGCACAGTGGTTTTTCAGGAAGACATATTGGTCACGGGTCGGGACACCGTCGAGCACCTACAAAACCTGGAGGAGGTCCTCCAGTGACTGGATCGTGTAGGGCTGTGGCTGAAGAGGTCGAAATGCGTCTTCATGGCAACAGAAGTGGAGTTTTTGAGGAGAAAGATCAGGACGGACAGTATTCGGCCCACAGACGCCAAGACAGAGGCTATCAGGAATGCGCCCAGGCCACAGAACGTCACGGAGCTGTGGTCATTCCTGGGACTCCTCAACTATTTTGGGAACTTCCTACCTGGGTTAAGCACCCTCTTAGAACCCCTACATGTGTTATTGCATAAAGGTGAGAACTGGGTATGGGGAAAAAACCAAGTAATTGCTTTTGAGAAAGCCAGAAACATTTTATGCTCCAACAAGCTGCTTGTATTGTATAACCCATGTAAAAGACTCGTGCTAGCTTGTGATGCATCGTCGTATGGAGTCGGGTGTGTATTACAACAAGCTAACGTTGCGGGGAAGTTGCAACCTGTCGCCTATGCCTCCATGAGCTTGTCTAAGGCTGAGAGGGCCTACAGCATGATTGAGAAAGAGTCATTAGCGTGTGTGTTCGGGGTAAAGAAAATGCATCAGTACCTGTTTAGCCTAAAATTTGAGCTGGAAACCGATCACAAGCCCCTCATATCCCTGCTCGCTGAAAACAAGGGGATAAATACTAATGCCTCAGCCCGCATACAAAGGTGGGCACTCCCGCTATCAGCGTATAACTATACCATCCGCCACAGGCCAGGCACCAAGAACTGTGCGGATGCTCTCAGTCGGCTACCATTGCCCACTACGGGGGTGGAAATGGCGCAACCTGCAAACTTGTTGATGGTGGCGCAGCCCGCAGACTTGTTGATGGTCATGGAAGCTTTTGAAAATGATAAATCACCTGTCACGGCCCGCCAGATTAGGACTTGGACCAGCCAAGATCCTCTGCTGTCCCTCGTAAAAAATTGTGTACTGCATGGGAGCTGGGCCAGCATCCCTGTTGAAATGCAAGAGCTAATCAAGCTGTTGCAGAGGTGAAAGGACGAGCTGTCCATTCAGGCCGACTGCCTGTTGTGGGGTAACCGCGTAGTGCTACCCAAAAAGGGCAGGGAGACGTTCATCTTGGATCTCCACAGCACATACCCGGGTATAGTAATGATGAAAGCGATAGCCAAATCCCATGTGTGGTGGCCCGGTATCGACTCTGAATTAGAGTCCTGTGTACGGCAATGTAGCGTGTTTGCTCAGTTGAGCAACGCGCCCAGAGAGGCACCACTAAGTTTGTGGTCCTGGCCCTCCAGACCATGGTCAAGGATCCATGTCAGCTATGCGGGCCCGTTTCTTGGTAAAATGTTCCTGGTGGTGGTGGATGCTTTTTCAAAATGGATTGAATGTGAAATAATGTCGGGAAGCACCGCCACCGCCACCATTGAAAGCCTGAGGGCCATGTTTGCTACCCACGGCCTGCCTGACATACTGGTCAGTGACAATGGGCCATGTTTCACCAGTGCCGAATTAAAAGAATTGATGACCTGCAATGGGCTCAAACATGTCACCTCGGCCCCGTTTAAACCAGCCTCCAATGGTCAGACAGAGCGGGTAGTACAAACAATCAAACACAGCCTCAAACGAGTCACAGAAGGCTCACTTCAAACCCACCTGTCCCAAGTACTGCTCAGCTACTGCACAAGACCCCACCCGCTCACAGGGGTGCCCCCGGCTGAGCTACTCATTAAAAGGACACTTAAAACCAGACTCTCACTGGTTCACCCCAACCTGCATGATCAGTTAGAGAGCAAGGGGCAGCAACAAAATGTAAACGATGGTCGCGCCACGGGAAATTGATCTGAATGACCCTGTGTATGTGCTAAACTATGGACATGGTCCCAAGTGGATCGCGGGCACGGTGATAGCTAAAGAAGGGAGTCGGGTGTTTGTAGTCAAACTAGACAATAGACAAATTTGTAGAAAGTTCCTGGACCAAACGAGGCTGCGGTTCACAGACTGCCCTGAACAACCCACAGCAGACACCACCTTTTTCGAGCCCACAACACACACCCAAAGGATCATTGACACCACGCCGGACCAGGAAATCGAACCCATCACGCCCAACAGCCCAGCAAGGCCAGGCTCACCTAGCAGCCCTGCAGGGCCAACAACACACCAGCCCAGCGAGGACACAGCCAACACACCAGAACAGACATTTGTACCGAGGCGGTCCACCAGGGAAAGAAAGGCTCCCGACCGCCTCACCTTGTAAATAGTTTCCACTTTGACTTTGCGGGGGGAGTGATGTTGTGTATCTGTAAAGCATGCACTCCCATGTTCCGCCACCAGGGAGCGAATCCCCTGAAGTCCCAAGGGATCCCAGCATCCCTTGGGAGCACTGTATGTAAGCCGGACCCTCAGGCCTGTTACTCACTTTGGAGTGTCTTAGTAAAGACTGAGGTCACTGTTACTTTAACCTCCCTGTGTGCAGTCTCATCTGTGTTAGGAACAAAACAGGGGTTGTGCCATGCTGCAGTCGCTCAATGCCTACGAGGAGCTTGCAGTGGCCTTGGTGGGGCCAGAAAGCCGTTCCTTCACAACCCGTGGTGTGGCCGAACCCACCCTAGAGTCACGTGAGTAATGAGAACTGTGCATTGTGCAATGTGTGAATCAATAGTAAATATTTGTTACGCGGGTAATCATTTGAAATGATACTTTAATTGGATATATAATTGATTTATACTATCGAGATGTACTATTGATTTTCAAATGAGGTCATGTTAGGCCTGGTGACCGCTTGTGCATATGGGCTAATGGTAATGTTTTGAGTTCTTAATTGAGATGAATTGATTTGCATTGTTAAACGTTGTTTATAACTTCCATTTGTCTTTCAAAGGTCAACAAGTACTGATGGAGTCAACGGACGCGTCCACTGACCAATCGGGACACTCCCAGGAGGAAGAGCCAGAGGAGGAGCCAGTGCAGACTCCTGCTGCGGCTGTGCGAGAGCAGGAGGAGGAGGAGGAGGAGGAGGTGGAAGTGGAAGAAGAACAGGAGATTTTTTTTGTGGGCGGGGGAACAACCTGCGGCCATCTCTTTTGAGACAGATGAGGCACCGGGACCAAGCGGTGTGCAGGTGGTGACGCCAAGGCGCGTGACATTGCAGACGCCGACCCCACGGCGGTCCGGTCAGCGTGAAGTGCACTCGCCTGCCACGGAGGACCAGACGGAGAGCTTACTTTCCCTGTGCAGGGAGACGGTCACGATTCGTTGCGACCTTATCCAGGGGTTCACTGGTTTCTCAAACAATTGGAGCCAGTTCTCCACAACCTGGAGCGAGTTCTGCTCGCGCTTTTCCAGCTGGTCTATTGAGCAGTCACAGACTGCTCGGGAGACGTTGGAGGTGATCAGGGAGCAGACAGCCGCAACAAATGCCCTACGGCATGCGTTGCTGGCTGGACACGGTGCTGCGCCCCAAGGTGTCGTGTCCACTCGCAGCGAGACCCCAAGCACACAAGCGAGTACGGAGGACACAGTTCCTCCTGACTCGGAAGTAGAGCCTGAGGCTTCTGCTTCTGCTCCGTTACCTCCACCACGGCAGGAAGTCTTGCCGTCCCACTCTGCACGACGTCTTAGTGTCAGTCTGCGGAGACCAAATTGGGTGGGTTGGGTGCAAACACGGGGTGGGACAGGATCTTGAGGGAAACGTGGCCACAGGTAGAGAGGGGGGAGTGCTTCTCAATAGTTCACTTGTTTTAAAATATTCACTTGTTATTATCACTTTATTATTCTCTTGTTATTATTACTAAATTGGTCTCTTGTATTCAATAGTTAAATGTTCACTTGTTATCATTACTTAACTGTTCACTTTCCATTTTTTCTGAAATGGTCACTTGTTATCGTTACTGAAATGGTCACTTGTTATTGTTACGAGATGGCCATTTGTTAACATGATTGAAATGGTCACTTGTTATCATTACTTAAATGGCCACTTGTTCTTTAAAATGTTCAAGTTCTTCTTGTTCTAACATTTTGGGGATTTTGAGGGAAGGGTGGGTTGGTGCGGGGGGTGGGGGGTTGGAGGGAGGGTGTTGTTCATTAGTTCTTAAAAACAATTTTGTTTCTTAATAAAAAAATGTTTTTTCTACAACTTTTGTACCTTCTCTCTTACTTACATAAGTTTTACAACATACAGTTTTTCATGCATATTTGTTTGTTTATTCTGTTTCCCCACAGAAATGAAACTTTTGTTTAAACGTAACTGTAATTGAAAGGTTGAATATCAACAATAACAATTCATGCGAAGCGTTCATTAATGAGCTGCTAACGCACAAGCTTAGCAGCCGTGTTACTGCCACTGGCTACTGGTCTTCGGGAAAGGTGTGGTGGTACCGGTGCTAGATCGCCAGGCCTCTCCCGCCTGTTCCTCCTCTTCATCTTCGCCAGCTGCCTCTTCTGTCTCATCTCCTTCTGGAGGTGGACCTGCAGCATGATCTGGCATTATTTGTCCTCTCTTTATAGCTAGGTTATGCAGCATGTAACACACCACAATAAACTCTCGGTCTGTGCCTCCCTGGTCATTGGGAAGCTTTCCATCCTGCGAGCGTAAAGGGCTTCAGTCACCTGTCGAATGCAGCAGTGTGTAGCATGCTGAGAGATGTGGCAGATGTCACCAGCTGAAGTCTGAAAAGATCCCGATGTGTAGAAGGCTAGGGCAGCAGTAATCTTCACCTCAATGGACAGTGCGGTTCTGATGGTGAAAGAAGGCTGCAGATCATCCTTGACGAGTTGACATATCTCATCGGTGACCTCCTTCCGGAATCGCAGACTCCTAAGACAAGCATTTTCAGACAAGTTCAGGTAGGATTGCTTCTCCAAGTACCTTCGTTGGCTGTACGGTCTCCTCCTCTGTCTTCGTCTCTGTTTACGCATTATTGTGCCACCTCTTTGATTGATCCTTTCAGTAACCAGTGTGTGAGCAGTTACAATTAAAGGCAGGGAAAGCATAGGCCCCATAATCACTATCAATAATTACTTTCACTAATTTTAATAATCTCTACTCTATATTCTCTAATCACTGTAGTCTGCCCTCTCTGTACTCTCTAAGCTGTATACCAGTCAGTTTGATAGGCACCAACAATATCATTAAATAACTTCACTACGTAAAAGCTATTTACTAAATAATTCATAGAAACATAGAAACATAGAAAATAGGTGCAGGAGTAGGCCATTCGGCCCTTCTAGTCTGCACCGCCATTCAATGAGTTCATGGCTGAACATGCAACTTCAGGACCCCATTCCTGCTTTCTCACCATACCCCTTGATTCCCCTAGTAGCAAGGACTTCATCTAACTCCTTTTTGAATATATTTAGTGAATTGGCCTCAACAACTTTCTGTGGTAGAGAATTCCACAAGTTCACCACTCTCTGGGTGAAGAAATTCCTCCTCATCTCGGTCCTAAATGGCTTCCCCCTTATCCTTAGACTGTGACCCCTGGTTCTGGACTTCCCCAACATTGGGAACATTCTTCCTGCATCTAACCTGTCTAACCCCGTCAGAATTGTAAACGTTTCTATGAGGTCCCCTCTCATTCTTCTGAACTCCAGTGAATACAAGCCCAGTTGATCCAGTCTTTCTTGATAGGTCAGTCCCGCCATCCCGGGAATCAGTCTGGTGAACCTTCGCTGCACTCCCTCAATAGCAAGAATGTCCTTCCTCAGGTTAGGAGAACAAAACTGTACACAATACTCCAGGTGTGGCCTCACCAAGGCCCTGTACAACTGTAGCAACACCTCCCTGCCCCTGTACTCAAATCCCCTCGCTATGAAGGCCAACATGCCATTTGCTTTCTTAAACGCCTGCTGTACCTGCATGCCAACCTTCAGTGACTGATGTACCATGACACCCAGGTCTCTTTGCACCTGCCCTTTTCCTAATCTGTCACCATTCAGATAATAGTCTGTCTCTCTGTTTTTACCACCAAAGTGGATAACCTCACATTTATCCACATTATACTTCATCTGCTATGCATTTGCCCACTCACCTAATCTATCCAAGTCGCTCTGCAGCCTCATAGCATCCTCCTCACACTGCCACCCAACTTAGTGTCATCCACAAATTTGGAGATACTACATTTAATCCCCTCGTCTAAATCATTAATGTGCAGTGTAAACAGCTGGGGCCCCAGCACAGAACCTTGCGGTGCCCCACTAGTCACTGCCTGCCATTCTGAAAAGTCCCCATTTACTCCTACTCTTTGCTTCCTGTCTGACAACCAGTTCTCAATCCATGTCAGCACACTACCCCCAATCCCATGTGCTTTAACTTTGCACATTAATCTCTTGTGTGGGACCTTGTCGAAAGCCTTCTGAAAGTCCAAATATACCACATCAACTGGTTCTCCCTTGTCCACTCTACTGGAAACATCCTCAAAAAATTCCAGAAGATTTGTCAAGCATGATTTCCCTTTCACAAATCCATGCTGACTTGGACCTATCATATCACCTCTTTCCAAATGCACTGCTATGACATCCTTAATAATTGATTCCATCATTTTACCCACTACCGATGTCAGGCTGACCGGTTTATAATTCCCTGTTTTCTCTCTCCCTCCTTTTTTAAAAAGTGGGGTTACATTGGCTACCTTCCACTCCATAGGAACTGATCCAAAGTCAATGGAATGTTGGAAAATAACTGTCAATGCATCCACTATTTCCAAGGCCACCTCCTTAAGTACTCTGGGATGCAGTCCATCAGGCTCTGGGGATTTATCGGCCTTCAATCCCATCAATTTCCCCAACACAATTTCCCGACTAATAAGGATTTCCCTCAGTTCCTCCTCCTTACTAGACCCTCCGACCTCTTTTATATCCGGAAGGTTGTTTGTGTCCTCCTCAGTGAATACCGAACCAAAGTACTTGTTCAATTGATCCGCCATTTCTTTGTTCTCCGTTATGACTTCCCCTGATTCTGACTGCAGGGGACCTACGTTTGTCTTTACTAACCTTTTTCTCTTTACATATCTATAGAAACTTTTGCAATCCGTCTTAATGTTCCCTGCAAGCTTCTTCTCGTACTCCATTTTCCCTGCCCTAATCAAACCCTTTGTCCTCCTCTGCTGAGTTCTAAATTTCTCCCAGTCCCCGGGTTCGCTGCTATTTCTGGCCAATTTCTATGCCACTTCCTTGGCTTTAATACTATCCCTGATTTCCCTTGATAGCCACGGTTGAGCCATCTTCCCTTTTTTATTTTTACGCCAGACAGGAATGTACAATTGTTGTAGTTCATCCATGCGGTCTCTAAATGTCTGTCATTGCCCATCCACAGTCAACCCCTTCAGTATCATTCGCCAATCTATCCTAGCCAATTCACGCCTCATACCTTCAAAGTTACCCTTCTTTAAGTTCTGGACCATGGTCTCTGAATTAACTGTTTCATTCTCCATCCTAATGCAGAATTCCATCATATTATGGTCACTCTTCCCCAAGGGGCCTCGCACAACGAGATTGCTAATTAATCCTCTCTTATTACACAACACCCAGTCTAAGATGGCCTCCCCCCTAGTTGGTTCCTCGACATATTGGTCTAGAAAACCATCCCTTATGCACTCCAGGAAATCCTCCTCCACCGTATTGCTTCCAGTTTGGTTAACCCAATCTATGTGCATATTAAAGTCACCCATTATAACTGCTGCACCTTTATTGCACGCACCCCTAATTTCCTGTTTGATGCCCTCCCCAACATCACTACTACTGTTTGGAGGTCTGTACACAACTCCCACTAACGTTTTTTGCCCTTTGGTATTCTGCAGCTCTACCCATATAGATTCCATATCATCCAAGCTAATGTCCTTCCGAACTATTGCCTTAATTTGCTCCTTAACCAGCAATGCTACCCCACCTCCTTTTCCTTTTATTCTATCTTTCTTGAATGTTGAATACCCCTGGATGTTGAGTTCCCAGCCCTGATCATCCTGGAGCCACGTCTCCGTAATCCCAATCACATCATATTTGTTAACATTCCAATATATGAGATCTATTTAGCATAAATAAGTTGATAATACCTATTTATATTCCCCGTCCCAAATTTCTGAGTACAACTTGCTTCAATTTTACTCACCACATTACAGAAGGAAGAACATAGATTAAAATTAAACAACATCAATTGGTCTCCTGAGGTTTGTCCATCACCCGGTAATGTCTGGATCCTGCCCTTGAGAACTGCTCCCAGGCTGGCTGACACACAAGACAAACTCAAAACAATCACCTAAACATTACTACAACATTAACCTTAATTCTAAACTAAACTTAAAATGTAAAACGGTGCAGTCAGCTGTCTTAAACTAAAAATTAGAGCTATGTACAACCGCCACCCGTTGCCGGGTGGCCTGGTTAATTCCTGTCAGGCCCATGCCTTGTGCGGCCTGTTAGCCGCCTGGATGCTAGGGTTTCCCCGCAGCCGGTGAGCTGGAGACCCTTGTCTCTGGGACAGCTCGTTGCTACTGCTCTTGTGAGTTCCTCACCGCTGAAGGCGGCTAGCTGGGGGTCCCTACTCTGAGCAGCCTCTGTACTTCTGACCTTTGGCCTTCCCTGTCGGGCTGCCCTTCTCCTAGGGTAGAATCGCTGAGGCTCAGGTGCCGGTGACCACGGTATCTTTGGCCGTGGTGTACAGAGGGTCCTTCTCAGGACTTTGGTTACTGGGGGTGCGTCCGAATCCCAAACGATGGGTGGGATAGCCCCTCCAGTAGTGCAATTCACCGCCCCTATGGGCACGCTTTCTGAGCCTGCTACATTCCCTGTGGGCCCTCCACCGTCGGGGGTGGCCAACGGAGGGTCCCCATCCTGAGGACGGTTCACTCCTCCCGGCTGCCCTCTGTGCTTGGCTGACCCTGGGTTGTACAGCTTGCACTGGTTGATGTGGAACCATTTAGTACGGCGGGGCAGCTTTATGGCATAGACCATTGGGTTTGCCTTGTCAACAATGCTGGATGGCCCCATGTATAATGCTTCAAAAACCCCTACCCGAGCATAGTTCCTCACCATGACCTGGTCCCCTATCTCCCATTCGTGGTGTTTGCTGGGTTCGAGCAGCAATCGGTTACTCCGATGCTGTCTGCCCATGTGACGAGCAGCCTGCCAGTGAATCTGTCTGAGGTGTTCAAACAGGTTCCTGACAAACCGGTCCCGGTTCACCTCTCTGAGCTAACCTTCTGTGAGCACCGGGGCTAGGACATGGGTGGGGGTCCGCATGATCTGGCCAGTCATGCGCTCGTATGGGGAATACCCCTTGCTCTTTGGCTGGCTGGCTCGGATCCCCATTAGGATCAACGGTAAGACCTCCACCCACTTTTGGGGTGAGTCTCCCATTTCCTTCCGCAGTCTTTCTTTAATGGTGCAGTTTAAATGCTCCACAATGCCTGATGACTGTGGGTTGTGGGCAACGTGCCATTTCCACACAATGCCGAGCACCTTAAGGGTTGCCTGTATTACCTGCCCGGTGAAATGGCTTCCCTGGTCCAACTCCACATACTGTGGGAGTCCCCTTCCCTCACTAGAATCTTAGCTGTCCCTAGTGCGGTGGCTGTTCGGCAGCGGAAGGCTTCAACCCATTTTGTGAACACGTCCACCAGGACTAGGCAGTATTTGTAGCCTCCCTGGGCGGTGGGTAGGGGCCCAATGTAGTCAATTTGGATTGACTGCCATGGTCCCTCTATCCTCCTGACGTGTCCTAGGGACACCTTCCTTTTCTGGGGGTCAGGGTTGTTCGCAGCACACACCAGGCAGTTCGCACAGAGCTCGCAGACATCCTCCCTGAATTCCAGCCACCATCCTGCCTGTTCCACCCATTGCCAGGTGGTCTCAGGCCCGGGGTGTCCCGCTCCTGGACCCTCATGGGCCAGTTTTAGGAATTACCTCTGGTGCTACTGCGGCACGACCCATTGTCCCTCTTTAAACAGCATGCCTTCCTTAATGGTAATGGCTGCTGTGCCGTACGGACCTCTACTCTCTCTCCTCTAGCTAGTACATTCAGGACAGCTTTCAGGACTGGGTCCTGTGCCTGAACTGTTTTTAAGTCCGGGGCCAAATCTACCCTTGTACTCTCTGCTGCCCTGTTCTTATTCTTGACCGCTGCTATGCGGCCAGTGTCATAGGGGTCCCAGAACTTTCCCGTGCGGGCACCTTCTTTGGCCAGTTTGTCAGCCTGTTGGTTTCCCTTTGCACGGGGTTCGGTTTTTGAATGGGCCTTCACCTTATGTATGTAGACCTTTCCTTCTTCCCCCACCGCTGTCATGATTTTCTCCAGCAGGGGCTTGATTGCCAGGGGTCTCCCGTCAGCGGACGTGTATCCGCGACGGGACCAGATAGCCAGGTACTCCGTACACGAATTGCAGGTGAACATACTCTCCGAGCAAATCGTGTACGGGGTAAGGAATTCCTCGGGCTAGGTCACCACGTACATTATGGCAGACAGTTCAGCATGCTGGGTGCTCATGGTGCTGGGGAGCTTGATTGCCAGGGTAATACCTGCCCTTGGGTCATAGACTCCGCACTCAGTGAGTCGCTCGCCAGCAGATACCGTGCTGGACCCGTCCACGTAGATGTCCCGGCCTGTAGGGTGTAACCCAGCCCGAAGGCCAATGTTTACCTCCCATACCCCTTCTATGGAGCACCTGTGGGCTTTCCCTTGGTCGATTAGGTTGGCTGCGAGCTTTGGCTCATGGGGGACTTCTATTCTGAGGTCCATCTGGGAGAGGAGCAGGGTCCAGTGAGCAATGCGGGCACTGCTCACCATCCCGTCCTTAGTCCTCCCATCTAGGAGCATCTGAGTAGGTGTGTGGTGGGTTAGGAGTGTTAGAGGAGACCCTCCCATGAAGATCAAGGATCTTTTCACTGCCCAATGTGTGGCTAGGAGGTGTCTCTCACAGTTGGAGTACCCCTTCTCCACATCTGTGAGGATCCTGGAGGAGTAAACCACCGGTCTCAGCTGGCCGTGCCGATCAAGAAGCAGCACTGAGCTCAAACTGTCCCCGCTGGCTGCCACCTCCAGGAAAAACTCCTTTCCTACATCTATCGCTCCTAAGGCTGGCGCGGTCTGCAAGTCCTTCTTGAGCTGATTAAATGCTGCCTCGCACCCCTCATCCCAGTCCCACTCTACGCTCTTGTGTAGGAGCCTGAGCAGAGGGGCTGCGGTGGCTGCATAATCCTCAATGAAGTCTCTGCAGGACCTGGTGATCCCTAGAAAGGATCTTACCCCTGTCACTGTGTTGGGGGCTGGTAACTCCTGTACTGCCTCCCTTCTAGCCTTGTCTATGGCCCTTTCCCTAACGCGCACAGTCAGCCCCAGGAATTTGACTTCCTTCTGGCCGATCTGTGCCTTCTTGGGGTTTACTTTAAACCCTTCTTCTTTTAGCAGCTCCAACAGCTCGGCCAGCAGTGGGCCATGCTCCTCTCCCTGATCGGTAAACAGGTGCAGGTCATCCACATACTGCACCAACTGCTGGGGTCTGCTAAAGCCCTTTAAACAGTTCGCCATGCATTGGTGAAAAATGCTGGGGCTGTTGTGGAAGCCTTGGGGAAGACAGTTCCACGTGTATTGTTGGCCCTTAAAGTTAAAGGCGAACTTGTACTGGTCCTCCCGTTTTAAAGGAATGGACCAGAACCCATTTGAAATGTCCAGCACCGTGAAAGTGGTCGCGGATGCTGGAATACTCCTTATGAGATCCGCTATGGCTGATACAGTGGGTGCACAGGCAGGGATATTCTTATTTAGTACTCAATAGTCCACGGTGGCCCTCCATGAGTTGTTCGGTTTCTTAACCGGCCACAGTGGAGAGTTCACATGGGTAGCTATCGGTCTTAACACCCCTTGCTCTACCAGTGATCCCAGTGCCATTGTCAGGTCTGCCTCTGCCTCCCTGGGGAAGTTATATTGCTTTTGTGGTCGGGTCATGGGGTCCCCTTCTATACTAACTTCCACCCCCGTTACCCTACCACAGTCATGTTTGTGGGTGGCGAATGCTGCAAGGTGTGCCCGTACATATGCCTGGTACTCCACTGGGGTGTTACTGACCAGTAATTCCAAGTCGTAACCCTCCTTTGGCTTCACGGTACACAACGTTCCCTTGGCCCCTTTTTCTGGGATCACCGCCACCTCACTTTCCCTGTCTATCCCTATGGCTCCCCATAGACAGTGGTTCCTGCGATCCACAAGGATCTGGTGGCCAATGATAAAATCAGCCCCCAGGATCCCTTTTCCCTCCTGCTCCCATTTCATCAGGACACATTTCCATTTGGTTTTTTGAGTGTCCCTAACTGAATGGTGAGTGGGATGGAAAACGAACCAGTTTGCTCATTGCCTGTGAACCCCACTAGACTGTACGGGACCCCGTTCGATAGAGGTGAGGTAGCCGGGTTATCTGCATACACAAGGGTGCTGGAAGCACCGGTATCTAGCAGGTAGGTCCCTTTCACTTTCTCCACCTCCATCATAACGCACGGTCTCTTCCAGGCATCGTACTCTAGGGAACAGAGGTACACAGGCTGCGCTGGCTTTAGTCATGCATCTGGGTGGGTTGGAGCAGAGGGTTTTACCGTACCGGCTACTGCACTGGTTGCGATGGCTACTGCTCCCTGTCCGTTTATGAGGTGTCTGTAGGGCGGCTACGAGTGTAACATATGAGTCGGGTGTTCCTGCCCTGGCCTTACGGGTTGGGGCTGGAGCGGCCTTTCCCCTAGTCTCTTTCCAGGGGTTCCTACAGTCCTTCCTCCAGTGCCCACTTTTCCCACACCCAAAACACTCGCCCCCCTTTGTGGGGAGGATTCCCACCTTCCTGATGCCACTCTCTCTTGCCTTGGCTGGGTTTAATCTCATGGACCTTCCCTTTAGAGGAGGGCTCCTCTGTCCCTCCACCATTCCGGTAAGCCAGGGTCAACTGTCTGACCACTCTCTCCTCGGTGGTTCTGGGATCTCTTGGATCGAACCAGACCTCGGCTTTTGCCTTTACTCCAGGTAAGCTGTTTGCCACCAGGCTGCGGAGCCAGTGAGCCCGCTCGTTAGGGTTCAGGTGGGCCCGGTCAAGAACCCCACTACAGGCCCTTTCGTAGACCGGCCACAACCTGTTGGCGAAAGCCTGTGGAGTCTCCCCATAGAGCTGCACTGTTTTCTTCACTCGGGAGAAAGGACTCCCGTCGTTCATACCCATGGCCTCTAGAATCTCCTCCTTAACTGCAGCGTATGTGTTTCGCCCCTTTCTGCTGTCTGCAGAGAGGGAATGGCACAGCTTGGTGTCTAGCGAGAAGAGCAACAGCTTAGCCTGCTCCGAATCATCGCACCCGTTAATATCCCCTGTGTGTTCCACTTCCAGGAAGTGTACTGAGGGAACCCCCTATTGGGGCTTACTTAGGTGGCCTATCATAGCCCTCAGTTTTTGGGGGTCGTGGGAGACTATGAAGTTGTTTTCCAGGGGTCCTGCTGCCCCATTAGCGCCAGGCGGGCCAAACTTTTGCTGCCGGACCGGGTGCATTGACCCTGGTTCCGGCCCTTCTTGTATTGGCTCGCCCGCTTTCCCCTGCTGCCAAGCCGAGTTAAAAGTCGGGGCCGCTGGTGTTGGTAGTTCGCAATCCTTGCCTGCCCCGCACTCTGGCTGACACCCCTGCTGCTCCGGGCCATTCCTGGGATCTGCAGGCGGTGACTGAGGGGTTTAGATACATAGATACATAGAAAATAGGTGCAGGAGCAGGCCATTCAGCCCTTCTAGCCTGCACCGCCATTCAATGTGTTCATGGCTGAACATGAAACTTCAGTACCCCCTTCCTGCTTTCTCGCCATAACCCTTAATCCCCCGAGTAGTAAGGACTTCATCTACCTCCCTTTTGAATATATTTAGTGAATTGGCCTCAACTACTTTCTGTGGTAGAGAATTCCACAGGTTCACCACTCTCTGGGTGAAGAAGTTTCTCCTCATCTCGGTCCTAAATGGCTTACCCCTTATCCTCAGACTGTGACCCCTGGTTCTGGACTTCCCCAACATTGGGAACATTTTTCCTGCATCTAACCTGTCTAAACCCGTCAGAATTTTAAACGTTTCTATGAGGTCCCCTCTCATTCTTCTGAACTCCAGTGAATACAAGCCCAGTTGATCCAGTCTTTCTTGATAGGTCAGTCCCGCCATCCCGGGAATCAGTCTGGTGAATCTTCGCTGCACTCCCTCAATAGCAAGAATGTCCTTCCTCAAGTTAGGAGACCAAAACTGTACACAATACTCCAGGTGTGGCCTCACCAAGGCCCTGTACAACTGCAGCAACACCTCCCTGCCCCTGTATTCAAATCCTCTCGCTATGAAGGCCAACATGCCATTTGCTTTCTTAACCGCCTGCTGTACCTGCATGCTAACCTTCAATGACTGATGTACCATGACACCCAGGTCTCGTTGCACCTTCCCTTTTCCTTGTTCTACCAGGTGTTCCTGGGCTAAACCCGGGTTTATCAGGCACACCGTGCCTTTAGCCGTGGTCTCCTGCCTCAAATTCCCTGGTACTGGCTACCTTATAGGCTACCTGAATGTCTCTCACCCTCTCCCCGTACTCTTTAACTTGCTTGCCGAGGCAGGAATTCTCTTCCCACAATGCCAATTCGCTATTCTTGGCTTCAATAATCTGACACTGTAAAAGGTCCAGTTGAGTTTTGTGCCGTTCTTTAGTGAGCTCTCTACTTTTCTTTAACTGTCCCACCTCTGTCCACAGCCTTTCCCCAACTGTGGCCCTTGCGCTGGACCTCTCTTCTGCCTGCCTCAATACTTCCTTTAATTTCTCATTCTCCTCATCTAGAAGCCGGATTTGTCGCTGAAGGCAAATTAGCCAAATGGCCTTCTCTATTGACCTTTTATGGTCCTTGCTCTCGGTCCATTAAGCTGCAGCATCTTCTGGATGCTCAGCATACAATAGATTGAGTACCCACTCTTTAGCCACATTTACCCTCTTAAACACATATGAGGAAATCCCCTCTTCCATTTTGCTTCTTTTCCTGAAACCAGTCTCTCTCTTATCACGTACCCTTGCCCCACAGTCCCTTCGTGGTCGCCATTATGTAAGGGGTGGTCTATTGGGGGGGTCAGCTTTCCCTTCTGACCTTATATGAGCAGTTTTGAATCACTCCCACACCCTTGGTTCTAGACTCTGGAATTATGAAGGGACTGTGACAGACTTGGACAGCCAATCGGTTTCAAAGTAGGAAGCAGGTATAGCTTTATTGTGTTTAAAAAGTAAAAGGCACACCTTTAATAACACACACAGAATAGTGATACCAATACACACTGAGGGGTACAACACATTGAATAAATTGTCAACATACAGCCTGTGGGGAAAAGAATACAGCTTAAACTCTAAATGGGGTAAAGAGGAGAATGCAGATACATTTACACACGTTATCCCAGCCTCCCCCTCCCAATTCCCCGAACTAACTCAGTTATAGCTCTGGGGGTTCAGGGGCTATGCTCACCAATCCCTTTGGACAGTTGCCGGTGAATCACAGTTTCAGGGTTCGCTGCACTTTGCTTTCTAGGCGAGCTGTACCCCGGACGGAGGAGAGGACTTCGGACTGTGTAGTCTTCAGTTGGGGTGAGTCCGTTGATGCGGTAAGTTGCGTTTTGGATGTATGGGGTAAGTACCCACTTTCTTTGGTTAGAAATAGTTTTAGTTAGTCCTTTTTGGTAATTTCTCACCTGTTGGTCATTCAGAAATAGATTGTAGAGTGGACATAAATGTCGATTCTTCGGTTTTTGCTGAGTTGGTTTCGGTTGGTCATTTCGCAGGTTCTGGTGGCCCGGGTTGTCAATTTGGTTGCTGACAACCTTCCGTTTCATGGGCCTCGTGCTCGGTCAGTCCAAATGATTTCTTGTAGTTTTCTCCACCACTCCATTTCTTCACTCCCCACCTCCGGCTGCTTGTGTTCTTCCTTGTAAAACTGGGAATAGATATACTCCAAAAAGGCTTCCTTATCTCCCGCCAAATCTGGCCCAGCTCTTTGTTTCAAGGGAGCTGCTCATTAGTTTTGAACTCTCTTCTTTGTCAGAATTTGTCGGGCTCGTTCAGCGGTAATTTGATCATGATGTGTTAATGTGTTAATGTGGAAAATCACCGGTTGGCATTGTTGGAGCAATGTTTAAACTCTTGGGCTGTTGGGCTGGGCCCGTGATTTCTATAGGTCTATTTGCACATGCATGCCAATAATGGTCTTCGGTGATTAGCCTGATAGCTCTTGATGCATTTATTGTCACTAGGGAGTGAATTTTTATGTCTCACACTTCTTGTTAGTTATCGATCGACTCATTCTCTCAGACAGATCGAATTAGCTCCAGTATCCAATTCCTGAGTGAAGTCCCACCCTCTGTCCTGGCAGTCTGTTCCAAAATGTTCCTTTGGAGATCTTAAACTTGTAAAGCTCTTAAGTATCTTCCTCAGAGTTTTTTTATAGGATACCAAAATGTTCATCGAGTTCCAAATTAAATTTCCTTTCCTATGAGTCCAAATACTGGGGCGGGGGGGGGCCTCCACGAATGAATCCCCTTTTATCCCCTGCAGGCCTCGTCTGACCCTTTAAACTCATTTGTGTCCCGAAGTTTTTCTTTCCATTTTAAAAGTCCAGAAAGGGATTCTTCTCCTCTGCAGTGGAAAGGTACAAGGAATCTTTGTGAAATATTGGTAAATTCTACAAGCTGGGCAATCTGAATATTATTGAATACATTTCGGACAATATTTATTATTTACTGTCTGTCAGTTGATAGCAATCCTGCTTCTGAATCACAAGGTTGTGGGTTCAAGTCCTACGCCAAAGACATTTATTATTTTTAGTTATTCATTCAAAGATTTTGGGTATCGCTGGCAAGGACAGTATTTGTTGCTTATCTCTCATAAGATCATAGAAGAACTTATCTTTCATTTCTTCACCGGCTTTGGGTATCCACCAGACTGCTGCACATAACATGTTTGGCCTACATGAAAACCCATCCCTTTAATTAGCGTTCCTCAAGCGGCTAGCCGAGTTGACAATGTCTTCTCTTCCTGCTGTTGTTCATGCCCGGCGATACAGCAGGAGGCGTGAGACAATTTCACGTCCGGGGCAGTAATGGGGTGCTGCGCACTTTATGATGTCATGATCTGCGAGGTGCTAAAGTCTTGGGTAAGAATTAACGCCAGCGCTAAACCAGCACTGAAGTTCGCGGGGATCGCTGAATTCACCGCGCTCAGTCACTAACCCCTCAGCACCCCTTTATCGCCCCCCCACTTCCCCCCGGCACTAACGGGAGGTGCTAAGCAGCTGAATTTCTCCCCCCACTTGTTTTTAAATTCTCATCCTTATGTTAAAATCCATCCATGGCCTCACATAGAAACATAGAAACATAGAAAATAGGTGCAGGAGTCGGCCTTTCGGCCCTTCGAGCCTGCACCACCATTCAATAAGATCATGGCTGATCACTCTCTCAGTACCTCTTTCCTGCTTTCTCTCCATACCCCTTGATCCCTTTAGCTGTAAGGGCCATATCTAACTCCCTCTTGAATATATTCAATGAACTGGCATCAACAACTCACTGTGGCAGGGAATTCCACAGGTTAACAACTCTCTGAGTGAAGAAGTTTCTTCTCATCTCAGTCCTAAATGGCCTACCCCTTATCCTAAGACTGTGTCCTCTAATTATCTAAATTCGGCAACGATTGGAGGACCGGAGGAGCGGGCGAGGGTCAGCAACAATTGGGGCTGTTGCAGCTGATCAGAGGGCCGGAGGAGCAGGGGCAATGGAGGAGCATCAGAGGGCCGTGAACAGCCTGGGGAATGGGAGGTGTGGGAGGCTGGATGACCATCGGAGGGCCGTGAACAGCCTGGGGAATTGGGGGTGTGGGGGCCTGGATGACCATCAGAGGGCCGTGAACAGCCTGGGGAATGGGGGGTGTGGGGGCCTGGATGACCAACGGAGGGCTCCGAGCAGCCTGGGGAATGGGGGATGTGGGGGCCTGGATGACCATCGGAGGGCCCCGAGCAGCCTGGGGAATGTGGGATGTGGGGGGCTGGATGACTATCGGAGGGCCGTGAACAGTCTGGGGAATGAGGGGTGTGGGGGGCTGGATGACCAACGGAGGGCTCCGAGCAGCCTGGGGAATGGGGGATGTGGGGGCCTGGATGACCATCGGAGGGCCCCGAGCAGCCTGGGGAATGTGGGATGTGGGGGGCTGGATGACTATCGGAGGGCCGAGAAGCAGGGGTGGTGGGGTGAGCACCGGAGGGCCGCGAACAGATCGGGGGCCAGGAGCATCCCAGTGGGTGTGGGGTTTAATGCCTCGTGGTGGGGATCGGAGTCTGGGGATGGGATTGGAGGTCTCCAATCGTGCTGCATGAGTTAGGCAGCGACGTTGGATCCAGGAGGTTAAGTGTAAAGGCACTTACCTCCTGGACCCAGTAATCCTCGCCTTCTCTTAGCTGTCGGGTTCCACGGTGCCTGCAAAACCTGACCAGCTAAAGTTACATTTAAAATAGAGGTTAAATATGGGACACGGCAGCCTTATTATAATAGTTAAATAATCGACCCCGTCTCCTGGCAACGGGTTGACTGCCTGCCCCCCATCCCGCCTCCATTAAAACCAGAAGTGGGTGGGTTGGAGACGGGTTCTGGTCGGGAATCACACTTTTAACACTTTAACTTCCCGTCCAACCTAAACCCATCTGTTCTTTTGGGTTAAAGATCCCTCCTGAATATCGGCAGGCTTTTCAGTGGTGCAGCATGTCACAGCTGAACCTGGTTTTGTTGTTTTTCTTGGCTTTCATCCCTCAGGAATATTTTTCCACCACACATCTTTTATCGCAGTTTTTATCAAAGAATTGCAAACAAGTCTCAGCCAGTGCTACTGTGTCACCTCTCAAAGATATATTAGAGTAGCCCAGTGTGACTGGCACTGTTTCTCCTGGTGCCTTTCCTGACCTTGCTCGCCACCTTCTCTCTCCCTTTCTCTTTGTGGAGATGCACACGTCCTGCAATTAGCACCTACCGCAGTCTGACAGGGACCAGAATTCACTCTGAGGGGAATTGTGAGTGCAATCCCATGTCTCACAACACTGTGCCGTCCCCTTCTATGTCATTTAGAATTGGCAATACTTGAGGCAAAAATAAAAATTCTATTTCACTCCCAGTAATCATGAGGCAGCTTTAACTGATTTCCTGACGTAACAAAAATCACAAAAATTATTTTCTTTCACTTGAAAACCGATGTCATGTTATAGTGAGTGAAGGAATATGCTGAATATCCCCACCAAGCTGTGTGACTAAATGGTCAGAAATACCCAAATCTGATCAGACACAAGAACATTTTCTTTGTAGAAACTGTTGCAGGAAATTGTGACTGACCAATAATCAATTAGTTAAAAGCACCTCAGCCAACAGTTCAGTGACACAGAGGAATTATATTTCTGATGTAATTACGTGGTGTAAATAAGGACTGATGATCATGGCAGGGAGGGGTTGGAAAACACTGGTATAAGTTTCTGGTTTCGTCCAGACATTTTTAGAATTGCATCGGTCCAGGACAGCGATGAAAGTTTGTAAATTACAGCTAATTCAACACTGCCGGGGAAACATTGTTCAGGCTTCTAGTTAAAAAGGTAACATTTTTATTACTTTTCAACATGTTTATAAAATATATCTCATGAAGGCTTTCGACAAGGCCCCAAGCAAGAGATTAATGTGAAAAGTTAAAGCCGAGTTGACAATGTCTTCTCTTCCTGCCGTTGTTCATGGTGATACAGCAAGAGGCGTGAGCCAATTTCACATCTGGGGCAGTAATGGGGTGCTGCACACTTTATGATGTCACGATCTGCGAGGTGCTAAAGTCTCGGGTAAGAGTTAACGCCAGCGCTAAACCAGCACTGAAGTTCGCGGGGATCGCTGAATTCACCGCGCTCAGTCACTAACCCCTCAGCACCCCTTTATCGCCCCCCCACTTCCCCCCGGCACTAACGGGAGGTGCTAAGCAGCTGAATTTCTCACCTCACTGATTTTTTAATTCTCATCCTTATGTTAAAATCCCTCTATGGCCTCATCCCTAACTATCTGAATTCGGCAGTGATCAGTGGACCGGAGGAGCGGGGGAGGGTCAGCAATAATTGGAGGAGGTTGCAGCTGATCAGAGGCCAGAGGAGCAGGAGCAATGGATGACCATAGGAGAGCCACGAACAGCCTGGGGAATAGGGGGTGCAGGGGGCTGGATGACCATCGGAAGGCCGCGAACAGCATGGGGAATGGGGGGTGTGGGGAGCTGGATGACCATCGCAGGCCATAAGCATCCTGGGGAATGGGGAGTGCGGGGGCCTGGATGACCATTGTAGGGTCGCGAACAGCACACGAAATGGAGCTTGCGGGGGGCTGGATGACCATTAGAGGGCTTCGAACAGCATGGGAAACTGGGGATGCGGGGGGCTGGATGACCATCAGAGGGCTGGAGTAGCCGGGGTGGTGGGGTGAGCATCGGCGGGTCATGAACAGATCGGGGGCCAGGAGCAGCTTGGAAGGACAGGAGCAGCTCGGGGGTGTTATATATGCAGACTATAGATATACTCTCTGTGTAGTCACTGTATAGTTGCATAAGATGGAGACTTGTTTTCCTGATGTACTATCAATAAGGTTTATACTGTATATATATACTATGCTGGCACCACTAGAGGGTGCAACTGGTGGAGATCGGGGTTTCCTGCCCTGGTGGCAGTGGCTGTATAAAAGGGTAGCCACCATGCAGCTGCCTCAATCTGGAGTTACGAATAAAAGACCAAGTTTGAGTACAACACATTGCCTCGTGGAGTCAGTCATAAGTACATTACAGACATAACAACTGGCGATGAGTATACTGACCTTTACGTGATTATGGATACCTTTGGCACACTAAAAGACTTCGCAGAGAGTGATGATTGGGATGCCTTCATGGAAAGGCTCGAGCAATATTTCGTGGCAAACAACCTGGCAGGGGAGACGGACCCATTGGCGGCAAAGCACAAGGCTATACTGCTGACCAGTTGTGGGCCCGAGGTCTACCACCTCATCAGGGAAATGCTGGCACCGACGAAGGCCAAGGATAAGACATACGATGAACTGACTGAGCTAATTCACGACCAACTAAAACCAAAAAGAGTGCATCCTCACGGCCAGGCACAGATTCTACACCCACTGTAGACCTGAGGACTAGGAGATTGCAAAATATGCTGCCAATCTCAGGAGACTTGCGGCACCATGTGATTTTGGCACGCACCTCAAAGAAGAATTGCGAGAGATCTTCGTTATGGGAATTGGCCACGAGGGCCTTCTTCACAAGCTATTATCTGCCGACACCACAGTCAACCTGCAGAAGGCCATCAGTTAGGCGTTCATGACCTCGACCAGCAGCAACAAGCAAATTATTCATCCTGTGGACTCCAACCCGGCAAACACTGAAAACAGGCAAGATTGTAGAACATGGCTCTGCCCAGGGCAGAGAGCACAGACCTCAGGGTTCCAGAACTCAGAATCTGCCGAGGGGTGCTAATCGAGTCGCACCATGCTGGCGTTGCAGAGGAAACCATCGGGCTCACCAGTGTCGGTTTGCTAGTACATATGCAAAGCCTGTAACACAAAGGGCCACCTCCAGCGTATGATTTTGAGAACCTGATTCTCTAGTTTTTCTTGGCTTTCATTCCTCAGGAATATTTTCACACCACACATCTATTATTGCAGCTGAAATGAGTCCAATATTTGCGAATAAGTCTCAGCCAGTGCTGCTGTATCACCTCTCAAAGTTACAACAGAGTATCCCAGTGTGACTGGCACTGTTTCTCCTGGTGTCTTTTCTGACCTTGCTCATCATCTTCTCTCTCCCTTTCTCTTTGTGGAGATGCACACGTCATAGAAACATAGAAAATAGGTGCAGGAGTAGGCCATTTGGCCCTTCGAGCCTGCACCATCATTCGGTAAGATCATGGCTGATCATTCCCACAGTACCCCTTTCCTGCTTTCCCTCAATGACTACTGTCCCACCTGTGACAGGGACTGTGGCTCTCATATTGGACTGTTCAGCCACCAAAGAACTCAGTTTTAGAGTGGATGCAAGTCTTCCTCGATTCCGAGGGACTGCCTATGACGGGGTGGTGTTAGAACAGAAACGGGCCATTTTTTTGATGGAAGCAGGCCCCGATGTCCATGAAACCCTGAAAAATTTTCTGGTTCCCGGCAAGCCGAAGGACACACCACTGACGGAGATTCTAACTATGTTAGAACGACACTACGTCCTGCAATTAGCACCTACCGCAGTCTGACAGGAAGCAGAGTTCATTCTGAGGGGAATTATGAGTGCAATCCCTTTCTATATCATTTAATATTGACAATATTTGAGGCAAAAATAAAAATTCTATTTCTGTTGTAGGCATTAGGCACCTGATGAATATATCAAAACACTAAACATTAGGCACCTGCTGAATATATCTAAACTCATGTAGGTTTAAAGTGGCCACATATAAAATGGCTGCCCAAGCATGATGGGAACTCAGTTAGTCAAGCAATGAACTGTTGACTGAGGCTGACTGAGCAATGACCTAGTGAGGCCCACTACCGGGAATGCCTTGGATCATCCGCTTGAGACAAGATAACTATAACGAACCATTATAGTACCTGGTATGGAATGTCCTTAATCAAGGACTTCGCACAGCAGAGCCCCGAGGAACAGAGATAAGGGGAGGTCTACCTCACATAACGAGGTCATTAATCAGCCCGAGCTGACAAGAACCAAACATACAGCCCCTGAGGTATCAGGGGAATTCTATTGGGTTAAAGAAACCTATTTGTAATCTATAATCGTTATGATTGGATTGTGTCCAGCCAAAGTGAGCTGAGTAACTGTAATGAACTATTGTAAAACATATAAATATCGATGAATTTCTTTGTTCGTTGGAGCGAGGTGCCTCGATCTAGACCAGAGGCTTTCTCCCCGCCGGCATAATAAAAGGCCGCTTTGGCATTGGAACCGACTCTGAGTGTTGAGTGATTCTTCCGAGAAAACATTCACGCTAACAATTTCTCTCCCAGTAATCATGAGGCAGCTTTAACTGATTTCCTGACGTAGCAAAAATCACAAAAATGATTTTCTTTCACTTGAAAATCGATGTCATGTTATAGTGAGTGAAGGAATATGCTGAATATTCCCACCGAGCTGTGTGACTAAATGGCCAGAAATACCCAAATCTGATCAGACACAAGAACATTTTCTTTGTAGAAACTGTTGCTGCAAATTGTGAATGACCGATAACCAATTAGTTAAAAGCATTTCAGCCAATAGTTCAGTGACACAGAGGAATTATATTTCTGATATAATTACGTGGTGTAAATAAGAACTGATGATCATGGCAGGGAGGGGTTGGAAAACACTGGTATAAGTTCCTGATTTAGTTCAGGCATTTTTAGAATTGCATCAGTCTGGGACAGCGATGAAAGTTTGTAAATTACAGCTAATTCAGCACTGCCGGGGAAACATTGTTCAGGCTTCTAGTTAAAAAGGTAACATTTTTATTACTGTTTATAAAATATATCTCATGAAGTTCAGTTGAACTCAGCTGTCTTCAAAAACAAATCTTTTCACCAAAACTGTCAGTTTGAGCTCTTGAGATTCAACCAATCGATGAAGGGCCGGTTAAAGTGAATATTATTTAATACATTTTGGACAATATTTATTATTTACTGTGAGTCAGTTGACAGCACTCATGCTTCTGAATCAAAAGGTTGTGGGTTCAAATCCCACTCCAAAGACTTTTAATTATTTTTATTTATTCATTCATGGATGTTGGGCATTACTGGCATGACCAGTATTTGTTTCTTATCTCTCGTAAGATCATAGAAGAACAGTGTTTACCAATAAATAGGATGTTGCCAAAGCTATTGTAAATGAGGAAGTTGTGGTGATACTGGATGAGGTAAAAATAGATAAAGAGGCGGTACGAGGAAGGTTGGCAGTACTTAAAGTGGATAAGTCACCCAGTCTGGATGGGAAACATCCTCGGTTGCTGAGGGAAGTTAGGGTAGAAATCGCAAAGGTGCTGAGTACAGTCTTCCAATCTTCTTCAGAGACAGGGGGGGTGTTAGAGTCTGGAGGATTGCAAATGTTAAATCCTTGTTAAAAAAAAGGGCAGAGGAAAAAAATCCAGAAATGACAGGCCAGTCAGTTTAAGGTTGGTGATGGAGAAATTTTTAGAAACAATTGGGTCGAAATTGCCCCTTTTTGTGACACCCATTAGCACCTCCGGGGGTGGGGGTGGGGCGCTAATGGAGCGCAAAACAGTTTTTGCCCGGGGCCGGGGGGTCGCTACCATATCGCATGGAATTGCGCTGAAGTTAGCGGAGGCACTTGCACGGTAAAGCCGTGTCCCGCTAGTAGCGTCCCGGGCCAGTGCGCAACCTCCGATGACATCATTCTCGTGCATGGCAACCCATTAATGTGGTGCGCCAACTCCTTTCCATCCCGTGACAGAAATTGCCCCACGCCCCGTGAGGCTGCCACAAGCAGTGTCAGCGGCAGCCTCACGGGTCGGGAAGTGGGCCGACATCCACTTGTGGGGCGGAAGTTAAAGGGGAGGTCGGGAGTGCCCCACGCCGACAATGGCTGCAGTTTATAGGCCCAAAAGGCCCTAAAATTTGAAAAAAACCAATCCAAAACCCATTACCAACTTTTTATAAACTCACTCCAACTCCTGCAGTAATCAGCAGCTCCTGCTCGCTCTTATCTCCTCCCCCCTAGTGAGTGCTACCCACTGAGTCACAGCTGACTCTGGAGGAAAGGTTGAGTAGATTAGGCCTATATTCTCTGGAGATTAGAAGAATGAGAGGTGATCTCATTGAAAAATACAAGTTTCTGAGGGGCTTACATAGAAACATAGAAAATAGGTGCAGGAGTAGGCCATTCGGCCCTTCGAGCCTGCACCACCATTCAATAAGATCATGGCTGATCATTCCCTCAGTACCCCTTTCCTGCTTTCTCTCCATACCCCTTGATCACCTTAGCCGTAAGGGCCATATCGAACTCCCTCTTGAATATATCCAATGAACTGGCATCAACAACTCTCTGCGGCAGGGAATTCCACAGGTTAACAACTCTCTGAGTGAAGAAGTTTCTCTTCATCTCAGTCCTAAATGGCCTACCCCTTAACCTTAGACTATGTCCCCTGGTTCTGGACTTCCCCAACATCTGGAACATTCTTCCCGCATCTAACCTGTCCCGTCCCGTTAGAATCTTGAGATCCCCTCTCATCCTTCTAAACTCCAGTGTATGAAGGCCCAGTTGATCCGGTCTCTCCTCATATGTCAGTCCAGCCATCCCGGGAATCAGTCTGGTGAACCTTCGCTGCACTCCCTCAATAGCAAGAACGTCCTTCCTCAGATTAGAAGACCAAAACTGAACACAATATTCCAGGTGAGGCCTCACAAAGGCCCTGTAGAACTGCACTACCGTAGTTAAATTGACTGGTCTGTAATTGCTGGGTTTATCTTTATACACATTTTTGAACTAAGGTGTAACATTTGCAATTTTCCAGTCCTCTGGCACCACCCACATATCCAAGGGCGAGTGGAAGATTATGGGCAGTACCTCTGCGATTTCCATCCTCAATTCCCTCAGTGTCCTAGAATGCAACCCATCCGCTCCTGATGATTTATCTACTTCAAGTGTCTCCACTGCCTCTTCCTTCACTATGTCTATGGCAGCATCCTCTTCCTTGGTGAAGACAGATGCAAAGTACTATTTTTGAACCTGAGCCATTCACTCTGCCTCCATGCATAGGTCTCATATTTGGTCCCTAATCAGCCACACCCATCTTCTTACTACCCTTTTACTATTTATGTGGATGACGAAACAGATAGAGAATATGATGAACCTGAAAAAGAGCACATGTGACAGATGTCAGGTTACAATAACATCTGAGAATCAGGCTGAATATAGAAAGTTCAAAGGTGATGTGAAAAAGGAAATAAGAGGGGCAAAGAGAGAGTATGAGAATCTATTGGAAGCTAATATAAAAGGGACTCCAAAAAACTTCTATTGGAATATAAATAGTAAACGGGTATTAAGAGGAGAGGTGGGACTGATTAAGGACCAAAAATGGTCACGGATGTTTTTGAGAGTGAGGGTTCACCCGTCACTGCTCGCCAGATCAGAACCTGTTGTCACTGTCATGGAGGAGGAAGGAGTCCAGCACGAACTTTGCTCAGAGCTTTGCGCAGAGCGAGGAGCTCATGATTTCCAGGATGGAAGTGATGGGCAACTCCATTCGTACACTTGTGGACATAACCATGATGCAGGGTGTGATGGCTGATGTCTCAGCTTCCACTGCAGCACAAGCAGAAGCCACCCAACACCTGACTGCAGCAGGGGAAACTCAAACTTCTGTTATGCAAGCTCAGACTGCTCTCATGCAGATTCAACTTACTGCCACAAAAGCTCAGACTGCTGCCATCATGGCTGGGTTTACCAATGTTGAAGTGGGCCTGCAGGGTGTCACAGCAGTGCAGCAATCTGTCCTCCAACAGATGACTAGAATTACTGAGGCGTCACCCTGGAGGGGTGTCATTGGCTCCGTGGAGCAAGAACCTGCTTTCCTCTCTCAGGGTGACAGCATTCGTCCTCCCAACACTGCCACTCCACCAGTGCCCTTGCTTTTGCCTGTCAGCCAGCCAGCCCAGACTGCTGTCGCTCAGACTAAGCTGATGCAGTCAGCAGCTGGGCTTTCTAGGCCCAGAGCTGCTCGTGGTCGACCTGCAAGGCCATCTGCAGTCCCCCCTCTGAAAGTCATGGGGCAGCACTTTGTAGGAGCACTAGGGCAGGCAAAGGCACACGGAGGGCAGGCACTAAAGTTGATTTTGTGAAGTAATATTGGATTGATTGATTGACAAATTATGTTTGGAATATTTGTTTTGTGATGGCTTTCATTTCAGCATTGTGCCCAAGAGGGTGCTATGATATTCCGTGACAGAGGGCTGGTAAGGTGGGGAAGTGTTGAGCAACAGAGATCTTGGGTTTTATTCAGGGGAACTGGAGACTGACGATGCACTCATAGACAGCCCATCCGAACGTGCAGGTGGACTCCTCCCTTCCTCCTCCTCCTCCTCCTCCTCCTCCTCCTCCCCCTGAGGTGGTCCCCGAACTGTTGGTGGCAAGGGCTGCACACTCACGATGGCCAAGTTGTGGAGGATGCAGCAGACCACCGCGAATTGAGGCAACCACTCCAGCGAGTACGAGAGAGCTCTTCCCGAGCGATCAAGACAGCGGAACCGTTGCTTCAGCACCCCGACAGTCTGCTCGATGAGGTTCCTCATGGCAGCATGGCTGTCATTATGAGAGTGCTGACCACGAGTGGTGGGGTTGCAGAGGGGAGTCATCAGCCAGGTGTACATAAGAACATAAGAAATAGGAACAGGAGTAGGCCATAGAGCCCCTCGAGCCTGCTCCGCCATTGAATAAAATCATGGCTGATCTGATCATGGACTCCGCTCCACTTCCCCGCCTGCTCCCCATAACCCCTTATCCCCTTATCGTTTAAGAAACTGTTTATTTCTCTCTTAAATTTATTCATTGCCCCAGCTTCCACAGCTCTCTGAGGTAGCAAGTTCCACAGATTGACAACCCTTTGAGAGAAGAAATTTCTCCTCATCTCTTTTTTAAATGGGCGGCCCCTTATTCTAAGATCGTGCCCTCTAGTTCTATTCTCGCCCATCAGTGGAAACATCCTCTCTGCATCTGTCATGTATGTATGCTTGGGGTTACTAGTCACCAGGTGGCGCCACTGTCGGAGGTCATTGGGCTGTACACACATGTGTGCGGCCCAGGTATGAAAGGCAAGCCATCAGGTAATGTAATCACTTTGGCCCCTAATAAAGCAGAGCCAGGTTTGTACCTGTGTTAGTTTACAGTATTCAGTCTATTGCGTTATTACATATATAACATTTGGCGACGAGGTAACTTAAGAACCTTCGCATGCAAAATGAGCACAATTGGAATTCTGGAGAGATTCGTAGAGGGAGAGAACTGGGCAGATTTTGTAGCTCGCCTGGACCAGTACTTCGTGGCCAACAAAATGGAAGAACCCATTGACGCAGTTAGGCGCAGGGCAGTCTTCCTCACGGTTTGCGGTCCGAAAATCTATGGATTCAAAGAATCTTCTCTCGCCTGCAAGTCCAATGGACAAGGACTATGAGGAATTGTGTGCTCTGGTACGTGACCATCTCAAACCAGAAGAAGGCATTATCATCTCCCGATATTGATTCTACAAGCACGTTCGTTCTGAGGGCCAGGATGTGTCGAAATTCGTTGCCGACCTAAGATGTCTAGCTGGACCATGTAAGTTCGAAAATGCCTTGGGAGACATGCTGCGGGACTTCTTTGTAATTGGCATCAACCACGAGGTGATCCTGCGTAAGCAACTGGCGGCGGAGATGTTGGATTTGAGCAAGGCTATCACGATTGCCCAGGCATCCATGACGATGGAAAAAACTTAAAGCAGATATCATCGAAAAAGCAGAACTTGGCAAGAACTGTAAACACGATTGTATCGTCGTTTGGCAGAGCTGCATATGGCAGGGCCTACTGGACTGCATATGCAAAATCTGTGGCTGCCCAAAGTCCGCCAACGGGAATTAATCCAATTTCACCGTATTGCCGTTGTGGGGGCAATCATCAGCCTCATCAGTGTCGGTTTAAACAGTACATTTGTAATGGCTGTTCGAGATTGGGACATCAACAGCGCATGTGTCCACAACTGAGCAAGCGTACTGCGACACACTACGTGGAGGATGATGACCAGTACAGCGCGGATCCGGATATGCAATCCGAGATACCAGAAGAGGAAGTGTATGGACTGTATTCGTTCCCAACAAAGAGCCAACCGATAATGATTAATGTGAAACTTAACGGTGTGTCGGTACCGATGGAATTGGACACGGTTGTGAGTCAATCAATAATGAGCCAGAGGACATTCAACAAGCTGTGGGATACTAAGTCTGTATGGCCTAAGCTGAGTCCAGTCAATGCCAAGTTGACTGGCATGCACACTAAAGAACTCATAATGGTGATTGACAGTGCAGTAGTCAAGGTATCGTATGATGGTACGGTTCATGATTTACCGTTATGGATTGTTCCAGGCAATGGTTCAACGCTGTTAGGCAGGAATTGGCTCGAAAAAAATCAAATGGAATTGGAACGATATCAAAGTGTTGTCGTCAGAGGATGATACTCCGTGTGCACGGATGATATCTCCATGATGCAAGACCCGTCCATCATAAAGCTCGGGCGGTTCTGTACATGATGAGGGAGAAGGTCGAAATCGAACTGGACAGACTCCAGCATGAAGGGGTCATATCACCGGTCAAATTTAATGAATGGGCCAGCCCCATTGTTCCTGTGTTGAAGAGTGATGGCACTGTCAGGATTTGTGGAGACGACAAGATTACGATCAACCGAGTTTTGAAACAGGATCAATACCCATTAGCGAAGGCTGATGACCTGTTTGCAATGCTAGCCGGCGAGAAGTCGTTCACTAAACTGGATCTGACGTTGGCCTGCATGACACAGGAGCTGGTCGAGACGTCGAAGAAACTTACGTGCATCAACACTGATAAAGGACTGTTTATCTACAACAGGTGTCCTTTTGGAATTCGCTCGGCTGCAGACATATTTCAGAGGAACACGGAGAGTCTACTGAAGTCCGTCCCTGGAACCGTCGTGCTCCAAGATGATATCCTGGTCACAGGTCATGATGCAGCCGAACATCTGAACAACCTGGAAGAGGTTCTACATTGTCTGGACAAAGTGGGACTCAGACTGTAATGTTCGAAGAGCGTCTTCATGGTTCCTGGGGAGGAAAAATGCTCCTGACGGCATCAGGCCTACGGACTCGAAAACCAAGGCCATCAAAAATGCACCCAATCCTCAGAATGTGACGGAGCTGCGTTCGTTCCTTGGTCTACTCAACTACTTTGGTAATTTCCTACCTAGATTGAGCACTTTATTAGAGTCACTGCACATGCTGCTAAGAAAAGGCGACAACTGGGTTAGGGGTGCATCTCAAGACAGAGCTTTTGAGATAGCTACTAATCTGCTTTGCTCTAACAAGCGGCTGATATATTATGATCGTGTAAGCGTCTAGTATTGGCCTGTGATGCTTCGTCATATGGAGTTGGTTGCGTGCTCTATCAAGCTAATGAGTCGGGTTAACTACAACCTGTTGCGTATGCTTCTAAAAGTTTGTCAAAGGTGGAAAGAGCCGACAGCATGGTAGAAAAAGAAGCATTAGCGTGTGTGTATGGTGTTAAAAAGGTGCATCAGTACCTGTTTGGTTTCGATTTGATCTGGAAACAGATCACAAGCCACTCATTTCATTGTTTTCGGAAAACAAAGGTATAAATACCAATGCATCGTCCCGCATCCAGAAGTGGGCGCTGACACTGTCTGCCTATGATTATGTCATTCGCCATAGACCTGGCACCAAGAATTGTGCTGATACACTGAGCTGTCTGCTGTTGCCCACACTGGAGGTGGAGACGCCACAACCTGCAGACCTACTGTTAAATATGGATGCTTTTGAAAGTGAAGGAACCGCTATCATGGCACAACAAGTTAAAACCTGGACCAGCCAGGACCCGATATTATCGGTTGTGAAACGTTGTGTCCTTAGTGGTGATTGGTCTGCCACACCCAAACAAATGGTTGATGAGACCAAACCTTACAAATGTCGCAAAGACGAACTATCTATTCAGTCAGATTGTTTCGACATAGACATAGAAAATAGGTACAGGAGTAGGCTATTCAGCCCTTCGAGCCTGCAACGCCATTCAATAAGATCATGACTGATCATTCCTTCAGTAGCCCTTTCCTGCTTTCCCTCCCTTGATCCCCTAAACCATAAGGACCATATCTAACTCCCTCTTGAATATATCCAATGAACTGGCATCAACAACTCTCTGCGGCAGGGAATTCCACAGGTCAACAACTCGCTGAGTGAAGAAGTTTCTCCTCATTTCAGTCCTAAATGGCCTATCCCTTACCTAAGACTATGACCCCTGGTTCTGGACTTCCCCAACATCGAGAACATTCTTCCCGCATCTAACCTGTCCAGTCCCGTCAGAATCTTATATGTTTCTATGAGATCCCCTCTCATCCTTCTAAACGCCAGTGAATAAAGGCCCAGTTGACCCAGTCTCTCCTCATATGACAGCCCAGCCATCCCTGGAATCAGTCTGGTGAATCTTCGCTGCGCTCCCTCAGAAGCGAGAACGCCCTTCCCCAGACTAGGAGACCAAAACAGAACACAATATTCCAGGTGAGGCCTCACTAAGGCCCTGTACAACTGCAGTAAGACCTCCCTGCTCCTATATTCAAATCCTCTAGCTATGAAGGCCAACATACCATTTGCCTTCATTACCGCCTGCTGTACCTGCGTGCCCACTTTCAGTGACTGATGAACCATGACACCCAGGTCTCGTTGCACTTCCCCTTTTTCTAGTCTGCCGCCATTCAGATAATATTCTGCATGCGTGTTTTTGCCCCCAAAATGGACAACCTCACATTTATCCACATTATACTGCATCTGCCATGTATTTGACCACTCATCTAATCTGCTGTGGGGTTTTTATGCCAAAGAAAGGCAGTGAGAAATTTGTACATGATCTACATAGCACTTATCCCAGTATTATCATGATGAAAGCCATTGCCAGGTCTCATGTATAGTGGCCTAGAATTGACTCTGATCTGGAATCATGTGTGCATCAGTGCAACACTTGCATGCAGCTAAGTAAAGCACCAGCAGAATCGTCGCTGAGTCTGTGGTCGTGGCCATCTAAACCATGTTCCAGGATCCACATCGACTTTGCAGGTCCCTTCCTGAGAAAGATGTTTTTAGTTGTGGTGGATGCATATTCCAAGTGGATAGAGTGTATAATCATGTCATCCAGTACATCCACAGCTATCATTGAGAGCCTTCGTGTCATGTTTGCCACTCATGGTCTGCCCGATATCGTTGTAAGCGACAACGGAGCTTGCTTCACTAGTCTGGAGTTCCAAGAGTTCATGAAACTCAATGATATCAAACATGTGAGGACAGCACCATGCAAACCCGCATCTAATGGTCAAGCAGAGCGTGCTGTCCAAACCATCAAACAGAGTATGAAACGTGTAACTCAAGGTTCACTGCAGACTTGCTTGTCATGCATATTGCTTAGTTACAGGACAAGACCCCACATGCTTACCGGGGTCCCCCCTGCTAAACTATTGATGAAGAAAGATCTCAAGACCAAGCTCTCTCTTGTCCACCCTGACTTAAACGATCATGTTGAATACAGACGTCAAAGCCAGCAGTGATATCATGATCGTGCTGCTGTGTCACGCGACATTTCTGTTTACAATCCTGTACTAAATTATGGTCAACGTCCCAAGTGGGTCGCCGGTACTGTTATGGCCAAGGAGGATAACAGAGTGTTTATCGTCACGCTCAAGAATGGGCAAACATGCAGGAAACATGTTGATCAGATAAAGCTGCGCACATGGATAAATCAGGACAGTCTGAGGAAGACACAATCAGTGACCAACCAACCTGCCCTCAGTTATCAGAGGACTCTGCTGTCATCAATGAATCTGGACTTTCAATCCCTGACATGGTCATTGCCACTCCCATCAGATCGACTACCCAGCCCCCAGTCATAACAGACTCAAAACACTCGGCTAATGCTGGAGTTCAACTCGGGAGCGGACCGTCTCAATTTGTAATAAGACTGTTGCTAATATCTTAAATGGGGATATTGTCATATATGTATGTTTGGGATTACTAGCCACCAGATGGTGCCACTGTCGGAGGTCATTGGGCTGTACGCACACGTGTGTGCAGCCCAGGTATAAAAGACAAGCCATCATGTAATGTAAGCATTTTGGGCCCTAATAAAGTAGAGCCAGGTTTGTACCTGTGTTAGTTTATAGTATTCAGTCTATCGAGTTATTACATACATAGCAGAAGCCAAAATGTATTCCTCAACAAAAATCATTAAAAATTCCAGATTATCTGGTCTTTTATCGCCTCACTGTACGTGGGACCTTGCCGTGTACAATTTGGCTGCTATATTTCGTTACAACACAACAATGACTAATATTTATTTAAAGTGCTTAATTGGCTGTAAAACGATTTGGGATATCCTGAGGTCATGAAAAGTGCTCAATAAATTCAAGTTTTTTCTTTCTTATCTTGGTCCTGAGAGGAAACCCTCTCCTGACATCCCTCCCCATTACCCCTCCCCCTCTCCACTCCCCTCCCCCCTGACCCTTTCTCCCCCTCCCCCGCTGCCCTTTGCTATCATTCTCTTCTGTGGAATCTCTTGCAATGCATTTTGTAAATCTGTATAAACCACATCAACTGCATAGAATAGAATAAACTAGTACAGTACAGAAGGAGAGCTATGTCCCATCGAGTCAGTGCTGGCTCTTTCAAGGAGCAATCCCATTGGTCCCACTTCCTCGCTTTTTCCCCATATCCTTGCCATTTTGCTCCTGCATGTATTGATCTAATTCCTTATTGAAGGCTACTATCAAATCTGTATCGAGGCAGAGCATTCCAAATCCTAACCACTCATTGTGTAAAAACATTTTTCCTCATGTCACCTCTGACTCTTTTGCCAATCACCTTAAATCTGTGCCCTGTGGTTATCGGCCCTTCAGCCACTGTTAACACTTTCTCTTTATTCACTCTATCGAAACCTTTCAACACCTCTATCAAATCTCCTCTTAGCCTTCTCTGCTTTACAGAGGACCACCCCGGCTTCTCCAGTCTATCCACGTAACCGTAATCCCTCATCCTTGGAACCATTCTTGTAAATCACTTCTGTACCCTCGCCAAAGACTTCACGTCCTTCCTAAAGTGTACATTCATTGGCTGGATTTTCGGCTTTTGCATTTTTGCCCATTTCTGAGCAAAAAATTTAGTGGCAGGTTAACTTTAACGCCAGAGTGAGGAACTTTCGCCGAATGAAAAGGCACGAGGCTAATGAAGCTCTAGTGGGGGCTGTGGAAAGACGATGGCAGGAATTGCATCTTCGAGGTGATTCTAGACCATTGCCATCGATATTTAAAAGGATTTGGAGGGAGATAACGGAGGAAGTCTCTGCTTCAGACTCTGTGGTCAGGACTGGCACACAGTGCTGAAGGAAGTTTAATGATCTGACAAGGGTCGTCAGAGTGAGTACAATTTTAATTCATGCACTCCTTCATTACTTCAATTATAAATCTGACACACTATTTGTTCTTGTTGTGTATCTGTAAAACATGCACTCCCATGTTCCGCCACAAGAGAACGCATCCCCTGAAGTCCCAAGGGATCCCAGCATCCCTTGGAGGCACTGTATATAAGCCGGCCCCGAAGGCCTGTTCCTCACTCTGGAGTGTCTTAAGAAAGACAGAGATCACTGTTACTTTAACCTCCCTGTGTGCAGTCTCATCTGTGTTAGGAACACAACATGACGAGTATACAAATCCAACGCAAAGATGCAGCAAACTGTGGGCATCCTGGAGAAGTTCTCGGCGGGTGAGGACTGGGAAGCCTATATCGAATGGCTAGACCAGTACTTTGTAGCCAATGAGCTGGACGGAGAAGGAAGCGCTGCAAAAAGGAGAGCGGTCCTCCTCACGGTCTGCGGGGCACCGACCGACAGCCTCATGAAGAATCTTCTGGCTCCGGTGAAACCCACAGATAAGTCATATGAGGAGCTGTGTACACTGGTTCGGGAGCATCTTAACCCGAGGGAGAGCGTGCTGATGGCGAGGTATCGGTTCCACACGTGCCAGCGATCTGAAGGTCAGGAAGTGGCGAGCTACATCACCGAGCTAAGGTGACTTGCAGGACAATGTGAGTTTGATGGCTACCTGGAACAAATACTCAGAGACTTTTTTTTGTGCTGGGCATTGGCCACGAGGCCATCCTACGAAAACTTTTGACTTTCGAGACACCAACCCTCAGTAAGGCCATTGCGATAGCACAGGCGTTTATGTTAACCAGTGAAAACACCAAACAAATCTCTCAGCACACAAGTGCTAACAATGTTCATAAATTAACTGGAACTGTGTTTGCGAGCTAGAAATGTACAGGGCAGAAACCACAAGTCTGCAACTGCCAGCAGGCCTCAGGTGATCCAGATGACTCAGAGTCCGCAACAAAAGATGAATGCAAGGCAATTCACACCTTGTTGGCATTGTGGAGGCTTCCATTCAGCCTATTCATGCCACTTCAAAGGGTATGTTTGCAAGAACTGTGGAACAATGAGGCACCTCCAATGAGGCAGCTGCAAGCTCTGCAAAACCTGCTAACCACCACGTGACAGAGGAAGATTGGTCCATGGTGGATCAAAACAATTTTGAGCCTCAGAGAGAGGAGGCAGATGCTGAAATACATGGGGTGCACACATTTTCGACGAAATGTCCACCGATAATGCTAAATGTAAAATTAAATGGCTTACCCGTAGCCATGGAACTGGACACTGGTGCTAGCCAATCCATCATGAGCAAAAAGATGTTTGAGAGACTGTGGTGCAACAAGGCACTCAGACCAGCCCTGAGCCTCATCCACACGAAATGAGAACGTACACCAAAGAGCTTATCACTGTCCTGGGCAGTGCCATGGTCAAGGTCACCTACGAGGGCATGGTGCATGAATTGCCACTCTGGATTGTACCGGGTGATGGCCCCACACTGCTTGGAAGGAGCTGGCTGGGCAAAATCTGCTGGAACTGGGATGACATCCGAGCGCTATCACATGTCGATAAGGCCTCATGTACCCAGGTTCTTAAAAATTTCCTTCCCTTTTTGAGCCAGACATTGGAAACTTTTCCAGGGCGAAGGTGTGGATCCACTTGGTCTCAGAGGCATGACCCATTCACCACAAGGCGCGAGCGGCACCCCACATGATGAGGGAGAGAGTGGAAATCGAGTTGGACAGGCTGCAATGCGAGGGCATCATTTCCTCAGTGGAATTTAGCGAGTGGGCCAGCCCGATTGTTCCAGTCCTCAAAAATGATGGCATGGTCAGGATTTGCAGCGATTATAAAGTAACTATTAATCGTTTCTCGCTGCAGGATCAATACCCGCTACCTAAGACAGATGACCTATTTGCGACGCTGGCAGGAGGCAAGACCTTCACCAAGCTCGACCTGACTTCAGCCAACATGAAGCAGGAGCTGGAGGTGTCTTCGAAGGGCCTCACCTGCATCACAACACACAAAAGACTGTTCATCTACAACAGATGCCCATTTGGAATTCGGTCGGCTGCAGCGATCTTCCACAGAAACATGGAGATCCTACTCAAGTCAGTACCACCCACGGTGGTTTTTCAGGACGACATATTGGTCACGGGTTGGGACACCATCGAGCACCTACAAAACCTGGAGGTCCTCCAGCGACTGGATCGCGTAGGGCTGCAGTGAAGAGGTTGAAATGCGTCTTCATGGCAACAGAAGTGGAGTTTTTGGGGAGAAAGATCGCGTCGGACGGCATTCGGCCCACAGACGCCAAGACAGAGGCTATCAGGAACGCGCCCAGGCCACAGAACGTCACGGAGCTGCGGTCGTTCCTGGGACTCCTCAACTATTTTGGAAACATCCTACCGGGGTTAAGCACCCTCTTAGAACCCCTACATGTGTTATTGTATAAAGGTGAGAACTGGGTATGGGGGAATAAACGAGTAATTACTTTTGAGAAAGCCAGAATAATTTTATGCTCCAACAAGCTGTTTGTATTGTATAACCCATGTAAAAGACTTGTGCTAGCTTGTGATGCATCGTCGGACAGAGTTGGGTGTGTATTACAACAAGCTAACATTGCAAGGAAGTTCCACCCTGTCGCCGATGCCTCCAGGAGCTTGTCTAAGGCCGAGAGGTCCTACAGCATGATTGAGAAAGAGGCATTAGCATGTGTGTTCGGGAGAAAGAAAATGCATCAGTACCTGCTTGGCCTCAAATTTGAGCTGGATACCGATCACAAGACCCTCATATCCCTGTTTCCTGAAAACAAGGGGATAAATACTAATGCCTCAGCCCGCATACAAAGGTGGGCACTCGCGCTATCAGGGTATAACTATACCATCCGCCAAAGGCCAGGCACCGAGAACTGTGCGGATGCTCTCAGTCGGCTATCATTGCCCACCACGGGGGTGGAAATGGCGCAGCCTGCAAACTTGTTGATGGTGGCACAGCCTGCAGACTTGTTGATGTCTTGGAAGCGTTTGAAAATGATAAATCACCTGTCACGGCCCGCCAGATTCGGACTCGGACCAGCCAAGGTCCTCTGCTGTCCCTAGTCAAAAACTGTGTACTGCATGGGAGCTGGGCCAGCATCCCCATTGAAATGCAAGAGCCAATCAAGCTGTTCCAGTGGTGAAAGAACGAGCTGTCCATTCAGGCAGACTGCCTTTTGTGGGGTAACCGCGTAGTGCTACCCAAAAAGGGCAGGGAGATGTTCATCTCAGATCTCCACAGCACACACCCGGGTATAGTAACAATGAAAGTGATAGCCAGATCCCACATGTGGTGGCCCGGTATCGACTCTGACTTAGAGTCCTGTGTACGGCAATGCAGCGTGTGTGCTCAGTTGAGCAACGTGCCCAGAGAGGCACCACTAAGTTTGTAGTCCTGGCCCTCCAGACCATGATCGAGGATCCATGTCGACTATGCAGGCCCGTTTCTTGGTAAAATGTTTCTGGTGGTGTTGGATGCTTTTTCAAAATAGATTTAACGTGAAATAATGTCGGGAAGCACCGCCACTGCCACCATTGAAAACCTGAGGGCCATGTTAGCCACCCATGGCCTGCCTGACATACTAGTCAGTGACAACGGGCCATGTTTCACCAGTGCCGAATTTAAAGAATTCATGACCCGCAATGGGATCAAACATGTCACCTCGGCCCCGCTTAAACCAGCCTCTAATGGGCAGGCAGAGCGGGCAGTACAAACAATCATCAGAGCCTTAAACGAGTCAAAGAAGCCTCACCCCAAACCTGCCTGTCCCGAGTACTGCTCAGCCACCGCACGAGACCCCACTCTTTCACAGGGGTGCCCCCAGCTGAGCTACTCATGAAAAGGACACTTATAACCAGACTCGCTGGTTCACCCCAACCTGCATGATCAGGTAGAGAGCAGGCGGCAGCAACAAAATGTTAATGATGGTCGCGCCACTGTGTCATGGGAAATTGATCTGAATAACCGTGTGTATGTGCTAAACTATGGACATGGTCCCAAGTGGATCGCGGGCACGGTGATAGCTAAAGAAAGGAGTAGGGTATTTGTAGTCAAACTAGACAATGGACAAATTTGCAGAAAGCACCTGGAGCAAACGAGGCTGCAATTCACAGACTGCCCTGAACAACCCACAGCAGACACCACCTTTTTTGAGCCCACAACACACACCCAAAGGATCAATGACACCACCCTGGACCAGGAAATCGAACCCATCACGCCCAACAGCCCAGCAAGGCCAGGTTCACCCAGCAGCCCTGCAGGGCCAACAACACGCCAGCCCAGCGAGGGCACAGCCAACACATCAGAACAGACATTTGTACCGAGGCGGTCCACCAGGGAAAGAAAGGCTCCCGACCGCCTCACCTTGTAAATAGTTTTCACTTTGACTTTGGGAGGGGAGTGATATTGTGTATCTGTAAAGCATGCACTCCCATGTTCCACCACTAGGGAGCGCATCCCCTGAAGTCCCAAGGGATCCCAGCATCCCTTGGAGGCACTGTATATAAGCCGGCCCCGAAGGCCTGTTCCTCACTTTGGAGTGTCTTATTAAAGACTGAGGTCACTGTTACTTTAACCTCCCTGTGTGCAGCCTCATCTGTGTTAGGAACACAATAGTTCTCATGCTGTTGGTGCTTCTCAGCAATCTGTGGGTTGCCTCCTAAAATGCATGACACATAGCTAGGCTTAGTTCGGCATTCTATTTGTCACTAGGTCCATGCAGCAGAGCTGGTCTCCTGTCGTCTTGGTGTCAAATCATCATTGCACACTGACTGACCCAGATTGAGGAGGAGCAGCGAGGCCCAGAGATCGAGACCAGCGGCAAGCGGCAATCGAGACCCGCGTGGCCCGGCGTTCGAGACCAGTGGTGAGCGGCGTTCGAGACCTGTGGAAGTGGTGTTCGAGACCAGCGAGGAGTGGTGTTCGAGACCAGCAGGGAGCGCGTTCGAGACCAGCGAGGAGTGGTGTTCGAGACCAGCAGGGAGCGGCGTTCGAGACCAGCGAGGCCCGGAGATCAAGTCCAGCGGGGAGCGGCAATCGAGCCCAAGGGGGAGCGGCGATCGGAGGCAGTGAGCAGTAGAGGATTGATGAGGTCATGGCCCAGAAGCGGCGGGGTCGTGGCCCAGGAGTGGCAGGGTTGGAGTAGAGGTGCGAAGGGGCCGTGGCCCAGGAGCGAAGAGGTCATAGCCCAGGGGCGGCGGGGTCGTGGCCCGGGGCGCCGCAGCATATAATAGTGGGGTCGGGTCCCAGGGATGGCTCAGCAGAGCTGGTCTCTAGTCATCTTGGTTAACCCTTGCCACTGGACCAAGGCCTTGCTCTGTCAAGCCCATGTGATGGCTGGTGTACAACGGCCACTCCACATTATAATAATTCACGCACAGCATCTTCCACCCTTCAAGATGCAGCTCGGGACCTAGAATGTCAGGTCCCTCATTAAAACACCTGTGAACTCATCTTTTTTTGGTGTGGAAGTGGGTCATCCTTGACATGAGGGACTGCCTAATAGTACGATACTAAATGGGATAGAGTCTCATCCCGAATCCCACACACTGGGCAAGTTGCCACCTCTACTCGCCCAATCTTACATAAGTCTATCATGGTAAAAATCTGGTTATGAGCCAATTTTAAATCCAATTCAATCTACTCTAGACATTTAAAATTTGCTTCCACTACCTTCCGAAGTCCAGCTGTGGGTTTACACTCTGCTAAAGCTCCTGACCAGCAGGTGTCTTGAATCTCCTTTTCTAAATACCACATGGAAATCTCGAGTATTACAGTTGTCACCTTGGACCAACCTGCCGCAGAGAGTTGTTGATGCCGGTTCGTTGGATGTATTCGGGCGGGAGTTAGATGTGGCCCTTGCGGTTGGGGGGATCGGGGGGGGGGTGGAGAGAAAGCGGGAAGAGGGTGCTGAGGGAATGATCAGCCATGGTCTTGTTGGGTGGCGGTGCGGGCTCGAGGGGCCGAATGGCCTACTTCTGCACCTATTTTCTATGTTTCTATGTTTCTAACTCCTCCCCTTTCTCCAGCAGAAAGCTTGCAAAAGCAGGACGCATTATACCTCCTTTGGAGATTTGTGCATTTATTTCTTCCATTCACTCCTGTGGCATTGCCCTCACAATCTTCTCATACATGATCATAATTGCTTTTTCCTCTATCTCCTTATCCTCCTCCTAAACCATGTCCCTCACTACCGCTTCCGGCAACCAACCTGGAATTACCTCATTATATACATCTTTCACATATATAATACCAGCTTTTATAAAAGCTTGATTAAATAATACCTCTCCTTCAATGTTGATTCACCTGTTCAAAAATTCCTCAGCACCATTGGGCATAAACTGCACACTTTTTAAAAATTGGGCCCAAGTGTCTACAACCCCCTTATAAAACCCACGGAGAGGTTTAATCGATTTCAAAAACATTTTGTTGTATTCCATATAAAATATTCCCTGTTCTCCCATCCCACTAAATTTTTAAAAAACTGGAAACAACTCTTCCAAAAACTTGTATTTGACTTCTGAAGAACTCTCTTCACCCAATTTATTCTAAAGGCTTTTTTTGATCCACTTCATCCCTATCCTTCTTGAACCCCAGATGCACCCCCAGAACTTCCAAAATCTCCACCACCATTAAAAGGGCTTTCTTGCAACCATTCCCCCCTGCTTCCCACAACCAGGCATTGGGACTTACTATAATTCACTCTGGCTCCTGAAGCTCTACAATACTCCTCCACTACTCCCATAGCTTTCCTCACTGACTCCCCATCTCTCAACATTAAGGTTGGTGTATCGCCGATACCTGCCCGGAACTAGGAACCGCAATCCCGACTATGCCTTGTTCCTTTCACATCATGTAACCTAATGCTTCTGCTACCAATGTGTACAATAATGGGAACAGGAGACAACCCTGTCTCACTGATCGCTGTATTAGAACATACTTGGATAAAAACAGCTAAATATGTTTGAATAAAAAGTCTTTATCCATTCAATTAATTGTTTTGCGAAACCAAATACTTCCAAAACCATCAATAAAAACTCTATCAAAGACTCCATCAAAGGCTTTCTCTTGATCTATCTTTAGCACATAAGCTTCCCTCCCACTCTCTTTCATGAGTTCTTTCGCATCTCAGATTGAGACCACAGAGTCAGCGATGTCCCAGCCTATGACTCCATCGGACTGAGAGAGAGAGAGACTATCTGCGGCATCACCTCTTTGATACGATTTGCCATAACCCTCTCCAAGACCTTATATTCCACATTTAATAATGTGATGTGCTTCCAATTCTTCAGATCCCTTCGATCTGCTTTATTTTTATAAGCCAAGTTTACAATACCTCTCCTCATAGATGGGACCAGACTTCCCTCAGTTTTAATTTCCTTAAAAACCTCTAAGACCAATGGACTGAAAATCTCCAATGCTTCTTTATAAAATTCTGCACTTAGTCCATCAGACCCTGGGCTTTTCCCTCTCTTCATTCCAAGTATTGCTACTTTTATTTTCACTATGCCTACTTCTTTGTCACACATGCTTCTCTCATCCTCTTTTAAACTCTCTTCAATAAAAGCACTAACTTTCTCCATCAGCAATTTGGAAATGTCTTCTTTTGTATATAACTCTTGATAAAAGCTACTAATCGCCTCCACAATCTCCCCAATTTCATTAATGATCTTTTCCCCTACCTTCAACTCTCCAGTTAATGATAAACTTTGTCGGCAACTTCTCTTGCTCTCGAAAATATCGAGTGCATCTTTCTCCCGCCAATGCATCTTTAGCCTTTGCACAGAGAATGGCCCCCTTGTATTTTTCAGCTTGCAATAATTCCCACTCTTCCTTTAAAACCTTCCACTTAGTCTCTGCGTCAACTGCATTACAGATATCTGTAAACCTTCTGATTTTATTCCCTTCTCGACGCCGGTTAGCTGTTGCTCTTTCTTTCCCATAATGTACCGGAAAAACTTTTACCTAATATTTGAAATTGTCCCACCAAACTCTTTTTTCTTTCAAGAATAAAGGTTCCTTCCCAGCATTCTTTATTGCATTTAAAATCCCTTCTTTATAAGCAATTTCTTTCAGGTACTGATGGTTTAAAATCCTCACCCCTGGACCGACCTCAACTCTGCTGTTCCCAGTTTTAAGAACCAAAGCCGAGTGGTCACTAAAAAATACTTTATTATAAATCTCCATCACTTCAGAACTTATCCCTTCCTATATTAACATCAAATGTATTCGGCTCTGTTTTAAAACATCACTCACACAACCTCTTCTGGACAACTCCCTTTTTATGGGGTTATTATCCCACCATAAGTCTTTACAATTTAAATTTGCCATCATTTTTGCAATCATTCCTCTGGAGATATCATCCTTAAAGGTTTGGGCTGAAATGTCCATCCAAGATAAAAAGTACTTTAAAATCCCCCATTATACAAGGGTTTTCCACCTCTGTCACTTCTGTGAATAACCACCGAAAAAACTCACGTTGATTGCAATGGTCATTCGGTGCATAGATATTAAAGAGATCACAATTCAATTCCTCCATTTGTACCTTTAGCTGTAAAACTCTCCCCTCAGTGTCCTTGTCCACCAAGGCAAAATATTCTTTTATGGACAAACTCACTAAAACAGCCGCCCCTCTACGGTTATTATTTGCTCAACTTGCAAACACTTCTCCCTTCCGAACCTTCTGAATGCTTTCTAGGATATCCTCATCCCAAAAGGTTTCTTGCAGACACAACAGTGCCTTTAAAACACTGCAACAACTGCTGCAATTGTTTTTCCCCCTCAGTCCGTTTATATTGATCGAGACCAATGTAATCATTGCTCCGAATAAAAAAAGTGTGCCTGATAATCCCCCCATCATTTAACCTCTGGCACTTTCCTCCTCTCATGCTCCTTCCCAACTTTTTGAGCTGCTGTTGCTTTCTCCTGCAGCCTCTGGATTTTTTCACCTCCTGTTTGAACTTTCCCTGCAGTTTCAGACTCTTCCTTACATTAGATTTAGGCCACGGAACTGCCCCTTCTCCCTCCCTCCTACTCCTCACTAACCTTTCCCTATCCACATGATGCCCCCCAACCCCCAATTCCATGTCTCCATCCTCCTCTGATTCTTCACTCTCGAGCTCTTCTGTAATCTCCTGTCCCTGTTCCCTGTTAGGTACATAATCGCCCTGAGAGAGTCCTCCTGCTAACATGGTTTCTCCAACAGTGCCAGTCCCTTCGGCCTCACCTCCACCGCTGACCCTTGCTACCCGTTTCTTCTCTCTGGCAAAATGGCGCATCTCCACCCATCTTGCTTCCTTTTGGCATCTTTGTCTCCCCACTCCCCTCCAGCTGCCCTTTTAAGGCTCCTGCCCCTTGCACCATCTCCTTGTCTTGCCCCTTTCTTCTCTTTGAGATGTACAACACCCCATCTTTCTTTGAAGTACTTATGCTTACCCTGCACCTCCCATGGACACCTGATTCTTTAGGGAGAGGTGAGCTTTATCATGGCTCAACTCTGTCTTTGACCCATGATGTCCTCTGCTGACTTTGTCCATTTCCCCCATACTTGGTGTGTTTTCCACCATCTCCCTCCTGTTTTCTGCTCTGCAATTTTCTGCCTCTTCTTGCATTCTTTCCTCATTCCATTCGATGGCTGTGTCCTCCACCTGCTCCGCTCTTCTGGCCACTCCACTCACACCTCCTGCTCCTTCTCCCATCCCCTCATCACTCAAGGGGCTTCCTTCTGCCTCACACTCACAGCGGATGGGCTTTTGTGGTAAACGGCAGAGCTCTCAGCCTTGCAGTTCCGAGCGATGTGTCCAGACTCACCACAGTTATAACAGTACTGGTCTGAACAGCTTCTTACTAGATGGGCGTGTCCAAGATAGGAATAGAAAACCTTCACCTGGTTATCATGTGTGCCTGGAATTAGTGCAATCCTTCCATTGTCTCCAATTTAATGCTGTAGGGTAATGACTTCACCCCCTCTGGGAACCGTACCTTTACATAACGGGTTCCATCGGCTACCCGCATTCCTGGATAGTATCTCCTCTTTATTACTGAGCAAAGTTTAATGTCCCAAGACTCCAACTTTTTTAGCAACACATCGTCCTCAACATAAACTGGCAGGTTTAAGAATGAGTACATCGCCTCTTAAGAATTAAGCAGAGATACATCCATATGAAGGGACTGAGTGTAACATAGCCAAGTTTGCTGACGATACAAAGATGGGAGGAAAAGCAATGTGTGAGGAGGACACAAAAAATCTGCAAAAGGACATAGACAGGCTAAGTGAGTGAGTAAAAATTTGGCAGATGGAGTATAATGTTGGAAAGTGTGAGGTCATGCACTTTGGCAGAAAAAAATCAAAGAGCAAGTTATTATTTAAATGGAGAAAGATTGCAAAGTGCTGCAGTACAGCGGGACCTGGGGGTACTTGTGCATGAAACACAAAAGGATACTATGCAGGTACAGCAAGTGATCAGGAAGGCCAATGGTAGCTTGGCTTTTCTTGCAAAGGGGATGAAGTATAAAAGCAGGGACGTATTACTATTGGTGAGGCCACACCTGGAATACTGCATGCAGTTTTGGTTTCCTTATTTACGAAAGGATACACTTGCTTTGGAGGCAGTTCAGAGAAGGTTCACTAGGTTGATTCCGGGGATAAGGGGGTTGACTTATGAGGAAAGGTTGAGTAGGTTGGGCCTCTACTCATTGGAATTCAGAAGAATGAGAGGTGATCTTATCGAAACGTATAAAATTATGAGGGAGCTTGACAAGGTGGATGCAGAGAGGATGTTTCCACTGATGGGGGAAACTAGAACTAGAGGGCACGATCTTAGAATAAGGAGCCATCCATTTAAAACAGAGATGAGGAGATGTTTTTTCTCTCAGAGGGTTGTAAATCTATGGAATTCGCTGCCTCGGAGAGCTGTGGAAGCTGGGACATTGAATAAATTTAAGACATAAATAGACAGAAATAAACGATAAGGGGATAACGGGTTATGGGGAGCGGGTGGGGAAGTGGAGCTGAGTCCATGATCAGATCAGCCATGATCTTATTGAATGGCGGAGCAGGCTCGAGGGGCCGTATGGCCTACTCCTATTCCTATTTCTTATGCTCTTACGTTCTTATATCATTCTCACCAACCTTCAGGCTCAGTAAAAGCCTTTCCACCTCCTCTCGGCCACTGACCGTCACTTCGAATCCAACCTTCGGCTTTGGTCAGCAAGCAAAACAACTTCCCTCATCATGTACTGCCTGAATGATATCCCAAGCTCGTATCTCCTTATCCTACCAGTGAAGTACCACTGTGTTTTCTTTTCCAAACCTTCTGGGTCCCTGTCCAAATCTTTGGGCTGTTTATTCTGCCTTCTCAAAACATTTCCTCCCCCGATTAAATTCATCCTGGGAGCATTGTCCTTGGAGTCGCCCAACACTCTAGGCCCCTCAGCAGTCATCTAGCTGATGTTTATGGGCCAAAAAGGCCCTAAAATTTGAAAGAAATCAACCCATCACCAACTTTTTACAAACTCACTCCTGCAGTAATCAGCAGTACCTGCTCACTCCTAGCCCCTCCCCCCTAGAGAGTGCTACTCACTGAACCACAGCTGACAGGGAGGACTTAAGGGAGCTGAGATGAGGGATATACCAGGGGGAATGACTAGGGTGAGAGACTATAATGATTTTAGTGGGGACAAGGGCATCAAAGGTGTTGGAGAGGGTGAGATTTAGTAAGTCAGTAGCTGCATTGATATGAGGGAGAATAGTAAGCCGAAGGCTAGATTGTTGGGAATTAGAAAGTGCAGTGGTAAGGGACTTGAGGGAGAGTTTTTTCCAGCCTGCCATCACAGATGGAGTTGGGATTTGCAGGATGATCGAACCCACTGGAATTCTCACCAATGCTGCTTCTGGCACCACCGCAGGCTGAAGTGGGGCCCACACATTGTTGAAGGTAATTTTAATCTCAGCAGCCTATTGCAAAGTGATTGGAGAATGGCCTTTCTGCAATAGGTCCAATTTTCTCTTCTTGGATATTCCATCTGCCCGATCTACAAGCAGTGATAGACAGCAGCTTGCCAACACTGCAATTTTTGATTCCATCCCCCACAATGTGCTGATACTGGCCATTAGTGCCTTTATCTGTAAAATACCAGAACCTTGGCATTTCACAGGGGTTAGCCACATAACTGAATGGCAGAAGGAGGTCCTGCCAGCCATTGTTAAAACAGCAGCATGGGATTGTGGCTTATTGGATCCAGATAAACAGCAGGATTTGTACCATGGAGGATATAACAGCTGAGCATTACGTTGTTCTGAGCTCATTGAGGAGTGCTTCAACTAACACAGCCCTCCCATTCCCAATTCACCAACAATTCCACAACTTTTGACACTCTTTTACAACCAATTGCATTTCTTCAACACAAACTTTAATTGTCTTGGCCTCACTTCCAATAACAACACCAAATCCAAATTTAAAAATGCTTATCACACAAGTGATGTCAAGAATGATAAATAAATGACTAATCACCCTTGTGCAAGTTTTTAGTACCTGTCCTATGTGCTGGTTTTCCTATCTTGGTGCTCCTACCAGGTGCATTCTCAATGTCTACAGCTTGGAGTCCTCAACAACAGAACCAATTTTCAAACTCACTTTCCGGCGAGTTGGCACCTGTGGCATCCTATCCTCCTGCACTAACTCCTGCGCACTTGTGCCCGTTTAGTCACCACGTGCAAATTCCACACGGTGTCGGTATGTGAGCTGGTGCTTGAGAATCAGATCAAGTGACAGTGAATCTTCAGGAACACTGTGCTCTTTTCCTCCACTGGCGGAGGGCCGTTGATATTCTCAGGAGCTGAAATAAAAGAGTGGGACACGGAAGAGAAGAAAGAAAGAATTGGAAGCTTCTGCAGAGGTCAGAAGAGACAAAGGGGTTTAGGTGTAAAGAAACCCAGCATGGTGACTCCTCCAGAATCGCCACTGGCCAGGGCCTCCACTCTGCTCCTTTCCATGATGCCCAGCACAGTTTCTTCAAGGAGGCAGATGGGCTCTACCTCATCCAATAGCAGCCTGTTGCCTTGTATTGTTTGTGACCTTCTCCTGCAGGAAAGAGTGAAGTGTGTTAGTGGGAGTCTTGTGACGAGCTTGAGGAATGTTGCTGTTGTGGTAAAATAGCTGACAGTGTATGTGTGAAATGTTTTTATGTGGGCGGGACTTGTAATAGTTGTGAGGCTGTAAGCATGAGGAGCAGGATGTTTTGTGAATTATTGTGCACTGACTGCAGGACAGTGCGGGGTGGGGTATGGGGGTGTGTGGGGGGGAGGGGCAGTGCTGTGTGATGCCAGTGTTGTAATTAATGGGGCAGTGAGTGGTGCAGCTATGATGAGAAAGGATTTTAGCAGCCTTCTTACCTGGAGAGGTTTCTGCCCCCTGGTGGAAAATGATGTCCCTCCTCCTTTCCACTGCCTGCACCAAGGCCTTTAGTGCAGCATTGGAGACCCTTGGTGCTCGCTCGCTCACTCCCACCATCAGTCATTTGCTCAGCAACAAATGTCTTTTAATTTCTCCAGAAAGCACCTTTTTTTTATTCGTTCATGGGATGTGGATGACGTTTGCAAGGGCAGCATTTATTGGCTATCCCTTTAAGAGTTTGCATAAATAACTATTCATTACAATGGAATTCTTATCAACTGGCAGGATCGTTAAATAACAACCCGGCAGCAAAAAAACCTGAATGTTGCCGAGGTGTGAGCAGGCTATTTTGTTCTCTTTGGAGTGAGGTTGATTGTATGATAAAAGGTCATTGACCAGAAACATGACCTGTTTCTCACGCCAGAGATGCTGACTGTTCTACTGATTGTTTTCTAGCAGATTCTGTTGTTATTTAAGCATTTACGCAACTAGTTTAACTTGTCTAGTGTAACTGCCTAACTAACAGCCAACAGCATTAATCGTCAGGTGAATCTCAACCCGCTTTGCTTCAGCGGCAGGTCAGCTCTGAAACCAGCTTTTGGCTGCATTGTATTGTACCTAAGCCCATGTGGTGGCTGATGTGCAATGGTCACCACACGTTAAAAAAATCCACACACAGGCATCTTCCACCCCCTCAATTGGAGTTCAGGACTGGAACATCGGGTCCTTCATTGAAACATCTGTGAACTCATGTGGAAGCAAGGCATCCTCGTTCGAGGGAGCGCCTATGATGTATGATTGTTCGTTTGTAAATGTACCCCTACAGCACCTGAAAACTATCATTTTGAAATTAACTTTTGTTTGGAGATAAATATTGAATTAAGACATAGAAACCAAACTTAATGCAAATTTGCTTCCAATCTGTTTGACAGGGATTTTATTTGGCAGTTTCTCCAAAATGGTAAAACTCAGCAAAGTTTTTGAATTTGCCAATGATGCAACTATTACTAATTCTCAAACAATTTGAAGGTTGTGCATTGAATTCCACTCCAGAGATTCAAGCACAAAATCTAGGCTGAGAGTCCAGTGCATCACAGCCCGAGAGCTGCTCTGCTGGAGGTGTGACATTAAAGCAAGGCCCTGCCTGACTCTCAGGTAGGCATAAAAGATCCCATGGTAAGATTTTGAAGAACAGAGGAGTTCTCCCTGGTGTCCTGCCCAATATTTATCCGTCAACTAACATCTCTAAAACAGAGCATCTGGTCATTATCATGTTGCTCTTTGTGGGAGCTTGCTGTGCATAAATTGTCTGCTGTGTTTCCTAGATTACAACAGTGACTACACTTCAAAATACTTAATTGGCTGTAAAGCACTTTGGGACATCCTGAGGTCATAAAAGACGCGGAAATGCCAGCTCTTTCTTTCTATTTTTGCAGGTTTAAGAAGTAGGCATTGTGGATCAGGTTGACAATACTGGTGCACTGTGAGCTCCAAGCATGGATGAACAACCCCCAAAAGAATCATTCCTTTCATGCTCGATTTTCCAGTTCCTTTTCGGGCTGTTGGTGCTGATGACGTTGGTGATGATGATTCTAAACATTCATCACATAAAGGTGTGTAGAATAATAAAATAGCATGTTCAAAGGTATGAAGGCAGAGTTGGCTAAAGTGGACTGGGAGAATAGACTAAAGAATGGGACGGTCGATGAGCAGTGGCAGACATTTAAGTAGATATTTCATAACTCGCAACAAAAATATATCCCAATGAGAAGGAAAAACTGTAACAGAAGGGGTAAACATCCGTGGCTAACTAACGAAATAAGGGATGGTATCAAATTGAAAATGGGGGCGTACAATGTGGCCAAGACTAGTGTGAGGCCAGAGGATTGGGAAACTTTTAATAGCTAGCAAAGAACAACTAAAAATATGATAAAGAGAGGGAAGATAGATTATGAAAGTATACTAGCACGAAATATAAAAATAGATAATAAGAGTTTCTACAGGTACATAAAAAGGAAACAAGTGGCGAAAGTAAATGTTGGTCCCCTGGAGGATGGGACAGGGGAATTAATAATGGGGAACAGGGAAATGGCAGAGATGGTGAACAAATATTTTCATGGTTTTCATGGTTTTCATGGTGGAAGACACTAAAAATATCCCAATAGTAGATAATCAAGGGGCTATAGGGAGGGAGGAATTTAATACAATCACTATCACTAAAGAAGTAGTACTCGGTAAAATAATGGGACGCAAGGCGGACAAATCCCCTAGACCTGATGGTTTACATCCTAGGGTCTTGAAAGAAGTGGCTGCAGAGATAGTGGATGCTTTGGTTGCGATCTACCAAACTTTCCTGGATTCTGGGGCGGTGCCAGCAGATTGGAAAACCGCAAATGTAATACTCTTATTTAAAAAGGAGGCAGACAAAAAGCAGGAAACTATAGACCAGTTAGCTTAACATCTGTCATTGTGAAAATGCTGGAGTGCATTATTAAGGAAGCAGTAGCAGGACATTTGTAAAAGCATAATTCACATAAGCAGAGTCAGCATGGTTTTAGGAAAGGGAAATCATGTTTGACAAATTTGCTGGAGTTCTTTGAGGATGTAACAAGCAGGATGGATAAAGGGGGAACCAGTGGATGTGGTGTATTTGGATTTCCAGAAGGCATTCAATAAGGTGCCACATAAAAGGTTATTGCACAAGATAAAAGTTCATGGAGTTGGGGCTAATATATTAGCATGGATAGAGGATTGGCTAACTAACAGAAAAGAGAGAGTCGGGATAAATGGGTCATTTTCTGGTTGGCAAACAGTAATAGTGGGGTGCCGCAGGGATCAGTGCTGGGGCCTGAACTATTTACAGTCTATATTAATGACTTGGATGAAGGGACCAAGTGTAATGTAGCCAAGTTTGCTGATGATTAAAGATGGATGGGAAAGCAAATTGTGAGGACACAAAAAATCTGGAAAGGGATATAGACAGGCTAAGTGAGTGGGCAAAAAAATTGGCAGATGGAGGATAATGTGGGAAAATGTGAAGTTATCCATTTTGGCAGAAAAAATAGAAAGGCAAATTATAATTTAAATGGAGAAGAATTGCAAAGTGCTGCAGTAAAGAGGCACCTAGGGTTCTTTGTACATGAAACACAAAAAGTGAGCACTCATGTACAGCAAGTCATCAGGAAGGCAAATGGAATGTTAGCCTTTATTGCAAGGGGGTTAGGTTATAAAAGCAGAGAAGTTCTGCTCCAACTGTAAGGCCACACCTGGAGTACTGCTTCCAGTTTTGGTCTCCGTATTTAAGGAAGGATATATTTGCATTGGAGGCTGTTCAGAGAAGATTTACTAGGTTGATTCTGGAGATGAGGGGGTTGACATATGAAGACAAGTTGAGTAGGATGGGCCTATACTCATTGGAGTTCAGAAGAATGAGTGGTGATCTTATCGAAACATATAAGATAATGACAGGGCTAGACAAGGTGGATGCAGAGAGGATATTTCCACTCATAGGGGAAACTAAAACTAGGGGACATGGTCTCAGAATAAGGAGACGCCCTTTTAAAACTGAGATGTGGAGGAATTCCTTCTCTGAGGGTTGTAAATCTATGGAATTCTCTGCCCCAAAGAGCTGTGGAGGCTGGATCTTTGAATATATTTAAGGCGGAGTTGGACAGATTTTTAAGTGATAAGGGAATAAAGGTTTATGGGGAGTGGGCAGGGAACTGGAGCTGAGTCCATGATCAGATCAGCCATGATGTTATTGAATGGCGGAGCAGGTTCAAGGAGCCAAGTGGCCTACTCCTGCTCCTATTTCTTATGTTCTTATAGTGAGGGGACAGGGGGGAAGAGAGCGAGAGAGATGGGGGTGGGGAAGAGAGAGAGATTGATGGGGGGGAGGGAAGAGAGAGAGATGGGGCCGGTAGAGAGAGAGAGATGGGGGTGGGGAAGAGAGAGAGATGGGAGGGAAGAGAGAGAAATGAGGAGGAAGAGAGAGAGACAGGGGGAAGAGAGAAAAAGATGGGGGGAAGAGAGAGAGAGAGACGGGGGGGGGGAAGAGAGAGATGGGGGGAAGAGAGAGAGAGATGGGGAGGTGGAGAAAGAGATGGGGGAGAGTGAGAGTTGGGAAAGAAGATAGAGAGATGCGGGGAAGAAAGAGGGAGACGGTGGCAGGAAAGAGAGAGAGACGCAGGAAGGGAGAGAGAGGGGAAGGGAAGAGAGAGAGAGAGATGGGGGCGGGAAAGAGAGAGAGATGCGGGAGACTGGGGTGGGAAAAAGAGAGAGATGTGGGGAAGAGAGAGAGAGAGAGAGACGGGGGCAGGAAAGAGAGAGAAAGACGGGTGAAGGGAGAGAGAGGGGAAGATAAGAGAGAGAGAGAGATGGTGGGCGGGGGGGGGAGTGGGGGGGCGTGGGGGGAGAGGGAGAGAGATACAGGGGTAGCGAGAGAGACCGGGGTGGGGAGGGGAGAGAGACAGCGGGCAGTGGGTGGGGGGGAGGGGGTTGCTGGAGGGAGAAAGAAATAGAGACCGGAGCGAGGGGGATATAGAAATAGGGAGCGGGGGGAGAGACAAAAAGAGACTGGGGAAGGGAAGAGGGGAGAGAAAGAGAGAGAAGGGCTGGTTTAGATTGAGAGAGACCGAAGGGCAGGAGGGTGCAGGGGAGAGAAAGTGACAGGGGGGTAGAAAGATAGAGACCGGGGGAGGTGGGGAAGAGAGTGAGACGGGGAGGAGAAGAGAGTGGGGGGGCGGGAAAGAGAAGGGGGGAAAAGAGAGCGGGGGGGGGGCAAGAGAGAGACGGGGAGGTGAAGAGAGTGGGTGGGAGGCGGGAAAGAGAAGGGGGGAAAAGAGAGAGGGGGGGTGAGAAAGAGACGGGGAGGACGGGGATAGAGAGACAGAGTGGGGGGTGGGATAGAGAGACGGGAAGCGGGGAATAGAGAGACAGGGAGGGAGGGGGAATAGAGGGATGGGGAGGGAGGGGGGAAGGAGAGAGAGAGACTGGGAATAGAGAGACAGAGACGGGGGAGAGTGAGACATTGGGCAGGATAGAAAGAGAATTGGGTGGAAGAGAGAAAGGGATGGGAAGGAGAGAGAAAGATGGGGAAAAGAGAGAGAGATGGGAGAAGAGAGAGAGATGAGGGGAAGAGAGCAGGATGGGAGTGTGAAGAGAGAGAGATGGGAGTGTGAAGAGAGGGAGATGGGGGAAGAGAGAGAGATCGGGGGGGAGAGAGAGAGATGGGAGCGTGAAGAGAGGGAGATGGGGGAGGAGAGAAAGAGATGGGGGAGGAGAGAAAGAGATGGGGGGATGAGAGAGAGACGCGGGGGGAAGAGATAACGAGAAAGGGGGCGAAGAGAGAGAGAGATGGTAAAACCTGGCGGTGCAGCCCTTCCGGCAGCAGTAAGTTGCAAAACCTGAAAAAAAGGTAAGTTCAAGATTTTTTTTGTAGCGATTTGTTAGGTAAGGGTCTTGGTAATGTTTTTGGAATGTTGTATTGAATGTTTTTTTCTCCCCTCCCAAGGCCTCTCTCGCAGCACTCCCGGCCCCGCACTAAACATAGAAACATAGAAAATAGGTGCAGGAGTGGGCCACTTGTCCCTTTGAGCCTGCACCACCATTCAATATCAATGTTGATCAGTCCCTCAGTACCCCTTTCCTGCTTTCTCTCCATACCCCTTGATCCCTTTAGCCGTAAGGGCCATATCTAACTCCCTCTTGAATATATCCAATGAACTGGCATCAACAACTCTCTGCGGTAGGGAATGCCACAGGTTAACAACTCTCTGAGTGAAAAAGTTTCTCCTTATCTCAGTCCTAAATGGCCTACCCCTTATCCTAAGACTGTGTCCCCTTGTTCTGGACTTCCCCATCATCGGGAACATTCTTCCCGCATCTAATCTGTCCAGTCCCGTCAGAGAGTACTCCACTAGCTGGTGCTGTCTCTCACTGAAACATTGGGGAGCAGTTGCAAGCAATTTCAGGCAAAAAAGATTGCATATGTGAAAATTGTAAACTTAGTTGAAATAACTTCTATCTATTTAAATAAAAAAGTTTCTGTCCTTTTCCAATTACATGATTTGTTACTGATAACACACTCGGCAGCTTTACCATTCCATATCTCTGAGGCAGCCTCCCCACTGCCTCATAGTCCCAGGTTCCAGTCCCTCGCCCCAACCTTCCTCCCACTCCCAGGACATCCTTCCTCCCACGCACCGAGTTTCTTTTATTTTGCCTATATGTTTTGCAGTGCTTCCTACATGTCAGTAACAGTTGGGTCAATACTGTGGAACCATTCTGATAGTGACAGAAAGATCTTCTGGTCCCACATCCTGGCCCTGATCCCTACTCTTCCCCTCACTGCAGTGCCTTCCTCCCAGTACCAGCTTCCAATTTCTCTCATTCATGTGTGTTGTTGTAGCTCTCAGGCCACTATCTCCTTTCTCCGTCCAGACTTAGCTTCTCCCTGATCCTGCCATCAACATCTGACCCAGTCCATATTGTCAGCCATTTTGGTGTTTGTCCTCAGATTTAAAGAAGGTTACATTTACAAATGAAATAAATCAGTAAAGTGGCATGTATGACAGATATGCAAAAAGATGAGAGACGAACAATGGAAGGAAAAGAGAAGACTTACAGAATAGATCAAAGAAAACCAGTATGGCATAGGTGGCATACTCTTACTTGCCAGTTTGTCAATCTGTGCTTACTGCAAAATTCCACTGTAAGGTTTATGTCGCTTTCCTTATCTTTGGCACACTGTTGATTCTGTGGCTCGGCTGTGTGAAATGATGTCCCCCCTTCCAGTTTCATACCTGTTAACATCAGCAATATTGTGGCTTTGTCTTTTTCTCTCTAAGTTAGGACAGCGAAGTTTAGTTAGTAGTAAATAATGGCATGGCAGCTGTCATGTATGTAACCTCTATGCAACACCACTGCAATACTGTATATACTTAAGCAATGCACACCTTGACCACAGGGGGTGAACTTGTGGGAGACACTCCTTACCTGGTCATCCAGGTATATAAAGGGAGGTCCCACGCAGGGTCATCACTTCTTGGTCCTGTGAATAAAGGTTCAGGTCATAGAGTGACCTTGTCCATAGAATGTGCTTCATGTGGGTTTTGTGCCATTGAGTAAGGACTTCACATTGGCGACGAGAAACTTGAATCAACGACCCACAAGAATGGCCACCGGTATCACAGAGGAACGGTACTGTGTTGGTGAGGACTGGGACGATTTCATTGAGAGGCTCCAGCAAAGCTTTGTCACGAAAGACTGGCTGGGAGACGCAGCGGCCGACAAGCGAAGGGCCCATCTGCTGACCAGCTGCGGACCTCAGACTTACACGCTCATGAAGCACCTACTAGCACCCGGAAAGCCGGCAGACAAAACCTTTGAAGAGCTCAGCAAACTAATTGGTGAGCACCTCAAACTGGCGAGCAGCATACACCTGGCCCAACACGGATTCTATACCCACCGACGTCGTGAAGGACAGAGCATACCGGACTTCATTGCGGACTTCCGGCGGCTGGTCAGCCTCTGTAAGTTCACAGACACCTGCAGGGGGGAGATGTTAAGGGATTTCTTTATTGAGGGCATCGGTCATGCGGGGATTTTCGAAAAGCTAATCGAGACCAAGGACTTGACTTTGGAAGCAGTGGCGTTGATGGCTCAGACTTTCATTGCAGGAGAGGAGGAAACCAAAATAATATATGCGCGCAATTCTGCCTCCAACGCGGCGGGGGATCAGGGAGTCAATATCATAAATGCAACTCAGAGCCCTGCAGGCAGGCAAGGGCAGTTCGACAAACCACAGGCAGCAATATACCCCAGAGCAGGTTTTCAACAGAGACAATGGCAAGCTGAACGGACATTTACGCCATCACAGTGGACAATGCGGTCCGGGATGGGGCCATTGAGACCCACTAACAGGGTATTCAAGGGCAGTCAAAGGGACAATCAGCGAGGAATTCCGGGTCATAGCTCCTTTGTTCACAACAATGGGAATCTCCGCTCATGCTGGAGGTGTGGGGGCAAACACTCTGCCAGGACTTGCAGTGGCTATTTAGCTCGAATGTGCAGGAAGCCTGTAACCAGGCTAATTTACGAGGCAGATGGACCAGAAGAGAGGTCTGTGATGCAGGATTACTCTTGGGGCAAATCAATGGATGCTGAAGTTCAGCGGGTTCATGTGGCAAACATTCACAGCTCATATACCAAAACGCCACCAATGATGATGAAGATTTTATCAAACGGCATCCCTATACGCATGGAGCTGGACACGGGGGCCAGCCAGTCACTCATGAGCGTTCAACAATTCGAAAAGCTATGGCCACTCAAAGCCAGTAGACCCAAACTAGAACGCATTGAGACACAACTACGGACGTATATCAAAGAAATCATTCCAGTACTAGGCAGTGCAATGTTGGCGGTCACACACAATGGATCAGTGAACCGGCTGCCACTCTGGATTGTCCCGGGCAATGGTCCCGCACTGTTGGAAAGGAGCTGGTTAGCTGAGATGAACTGGAAATGGGGGGACGTGCACGCAATGTCATCTGTGGAGCGAAGTTCATGCTCACAGGTCCTACAACAATTTGAGTCATTATTCCAACCTGGCGCCGGGACATTCAAAGGTACCCAAGTCGTGATACGCATCACTCCGGACGCCAGACCAGTACACCACAAAGCCAGAGCTGTGCCTTATGTGATGCGGGAGAAAACTGAGAGCAAATTGGACCGTTTGCTGAGAGAGGGCATCATCTCGCCCATTGAATTCAGCGACTGGGCGAGCCCCATCCTTCCTGTCCTAAAAGCGGATGGTTCTGTCAGGATCTGTGACACACTTTCAATCGGGTGTCCCTACAAGACCAATACGCGCTCCCGAGAGCGGAGGATCTTTTCGCCATGCTGGCAGGCGGCAAGCTGTTTACCAAGTTGGATCTCACTTCAGCCTACATGATCCAAGAACTGGCTGACAAATCTAAACTACTGACCACCATCACTACGCACAAGGGACTGTTCGTTTACAACAGGTGCCCTTTTGGCATTTGATCAGCGGCCGCGATTTTTCAAAGAAACATGGAAAGCCTGCTTAAATCCATTCCAGGAACAATCGTATTTCAAGAGACATCCTCATCACGGGTCGTGACACCAAGGGACATCTCCACAACCTGGAGGAGGTGCTACGTCGACTGGACCGGGTAGGCCTATGACTCAAGAAATCTAAATGTGTGTTTTTGGCTCCTGAGGTTGAGTTCCTGGGCAGGAGGATTGCTGCAGATGGGATTCGGCCCATCGAATCCAAAACAGAGGTGATTCGACGAGCGCCCGGGCCCGGCAAGACATCGGAGTTGCGTTCATTTCTGCGACTCTTGAACTATTTCGGGAGCTTTCTGCCGAACTTAAGCACGTTGTTGGAGCCGCTTCACGTGCTCCTGCGTAAGGGTTGTGATTGGTTTTGGGGGCACATCAAAAACGGGCTTTCAATCGGGCGCGGAACCTCCTTTGTTCAAATAAGTTATTGACCCTGTGCGACCCCTCTAAGGAATTGGTTCTGACATGTGATGCATCGTCCTATGGGGTTGGGTGCGTGTTGCAGCAGAGTAATGCTGAGGGCCAACTACAACCTGTGGCTTATGCTTCCAGGTTGCTCTCGCAAGCAAAACGGGGATATAGGATGGTTGAGAAGGAGGCACTCGCGTGTGTCTATGGTGTAAAAAAAAATGCATCAGTACCTTTTTGGCAGGAGGTTAGAATTAGAAACGGACCACAAGCCGTTAACGTCTCTGTTGTCAGACAGCAAGGTTGTCAATGCCAACGCGTCAGCCCACATACAGCGATGGGCTCTCACGCTGGCTACTTGTGACTACTCCATCCGGCACCGGCCTGGCACCGAAAATTGCGCTGACGCGTTCAGCAGGCTTCCACTGGCCACCACTGAGGGGGCAGCGGAGCAAAGCGCTGAGATGGTCATGGCCGTTGATGCCTTTGACAGCGCAGGCTCCCCCATCACAGCCCACCAGATCAAAATCTGGACAAACAGAGATCCCTTCCTATCTCTGATTAAGAAATGTGTCCTGACTGGGGATTGGTCGCCCGCACACGGAGCCCTGAGGAGGTCAGACCGTTCCACAGACGGATGGATGAGCTCTCCATCCAAGCTGGCTGCCTACTGTGGGGCAGCCGGGTAGTCATGCCACAGAGGGGCAGGGAGGCATTCATCCAGGGAACTCCACAGTGAGCATCCAGGCATCGTTCTGATGAAGGCCATTGCCCGGTCACATGTTTGGTGGCCGGGAATTGATTCAGACCTGGAACACTGTGTTCGCAGGTGCACGACATGTGCCCAGCTGGGTAATGCCCCCAGGGAGGCCCCGCTCAGCCCGTGGCCCTGGCCCACCAGGCCATGGTCACGCATTCATGTAGACTACATGGGCCCGTTCATGGGAAAAATGTTTCTCAGTGTGGTAGATGCGTACTCGAAATGGATCGAGTGCATCATTTTGAATTCGTGCACGACATCCACCACTGTGGAGAGTCTACGTGCAGTCTTTGCAACCCATGGCTTGCTGGACATCCTTGTTAGCGATAACGGCCCATGTTTCAGGAGCTACGAATTCCGGGAGTTCATGTCGGGCAATGGCATCAACCATGTCAGGACAGCACCGTTCAAGCCGGCTTCCAATGGCCAGCGGAATGTGCGGTCCAAATCATTTAACAAGGCGTGCTCAGGATTCAAGGACCCTCCCTTCAATGCCGCCTATCGCGCCTCCTGTTGGCCTATAGGTCCCGACCGCACTCGCTCACAGGGGTCCCGCCCACTGAGCTACTTATGAAACGAACACTCAAAACTCGGTTATCCCTCATTCACCCAGTCCTGACCGACATAGTTGAAGGCAAGCGCCAGTCCCAAAATGAGTACCATGACCGTAATTCAAGGGGGAGATGTATAGAAATAAATGACCCGTTATGCATCCACAATCACGCCGTGGGGCCAAAATGGCTTGAGGGTAATGTAATAGACAAAGAGGGGAACAGGATCAACGTGGTTAAACTTAACAATGGGCAGATATGCCGTAAGTATCTGGACCAACTAAAAAAAAGGTTCAGCACAGACACTGAGGAACCTGAGGAAGAGCATGAACGAGCAACAAGAACATTCAGCAGCATGCACAGTCCCGGCGGTCAGCCCGGACAGGCCGGAATCACCACAGGTGACAGACACTCTCGCCAAGGCTCAACAATTAGAGCCCCAACTGCGGCGCTCCACGAGGGAGCGTAGATCACCTGAAAGACTCAACCTATGATCCCAATAAGACTTTGGGGGAGAGGTGATGTCATGTATATAACCTCTATGTAACACTGTAAGTTTCTGGATTCTTTTACCTCAATCTGGTTCAGTAAAATTACTGAGTCGAATACCTCTTGTGCTTTGAACAAAGCAATCTTTATTTTTACCGGCCGGTAAGACCTATCAGACAGAAGATATACTCTCTGGATAGAGCGTACACACTCCCTACGGATAGGTGAAGTTACATCGCAAAGCGTCAACAGTTATACAGTTTTGAAATCAGTTAACAAAATACAATTAGATTGACATTCTAACTCAGCCACTCATTAGTCAATCTATATGAGATGTTTTTATGAAAGCTCAAGCATTGCCTCTAAATGTTTCAATCTAGTGGTGTGACTATTAACTGAGACCTTACAATTCTGCAGATTTATTTCATGTTACAATTAGATGTTATTGGCAGGATTAGTGACTTGAAACCTTGAGAAAGACTGTTAGCTATGCTGATGTTGCACTATTTGCAATCTGACATTCTCCCAACTATTCTTCCATGGCTTATACATTTTCATATATCCCGTTTACTTTACTGTCCTTAATTCCATATATTCCGTTCAGATATCCACATCCCTCCTTTTATCATTCTATGATAACATTTAGGATCATTCTAGGAGTATTGCATTCACACTCCCTTTCCCGAATCATATTATTGTTGAGTAGTTCTCTAGTTTGTTGGATCATAACCCGGGAACCCTTGACCACAAGAGGGTCTGCTAACCTTGTCATCATTACTTTACAGCAGAGGTTAAGGCAACCAACAATCAAACAGCAGGTAATTATTACGATGAGAACAATTGCCCCATGTATTAGATAGGATCTCCAAGATCCACCCAGAAACCATTCAAACCTGCTAAGTTCTTTTGCTGGTGTGGATAACTTCTTCACCTCCCTCCTTATGTGATCGGCAAGGTGGGTTATGTTTTCTGAACTATCAGGAATGTAAGTGCAACATTCAGATCCTATCAGGGCACACGTTCCCCCTTTCTCAGCTAACAGGTAATCGAGGGCCATTCGGTTTTGTAATGCTACAGTCCTTATCGCTACCATTTCAGCTGTGATGCCCTCCAGAGCCTCAGCAGTGCGGTTAGCTACCTGTTCCAATATCGTTTCTTTGAATCCATCTAACAGTCTCAGTTAGGGTCAGGGGAACGGTGCGCAAAGGAATTCCCCCTTTGGAATGTATAGGAATATGTGAACACACCCAGCATCTAGTGAAGTGCCCTTTTTCCGCATAAACGTAAGACATATACAAAAAGGTGTTTACATGGAGCTCTCGCCTTTGTCTTCCTTCCCGTGCGCCAAAACTGTCATATATCAACACTATTATGCAGACAGTGGCATACAGACACAGTCTCATCTTATAAATAGTCCAATTATTTAGCTGATAAAAAGATTTCTGTTTTCCCGTTTCCCTTCTTCAGGTCTCCGTCAGTGTATTTGGCTGTCTTACGGGTAAAAGTTCAAACTGATCCTCCTTCAACTGCCTTGTTCAGCTATGGGGAAGAGGAGATCTGGAACAGAAACAGGAATTAGACTAACCAGCAAAATTTGTTTAAATGGTGATGAGCTTGCAGTGGTGCAGGGGAACCCAGGCACTTTTCCCCTCAACCTTGGCTGCAGTGGGGGTAGTGAGTGACACCTGAAAAGGCCCCTCCCATTGTGGCTCTAATCCCTTCCGAATCCATACTTCCCTGGTGCCACGAGGGACAATTCGGGTAAAACTGGGAGGTCGAGGTGAGCATCTTGAACCTGGTTGTGAACTAGTCGCAGAGCCTGAGTCAGAGAAAGAACATAGGTGGTCATCAGTCTAGCTGAGATCTCATATCTAGGAACAATTTCCCTCATTAACACCTTAACAACAGTCTGAGTCTTATTGTCCAGGTTAGGGTAGGCTTCAATCCATCTGATAAACACATCTACTATTACTAACACATATTTGTAACACTGAACTTTTTGCAACTCAATGTAGTCCAATGTCTCAAAGGGACCTTCGGGTAGGGGCGTTTTACCCCAATCACAGGGAACTCCCTTCCCTGGATTATGTTGCTGGCCAACCAGGCAACGACTACTGATGTTCTGGGTGAGCGCCTGGAGTCTAGGGTGCCCCCAAGTAGCCAAAAGTGTGCTCCACAATGAGTAGCAAAATGCATACATTCAATAACTCATAGAGCCAACTTGTCAGACATGCAAGTCTGTTCCGCGGGAGTGGTCCAGAGTTTAGAAACATTGTCATAAGTACATGCATAAGATTTCCACAACAGTTTATCTTTTTCAGGAGCGTCCTTCTGTGCTTTTATAACATCTTGAATGGTTGGCATTGGTTTTTCCGAGGCTAACTTATCCTTCGCAGGATTTTTAGTCTGACTCATAATTTTGGGCACTACCATCTGTTGGTCACGAGAGGCCTGTTTGGCCTCTTGGTCAGGACAACGATTCCCTATATCAACCAGAGAATTTCCGGTAGTATGGGCGGTACATTTGACAATGGCAATGCGTTTGGGGAACCTGAGGGCTTGCAACAAATCAGATACTAACTGTTTATGAGATATCTCATTCCCCTGTGAGGTTAGGAATCCCCTATTTTTCCATAATTGTCCGAAATCATGGACCACCCCAAAGACATACCGAGAGTCGGTATAGATATTGACTTTGAGATCTTTGGCCAAGATACAGGCTCGGGTGAGGGCGAATAGTACAGCTTGTTGAGCAGAATAGGCGGTTTCAAAAGCGGCAGATTCCAAGACCTGATTCTCCTGGTTTACTATGGCGTATCCTGAGATTCGTGTATCTTCTGGATTAATAGAAGTACTTCCGTCAACATACATAAACAATCATGACTGGGTTCTTCCTCATCTTGGGTTGGCTCAGTAAGAATACAGTCTGGATCTTCCATTGGTACATCAACTAAATCTTCCCTGACTGATGTGGCCTCTTAAATTAAAGATAAGCAATCATGACTGGGTTCTTCCTCATTGCCCTGCACTGGGATCTCAATCGGATCAATGGGAGTATAACCCACTTGGGAGGGGTCCTCTGTCCACACATGAGGATCCACATAGTCAGGTATGTCCGAGCCAGTATGATGCTGTAGAGTCGTTAAGACCTTCTCGGAGTCCCCATGAAATTGGACTGTTCGGCCATGTTTTACGATTTGCACATCCCGGCTGGTAGGGTCAGCCTCATCTATGGCCTTGCGTACCATAACTCCCAAATCTTTAGCATGGTGAGGGGCTAATACTTCACGCATAATATGCGGTGCCATTGTTAGGGGCTGTTTCCACAGATTCTTATCCACTTCCACAAAATCTGCCTCTCTTTCCAGTCCAGTCACTCTAGCCCTTAATAGAATTCCCTTCACTTCCCCTTCGTGATCCTGATAAAAGTTCTGCAGGTCCTGATTCTTTCCACTGGGATCGTATGCTAGGGTCACGTGATAGGGTGCCTGCGGCAGGTCCAGAGACCACCACTGAGGGGTTCTAGTGGTATAATACTGCTGCTTAAGGGTTTCCTGTTTTACAATAATCCCATTATCTCCATACTCCAAATGCAACTGGAATTTGCAAAGGAGGTCTCTAGCCATCAAGTTACAGTCCAGATTGGTTGTGATAACAACTCGATGTTCCACCGATTCTTCCTGGTAACCCATTTTAACCGGTTCTGACACTGGGAATGTCGAGATTTGTCCCAGGAATCCTGAAAGTTCCTGTGTTTCAGTAGAGGCAGGGAGTTTAAGCTTTGATTGTACAGAAGACATGAAGGCTCCCGTATCTATCAAAAAGGGTTGCCACTCATTCAGAATGGGTTCGTCGTCCGGGGAGGATCCCTGCACAATCAAACTGCGTAGTCAATCGGGGGACAATTGACCAAAGGGGTTGTTTCTGGGAGAAGTTAGTGTAAGATCCTCCTCTCCCCCCTTGCCCCCCTCCTCTTCCTCCTCTTCCTTTTCCATGCTGACGGTAGGGGCAATTTTTATTCCAATGTCCTTCCTGCCCACAATTAAAACAGTCAATTCCTCTTACCTAGTCCCGGCCTCTTCCCATACCATGCCGGGGACAATAGGGAGGTTTATTAGCAGGGCTCGGGCCGTTTGGTTGTTTAGTATAACCGTATCCTTGCTTATCCATCCAATCCTGTATGCAACACTACGGTTCTATTGATCCTTCCTCCCGAGATGGCTCTTCCTTTCTAGTCACGTATTCAGTCTTGACCCGGGTTGGGGGCGCACCTCCCCCCTCCCCTTTCTTTTCCTGCCAATAATATCTAACTGTCCTCTCCATCTGTCCGGATAGCGTGAGCAATCAAATAGTTGTTTGAAGATCACAGACATCTATAGAGAGGTGGTCTGCAGCTTGTTGTGCATCAGGGTTTGGCATTGGTCTGACAGGGAATTGGTGTCGGGACTTTGGGATCTTGGAAATCATTTCTAGGCCGGAGGATGTTTCAGAGCTGTCTGACTGCTTGACAGTTCTGCGTCTCGATCGGCGGGGGTGTTTGCTATGTCTTTCACAACTTGGACTGGTAGATTGACTAGAAGATTTACGGGACTGTTTGTGATGTCGAGATATAGTTCTGCCCTTTCGAGTGTGAGATCTGGTCCTTTCGGCTATATTGCTTGTAAACTGGGGATCCGAATCGCTATCAGAGGATGAGGAGTCAGTTTGGGTTTGTTGCTTTGGTGATATGGGGTTGTTCCTAACTCTTTTTGCCGGAGTGTTAGGTGGAGGGTGTTGGGAAGAGGACTGGAGCAAGAGGCCAGGGGGTGCGGGAGGCGCCGTTGGGCGCTGAGTCAGTGGCCACTCATCAATTTCATCATTAGCCTCGGTTAACACAAAGCCAGCTATTTTTACTACGTAGTCGGTCAATACCTTTCTTAGAGGTCCCAGAGGATCTCTTAGTAAGTTTCTCGTGTGCACATTCTCTTTTTTTTTTAAAGACGTCTACAGTTTTAACATGTGTTCCCTCTGTCAATGCAAGTCCTAATTTAATAGCATTTGTTTGCCAACTTGACAGAAGTGATGCATCTTTTAATTAATTTTTTTTTTAACAATCCCAGTGCTTTTTTTTTTTACTACCTCTACACTTCTAGTGCCACCTAGAGGCCACTGGTCATCTCCTAATAATTTGTTCAGGGCTCCTGATAATTTTCTAAAGTCTTCAGCTCTTTCAGGGAATTCCTCACGTAGCTTTTGTAGCGGACTATCCGCATCCGTTGTTTTATCCAACTGATTACCCATTTTCACGCTGCCCCTCGTATTACCGTGTCGTTACGCGTTCGTGTCGTCGTGCAATTTAAACAAACTTAAAAATAGACACAGACTTTACAGAAACTAACACTGACTTTTAACCAACTCCAAATAAACAAACTTTACTAATGCTAACACTGATCCGCGTCACCGCGCGATTTAGAACACTTAAGATTCCCGCGTCGCCCCGCGGTTCGCGTCGCTGCGCAATCCGCGTCGCCCCGCGGTTCACGTCGCCGCGCAATCCGCGTCGCCCCGTGGCTCGTGTCGCCGCGCGATTAGAATACTTAAGATAAACAAAGACTCTAACACTGATCCGCGTCGCCGCGCGATTTAAAACACAAGGTAAACAAAGACTCTACTAATCTAACACTGATCCGCGTCGCCGCGCGATTTAGAACACTTAAGATTCCCGCGTCGCCCCGCGGTTCACGTTGCCGCGCGATTAGAATACTTAAGACTTTAAAACACTTAAAACTAACAAAGACTTACCGACACTAGCACTGACTTTCGCGGTCCGCATTGCTGCGCCTTCGCGTCGGCCCACGTTTACTCGGGTGCGTGCTGCCGCACGTCCCACGTGTTCACGCTGCCGTGCGTCTGCGTCAGCCCTCCTTTACTCGGCCGCACTCTTGCGCCGCTGCGCGTCTGCGTCACTACGCGTCTGCATCACTGCGCGTTCGCTTCACTACGCGTTAGCGTCGCTGCGCGTTCGCGTCAGCCCTCCACTCGGCCGCACGCTCGCGCCGCTGCACGTCTCGCATCGCTGCGCGTCAGTGCCGCTGCGCGTTCGCGTCGGCCCTCCTCCTCTCGGCCGCACGCTCGTGCCGCTGCGCGTCTCGCGTCGTTTGCGCGTCAGCGCCGCTGCGCGTTCGTGTCGGCCCTACCTTCCGAGTTGCTGCGGGATTTAAATTCAATCAGAGCCTAGACGGGCCAAGTGATATACAAGGTCGACGTCATACCTGATTTGAACACCTATCCTCTATTTAATTCCCTGTGAGCCTAATTTTCTAAATTTGATTTCTTATGAGCCTTATTTAATTTCTTTTAGTCTCCAAATTTCCCTATCCTTTCGCGTCACTGCGCAGTTTAAATCCAATCAGTCAATGAAAGCCCTAATTTAATGGAGTATTTCTGCCAACTGGACAGGAGTGATTTTTTTTTTTACTGCAGTGGAATTTTTCTCATAATTTAAAATCTCAGAACATTTTTTTTTAGCACCTATTTAGTACGTTACTTTTTTTTTATAACTAGAGAGAAGTCTGGCACATAGGCTGTGGACTGCTTTTCGTTATCTCAATTGTTCCAGCCTCAAGGTCGTGTTATTTAATATAATTTTTTTTTAAAATCCTTTTGAATCCATCTCAGTTGTTTTGCTGTGCCTTCTCTGAATGTTTTCTTTCAACAAGTTTTTCTTTTTTTTTTTAACCACCGGGACCATGTAATTTTTTTTTTCAACAAACCTATCCTTTGGGCATTTCCTGGCTCCGTAACTTATCATCCGAATATACGTAATTCAATAAGGTTCACACTCTTAAACTTCCCACATACAGGACAACACTACGAAGGGTTAAAACAAACTTTCATTCTGTTTGAGATAAAACAAACCACAACTCCCCGGCTTTTTTTACAGTAAAAATCACAGAAGCATTTCTCATTTAAACAGACATTCACAAGAGTCTCTTTTCTTTCCTATTAATTTTTGGATCCATGATTGATCATCCATCCCTATCTAGCTCTAACTATCTTTCCAAGTCGCCGCTTGGTTTGCGTCATCGCGCAATTTCCCTATCTCTATCCCTATTCTAAGTTTGAAAGGTATTCACCAGATTGTCCTGGATCTCGTTCAGACACTACCTGAGAACCAGCGAGTGGCTAAACTTTCCTCAGACTTTTGAAACCGGGGGAAACTGGAGCAGTATTGAAATCATACTCACTCCAGTGGCCACTTTCCCCTCGTCTCGTCCAAGGCTAGTCTGGCTCTTAATTCGCAAGTTTTCGGCAGTCGTCCGTTGAGATCCCACTTCTGACACCAAATGTAAATTCCTGGATTCTTTTACCTCAATCTGGTTCAGTAAAATTACTGAGTCGAATACCTCTTGTGCTTTGAACAAAGCAATCTTTATTTTTACCGGCCGGTAAGACCTATCAGACAGAAGATATACTCTCTGGATAGAGCGTACACACTCCCTACGGATAGGTGAAGTTACATCGTAAAGCGTCAACAGTTATACAGTTTTGAAATCAGATAACAAAATACAATTAGATTGACATTCTAACTCAGCCACTCATTAGTCAATCTATATGAGATGTTTTTATGAAAGCTCAAGCATTGCCTCTAAATGTTTCAATCTAGTGGTGTGACTATTAACTCAGACCTTGCAATTCTGCAGATTTATTTCATGTTACAATTCGATGTTATTGGCAGGATTAGTGACTTGAAACCTTGAGAAAGACTGTTAGCTATGCTGATGTTGCACTATTTGCAATCTGACATTCTCCCAACTATTCTTCCATGGCTTATACATTTTCATATATCCCGTTTACTTTACTGTCCTTAATTCCATATATTCCGTTCAGATATCCACAACACCACTGCATATACTTAAGCAATGCACACCTTGACCACAGGGGGTGAACTTGTGGGAGACACTCCTTACCTGGTGATCCAGGTATATAAAGGGAGGTCCCACACAGGGTCATCACTTCTTGGTCCTGTGAATAAAGGTTTAGGTCATAGAGTGACCTTGTCCATAGAATGTGCCTCGTGTGGGTTTTGTGCCATTGAGTAGGGACTTTGCAGCAGCCACCTCCTGTGCCATGTGGGAAGCCCAGGATGCTTCTCGTGTCTCATGTGCAGGAAGTGCCATCAGCTGGAGGAGCTCAAGCTCCGAGTTTTGGAGCTTGAACAGCGGCTGGCATCACTGCAGTGCCTCCGCGAGGCTGAGAGCTACGTTTCAGGAGGTGGTCACTGTGCAGCTTAAGAGTTTACAAGCAGATAGGGAATGGGTGACCACCAGAAAAGGAGGACCTGGCAGGTTGCGCAAGGGTCCCCTGAGTGCATCTCAGTCTCTAACCAGTATTTGAGTACAAGTGAGTGCAATGGTTCTTTTAGGGAATGCAACCGCGCCAAGACCACAGCATCATGGGTGGCTCAGCTGTACAGCATTGGAGGAAGAAGGTCAATAATGCAATAGTGATAGGGGATTCAATAGTTAGAGCAACAGACCAGCATTTCTGCAGTCGCAGACGAGATTCCAGGATGATGTTGCCTCCATGGTGCCAGGGTCAAGGATGTCACTGAGCGGCTGCAGGACATTGTGAGGAGGGGGCGGGGTGAACAGCCAGAAGCCATGGTCCATATCGGTATCAATGACATAGATAGAAAGAGGGATGCGGTCCTGCAGGCAGAATTTAGGAAGCTAGGGAAAAGATTAGTAAGCAGGACTTCAAAGGTAGTAATCTCCGGATTACATTTGGGGTGCCACACGTGAGTAAGTACAAAAATAGGTAGATAGAGCAGATGAATGTATAGCTAGAGAGATGGTGCAGGAAGGAAGGCTTTAGATTCCTGAGGAATTGGGACTGGTTCTGGAGAAGGTGAGACCTGCACAAGTTGGACGGGCTGCACCTCAACAGGGCTGGGACCAGTATCTTCGCTGGGGGGTTTGCTAGTTTGGTTGGGGAGGGTTTAAACTAGCTTGGCAGGGGGATGACAATCTGTGCATAGATTTGGATAGAAATGGAAGGCAATAAATTAGTAAGTGAGTTTGGATGGCAGAGGAAGCAAAGGCTAGAAAATAGACAACAAAAGAACATAAGAAATAGGAGCAGGAGTTGGCCATTTGACCCCTTGAGCCTGCTCCGCCATTTAATAAGATCATGGCTGATCTGATCATGGACTCAGTTCCACTTCCCTGCCTGCTCCCCATAACCCTTTATTCCCTTATCGCTCAAAAATCTGTCGATCTCCATCTTAAATATATTCAGTGACCCAGCCTCCACAGCTCTCTGGGGCAGAGAATTCCACAGATTTACAACCCTCCGAGAGAAGAAATTCCTCCTCAGCTCAGTTTTAAATGGGCGACCCCTTATTCTGAGACTATGCCCCCTCGTTATAGTTTCCCCTACGAGTGGAAATATCCTCTCTGCATCCACTTTATCAAGCCCCCTCATTATATTATATGTTTCGATAAGATCACCCCTCATTCTCCTGAACTCCAATGAGTATCGGTCTAACCTACTCAACCTATCTTCATGTCAATCTACTCATCTCTAGAATCAACCGAGTGAACCTTCTCTGAACTATCTTCAATGCAAGTATATCTTTCCTTAAATATGGAGAAAAAACTGTACGCAGTACTCACGGTGTGGTCTCGCCAATACCCTGTATAACTGTAGCAGGACTTCTCTGCTTTTATACTCTATCCCCCTTGCAATAAAGGCCAATATTCCATTTGCCTTCTTGATTATTTGCTGTACCTGCATACTAACGTTTTGTGTTTCATGCGCAAGGACCCCCAGGTCCCGCTGTACTACAGCACTTTGCAATTGTTCTCATTTAAATTTCACATTTAAACCTCACATTTTCCCACATTATACTCCATCTGCCAAATTTTTGCCCACGCACTTAGCTTGTCTATATCCCTTTGCAGATTTTTGTTGTCCTCCTCACAAGTTGCTTTCCCACACATTTTTGTATTATCATCAAACTTGGTTACATAATACTCGTTCCCTTCTTCCAAGTCATTCATATAGATTGTAAATAGTTTGTAAATAGTTGAGGTCCCATAACCGATCCCTGCGACACCCCACTAGTTACAGTTTGCGAACCGGAGTATGACCCATTTATCCTGACTCTCTGTTTTCTGTTAATTAGCCAATCCTCTATCCATGTAATATATTACCTCCAGCCACATGAACTTTTATCTTTTGCAGTAACCTTTTATGTGGCACCTTATCGAATGCCTTCTGGAAATCCAAATACACCACATCCACTGGTTCCCCCTTATCCACCCTGCTCATTACATCCTCAAAGAACTATCCCTCCTCGTCCTTCTTGCCTTGTCTGCAGCCTTTGACATGGTTGACCACTCTATCCTTCTCCAATGCCTCTCCATTGTCGTCCAGCTGGGTGGGACTGCACTTCCCTGGTTCCATTCTTATCGACCTAATTGTAGCCAGAGAATCACCTTTAACGGGTTCTCTTCCCACTCCGGCATTGTTACCTCTGGTGTCCCCAAGGATCTATCGGTCCCCTCCTTTCGACCACTTATCCACAGCATAACTAAGACCCACCTATTTCCACCTCCATAACATCGGCCGTCTCCGCCCTTCACATTCTACTCTATGTAAACTAGAGGTGATCCAAAACTCGGCTGCCCGTGTCCTAACTCGTACCAAGTTCCACTCACCCATCACCCCTGTGCTCGCTGACCTACATTGGTTACCGGTTAAGTAACACCTCAATTTCAAAATTCTCATCCTTATTTTCAAATCCCTCCAAGGCCTTGCCCCTTCCTATCTCTGTAATCTCCTCCAGCCCCACAACCCCATGAGATGTGTGCGCTCCACTAATTCTGCCCTATTAAGCATCCATGATTGTAATGCCTCAACCATTGCTGTCTGTTACCTCGGCCCCAAGCTCTGGAACTCCATGCCTAAACTTTGTGCCTCTCTACCTCTCTTTCCTCCTTCAAAAAGCTCCTTAAAACATACCTCTCCTGCACTAATTTTTACTTGTGTGGCTCGGTGTCAAATTTTTATTGCATAGTACTCCTGTGAAGTACCTTGGGACGTTTCACTACATTAAAGATACTATATAAATACAAGTTGTTTTAGTTCTTGTTGTTGTTTGGGAAAAGCCAATTTTACTAAGCTGTGATGTGAATTAGCAAAAGTGGACTGGAAACAACTATTTGAAGGTAAATCAGTGTTAGAGCAGTGGGTGGCATTCAAGGAGGAAATATGCAGAGTCCAGAGCAAACGTTCCCATGAAGAAAAAGGGTGGGACTGCCAAATCGAGAGCCCCCTGGATGTCAAGGAGAATACATGGTAGGATAAGGAAAAAAAAAGGAAGCTTTTGTCAGATACCGCGAGCTCAATACTGCAGAAAGTTTAGAAGAGTATAGAAAGTGTAGGGGTGAAATTAAAAAGGAAATGAGGAAAGCAAAAAGAGAGCATGAAAAACTAATGACAAGTAAAATCAAGGAAAATCCAAAGATGTTTTATAAATGCACAAAGGAAAGAGTAGTGTCTGTTAGGGATAGTGGATGCATTGGTTGTAATTCTGGGGAGGTCCCAGCTGATTGGAAAACTGCAAATGTAACGTCCCTATTTTAAAAAGGAGGCAGACAAAAAACAGGAAACTATAGACCGGTTAGCCTAACATCTGTGGTTGGGCAAATGTTGGAGTCCATTATTAAGGAAGCAGTTGCAGGACATTTGGAAAGCATAATACGGTCGAACGAATCAAACTGGTAGCAATGCGGTGGAGGAGGATTTCCTGAAGTGTATTAGGGATGGTTTCCTAGACCAATATGTCGAGGAACCAACCAGAGGGCTGGCCATCCTGGATTGGGTGATGGGTAATGAGAAAGGACGACTTAACAATCTTGTTGTGCGAGGCCCCTTGGGGAAGAGTGACCATAATATGGTAGAATTCTTTATTAAAATGGAGAGTGACACAGTAAATTCAGAGACGAGGGTACTGAACTTAAGGAAAGGTAACCTCGATGGTATGAGACGTGGATTGGCTAGAATAGACTGGCGAGTGATACTTAAAGGGTTGACGGTGGATAGGCAATGGCAAACATTTAAAGATCACATGGATGAACTTCAACAATTGTACATCCCTTCCTGGCGTAAAAATAAAACAGGGAAGGTGGCTCAACCGTGGAAATGATGGGTAGTGTTAAAGCCAAGGAAGAGGCATATAAATTGGCCAGAATAAGCAGCAAATCTGAGGACCGGGAGAATTTTAGAATTCAGCAGAGGAGGACAAAGGGTTTAATTAGGAGGAGGAAAATAGAGTATGAGAGGAAGTTGCTGGCAACATAAAAACTGACTGCAAAAGCTTCTATAGATATGTGAAGAGAAAAAGATTAGTGAAACAAACGTAGGTCCCTTGCAGTCAGAATCAGTGAATTTATAATGGGGAACAAAGAAATGGCAGACCAGTTAAATAAATACTTTGATTCTGTCTTCACAAAGGAAGACACGAATAAACTTCCGGAAATACTAGGGGACCGAGGATCTAGTGGGAAGGAGGAACTGAAGGAAATCCTTATTAGGCTGGAAATTGATGGGATTGAAGACCAATAAATCCCCAGGGCCTGATAGTCTGCATCCCAGAGTACTTAAGGAAGTAGCCCTAGAAATAGTGGATGCATTGGTGATCATTTTCCAACAGTCTATCAACTCTGGACTGGAGGGTAGCTTTTTAAAAAAAGGAGGGAGAAAGCGGATAATTATAGACCGGTTAGCCTGACGTCAGTAGTGGGGAAAATATTGGAATCAATTATTAAAGATGAAATTGCAGCACATTTGGAACGCAGTGACAGGATCGATCCAAGTCAGCATGGATTTATGAAAGGGAAATCCTGCTTGACAAACCTTCTCGAATTTTTTGAGGATGTAACTGGTAGAGTGGACAAGGGAGAACCAGTGGATGTGGTGTATTTTGACTTTCAAAAGGCTTTTGACAATGTCCCACACAAGAGATTGCTGTGCAAAATTAAAGCACATGGTTATTGTGTTCCTAACAAAGATTAGACTGCACACAGGGAGGTTAAAGTAACAGTGACCTCAGTCTTTATTAAGACAGTCCAGAGTGAGGAACAGGCCTTAGGGGCCGGCTTAAATACAGTGCTCCCAAGGGATGCTGGGATCCCTTGGGACTTCAGGGGATGAGCTCCCTGGTGGCGGAACATGGGAGTGCATGCTTTACAGATACACAACATCACTCCCCACCAAAGTCAAAGTGTAAACTATTTGCAAGGTGAGGCAGTCGGGAGCCTTTCTTTCCCTGGTGGACCGCCTCGGTACAAATGTCTGTTCTGGTGTGTTGGCTGTGCCCTCGCAGGGCTGGCGTGTTGTTGGTCCTGCAGGGCTGCTAGGTGAGCCTGGCCTTGCTGGGCTGTTGGGCGTGATGGGTTCGATTTGCTGGTCCAGGGTGGTGTCGTTGATCCTTTGGGTGTGTGTTGTGGGCTCGAAAAAGGTGGTATCTGCTGTGGGTTGTTCAGGGCAGTCTGTGAACCGCAGCCTCATTTGGTCCAGGTGCTTTCTGCAAATTTGTTCATTGTGTAGTTTGACTACAAACACCCTACTCCCTTCTTTAGCTATCACTGTGCCCGTGATCCACTTGGGACCATGTCCATAGTTTAGCACATACACAGGGTCATTCAGATCAATTTCCCATGACACAGTGGCGCGACCATCGTTTACATTTTGTTGCTGCCGCCTGCTCTCTACCTGATCATGCAGGTTGGGGTGAACCAGCAAGAGTCTGGTTTTAAGTGTCCTTTTCATGAGTAGCTCAGCCAGGGGCACCCCTGTGAGCGAGTGGGGTCTCGTGCGGTAGCTGAGCAGTACTCGGGACAGGCGGGTTTGGAGTGAGCCTTCTGTGACTCGTTTAAGGCTCTGTTTGATTGTTGCTCGCTCTGCCTGCCCATTGGAGGCTGGTTTCAACGGGGCCGAGGTGACATGTTTGATCCCATTGCGGGTCATGAATTCTTTTGGGCACTGGTGAAACATGGCCTGTTGTCACTGACCAGTATGTCAGGCAGGCCGTGGGTAGCAAACATGGCCCTCAGGCTTTCAATGGTGGCGGTGGCAGTGCTTCCCGACATTATTTCACATTCAATCCATTTTGAAAAAGCATCCATCACCACCAGGAACATTTTACCGAGAAACGGAACCGTATAGTCGACATGAATCCTCGACCATGGTCTGGAGGGCCAGGACCACAAACTTAGTGGTGCCTCTCTGGGTGCGTTGTTCAATTAAGCACACACGCTGCATTGCTGTACACAGGACTCTAAGTCAGAGTCGATACCGGGCCACCACACATGGGATCTGGCTAACACTTTCATCATTACTGTACGCGGGAGTGTGCTGTGGAGATCCGAGATGAATGTCTCCCTGCCCTTTTTGGGTGGCACTACGCGGTTACCCCACAACAGGCAGTCTGTCTGAATGGACAGCTCGTCCTTTCATCGCTGGAACGGCTTTAATAGCTCTTGCATTTCAAGGGGGATGCTGGCCCAGCTCCCATGCAGTACACAGTTTTTTACTAGGGACAGCAGAGGATCTTGGCTGGTCCAAGTCCTAATCTGGCAGGCCGTGACAGGTGATTTATCATTTTCAAACGCTTCCATGACCATCAACAAGTCTGCGGGCTGTGCCACCATCAACAAGTTTACACGCTGCGCCATTTCCACCCCCGTGGTGGGCAATGGTAGCCGACTGAGAGCATCCACACAGTTCTCGGTGCCTGGCCTGTGGTGGATGGTATAGTTATATGCTGATAGCGTGAGTGCCCACCTTTGTATGCGGGCTGAGGCATTAGCATTTATCCCCTTGTTTTCAGCGAACAGGGATATGAGGAGCTTATGATCGGTTTCCAGCTCAAATTTGAGGCCAAACAGGGACTGATGAATTTTCTTTACCCCGAACACACATGCTCATGCCTCTTTTCTCAATCATGCTGCAGGCCTTCTCGGTCTTAGACAAGCTCCTGGAGGCATAGGCGACAGGTTGCAACTTCCCCGCAATGTTAGCTTGTTGTAATACACACCCGACTCCGTACGACGATGCATCACATGCTAGCACAAGTCTTTCACACGGGTTATATAATACAAGCAGCTTGTTGGAGCATAAAATGTTTCTGGCTTTCTCAAAAGCAATTACTTGTTTTTTTCCCCATACCCAGTTCTCACCTTTATGCAATAACACATGTAGGGGCTCTAAGAGAGTGCTTAACCCCGGTAGGAAGTTACCAAAATAGTTGAGGAGTCCCAGGAACGACCGCAGCTCCGTGACATTCTGTGGCCTGGGCACGTTCCTGATAGCCTCTGTCTTGGTGTCTGTGTGCCAAATGCTATCCGCCGCGATCTTTCTCCCCAAAACCTCCACTTCTGTTGTCATGAAGAGGCATTTCGTCCTCTTCAGCCGCAGCCCTACGCGATCCAGTCGCTGGAGGATCTCCTCCAGGTTTTGTAGGTGCTCGGCGGTGTCCCGACCCGTGACCAATATGTCGTCTTGAAAAACCACCGTGCGTGGTACCGACTTGAGTAGGCTCTCCATGTTTCTCTGGAAGATCGCTGCAGCCGACCGAATTCCAAACGGGCATCTGTTGTAGATGAACAGTCCCTTGTGTGTGTTGATGCAGGTGAGGCCCTTCGAAGACTCCTCCAGCTCCTGCGTCATGTAGGCCAAAGTCAGGTCAAGCTTGGTGAGCGTCGCAAATAGGTCATCTGCCTTAGGTAGCGGGTATTGGTCCTGTAGCGAGAAATGATTAATAGTTACTTTACAATCGCCGCAAATCCTGACCGTGCCATCACTTTTGAGTACTGGAACAATCGGGCTGGCCCACTCGCTGAATTCCACTGAGGAGATGATGCCCTCGCATTGCAGCTTGTCCAGCTCGATTTCCACTCTCTCCCTCATCATGTGAGGTACCGCTCGCGCCTTGTGGTGAAAGGGTCATGCCTCTGGCACCTTCGCCCCGGAAATGTTTCCAATGCCTGGTTTAAAAAGGAAAAACATTTGTTGAGAACCTGGGTACATGAGGCCTCATCGACATGTGATAGTGCTCGGATGTCATCCCAGTTCAAGCGGATTTTACCCAGCCAGCTCCTTCCAAGCAGTGTGGGGCCATCGCCCGAGACAATCCGGAGTGGCAGTTCGTGCACCATGCCCTCGTAGATGACCTTGACCATGGCGCTGCCCAGGACAGTGATGAGCTCTTTGGTGTGCGTTCTCAGTTTCGTGTGGATGGGGCTCAGGGCTGGTCTAAATGCCTTGTTGCACCACAGTCTCTCAAACATCTTTTTACTCATGATGGATTGGCTAGCACCAGTGTCCATTTCCATGGCTACGAGTAAGCCATTCAATTTTACATTTAGCATTATAGGTGGACATTTCATCGAAAATGTGTGTACCCCGTGTACTTCAGCATCTGCCTCCTCTCTCTGAGGCTCGAAATTGCTTTGATCCACCATAGACCGATCTTCCTCTGCCACGTGGTGGTTAGCAGGTTTTGCAGCTCATTTGCAAGCTCATTGGAGGTGCCCCATTGTTCCACAGCTCTTGCAAACATACCCTTTGAAGCGGCATGAATAGGCTGAATGGAAGCCTCCACAACGTCAACAAGGTGTGAATTGTCTTGCATTCATCCTTTGTTGCGGATTCTGAGTCATCTGGGTCACCTGAGGCCTGCTGGCAGTTGCAGACTCGTGGTTTCTGCCCTGTACATTTCTGCTCGCAAACACAGTTCCAGTTAATTTAGCACTTGTGTGCTGAGAGATTTGTTTGGTGTTATCACTGGTGGACATAAAGGCCTGTGCTATCGCAATGGCCTTACTGAGGGTCGGTGTCTCTGCAGTCAAAAGTTTTCGTAGGATGGTCTCGTGGCCAATGCCCAGTACAGAAAAGTCTCTGAGCATCTGTTCCAGGTAGCCATCAAACTCACAGTGTCCTGCAAGTCATCTTAGCTCGGCGACGTAGCTCACCACTTTCTGACCTTCAGATCACTGGCATGTGTAGAACCGATACCTTGCCATCAGCACGCTCTCCCTCGGGTTAAGATGCTCCCGAAGCAGTGTACACAGCTCCTCATACGACTTATCTGTGGGTTACACCGGAGCCAGAAGATTCTTCATGAGGCTGTAGGTCGGTGCCCCGCAGACCGTGAGGAGGACCGCTCTCCTTTTTGCAGCACTTCCTCCTCCCTCCAGCTCATTGGCTACAAAATACTGGTCTAGCCATTCGACATAGGCTTCCCAGTCCTCATCCTCTGAGAACTTCTCCAGGATGCCCACAGTTTGCTGCATCTTTGCGTTGGATTTGTATACTCATCGTATTGTGTCCCTAACACAGATGAGACTGCACACAGGGAGGTTAAAGTAACAGTGATCTCTGTCTTTCTTAAGACACTCCAGAGTGAGGAACAGGCCTTGGGGGCCGGCTTATATACAGTGCTCCTAAGGGATGCTGGGATCCGTGGGATGCACTCCCTGGTGGCGGAACTTGGGAGTGCATGCTTTACAGATACACAACAATGATATTGTGGGTAATGTACTGACATGGATAAAGAACTGGTTGGCAGACAGGAAGCAGAGAGTCAGGATAAAAGGGTCCTTTTCAGAATGGCAGGCAGTGACTAGTGGGGTGCCCCAGGGCTCAGTGCTGGGACCCCAGCTGTTTACAATATACATTAATGATTTGGATGAGTGAATTGAGTGTAATATCTCCAAGTTTGCAGATGACATAAAGCTGGGTGACGGTGTGAGCTTTGAGGAGGATGCTAAAAGGCTGCAGGATGACTTGGACAGGTCAGGTGAGTGGGCAAATGCATGGCAGATGCCGTATAATGTGGATAAATGTGAGGTTATCCACTTTCGTGGCAAAAACACGAAGGCAGAATATTATCTGAATGGTGGCAAATTAAGAAAAGGGGAGGTGAAAGAGACCTGGGTGTCATGGTACATCAGTCATTGAAAGTTGGCATGCAGGTACAGCAGGCGGTGAAGAAGGCAAATGGTATGTTGGCCTTCATAGCGACAGGATTTGAGTATAGGAGCAGGGAGGTCTTACTGCAGTTGTACAGGGGCTTAGTGAGGCCTCACCTGGAATATTGTGTTCAGTTTTGGTCTCCTAATCTGAGGAAGGACGTTCTTGCTATTGAGGGAGTGTAGTGAAGGTTCACCAGACTGATTCCTGGGATTACAGGACTGACATATGAGGAGAGACTGGATCGACTGGGCCTGTATTCACTGGAGTTTAGAAGGATGAGAGGGGATCTCATAGAAACATATAAAATTCTGACGGGACTGGACAGTTAAGATGCAGGAAGAATGTTCCCGATGTTGGGGAAATCTCGAACCAGGGGACACAGTCTAAGGATACGTGGTAAGCCATTTAGAACTGAGGAGAAACTTCTTCACTCAGAGAGTTGTTAACCTGTGGAATTCCCTACCGCACAAAGTTGTTGATGCCAGTTCATTGGATATATTCAAGAGGGAGTTAGATATGGCCCTTACGGCTAAAGGGATCAAGGGGTATGGAGAGAAAGCAGGAAAGGGGTACTGAGGTGAATGATCAGCCATGATCTTATTGAATGGTGATGCAGGCTCGAAGGGCCAACTGGCCTATTCCTGCACCTATTTTCTATGTTTCTATGTTTCTATGACAGGCAGAGTCAGCATGGATTTATGAGGGGGAAGTTATGTTTGGCAAATTTGCTGGAATTCTTTGAGGATGTAATGAGCAGGGTGGATAAAGGGGAAGCAGTGGATGTGGTGTATTTGGACTTCCAGAAGGCATTTGGCAAGGTGCCACATAAAAGGTTACTGCACAAGATAAAAGTTCACGGGGTTGGGGGTAATGTATTAGCATCGATAGAGGATTGGCTAACTAACAGAAAACAGACAGTCGGGATAAATGGTTCATTTTCGAGTTGCCAATCAGTAACTAGTGGGGTGCTGCAGGGATCAGTGCTGGGACCCCAACTATATAAATCTATATTAACAACTTGGAAGAAAGGAACGAATATAACATAGCCAAGTTTGCTGACGATATAAAAATGGAAGGAAAAGCAACGTGTGAGGAGGACACAAAAAATCTGCAAAAGGACATAGACAGCCTAAGTCAGTGGGCAAAAATTTGGCAGATGGAGTATAATGTTGGAAAGTGTACTTTGGCAGAAAAAAATCAAAGAGCAAGTTATTATTTAAATAGATAAAAATTGCAAAGTACTACAGTACAGAGGGACCTGGGTGTACTTGTGCATGAAACACAAAAGGTTAGTATGCAAGAGATCAGTTGGTCAATGGAATCTTAGCCTTTATTGCAAAGGGGATGGAGTATAAAAGCAGGGAAGTCTTGCTACAGTTGTACAGGGTATTGATGAGGCTATACCTGGAATACTGCGTACAGTTTTGGTTTCCATGTTTACGAAAGGATATACTTGCTTTGGAGGCAGTTCAGAGAAGGTTCACTGGGTTGATTCCGGTGAAAAGGGGGTTGACTTATGAGGAAAGGTTGAGTAAGTTGGGTCTCTACTCATTGTAATTCAGAAGAACGAGAGGTGATCTTATCGAAATGTGTAAGATAATTGTCATGTAAGTAACCTTCATGTAACTGTAACCTTCATAACAACACTGAATACTGTATACACCTAAGAAATGCACACCTTGACCACAGGGGGTGAACTTGTGGGAGACACTCCTCACCTGGTCATCCAGGTATATAAAGGGAGGTCCCACGCAGGGTCATCACTTCTTGGTCCTGTGAATAAAGGTTCAGATCACAGAGTGACCTTGTCTGCAGAACGTGCCTAGTGTGAATTTATAGTAGTGTGCAAGGACACTACATTTGGCGACGAGAAACGGGAATCAACAACTCACGACAATGGTCACAGAGGAACGATACTGTGTTGGTGAGGACTGGGACGATTTCGTTGAGAGGCTCCAGCAGAGCTTTGTCACGAAGGACTGGCTGGGAGCGGCAGCGGCTGACAAGCGAAGGGTGCATCTACTGACCAGCTGTGGACCTAAGACGTACGCGCTGATGAAAGACCTGCTCGCACCCGAGAAGCCGGCGGACAAAACCTTTGAAGAGCTCAGCAAACTGATCGGTGAGCACCTCAAAACCGGTGAGCAGTATACACATGGCCCGACACCGATTCTATACACACCGACGTTGGGAAGGACAGAGCATACCGGACTTCGTTGCAGACCTTCGGCGCTTGGCCAGCCTCTGTAAGTTCACAGGCGCCTGCAGGGGGGGAGATGTTAAGGGATTTCTTCATTGAGGGCATTGGTCATACCGGGATTTTCAGAAAGCTAATTGAGACCAAGGACTTGACCTTGGAAGCGGTGGAGTTCAAGGCTCAGACCTTCATGGCGGGGGAGGAGGAAACCAAGATAATATAGGCGCGCAACTTTGCTTCCAACGTGGCGATCGATCAGGGAGTTAACATTGTAAACGCGACTCAGAACCCCGTAGGCAGGCAAGGGCAATTTGACACCACCCAGGCAGCAACAGACTCTAGAGTGGGTCCTCAACAGAGACAATGGCAGGTTGAACGGACATTTATGTCATCACGGTGGACAATGCGTCCCGTGATGGGGCTATTGACACCCATTAACAGAGTGCTCAAGAGTAATCAAAGAGACAATCAGAGAGGAATGCCTGGTAACAGCCCTTTTGTGCACAACGATCTCAGCTCATGCTGGAGGTGCGGGGGCAGACATGCTGCAAAAACCTGCAGGTTTCAACAATATATCTGTCGAAATTGTAACTTCAGTGGACATTTAGCCAGAATGTGCAGGAAGCCCACAGCGAGGCCAAATTACGAGGCAGATGAACCAGAAGAGGGGTCTGCAAGCAAGGTTGATGCTTGGGACAAAGCAATGGACGCTGAAGTTCAGCGGGTTCATGTGGTAAACATCCACAGCTCATATACCAAAACGCCATCTATGAGGATGAAAGTCCTATTAAACGACTTCCCGGTACGCATTGAAGCTGGACACAGGGGTCAGCCAGTCACTTGAGTGTCCAACAATTTGAGAAACTATGGCCACTCAGAGCTAGCAGACCCAAACTAGAACGCATTGACACACAATTACGGACGACTCTAAAGAGATCATCCCAGTGCTAGGCAGTGCAATGTTGGTGGTCACACATAATGGATCAGAGAACCGGCTGCCACTCTGGATTGTCCTGGGAAATGGTCCCGCGCTTTTGGGGAGGAGCTGGCTAGCCGAGATGAACTGGAAATAGGGGGATGTGCACGCCATTTCATCTGTGGAGCGAAGTTCATGCTCACAGGTCCTACAGAAATTTGAGTCACTATTTCAACCTGGTGTCGGGACTTTCAAAGGTACCAAAGTAGTGATACGCATCACCCCGGACGCCAGACCAGTGCACCATAAAGTCAGAGCTGTGCCGTATGTGATGCGGCTGAAAGTTGAGAGTGATTTGGACAGATTGCTAAGAGAGAGCATAATTTCACCCGTTGAATTCAGTGACTGGGCAAGCTCCATCATCTCCTGTCCTAAAAACGGATGGCTCGGTCAGGATCTGTGGCGACTACAAGGCCACTATTAACCAAGTGTCACTACAAGACCAATACCCGCTTCCGAGAGCGGAGGACCTTTTTGCCACGCTGGCAGGCGGCAAGCTGTTCACCAAGTTGGACCTCACTTCAGCCTACATGACCCAGGAACTGGCCGAAGAATCCAAGCTACTGACCACCATCACCATGCACAAGGGGCTGCTTGTCTACAACAGGTGTCCGTTTGGCATTCGATCAGCGGCCGCTATCTTCCAAAGGAACATGGAAAGCTTGCTCAAATCCATCCCTGGAACAATCGTATTTCAGGACGACATCCTTATCACGGGTCGACACACCGAGGAACACCTCCACAACCTGGAGGAGGTGCTATGCCGATTGGACCGGGTAGGCCTGCGACTAAAGAAGTCCAAGTGTGTGTTTTTGGCCCCTGAGGTCAAGTTTTTGGGCAGGAGGGTTGCCGCAGACGGGATCCGGCCTACTGAATCCAAAACGGAGGCGATTCGTCGTGTGCCCAGGCCCAGCAACACGTCGGAGTTGCGTTCATTTCTGGGACTCTTGAACTATTAGTGGAACTTTCTGCCGAACTTAAGCACATTGTTGGAGCCACTACATGTGCTCCTGCATAAGAGTTGCGATTGGTTTTGGGGGGACTGTCAGGAACGGGCTTTCAATCGGGCATGGAACCTGCTTTGTTCTAATAAGCTGTTGACTCTGTACAACCTCTGTAAGAAATTGGTTTTGACATGTGTTGCATCATCCTATGGGGTTGGATGCGTGTTGCAGCAGAGTAATGATGAGGTCCAACTCCAACCTGTGGCTTATGCCTCCAGGTCGCTCTCCCAAGCAGAAAGGGGATATGGGATGGTTGAAAAGGAAGCACTCGCATGTGTCTACGGGGTGATAAAGATGCACCAGTACCTTTTTGGCAGAAGGTTCGAGTTAGAAACGGGCCACAAGCCGTTAACATCCCTGTTGTCAGACAGCAAAGCTGTCAATGCCAATGCGTCAGCTCGCATACAGCGATGGGCTCTCACGCTGGCTGCGTATGACTACACCATACGGCACTGGCCTGGCACAGAAAATTGCGCTAACATGCTCAGCAGGCTTCCACTGGCCACCACTGAGGGGGCAGCGGAGCAAAGCGCTGAGATGGTCATGGCCGTTGAAGCCTTTGACAGTGCAGGCTCTCCCATCACAGCCCGCCAGATCAAAATCTGACCAACAAAGATCCCCTCCTATCCTTGATTAAGAAATGTGTCCTGACTGGGGATTGAGCGCCCCGAGGAGGTCAGACTGTTTCACAGACGGATGGATGAGTTTTCCATCCAAGCCGACTGCCTACTATGGGGCAGCTGGGTAGTCATGCCACAGAAGGGAAGGGAAGCATTCATCAGGGAACTCCACAGTGAGCACCTAGGCATCGTGCTAATGAAGGCCATTGCCCGGTCACTTGTATGGTGGCCGGGAATTGACTCAGACCTCGAACACTGTGTTCGCAGGTGCACGACGTGTGCCCAGCTGGGTAACGCCCCCAGGAAGTTTCCGCTCAGCCCGTGGCCCTAGCCCACCAGGTCATGGTAACGTATTCACGTAGACTACGCGGGCCCGTTCATGGAAAAAATGTCCCTCATTCTTGTTGATGCGTACTCGAAATGGATCGAGTGCATCATTTTGAATTCGTGCACGACATGCACCACTGTGGAGAGTCTGCGTGCAGTCTTTGCGACCCACAGCTTGCCGGACATCCTGGTTAGCGACAACGGCCCGTGTTTCACTCGCTATGAATTCCAGGAGTTCATGTCGGGTAATGGCATCAAACATGTCAGGACGGCACCGTTCAAGCCGGCTTCCAATAACCAGGCGGAACGTGCGGTCCAAATTATAAAACAGGGCATGCTCCAGATTCAAGGACCCTATCGTGCCTCCTGCTGGCCTATAGGTCCCGACCACATTCGCTCACGGGAGTCCCGCCCGCGGAACTACTCATGAAACGTACATTTAAAACTCAGCTGTCCCTCATTCATCCTGTCCTGTCAGACATTGTTGAGAGCAAGCGCCAGTCCCAAAATGCCATGACCGTAACTCAAAGGGGAGATGTATAGAAATCGACGACCCTGTATTTGTTCTTAATCACGCTTTGGGGCCCAAGTGGCTTGAGGGTACTGTAATTAGCAAAAAGGGGAACAGGGTCATAGTGGTCAGACTTAACAATGGACAGATATGCCGCAAGCATCTGGACCAAGTAAAAAAAAGGTTCAGCATGGACACTGAGGAACCTGAGGAAGATCATGAGATGTTGCCCACACCACCGGCAGTGAACGAGCAACAAGAACATTCAGCAGCATGCACAGTCCCTGCAGCCAGCCCGGACAAGCCGGATGTCATGTATGTAACCGTCATGTAACTGTAACCTTCATAACAACACTGCATACTGTATACACCTAAGAAATGCACACCTTGACCACAGGGGGTGAACTTGTGGGAGACACTCCTCACCTGGTCATCCAGGTATATAAAGGGAGGTCCCACGCAGGGTCATCACTTCTTGGTCCTATGAATAAAGGTTCAGGTCACAGAGTGACCTTGTCTGCAGAATGTGCCTCGTGTGAATTTAAAGTAGTGTGTAAGGACACTACAATAATGAGGGGCCTTGACAAGGTGGATGCAGACAGGATGTTTCCACTGATAGGGGAGACTAGAACTCGAGGGCATAATCTTAGAATAAGGGGCCTGTCCATTTAAAACTGAGATGAGGAGGAATTTCTTCTCTCAGAGGGTTGTAAATCTGTGGAATTCGCTGCCTCACAGAGCTGTGGAAGCTGGGACGCTGAATAAATTTAAGACAGACAGAGATAGAAAGTTTCTTAACAGATAAGGGAATAAGGGGTTATGGGGAGCGGGCACAGAAATGGACCTGAGTCCATGATCGGATCAGCCATGATCATATTAAATGGCGGAGCAGGCTCGAGGGGCCGTATTCCTGCTTCTATTTCTTATGTTAGAGACCAAAAAGGTAACCTATGTCTGAAGGTGGAAGTTCTTAATGAATAATTTGTGTCTGTCTTCACAAAAGAAAGAGACGATGTAGTTAAGGAGGACGCGTGTGAAATATTAGATGAGATAAACAGAGAGACAGAGGAAATATTAAGAGGTTTAGCATCTTTGAAAGCAGATAAGGTGCCAGGCCTGGTGAAATGTGTCCCAGGCTGTTGAGAGACAAGGGAGGAAATAGCGGGAGCTCTGATTATCATTTTTGAATCCTCTTAGACTACAGGCATGATGGCAGAGGGCTAGAGGACTGCTAACATGGTGCTATTGTTTAAAAAGGGAGAAAGGGATAGACCGAGTAATTATAGGCCAGACAGCCTAACCTTGGTGGTGAGAAAATTATTGGAAAAAGTTCTGAGGGACAGTATAAATCATCATTTAGAAAGTCACAGGTTAATCAAGAACATTCAGCATAGATGTGTTAAGGGAAGGTCATGTCTGATTAACTTGATTTAATTTTTGGAAGCGGTAATGAGGAGGGTCGATGAGATTAGTGCGTTTGATGTAGTCTACCTGGATTTTAGGAAGGCCTTTGACACGGTCCCACATGGCAAGTTGGTCAAAAAGTAAAAGCTCATGGGATCCAAGTGAAAATGACAAGTTGGATCCAAAATTGGCTCAGGGGCAGGAAGCAAAGAGTGATGGCTGACAGGTGTTTTTGTGATTGGAAGGCTTTCTCCAGTGGGGGTCCACAGAGCACAGTACTCGTTTCCCTGCTTTTGATGGTATATATCAATGATTTAGACTTCAATGTAGGGAGCATGATGAAGAAGTTTGCAGATGATACAAAAATTAGTCGTGTGGTTGGTAGTGAGGAAGAAAGTTATAGACTGCAAGAAGATATTAATGGACTAGTCAGGTGGGCAGAAAAGTTATTAATGGAATTCAATCTGGAGAAGGGTGAGGTAATTCATTTGGGGAGGGCTAACAAGGCAAGGTGAAGGTGGCTCAACCGTGGCTAACAAGAGGAATTAGGGATAGTATTAAATCCAAGGAAGAGGCATATAAATTGGCCAGAAAAAACAGCAAACCTGAGGACTGTGAGAAATTAAGAATTCAGCAGAGGAGGCCAAAGGGTTTAATTCGGAGGGGGAAAATAGAGTTCGAGAGTAAGCTTGCAGGAAACATAAAAACTGACTGCAAAATCTTCGATAGGTATGTGAAGAGAAAACGATTAGTGAAGACAAATGTAGGTCCCTTGCAGTCAAAATCAGATGAATTTATAATGGGTAACAAAGAAATGGCAGACCAATTGAACAAATACTTTGGTTCTGTCTTCACTAAGGAAGACACAAATAACCTTCGGGAATTACTAGGGGACCGACGGTCTAGCAAAAATGGGGAACTGCAGGAAATCCTTATTAGTCAGGAAATTGTGTTCGGGAAATTGATGGGATTGAAGGCCGATAAATCCCCAGGGCTTGATAGTCTGCATCCCAGAGTACTTAAGGAAGTTGCCCTAGAAATTGTGGATGCATTGGTGGTCATTTTCCAACATTCTATAGACTCTGGATCAGTTCCTATGGATTGGAGGATAGCTAATGTAACCCCACTTTTTAAAAAAGGGAGGAGAGAAAACATGGAATTATAGAGCGGTTCGCGTGACATCGGTAGTGGGGAAAATGTTGGAATCAATTATTAAAGATGTAATAGCAACGCATTTGGAAAGCAGTGACAGGATCGGTCCAAGTCAGCAGGGATTTATAAAAGGGAAATCATGCTTGACAAATCTTCTAGAATTTTTGAGGATGTAATTAGTAGAGTGGACAAGGGAGAACCAGTGGATGTGGTGTATTTGGACTTTCAAAAGGTTTTTGACAAGTTCCCACACAAGCGATTAGTGTGCAAAATTAAAGCACATGGTATTGGGGGTAATATATTGATGTGGATAGAGAACTGGTTGGCAGACAGGAAGCAAAGAGTAGGAATAAATGGGTCCTTTTCAGAATGGCAGGCAGTGACTCGTGGGGTACCGCAAGGTTCAGTGCTGGGCCCCCAGCTATTTACAATATACATTAATGATTTGGACGAAGGAATTGAATGTAATATCTCCATGTTTGCAGATGACACTAAGCTGGGAGGCAGTGTGAGCTGTGAGGAGGATGCTAAGAGGCTGCAGGGTGACTTGGACAGGTTAGGTGAGTGGGCAAATGCATGGCAGATGCAGTTTAATGTAGATAAATGTGAGGTTATCCACGTTGGTGGCAAAAACAGGGAGGCAGAATATTATCTGAATGCTGACAGATTAGGAAACGAGGCCTGGGTGTCATGGTACATCAGTCATTGAAAGTTGGCATGCAGGTACAGCAGGCGGTGAAGAAGGCAAATGGCATGTTGGCCTTCATAGCGAGAGGATTTGAGTATAGGAGCAGGGAGGTCTTACTACAGTTGTACAGGGCCTTGGTGAGGCCACATCTTGAATGTTGTGTACAGTTTTGGTCTCCTAATCTGAGGAGGGACATTCTTGCTATTGAGGAAGTGCAGCAAAGGTTCACCAGACCGATTCCCAGGATGGCAGGACTGACATATGAAGAAAGACTGGACCGACTAAGCTTATATTGACTGGAATTTAGAAGAATGAGAGGGGATCTCATAGTAACATATAAAATTCTGACAGGATTGAACAGGTTAGATGCAAGAAGAATGTTCCCGATATTGGGGAAGTCCAGAACCAGGGGTCACAGTCTAAGGATAAGGGGTAAGCCATTTAGGACCGAGATGAGGAAAAACTTCTTCACTCAGAGAATTGTGAACCTGTGGAATTCTCTACCACAGAAAGTTGTTGAGGCTAGTTCGTTAGATATATTCAAACGGGAGTTAGATGTGGCCCTTGTGGCTAAAGGGATCAAGGGGTATGGAGAGAAAGCAGGAATGGGGTATTGAAGTTGCATGATCAGCCATGATCATATTGAATGGTGGTGCAGGCTCGAAGGGCCGAATGGCCTACTCCTGCACTTATTTTCTATGTTTCTATATTTCTAAGGGAATACACAATAAATGGTAGGATACTGGGAAATGTAGAGGAACAGAAGGATCTTGGAGTGCATGCCCACAGATCCCTGAAGGTAGCAGAACAAATAGGTAGATAAACATAGAAACATAGAAACATAGAAAATAGGTGCAGGAGTAGGCCATTCGGCCCTTCTAGCCTGCACCGCCATTCAATGAGTTCATGGCTGAACATTCAACTTCAGTACCCCATTCCTGCTTTCTCGCCATACCCCTTGATCCCCCTAGCAGTAAGGACCTCATCTAACTCCTTTTTGAATATATTTAGTGAATTGGCCTCAACAACTTTCTGTGGTAGAGAATTCCACAGGTTCACCACTCTCTGGGTGAAGAAGTTCCTCCGCATCTCGGTCCTAAATGGCTTACCCCTTATCCTTAGACTGTTGGTTAAGAAGGCATGCGGGTTACTTTCCTTTATTAGCCAAGGCATAGAATATAAGAGTAGGAAGGTTATGCTTGAAATGTATAAAACACTAGTTAGGCTACAGCTAGAGTACTGCATACGGTTCTAGTCACCATATTACAGGAAAAGTGTGAGGGCACAGAGGAAATTTATAAGCATTTTGCCAAGACTGGAAAGTTTTAGCCATGAGGAGCGATTGAATAGGTCGGGGTTCTTTACTTTGGAACAGAGAGGGCTGAGGGGGAACTTAATTGAGGTGTATAAAATTATGAGGGACCTAGATACAGTGGAAAGGAAGCAGCTATTCCCCTTAGCAGAGAGGTCAATAACCAGGGGGCATAGATTTGAAGTAATTGGTAGAATGATTAGAGGGGAGTTGAGGAGAATTTTTTTCACCCAGAGGGCAGTGGGGATCTGGAATGCACTGCCTGGAAGGGGGTAGAGGCAAAAACCTTCATCACATTTAAAAAGTACTTGGATATGCACCTGAAGTGACGTATCCTGTAAGACTATGAACCAAGAGCTGGATAGCTCTTTTTTGACCGACGCAGGCACAATGGGCTGAATGGCCGACTTCTGTGCCGTAAATATTTATGATTCTTTTCTATGATTTATGTTAAATAATATTATAGTTTCTGTTTTAGGTCTCAAAATATTTGATCTTGCCAATCCTATAAAGGTTGGCCCTCTGTGTGATTTGGACTTGGAAAACAACATCATGTTAACATATCGTTCTCATGGCCCACCAATCCAATACAACAACATTTTGAGTCAGCATCTGCACTACCTTTCAAATAAATTGGATGAAATTAAAGGAGGAAACAACACAGTTATAGTCATTACCTTATGGGCGCATTTCACCAGTTTTACAGTGGAAGTGTATATCAAAAGGCTATAATATAGCTGGAGATCAATTCTACAGTTGCTAGGAAGGAGTCCAGATACAATGGTTGTAATAAAGACTGCCAATGCCCGGGGACTTCCACTAGATGTCAGTCTCTACCAAAGTGACTGGTACGCCTATCAGCTTGATACAGTGCTGAGAAAGTTGTTCACAGGCATTTGAAATGCATGGGAGATGACGGTAACACATTACCTGCCACATGATATACTCCCCAAGTGAGTCTTTGTAAAGAATGAAGTAGATGTGTTTCTTTCATGTGTGTCCTTCTGAAAAGAGATAAATGCTATTGGTTCCAACTAGGTTTTGGTGATCAGGTGATTCAAAATCTAAACAATACAATAAGAACTCTTAGGTTTGTATAATTGCCCAGAATTAATGTGCATTTTAAAACCAATTGTGTTTGTTAAAACGGAGTAACTATTTGTACTAAGTCTCCCGATGCATGCGCTGAAGCGAGCGTTAGAAAAAATATCACCGACTCCGCCCCCCCAGCGCAATTCCCACTAACCCTTTTCTGCGCATGTGTCCAACACCACGTTGCCTCCGATCCATCCAGCAGCAGCCAAATGCATCCACCGAGCTTCAGAACCATCCGCAACGCCGAGTCTTGAGCGGGGCCCGGAGCCACGCGCAGTGCCGCAAGCGTCTGCTTGGGGGGGTGGGAAGAGCGAGAAGTGGTGAGAGAGCTTGCGGGGAAGGAAAGAGAGCTTGGGAGGAGAGAGAGAGAGAGAGAGAACACGCGCTTTGGAGGGGAGAAAGGGAACTCAGAGAAGACGGATCACATTCTTCCAACTCCCTGGTGTGTGCAAGCTCGGTGCATGTGATACAAGGGACATTGTTAGGGTGGATGAAATCTAGAAGTCACGACACTGTCACTATTCACTTCATACCCACTAAACCTGTTAACAATCTGCACATAATTGTGACTGGAGCTGGGGTGACGGTGTTTGTCTTTTTAAATGAACTGCTGTACATGGTTATTTACTGCATTGCCGAGGGGCTTTTCCCAAGGCAAGGTAGAGTAGAACACTAATGCAAAAGCAAAATACTGCAATGCTGGAATCTGAAATAAAAACAGAAAATGCTGGAAATCTCAGCAGGTGGAGCAGCATCTATGGAGAGAGAAACAGAGTTAACGTTTCAGGTCTGTGATCCTTTGTCAGAACTGGTAAAGTTTGAGCTGTAACAGATTCTTCAGCAAGTGCAGGGGCACTGAAAGGGGGAGGGGAGGAAAGAACAAAAGGGAAGGTCTGTGACAGGGTGGAATGCAGGAGAGATTTAAGAGACAAAAGGGATGATGAGCAAAAATGAGATGGTAATGGCACAAGTTAGGAAACAAAAGATGAGTCCTGATGGAGACTGAAAGGCAGAATCACACCAGCTGCCATGGGAAAGAGAACAAAAAGGCAGTTGGGGTTGTAAAAAAAAAAGGGAGGAAAGAAAAAAAATATGGCCAGAGGTCATGGCCTGAAATTATTCAACTCGATGTTGAGTCCATAAGAACATAAGAAATAGGAGCAGGAGCAGGCCATACGGCCCCTCGAACCTGCTCCGCCATTCAATAAGATCATGGCTGATCTGATCATGGACTCAGCTCCACTTCCCTGCCCGCTCCCCATAATCCCTTATCATTTCAGAAACTCTCTATTTCTGTCTTAAATTTATTCAATGTCCCAGCTTCCACAGCTCTCTGAGGCAGCGAATTCCACAGATTTACAACCCTCTGAGAGAAGAAATTTGTCCTCATCTCTGTTTTAAATGGGCGGCCCCTTATTCTAAGATCATGCCCTCTAGTTCTAGTCTCTCCCATAAGTCCTCATAGGTTAACCCCATCAGTCCAGAAGGCTGTAAAGTGCCTGAATGAAAGATGAGATTGAGCTTCATTGGAACAGTGTTGGAGGCCGAGGACAAAAATGTCGCAGTGGGAGTGGAGCGGAGAATTAATGTGACAGGCGACCAGAAGCTCAGGGTCATGCTTACGGACTGAACGAAGTAGTTCTGCAAAGTGGTCAGTTTCTGAAAGAAACTCTTTCTCATCACAGATGCTGCCTGACTTGCTGAGATTTCCAGCATTTTCTGTTTTTATTTCAGTTTCCAGCATCCGCAATATGTTGTTTTTGCATTAGTGTTTAATTCACTGCCACTTCTTGTAAGAATAAAAGTGCATATTAATGATAGAATTGATATGGGATATATGTAATAAAGGTGAATTTAGTGAGTATGTGTAAATGTCAGAAGTGCAGATTACACAGACAGGTTGCAGTTTGAACTCCAGAGCACAAAATGGATACATCCAAGTTCAAGTCTTCTCTTCTGCGCAGAGCTTAAGGAACAAAGGGAACATGATTTTCAAGGTAAGCAAACTCATCGAAATTCATCAAACCGGAAAAGGTATTAAATGAAAAACGATTAACCTAATCAAGGAACGGCTTCAGTTCCTGCAGACGGTCATATGTGTGAGGAAAGCCAATAATGAACTGCCCTGAAACTATGACTCAATCCTTGGGATTTACCAACTTGTGTTGAGAGACAATGGACCTTAAGTGATATGAAAGGGAACCCCAAAGCCTGTGCTCTATTTATTTTGATGACCACGTGGCAAAGCAGGAACCCTCCCTCTCTACAGACCAGACCAAAAAGCAAGGAAGAAGGCTGCGTGCTTTGCTTGACTCTAAGGGAAGTTTATGTCTGTGTAAATCTGTAACTCATGACCTTACCTGTTGTAATTAAGTAGAGTCTGTAGGATTCTAGCAGACTGCTGCTTTGTTCGATAGGCTAGGTGTAGTGTGTGTGTTTAATAAACGTATTCCAAATGGTCTTGCTGTCAGTTGAATGCCAGAGAGATTTAGAAATCTTACAATATTGGGGGCTCATCCAGGATCTGCCGAGACAGCTTTAGATCATTCTTTTAAACAATCGGAAATCTCAGGAGTTGTGATTCTAACCTGTGTTGCAAAGTTTAAAAGTATAAACTGTTAAATGGATCAGGAGAGTTACATTTTAGAGGTAGTCGGCTCGGTAATTGGAATTGTTTAAGGGGAACCCACCAGTAGTTAAAGTCAAAAGACACAGGATGTAGGGATCGGTGATGTACAAAAAGCCAGCAAAAGACATAGCTGTAGCCTACCATTAGAAAATACGCAAAAATATGTCTATAAAGGACTTACAAGAGTTACAGGCATGATGCATCTGCAAGGGCTAACATAGTCCTCTGGGGAGATTGTGCCATTTATCCAGGAGAGTTTAGGTGAGGGAAAGCTAAGGCCCAAATGGGCAAATAGTCCCTTGGCATTCGGGGCACATTACTGAGCTCAGAGAGATGAGGAACTAATGAGGCAGGATGCAAAAAAGTCTCGAAATTTAAGGAAAGAGATACAAGATTTAAAAGAATTACAAGTAAAAGAGATTTGACTAAAAGAAAAAGAGATTCAAAATATAAAAGAACAGAAAGAGGGTGGCATTCAGCTTGTTAGTCAGTTAAAGGAGATAGAAATCCAGCATTTGAGACAAGAAATCAATAAGAAATCAATCGATTAAGCCACAGTATCAGGCAACGAGAAAGAGGGGTCGAGCAGGCAGCTTCATTGCTACAGCAACAAAGCCTCTCAAATTTAAATGCTGCAGGAGCCGACGTTGAAGCAAATTAAAACAGATTAGAGTTCAAGAAATATAAATTGGAAAACTTGAGGCTCGGCAGGAGGTAGAAGATGCGAGGGGGGCATTAAGGGGAGCAATTAAGAGGCCACATAGGGACTACTCCGGTGCCAACTAGAAATAGCGCGGCTAAAGAGTGTGTTAGGGCAGCAGCAGGCCCTGCTATCCGCAGTAACACGGGGAGCCATAACAAAGGCAACAGAAGGGGACAAGTGCGAGACAGATTGGGAAGAAGGTGGCAGTCAATATAATCCCCAGGAGGGCGGGGAAGGATGGGATACCTTGGAGACACAAGGGCCAACCGTAGCAGTAGTTACCACCTCTTTACGGCGTAATGTGCATGGTCCCATCACCAGTGGCCATACCGATTCACGGTCCATATCTGGTGCTGACACCACAGTATGTAGCCACGAGTTGGGGGCCATTAATGATGGGGACGACCCACTGGGAGTTAACAGGAGGTGGGCAGATTTCAGGAGGGGTCACACTGATTTAGAAGAGGGAGACTTAACACAAGTCCTCTTGGCCTGTTCCACTTCTGTAAAGAATAATGTGCTAGACCCAATCCTCCAGCATGGCACAGCAACGGATGCAGTCGTGACCGAGATACTAAACCATTTAAGGATCCGAAACTTAAACTTAGTGGCTATGTTTAGTCAGATGAAACAGCACCCAGGAAAGACCCCTAGAGACTTCAGTAATCGCCTGTACGATGTCAATGAACGTACCCAGAACCAGGCACCCGCAAATGCTGCAGCAGGAAAGAATCAGGAAAAATTTAAATCGATGTTCCTGACCCAACTCCACTCTTTAGTTAAAACCAGCCTGGGTGTTGCCGTGAGGCCCACTGATCAGTGGACAGATATAGAGACAACGCTCAAAGAGCCTGAGAGATGGTAAAAGACCAGTTAAAGGTGAAGTCACCATCCACCACAACAAAACCAGTGTCAGCGGTGGAGGGATCTTGGTATTAAACCCTTAGGGGACAGTGCTTCAATTGTAAGAAGAAAGGTCACCTAGCAAAAGACTGCAGCAGACTCAGATGGGCACCAGACCATGGTGCAACACATAGATACCTCCCAAGGGACGAACCCAAACCCTCAGGGATGGAACAACAATTGGCTCAGTTAGTGACCATTCTAAATAAGGACGAATCCAAGCCCTCTGGGACAGATCAACGATTGGACCAATTGATAACCCTCATGAAAGCCCAAATTGCCACAGGGCGGATGCAAAATAATTTACCGGTGCACGCCATCGTTAATGCACACCATTGGAAGGACCCCTCCAAGGATCCACCCTATGAAGGTATCCGGTCCCCAAAGATTGGTCGGAAGTGTGGTTCTGACGTGATGGTAGCGGGAGACCAGTAATCCTTATTGTCTTACAAGGGGGCCAGCAGCAGATTATGCTTATCGATACTGGCTCAGCTGTTACCATCATTCACATCCCATACCCTGAATGCAATGCAGCGAAGGACAGGGGTTGTGTGGCCTTTAAAGGGTTTAACAGTGATACAACCACCATGTATACAGGGAAGGCCACTGAACTTCAGTTGGGAAGCCTCACCTGTAAGGTCCCAGCACTGATGCTGATCACCACCCCCGACGGAAGGGGAATTTTAAGGACTGAGGTGTTGGATCAGTATGACGAGGTAATAGATTACAATCGGGACTGTGTTTAGATGGGATTGAGAGATAATGCTAGAGTGATAGAAAATTCAGATGCTCACTCGGTTTTTGCTGTTAAAAAGCCATATGAGTATGACCCTGCAGGGAGTGAAAATGAAGCTGTGGCAAAACTAATTCAGGAACACTTAGCAGTGTTTACCACATGCAAGAATGATTGTGGAAAAATGGCAGGCGAAGAGTCTATTGAGGGACCCCCCCCACTCATTCACTAAACAGTACCCCATCCCAAAGGAGAGTCACCCTTACATCTGAGACACCATAAAATTCCTAGTCGAGTATAGTGTTATTAGGAGAGGCACCTTCACAACCAATTCACCCACATGGCCGGTTAAAAAGCTTGATAGCAGCTGCCGATTGACTATTGATTACAGAAAGTTAAATTCTGTAACACTAGCCTGCTCACCATAATAAGAGAAGCTCCCACCATATTATCTTAAATTCCTGCTGGTTCCAAGTACTTCTCGACCTGCGACACTGCCGATGGATTTCGGAGTATCCCTGTTAAAAGGGAAGACCAGTACAAATTTGCGTTCACATTTGAGGACCAGAGCTACACCTGGACATGCCTGCCTCAGGGGTGTCACACTGCCCCACAATCTTCCACAAAAGAATGACTGCAGTTTTAAAAGACTTTTCCAAACCTACCTGCTTGCTGTAGTACATAGACAACCTACTGTTGGCAACTGACATCATGGAGGAGTATCTGTCCCTTTTGCACGAACTATTGACATTGTTGGCTCAGGCGGGATTAAAGGTGAATCCCCATAAGGCTCAATTAGTAAAAGAATGGGTCACCTTTCTAGGGGTGTCCATTTCTCCAGTGGGATCATCCCCCGACTCTCACAAGGTGGGGATAATACAGCGACTGCCATTACCCACTTTGAAAACAGCCCTAAAATCATTCTTGGGTTTGATGGGGTACCAAAGGAACTTTATCCCAGGCTTTGCAGGGTGTGCAAAGCCCCTGTATGATTTGATAAAACTGCAGGGTGATGACACACGCCCGGCATAGACTGATGCTCACACCCAGTCCATGACTAAATTAAAAACTGCAGTGATACAGGCCTCATGTCTGATCCCTCCCAATCCTACGCAGCCCTTTTATTTAGAGGTCGGGGCCACAGAACAAAGCCTCACTGCAGTTCTGTGGCAAACGTGAGCTGATCGACTACAGCCAATTGCATATGTGTCTCGAATCCTGCAGGTGGCAGATAAAAAAACATATACCGCATGCAAGCGCCATCTGCTGGCCAACTTCTGAGCGGTACATCACTTTACCTTTATTACTGGGTTACAGGCTACAATCCTGCACAGCGGACACACACCTCTGAAACTACTGATGAAACCTGGAGATTCGCTAGTTTCCTCACAGCGCCTCAGCAAATGGCCATTGGAATTTATGGAGAGAGACATTGATACAATTTCCAAACCCACACCACATTGCTGCCACAATTTCTGATCTATGAGGGGCACCCGCATGAATGTCCGTTACCCATGATTAACTTTGAGATCTATCCTGTGCAGAAAGGGCCCATACAGGATGCCCCAGATGTCTACATCGATGGGTCCTCATATCATATCAAGGGATCCCCCCACACCAGGTATGCTGTGGTATTGCCAGAAAGAACCATCCAGCGAAGATGCAACTGACAGTCCTCACAATATGCAAAAATTGCCGCACTTCTAACCGCTGTGAAGGAAATATTTGGTCCGATAGTGCCTGTGCTATAAACACTGTGCTCCTCTTGCCCCATACCACAAAAATGACTATACAATAGACGGTAAGGCCCTGGTCATGGGCCCTGGTTATGCCTGCACTAGTCATACTTTAAACACCGATCCCAGCCCTGCTTTATAGGAAAGGTATCAGTCCATAGAAAAGGGGGTCCACATAGTGAGGGAAATTCCAGAGCAGCCAAGGATGCTACTATTGATGGGGAGATAGAGGATATAGTTGTTGAGCCCTGCAATGCTGTTAGCAAGGGCTCCCGAACAGATCACCTCGATATAAAATTCCCTGCAGCAGCAATACTGGCCATATGCCGTTGTAAACGCCTGGCACGAGGAAAGCAGATCCCCTTCCTCAACTGACAGCCTGGACCCTCAATATCAGACTAGCCACTGCCCCTGACTCAGATGAGCAGTTGCTGATGTTCAAAAGAAAGCAAAACGCCTGCCCGGTGATGTGTGTTCCACTAGAGGTGGGTCAGGAACTACTCTCCCACTTTCACTCCTACCCCACAGCAGGGCACTATTTGGCCCTGGGAACCTTCTTTTAAGGTAAAATCCACAGTTTAGTGATCTTCCATGAGGGAAACAATCAACCAATATGTGGCACGATGCCCTCAAGTTAATGTTAAAAAAAATTGTGTGCTGATCACCCCACTCAATGGGCTAACATGAAGACCATAAGAACATAAGAAATTGGAGCAGGAGTAGGCCATACGGCTCCTCGAGCCTGCTCTGCCATTTAATACGATCATGGCTGATCCGATCATGGACTCAGGTCCACTTCCCTGCCCGCTCCCCATAACCCCTTAATGCCTTATCGGTTAAGAAACTGTCTATCCCTGTCTTAAATTTATTCAATGTCCTGGCTTCCACAGTTCTCTGAGGCAGCGAGTTCCTCAGATTTATAACCACTGAGAGAAGAAATTCCTCCTCATCTCAGTTTTAAATGAGCGGCCTCTTAGTCTAAGATTATGCCCACTAGTTCTAATCTTCCCTATCAGTGGAAACATCCTCTCTGCATCCACCTTATCAAGCCCCCTCATAATCTTATACATTTCGATAAGATCACCTCTCATTCTTCTGAATTCCAGTAAGTATAGGCCCAACCTACTCAACCTTTCCTCATAAGTCAATCCCCTTATCTCTGGAATCAACCCAGTGAACCTTCTCTGAACTGCCTCCGAAACAAGTATATCCTTTTGTAAATATGGAAACCAAAACTGTACGCAATATTCCAGGTGTGGCCTCACGAATACCCTGTACAGGGTATAACTGTAGCAAGATTTCCCTGCTTTTATACTCCATCCCCTTTGCAATAAAGGCCAAGATTCCATTGGCCTTCCGGATCACTTGCTGTACCTGCATACTAACCTTTTGTGTTTCATGCACAAATACTCCCAGGTCCCGCTGTACTGCAGCACTTTTGCAATCTTTCTCCATTTAAATAATTACTTGCTCTTTGATTTTTTTCTGCCAAAGTGCATGACCTCAAACATTCCAACATTATACTCCATCTGCCAAATTTTTGTCCACTCACTTAGCCTGTCTATGTCCTTTCAGATATTTTGTGTCCTCCTCACACACTGCTTTTCCTCCCACCTTTGTATCATCAGCAAACTTGGCTACGTTACACTCGGTACTTTCTTCCAAGTCGTTAATACAGATTGTAAATAGTTGGGGTCCCAGCACTGATCCCTGCGGCACCCCACTAGTTACTGATTGCCAACCCTTTATCCTGACTCTCTGTTTCTGTTAGTTAACCAATCCTCATCCATGCTAATATATTATCCCCAACACCGTGAACTTTTATCATGTGCAGTAACCGTTTATGTGGCACCTTGTCAAATGCCTTCTGGAAGTCCAAATACATGACATCAACTGGTTCCCCTTTATCCACCCTGACATGCTGCCAATGTGCTTAATGGCAATGAGGTCCATAAAACAAAACAGGTCTCCCCATATCAGGCCATGACTGGGAAACTCATGAGAATGCCAAGCTAGCTAACACTAACAGTGATGAGTCCCCTGACAATGAAACCATGTAGTGCTTAGTGGCTGGAACAAGCGGTAGATCACACCGATCAGATGAATCGATTTCTGGCCACAAAATTGGGGAAGTCAAAAAGGCAACTTAAAGGTACTTTGACAAGAAAGTACGTCCATTTGTGTATCAGGTTGGAACACCGTAATGATTCCAAATTGTGGGTAAAAGAAGCAGGTGGTGGGGACTGTATACGATTATAGACTGATTTAACCCTGCCGTTTATTTGATTCAGTTACCGGGGAAAAAGAGCGTTAAGTACAAGAAATGGTATCACATTAATCAGCTAAAAACTGCGAAAGAGTAAACACTACACTGATCTTGTTTCCCACAGAACCATGATATGGATCCTTATGATTGTCGGGACAATACTGGCCATGACCGAAACTGAGGGAAGATGGGGAAGTGGGAGCTGCAGCATGACTTACGAATGTCATGGATGTGCTTTGAGTAGCAATGGTGCACTGGAAATATGGGAATGGGAGGGTCTCCGCTGGAGATGTTATTGTACTATTGTGAATCCCCTATGTGTGGCGCATACCTTACAAGGTGGGGACCGAATCAGGCCCAGTATGTGTATACGAGTCACTGGGCATATTGCGTGACCACCAATGTCAAGACGATGAGACATGGGAGTCAGGAGTGCCCCATTAAGACACCCAACTTTTGTTTCACGCCAACCACCCCAACTCTATGAGGTGACAATCAGCTGCTCACGGTAAGCATCACCGACCTTGGGGTAGAGTTTCTAGAACAAGCAGAGGCCTTGAGAACGGTGGATAACTCTGGCCATCCACTTGCCCGTCTCCATTCTACAGCGGTCATCCACCTCACAGAAACATGTAATACAGATGAGACAGAACAATGCCATAAACAGCAGAACTATACAAAAGGTAGGAGTCAGCCCATGGTGGAAACAGTGTATAATGTAGGATAACACCCCTGGCTCAGGATCCTATTAATGTTTATGATACTGGCACAAGCCATAATTGTAGTGGTGGGGATCTGCTACCTGAGAAGACTCCTTAGAAAACTGAATCATCATAGGAGGAGTTAATCAAATGAGGGGTCAATAAGGATAATTCCCCCTCAAGGCAGGGAATCTATAAGAATAAAAGTGTATGTTAAAGATAAAAATTGATATGGGATGTATGTAATAAAGGTTAATTTAGTGTGTATGTATAAATGTGGACAGTGCAGATTACACAGACAGGCTGCGGTTTGAACTCAAGAACACAAAATGGACACAGCAAAGTTCAAGTCTTCTTTTCTGAGCTTAAGGAACAAAAGAAACATGATTTTCAGGGTAAGCAAACCCATCAAAACTCATCAAACTAGAAAAGGTGTTAATTGGAAAATGTAACCTAATCAAGGAACGGCTCCAGTTCCTGCAGACAGTCACATGTGTGAGGAACGCCAATAAAGAACTGCCCTAAAACTAAAACCCAATCCTGGGGATTTACCAACTTATGTTGAGAGACAATGGGCTAGAATCTCCACTTTTTTTGCATACTTAACGCCCACTTAACGGCCATTTTACCGTTGAAATGACGTATAATGCCCATTCTGGCACAAAATGGAAACTGACGGACTTTTTTAGGAGACTTATCGCTGAGCGTTATTTTCCCAATGGGCTTACTGCTGAGAACAAATATCACAGTCTACTCACTTTTTTGGGGCACAATAAGCAGAATGGGCGAATTCAACGCCCATAATATCACCCAGCATTACTTTCCAAATGGAATTAACGCCAAGACCCAATATTAACGCCCGGCGACTGTTTTTTGGCGTAAAGAGCATATTTACCCAAACTAGCGGCCATGGAGATCGCCCACCCTCAATTTCACCAATTCGCACACATATCGCCCACAATATAGCTCGCTCAAAAAAACGGCCACAAAAATTGGAACTAACCAGAACGAACACCAGCGGTGAGGTTGGCATTTGTTAAATCCCACTCTTACATGAAGAACTGATAATGGAAAGATTTGCCTGAAAGAGTGCTGATGTGAGTGACAACGCTGACACACTGCTTTGTGTGTGCAACTCAGACATCAATGGTGCCCATCACCTTGGTGTCAGTTAAAGTTTACGTTGATTGATGTTAAGTTGTATTTAATCCTTTCATGGTAAGGAATCACCAGTGTGTAACGGTCCAGCTATCTGAGACAATGCGCAACAAGGTTATGTTCAATAACAAAAGTTTAATACCAAAATTGGTCTGAAATCATAAGTATCACAGCCAATATCACCCAACCCCTGCCCACATCCCACCTTTTCTACCATTGACATCAAACACAAGTTCAACATGTCCAGCAACACAAAATACAAAGGCAAAGCAGGAGGGTGGTCCCTAGCCCCCATACATTGCAACAAATTGCATACACCCAGATGGAGGTATAACACAGCCATCACCTGCGCACATGCACCTCACTTTCCTTCCCCCCTCCCCTTCTTCTCCCCACCTCTACCCCTTCCCCTCCTCGCTCCACGATGCTTGACCAAGGAGTTCCTCAGGCAGTGCCTCATTGGGGGGGATGAAGGCAGATGCGTTGATTGGACGGGTACAGGAGCGGGGAATGCCAAGGGAGCAAAATTCTCTGATGCAGAAGCAGGATCTTGGTCCTTGCTCTCATCTGCCATTTGCAGTGGTGGTGCAGAACCTAGGGGTGGAACCTATGGGATCAGTGGGAGGGCTGTGGCAGCAGTGTTCCTGGCTATCGCACCCAGGGACTCCGCCATGCGTGGAATGTACTCGATCATGGTGGACAGGTGTCGGGATATGCCACCCAATGCTTTGATGAGCTGGTCACCAATGTCTACAGTCCTCCTGAATAACTGTACCATCTCTCCGCTGTCATGTCGCGCTCGTGGAACAGACCTGCTGCATCCACAAGACCTCTGCGGGGTCGGCGCCAGCCTGGGGACAAATACGGTGCCCTGTGGAGAGGTGCTTAGGGCCGGCACTTCCAGAGTGGAGGCGGGAATGACCGGAGGACCAATAGATGGCCTTGAGGTGGAATGGGTTCTGGAGCATGGCGATGCAGGTTCTTCAAAGTCCGCACTCTCATCCATCGAGAACAGATGAAGTGGATTGACGGGCGACAGTCGGAGCTCCTCAGCATGAGATGTAGTAGGATCGTCCGCGGACTCCTGCCCCGCGCCCCCACCTTCTGGCCTTTGTGGCCTTGCCTGGGTCCGCGCTGCTGGCTGTTGGCTGAGCTGCAAAACACAAATGAGGTTGTTAGAGGAGACGGGAGTGCTAGGGTGACAAGGTGAGTCCAGCACTACACACAGCATATGCACGACAAAAGCACCACCATTCTCAAAATCATCGCAGACATCACATTTCATCACCATCAACACATTGTGCATTGCAAAGATTTTCATTCGGCCAGCATTATTTCTATGACACTTTTAGAAATCATCTATCAAAAATGATTATTCGGATATGAGTGGGTGTGGCATCTATTGACTTTACATTACGCAATGGTGTAAGCTTTACTCACGTGGCATCACTTCAGGGTCTGCAGATGCGTCTGTGGCTGTCCGGGGGTGCTTCCCCACGAGTGTTAGCACTCGCTCCTCCATCTCTGTGATGTCGCTGGGGACTGGTGGCCCCCCACACGTTCGCCTCTGCTCGGACCTCATCGTCGATAGCTTCTTCTGTAAAAGGTGCCAAGATGACATAGCATGAGATAATTGCGTGATATCATTGCTAGGTACTGTCACAGACACTGATACAACACATAACCGACAGATGTAATCATGATTATTATGATTATTATCATTCTTTACCTAAAGACATACACCGTGACCGCAGACTTTGAGTAAAATATTCCCGGTAAAAGTGCAGGACCTCACATCTGCTGAAAGTCACTCATGACTATTACAAATCAAATTATATAAATACATAAATACATGTAAATCAATGTAATACCTACTCTTGCAGATCCCACAAGGTCGTTCCATCGTTTGCGGCATTGGTTGCCCTCACACACCACGTTGGTTGCCGACGAGACCACCTCTGCTATCTCAGTCCTCTTAAGAGATATAGGGCTAGAACCCCCACTTTTGTGGTTATCGCCGAAAAATGGGTGTTATTTTCGGCATGGGCAGAAAGAAAGGGTTTTCAGATTGCCGGCTTCTTGCCCATTACTAGATTACATTTTTGAAAATAGACGTTACCGCAAGCGATATCAAATGGGCAGTAGCGTAAAATTTTTCTGACCTTCTGCCGTAAAGTGTGGCCGTCCTTAGCAATGGCATGGCACTGCTCGATTCCTGTGATTCTGGAGGTCAAGGGTCACCATGACATGAGCAGAAGAGGAGACAGAGAGGGAGCACAGAGGGACTGAAGGTGTGGCTGGGTGTGGTGTGGCTGCTTTGAGAGGAAGGAGGGAGACTTTAGAGCTTCAAGAAAGTTGGCAAACAAAAATTAGCTGTTACCAGCCACATATTTGACTGAATGTGCCCTATAATGGAGGGAGAGGGGGAGGCATCACAGCACGCTGTGGAGACTGACACTGGAGAGAGCAGTGAGGTGGGAGAGGAGCACATTGGAGTCCGCAAAAGAGCCAGGAGGTTCTCGGATGAGGCAAATGCCTCCCTCCTGCAGGAGGTCGAGTTACGCTGGGGTGATTTGACACAGGGAGGGCGTGGGAAGCCCACCCCAAAGGTGTACCAGAGGATATGGACCGAGATAGCAGAGGTGGTCTCGTCGACGACCAATGAGGTGTGTGAGGGTAACCAATGCCACAAATGATGGAACGACCTTGTGGGATCCGCAAGAGTAAGTATTACATTGATTAACATGTACTTATATATTTATATAATTTGCTTTGTAACAGTCATTAGTGACTATCAGCAGATTTGAGGTCTTGCAATTTTACCGGGAATATTTTACTCAAAGCCTGCTGTCACGGTGTACATCTTTAGGTAAAGAATGATAATAATCATGATGACATCTGTCGGTTATGTGTGGTATCAGTGTCTGTGACAGTGCCTAGCAATGATATCATGCAATTATCTCATGCCATGTCGTCCTGGCACCTTTTACAGAAGAAGCTATCGACGATGAGGTCCGAGCATAGGCGAACGGGTGGGGGGCCACCAGTCCCCAGCAACATCACTGAGATGAAGGAGTGAGTGCTCGCACACGTGGCGAAGCACACCCAGACAGCTACGGATGCATCTGCAGACCCTGCATTGATGCTACATGAGTAAAACTTACCCCATTAGGTGATGTAAAATCAATAGATGCTACACCAACTCATATCCGAACAATCATATATGATAGATGATTTCTAAAAGTGTCATAGAAATAATGCTGGCCTAATGAAAATCATTGCAATGCACAATGTGTTGATGGTGATGAAAGGTGATGTCTGCGATGATTTTGATAGCAGTGGTGCATTTGTCGTGCATATGCTGTGTGTAGTGCTTGACTCACCTTGTCACCCTAGTACCCGCTTCTCCTCTAACAACCTCATTTGTGTTTTGCAGCTCAGCCACCAGCGTGGCCCCAAACAAGACCACAGAGACCAGAAGGTGGGGGCACGAGGCAGGTGTTGGCGGACGATCCTACTGCATCTGGTGCTGAGGGGCTCCGATTGACACCTGTCAATCCACTTCGTCTGCTCTCGATGGATGAGAGTGTGGACTTCGAAGAACCTGCATCGCCACGCTCCAGAACCCATTCCACCCCAAGGCCATCTAGTGGTCCTCCTGTCATTCTCGCCTCCACTCTGGAGGTGCCGGCCTCAAGCACCTCTCCACAGGGCATCCCGTTTGTCCCTAGGCCGTGCCGACCCCGTGGAGGTCTCGTGAAAGTGGCAGGTCTGTTCAACGAGCGCGACATGACAGCGGAGAGATGGTACAGCTGTCCAGGAGGACTGTAGATATTGGTGACCAGCTCATTGAGGCACTGGGGGGCATATCTCTACACCTGACAACAGAAAACAATTAAGAGAAAAAGCAATTAAAATCCACTGCTGACAATGAAGGCAACAGAAATAAAGTGTAAGGAAGGCAGTTGAATTCATTGCAATATGATGAATGATTGATTTTGTAGAATTCAATATGGCCTTAATCTCATGAGTAATGGAACTGCTCTTGCATCCTACTCCGTTCATCTACACTCACTAATTCCTGGTATTGTTGTTGATGTACAAAATTCTAAATAAATGACACTGCCCTCTGAACAGCACTTAATTACAATTGTTGACGGAGTCCTGGATGCAATAGCCTCCCAGTGGTCCCCGAGTGCAGCACTCCACCCCTATGTTCCGCCCCACAACTGTGAACAACAGATGAGAGAAAGGATCAAGATCCTGCTTCTGCATCAGAGAATGCTGCCCCCTTGGCAACCCCTGCTCCCATTCTCGTCCAACCAACGCATCTGCCTTCATCCCCCCCCCAATGATGCACCGCCTGAGGAGCTCCTCGACCAGGCGTCATGGAGTGAGGAGGGGAAGGGATAGAGGTGGGGAGAATGGGAGGATGGAAAGTGAGGTGCATGTCCGTAGGTGATGGCTGTGTTATATCTCAATCTGGGTGTATGCAATTTGTTGCAATGTATGGGGGCTGGGGACCATGCTCCTGCTTTACCTTTGTATTATGTGTTGGTGGACATGTTGAACATGTGATTTATGTCAATGGTGGAAAAAGTTGAGTGTGCGTGGGGGTTGGGTGTTATTGGCTGTGATTTCAGACAATTTTGGTATTAAACTTTTGTTATTGAACATAACCTTGTTGTGCATTGTCTCACATAGCTGGACCATTACACACTGGTGATTCCCTTACCATGAAATAGTTAAATACAACTTAACATCAATCAACGTAAACTTTAACTGGCACCAAGATGATGGGCACCATTGATGTCTGAGCTGCACACACACAGGAGTGTCAGCGTCGTCACTCACATCAGCGTTCTTTCAGGCAAATCTTTCTGATATCAGCTCCTCACGTAAGAGTGGGATTTAACAAATGCCAGCCACACCGCTGGCATTCATCCTGGTTAGTTCCACTTTTGTGGGCAGTTTTTTGAACGAGCGATATTCTGGGCGATATGTGTGCGAGGTGGTGAAATTGAGGGTAGGCGATCTCCATGGCCAATAGTTTGGGTAAACAGTCGCCAGGCGTTAATATTGAATCTCGGCGTTAATTCCATGCGGAAAGTAACGCTGAGCGATATTATGGCCGTTCAATTCGCCCATTCTGCGGATTCCGCCCCAAAAAAGTGGGCGGGCGGTAATATTTTTTCTTGCCATTAAGCCCATTGGGAAAATAACGCTCGGCGATAAATCTCCTAAAAAAGCCCGTCAGTTTCTATTTTGTGCCAAAATGGGCGCTATATGGGCTTTATACGTCATTTCAGCGGTTAAATGGGCGTTAAGTAGGCGTTAAGCATGCAAAAAAAGTGGAGGTTCTAGCCCATACTCTTCTCTTAGGCAGTCACTCATTTCGAGGATGACTTGCATCCACACCAAAAAGGGATGAGTTCGCAGGTGTTTCAATGAAGGACCTGATATTCCAGGTCCCGAACTACATGTTGAAGGGTGGAAGATGCCTGTGTGTGTTTTTTTTTTAAATGTGTGGTGACCGTTGCACGTCAGCCACCACATGGGCTTGACAGAGCTAGGTCTTGGTCCAGTGGCAAGGATTAACCAAGATGACTGGAGACCTGCTCTGCTGCACGGACCTAGTGTGCACACATATCGTGCTGCCCCAGGGCCCTCACCTCAACTCGGCCCCGAACCCATGCCTCTCCTGGGCCCTGATCATGTTGCTCCACGATCACTCACTGCCCCTTCGCCCTGACCTCGCCGCTCCTGCTGTACCTGCCCATGATCCAATCACCGACCTGGATTATGGTGACGTCCAATCCAGTCGTCCTCCTCCAAGACGTCGCTCTCCTGCACCAGCTCACGCTGCTCTCTGAAGTGGTATGCCGCAACGCCGATTCCACGGCCCCCAGCTCTGCTCCTGTTATGGCCCTGACCTGCCGCTGGTGTTCTCACGCATTTCAGGACCGTCACAAGCTTTCATAGCTAATGGTTGATAACTAGTATAACTTTCTTATAATATAGATAGCAATTGTACAATTATCACTAAAATAAGTTTTTTTTAATTGCTTACAAAATATTCCCAGACAATTAATGATTGCACCATTTCAGTTAAAAGTGGCACTTCAGCACTGAATCGGCTATATCTTAAATTAATTTATATAGATCAGTTAAAGTATACTTTGTCCGAATCGTCCTCATCTAATGAGCTTCTCTGGAATTCATCAGTCTTGCTATGTGTGACTCTGGGGCTCGCTTCCTCTCACTAGCCACTCTTGCTTTATTTCACTTTATCCCACTTCTTCCCTCTGGTCTCTTGATGCAAACTTCAGCACTGGCCTGGTACATCTCCCAGCTTCAGCACCAGACATGCTACTTACTGGCTTCAAGCTCCACCATCGGCTTTAGCCTACCTCTCAGTTTTCAACCTCAGTCTCGAGTAGATGTAGCTCATTCCCTGTTAAGCTCAGACATTTCATTATATGCACAATGAGCGTTTGACTTATAATTTAAGTTGCAGATGTGAAAACTATTGATATATTTTTGGGTTAGCTTTATTATTAAGAGATATAAAAGGGAACCCCAAAGCCTGTGCTCTATTTATTTTGATGATCACGCGGGAAAGCAGGAAACCTCCCTCTCTACAGACCAGACCAAGAAACAAGGAAGAAGGCTGTGTGCTTTGCTTGACTCAGAGGGAAGTTTATGTTTGTGTAAATCTGTAACTCATGATTTTACCTGTTGTAATTAAATAGAGTCCGTAGGGTACCAGTTGACTGCTGTTTTGTTCGATAGGCTACGTGCAGTGTGTGTTTAATAAACGTATTCCAAATTGTTTTTAAATAACTGCTCTTGCTGTCAATTTAATGCCAGAGAGATTTAGAAATCTTACATTCTCTTCTAGGAATGTCCACCTTGAAGAAGTTCTGCTCTTCCCTCAGACAGGATTTTCGTTTCTCTTTTATCTTGTTCATCTTTATTGGTTTCTGTTTCCCCTTCTTGTGTTTGATCAAGTATCTGCCAAGACTCGCTTTCACAGCCACATCTCTTTCCTCAGCAACTGTCTCCATCTCCGACTTAATCCACATGGATTCTCACTGAAGTTCCACACTTCATGTTTTGGATCCACCCAGGATTACAGATATATCCGAGATATTCAGCGCTCGCAACATCCTGAGATCCACACTCAATGCTATGCGCCACCACACGCACACTCTCGACCTCTCTCGTCATCAGCACTATCTCACTCTATCTCTAAGCTGTCCTGGTCCGCAGTCCATTTCATCTTTCGCCTCATCCGCGCTTTGACAAAAAACTTTTTCCCTTCCTTTCAGGTGTCAAGTTCTTAAGCTTCAACAACTCTTGGACACCAATGCCCCTCCGGAACCTTCTTCCCCTTCACTTCCCTCTGATCCCAACCCTTCTTCCAATCTCACCCACTGCCGTGATTTTACTATCCCTTCTGACCTTTTCCTCTCTGACCCCGAACGATCAGTCCTCAGCAAAGGCCTGAGCTTCATCCCCTTACGCCCCCAGCTCAATGAATTTCGAGCTCGGCACGACGCTGAGTTCTTTTTTTTACCGCTTTTGCCTCCATGCCCACTTCTTCAGTCAGGATTCTTCCCCCTGCACAGCTGACCCTTTCTCCTGTTTTCAGAATTCTCGCTCTACCTGTGTCATGTATTCAACTGTCATTGTAACCCATGCATAAACTGACCTAAGTTGTACACCGTGAGAACATTGACCACTAGGTGGTGAACTTGTGGGAGACACTCCTAATCTGGACTTTCAGTATAAAAGGGGAAGCTCCACCCACCTTCATCACTTGAGTGCTGGCAAATAAAGGTTACTGGTCACAGAGTGACCTTCTCTCAAGTATGGGCCTCGTGTGCATTTATACTGTATAGTAAGGACATATCATTGGTGACGAGAAACTGGGATTTAAACCACGCGAGCATAGCCACTAGCAACACAGACGAGAGGTACTGTGTTGGTGATGATTGGGACGACTTTATTGAGAGACTACAGCAAAGTTTCGTCACTAAGGAATGGCTGGGACAGGATTCGGCCGACAAACGCAGGACTCATCTCCTGATCGTTTGTGGATCCAGGATGTACTCCCTGATGAAGGACCTTCTAGCGCCAGAGAAGCCGGCGGACAAGACTTTTGAAGAGCTCAGTAAGTTGATCGGGGAACACTTTAAACCGGCGATCAACATGCACATGGCGAGACACCGGTTTTACATGCACTGGCGGCGAGAAGGGCATAGCGTTCCAGACTTCGTGGCAGACCTCCGGCGACTGGCGAGCCTATGTAAGTTCCCAGATGCATGCAGAGCGGAGATGCTGCGAGACTTTTTTATTGAGGGCATCGGGCACGCTGGAGTTTTCAAGAAACTGATTGGACCAAAAACTTGACCTTGGAAAAGGCATTCAATAAGGTGCCACACAAAAGGTTACTGCTGAAGATAAGGGTACGCGGAGTCAGAGGAAATGTATTAGCATGGATAGAGAATTGGCTGGCGAACAGAAAGCAGAGAGTCGGGATAAATGGGTCCTTTTCGGGTTGGAAATCGGTGGTTAGTGGTGTGCCACAGGGATCAGTGCTGGGACCACAACTGTTTACAATATACATAGATGACCTGGAAGAGGGGACAGAGTGTAGTGTAACAAAATTTGCAGATGACACAAAGATTAATGGGGAAGCGGGTTGTGTAGAGGACACAGAGAGGCTGCAAAGAGATTTAGATAGGTTAAGCGAATGGGCTAAGGTTTGGCAAATGGAATACAATGTCAGAAAGTGTGAGGTCATCCACCTTGGGAAAAAAAACAGTAAAAGGGAATATTATTTGAATGGGGAGAAATTACAACATGCTGCGGTGCAGAGGGATCTGCGGGTCCTTGTGCATGAATCTCAAAAAGTTAGTTTGCAGGTGCAGCAGATAATCAGGAAGGCGAATGGAATGTTGGCCTTCATTGCATGAGGGATGGAGTACAAAAGCAAGGAGGTCTTTCTGCAACTGTATAGGGTATTGGTGAGGCTGCACCTGGAGTACTGCATGCAGTTTTGGTCACCTTACTTAAGGAAGGATATACTGGCTTTGGAGGGGATACAGAGACGATTCACTAGGCTGATTCCGGAGATGAGGGGGTTACCTTATGATGATAGATTGAGTAGACTGGGTCTTTACTCGTTGGAGTTCAGAAGAATGAGGGGTGATCTTATAGAAACATTGAAAATAATGAAATGGATCGACAAGATAGAGGCAGAGAGGTTGTTTCCACTGATAGGGGAAACTAGAAATAGGGGGCACAGCCCCAAAATACGGGGGAGCCAATTTAAAACCGAGTTGAGAAGGAATTTCTTCTCCCAGAGGGTTGTGAATCTGTGGAATTCTCTGCCCAAGGAAGCAGTTGAGGCTAGCTCATTGAATGTATTCAAGTCACAGACAGATAGATTTTTAACCAATAAGGGAATTAAGAGTTACGGGGAGTGGGCGGGTAAGTGTACCTGAGTCCACGGCCAGATCAGCCATGATCTTGTTGAATGGCGGAGCAGGCTCGAGGGGCTAGATGGCCTACTCCTGTTCATAATTCTTATGTTCTTATATTCTCAGACGTTTATCTCACGAGAGGAAGAGACCAGAATGATGTATGACAAAAATCTTGGCTTAAATGCAGCAAATGGACAGGAAGTCAACATTGTTAACACAGCACACAGTTCTCCAGGCAGATAGGGGCAATCGGATATGCCCGAACATGTAGTTGAACCCAAAGGGGGAATTCAACAGAGACAATGGCTAGCTGAATGGCGATTCATGCCATTGCAAGGGACAATGTGACCAGTAATGGGGCCATCAACACCTGTCAATGTTGCGCTTAAGAGCAGTTACAGAGACAGTCAGAGATGATCGACTGGTAATGGACCTTTTGTTTCCAACAACAGCTCATGTTGGAGGTGTGGAGGCAAATACCCAGCCAGAGCTTGCAGGTATCAACAATATACCTGCAGAAACTGCAATGTCAGCGGTCTCTTGGCTCATATGTGCAGCAAGCCTGCAGCCAGGTTGATGTACAAGGAGGATGGGCCTGATGTAAGCCCTAGGAGGCCAAATGAACACTGGGGGAAATCGCTGGAAGCTGAAGTTCAGCGAGTTTATCTGGAGCACATATACAGTTCATACACCAGGACGCCACCGGTAATGATGAAAGTGCTCCTCAATGGCATCCCAGTATCAATGGAGCTGGACACGGGGGCCAGCCAGTCACTGATGAGTATCAAACAGTTCGACAAGTTGTGGGCGTCCAAGGCCAGGAGGCCAAAATTATTGCCGATTGACACACAGCTACGGACATATACAAAGGAGTTCATTCCGGTGCTAGGCAGCGCCACGGTAGTCGTGACCCACAAAGATTCGGAGAACTGATTGCCACTCTGGATTGTCCCGGGGGACGGTCTCGCACTACTGGGGAGGAGTTGGCTTGCTGTCATGAACTGGAAATGGAGCGATGTCAATGCAATTTCTTCTGTGGAGCGAATATCATGCTCATAGATCCTGGACAAATTTGACTCATTATTTCAACCCGGCATTGGCACTTTCATGGGGACCAAGGTAGTGATTCACATAAACCAGACCAGTACACCACAAGGCCAGAGCGGTGCCATACGTGATGCGGGAAAAGATAGAAGGCGAATTGGACCGCTTGCTGAGGGAAAGCATCATCTCGCCAGTCGAATTCAGTGACTCGGTCAGGATATGTGCCGATTACAAGGCCACCATCAATCGGGTGTCACTCCAAGACCAGTGCCTGCTACCGAGAGCGGAGGACCTCTTTGCGATGCTATCAGGTGGCAAACTTTTTTCAAAATTGTACCTGACCTCAGCTTACATGACCCAGGAGCTGGCGATTGAGTCGAAGAAGCTGACCATCATCACGACACACAAGGGATTGTTTGAGTACAACAGATGTCCATTTGGGATTCGCTCGACCGCCGCGATCTTTCAACGAAATATGGAAAGCCTCCTCAAGCCGATTCCAAGGACGGTGGTTTTTCAAGACGACATCCTCATCACGGGTTGCGATACTGAAGAACACCTCCACAACTTGGAGGAGGTGCTACGCAGAGTGGACCGGGTAGGGCTGAGACTGAAAAAGGTGAAGTGCGTCTTCTTAGCTCCAGAGGTAGAATTCCTGGGGATGAGGGTAGCAGCAGGGGATCAGACCTTTTGCGTCCAAAATGGAAGCGATCCAGAAAACACCCAGATCCCGCAACACGACGGAGCTGCGTTCGTTCCTGGAGCTCCTGAACTATTTTGGTAACTTTCTTTCCAAATTGAGCACGCTGTTAGAGCTGCTACATGTGCTCCTACGCAAAGGTCGCGATTGGGTCTGGGGGGACAGCCAGGAAAGGGCTTTTGTTATGCTCCAACAATCTGTTAACGCGATATGACCCATGTAAGAAACTTGCTTTAACGTGCGATGCGTCGTCCTATGGGGTCGGGTGTGTGTTGCAGCATGTTAATGCCAAGGGTCAGTTACAGCCGGTAGCTTATGCCTCCAGAAGTCTGTCCCAGGCAGAACGGGGCTATGGGATGGTAGAAAAGGAAGCACTTGCATGTGTATATGCTGTAAAAAAAATGCACCAGTACCTGTTTGGCAGGAAATTTGAGCTGGAGACAGATCACAAACCCCGAACGTCCCTTTTGGCTGACAACAAGGCCATAAATGCAAATGCATCGGCCCACATACAGAGGTGGGCACTCATGTTAGCCATTCGGCACAGACCAGACACGGAAAACTGCGCCGATGCACTCAACAGGCTCCCGCTAGCCACCACCAAAGGGGCAACCGAGCATGCTGCTGAGATGGTCATGGCTGTTGAAGTTTTTGAAAGCGAAGGCTCACCCGTGACAGCCCGTCAGATCAAAGCCTGGAAAAATAGAGACCCGCTACTGTATTTAGTCAAGAAATGTGTCCTGAATGGGAACTGGGCAGCCACGTATGGTGCATGCCCTGAGGAATTCAAACCATTTCAAGGTGCAAGGATGAACTCTCGATTCAGGCCGATTGCCTACTATGGGGAAACCGAGTAGTCATGCCCCAGATGGGCAGAGAGATGTTCATCAGAGAACTCCACAATGAGCACCCGGGCATTGTCATGATGAAGGCAATTGCCAGGTCACACGTTTGGTGGCCAGGGATAGATGCAGACCTGGAACTTTGTGTTTGCAGGTGCAACACATGTGCCCAGCTGGGCAATGCGCCCAGGGAAGCCCCCCTTAGCCCCTGGTCCTGGTCCGCCAAGCCATGGTCACACATCCATGTGGACTACGCAGGTCCTTTCATGGGAAAAATGTTTTTGGTTGCAGTAGAAGCCTACTCCAAATTGATCGAGTGTGTGTGACATTCTCAATTCAAGCATATTCTCTGCCACGGTAGAATGTCTACGGGCAACATTCGCCGTCCATGGTCTACCAGACGTCTTGGTCAGCGACAATGGCCCGTGCTTTACAAGCATTGAATTCCAGGACTTCATGGCAGGAAATGGTATCAACCATGTCAGAACGGCATCGTTCAAGCCGGCATCAAATGGCCAGGTGGAACAAGCAGTGCAGATAATGAAATAGGGGATGCTCAGAATCCAAGGGGGTTCCCTACAAAGCCGCTTATCATGCCTCCTGTTGGCCAATAGATCCCGACCACACTCGCTCACAGGGGTCCCACCCGCAGAGCTGCTAATGAAAAAGACGCTCAAAACCAGGTTATCACTCATACACCCCACCATGAAAGAAATTGTTGAGAGCAGGTGCCAGTCACAATGTGACTACCATGACGGGAATGCGGGGGCGCGATGTATTGATGTCAATGACCCTGTTCTTGTTCTCAACTACGCTGCAGGGCCTAAATGGCTCGCAGGCACTGCGATTGCCAAATAGGGGAATAGGATTCTGGTAGTTAAACTTACCAATGGACAAATCTGCCACAAACACGTGGATCAAACAAAAAGGAGGTTCAGCAACCCCATAGAAGAAGCAGAGGAAGAACACGATGTAGAGTTCACTCCTCCACAGGTAGACCAAACACCGGTACCAAGCGGAAGAAAGCCAAGTCACTGTGGGCAGTCCGGACAGTCCTGAGGCACCGAAAACAGCAGACACTCAGGCCAGCGCCCAACAACTGGAGCCCCAACTCAGGCGCTCTACAAGGGAACGTAAATCACCAGAGAGACTTAATTTGTGATCCCAATAAGACTTTGGGGGGGGAGGTGATGTCATGTATTCAACTGTCATTGTAACCCATGTATAAACTGACCTAAGTTGTGCACCGTGAGAACATAAGAGCATAAGAACATAAGAATTAGGAACAGGAGTCGGCCATCGAGCCCCTCGAGCCTGCTCCGCCATTCAACAAGATCATGGCTGATCTGGCCGTGGATTCAGCTCCACTTACCCGCCAAATTTGACCACTAGGTGGTGAACCTGTGGGAGACACTCCTCACCTGGACTTTCAGGTATAAAAGAAGAAGCTCCACTCACCTTCATCACTTGAGTGCTGGCAAATAAAGGTTACTGGTCACAGAGTGACCTTCTCTCAAGTATGGGCCTCGTGTGCATTTATATTGTGTAGTAAGGACATATCAACCTGGACCCCTCCTCTTGCCTTTTACCTTCTCTAGCTCGTTTCATTGCGAACTGCCGACGGGACATCGGCCATCTCAATTTCTCTGCTCCTTTCACTTACTCCAACCTACTTCCATCTGAACTTGCAGTATTCCGCTCTCTCAGATCCAATTCCAACATTGTCATTAAACCTGCTGATAAGGATGGTACTGTTGTTGTTTGACGAACCAACTCTACTTTGCAGAGGCTGATCAGCAACTCTCTGAGACCTTCCCCTGGACCATGACCTCACTACCGAACATCAAGCCATCATTTCCCAGACCGTCACTGACCTCATAATTTCCCAACCCCGCACAGCCCACTTCTACCTCCTTCCCAAGATCCACAAACAGGACTGCCCTTGTAAACGCTTCATTTCAGCCTGTTCCTGCCTCACAGAAATTATTTCTTCCGACCTCGGCCCATTTTTTTCTCCCCTTGCCCAATTTCTTCCCACCTACATCCGCGACTCTTCCGATGCCCTCTGCCACTTTAACAGTTTCCAGTTTCCTGGCACCAACCATCTCCTTTTCACTATGGACGTTCAAACCCTCTACACTTCCATCCGCCACCATAATGGCCTGAGAGTGCTCCGCTTCTTCCTCGAGTCCCAACCAGTCCCCATCCACCATCACCCTACTCTGCCTGGCTGAACATTTAACAACTTTTCCTTTGACTCCATTCATTTCCTCCAAATTAAAGGTATTGCTATGCGAACCCACATGGGTCCTAACTATGCGTGACTTTTCATGGGATATGTGGAACATTCTTTGTTCCAGTCCTACTCGGGTCCTCTCCCTCACTTCTTTTTCCAGTACATTGATGACTATCGGTGCCATTTCCTGCTCTCTCCCTGAACTAGAAAATTTCATTCACTTTGCATCCAATTTCCATCCTTCCCTCACCCTCACATGGTCCATCTCTGGGAACTCTTCCCTTCTCTTCCTCCACTTCTCTGTCTCTATTTCTGGGGACATTTCAAGTTGGAACATTAACACAAACCTGCAAAGAATGAAAGGATGGATGAGGGAGAAGAGAAAGTCTCTGGATAAAGAGAATGGAAACATTTGCTGCTTGATTTTTCTTCGCACCCATGGACACAAAAACAAGGAAAGAAAGTGAACATGTAGATGAGAAATAGGAGGGGCCCAAGGATATCCTAGGGAGCTACCAGAGGTAATGATGCTGGGACGGAAAGAGAAGCCAGTGCAGGTGATTCTTTGGCTACGATTAGGTAGATAAGAATGGATCCAGGCGAGTGCAGTCCCACCCAGCAGGACGACAGTGAAGAGACGTTGGAGAAGGATAGAGTGGTCAACCATGTCGCAGGCTGCAAATAAGTCAAGAAGGACAAAGAGGAATAGATTGCTCTTATCATGGTCACAAAAGATGTCATTTGTGACTTTGATGAGAGCCGTTTCAGTACTGTGGCAGGCGCGGAAACCGGATTAGAGGGATTCAAACATGGAATTGCGGGAGAGATGGGCATGGATTTGGGAGGCGACAACATGGTCAAGGATTTTTAAGAGGAAAGTCGGTTTGGAGATGGGGTGGTAGTTTGCAAGGACGGAGAGGTCAATTGTTATTTTTTTAAGGAGAGTGTGATGACGGTAGATTTGAGGGAAGAGGGGCACAGTACCACAGAACCATTAATTTTAAATGCGAGGTGAAAGGGCTGGAATAAGCTGAGATGCTCAGAAAGGAGGATAAAGTGCCAGAGGAGTAGGGTGACAGACAAAGGTGTGATTTAGTGACGAGAGTCACACTGCCACCACAGCAATCTGAGCGGGGCAAGTGGTGAAAGGTACAGCCAAGCAGAGAGGCTTCATTGTTGGGGAGGAGTTAAACTAATATGGATAGGGATGGGAACCTATGCAGGGAGCCAGAGGGAAGTAGAATGGGGACAGAAGCAAAAGATAGAAAGAAGAAAAGTAAAAGTGGAGGGCAGAGAAACCCAAGGCAAAAATCAAAAAGGGCCACATTACAGTAAAATTCCAAAAGGACAAAGTGTGTTAAAAAAGACAAGCCTGAAGGCTCTGTGCCTCAATGCGAGTGTATTTGTAATAAGGTGGTGAATTAACTGCACAGGCAGCAATTAGTGAATATGATATAATTGGCATCATGGAGACATGGCTCCAGGGTGACCAAGGCTGGGAACTCAACATCCAGGGGTATTCAACATTCAGGAAGGATAGACAGAAAGGAAAAGGAGATGGGGTAGCATTGCTGGTTAAACAGGAAATTTAACACAATAGTAAGGAAGAGCATTAGCTTGGATGACGTGGAATCTGTATGGGTGGAGCTGCGGAATACCAAAGGGCAGAAACACTAGTGGGAGTTGTGTACAGACCACCAAACAGTGGTAGTGAGGTTGGGGACAGCATCAAACAAGAAATTAGGGACGCGTGCAATAAAGGTACAGCAGTTATCATGGGCAACTTTAATTTACATATAAATTGGTCTAACCAAACTGGTAGCAATACAGTGGAGGAGGATTTCCTGGAGTGTATTAAGGAAGGTTTTCTAGACCAATATGTCGAGGAACCAACTAGAGGGCTGGCCATTCTAGACTGGGTGATGTGTAATGAGAAAGGACTAATTAGCAATCTTGTTGTGCGAGGCCCCTTGGGGATGAGTGACCATAACATGGTAGAATTCTTTATTAAGATGGAGAGTGACAGTTAATTCAAAAACTAGGGTCCTGAACTAAAGGAAAGGTAACTTCGATGGTATGAGGCGTGAATTGGCTAAAATAGACTGGCAAATGATACTTAAAGGGTTGACGGTGGATAGACAATAGCAAACATTTAAAGATCACATGGATGAACTATAACAATTGTACATCCCTGTCTAGAATAAAAATAAAATGGGGAAGTGGCTCAACAGTGGCTAACAAGGGAAATTAAGGATAGGGTTAAATCCAAGGAAGAGGCATATAAATTGGCCAGAAAAAGCAGCAAACCTGAGGACTGGGAGAAATTTAGAATTCAACAGAGGAGGACAAAGGGTTTAATTAGGAGGGGGAAAATAGAGTATGAGAGGAAGCTTGCCGGGAACATAAAAACTGACTGCAAAAGCTTCTATAGATATGTGAAAAGAAAAAGATTAGTTAAGTCAAACGTAAGTCCCTTGCAGTCAGATTCAGGTGAATTTATGATGGGGAACAAAGAAATGGCAGACCAGTTGAACAAATACTGTGGTTCTGTCTTCACGAAGGAAGACACAAATAACCTTCCGGAAGTACTAGGGGACCGAGGGTCTAGTGAGAAGGAGGAACTGAAGGATATCCTTATTAGTTGGGAAATTGTGTTGGGGAAATTGATGCGATTGAAGGCCGATAAATCCCCGGGGCCTGATAGTCTGCATCCCAGAGTACTTAAGGACGTGGCCATAGAAATAATGCATTGGTGATCATTTTCCAACAGTCTATCGACTCTGGATCAGTTCCTATGGACTGGAGGGTAGCTAATGCAACACCACTTTTTTTAAAAAGGAGGGAGAGAGAAAACTGATAATTATAAACCGGTTAGCCTGACATCAGTAGTGGGGAAAATGTTGGAATCAATTATTAAAGATGAAATAGCAGCGCATTTGGAAAGCAGTGACAGGATTGGTCCAAGTCAACATGGATTTATGAAAGGGAAATCATGCTTGACCAATCTTCTGGAATTTTTTGAGGATGTAACTAGTCGAGTGGACAAGGAAGAACCAGTAGATGTGGTGTATTTGGACTTTCAAAAGGCTTTTGACAAGGCCCTACAGAAGAGATTGGTACGCAAAATCAAAGCACATGGTATTGGGGGTAATGTACTGATGTGGATAGAGAACTGATTGGCAGACAGGAAGCAGAGAGTCAGGATAAATGGGTCCTTTTCAGAATAGCAGGCAGTGACTAGTGGCGTGCCACAGGGCTCAGTGCTGGGACCCCAGCTATTTACAATATGCATTAATGATTTAGATGAAGGAATTGCATGCAATATCTCCAAGTTTGCAGATGACACTAAGTTGGGTGGCGGTGTGAGCTGTGAGGAGGACGCTAAGAGGCTGCAGGGTGATTGGACAGGTTAGGTGAGTGGGCAAATACATGGCAGATGCAGTATAATGAGGTTATCCACTTTGGGGGCAAAAACACGAAGACAGAATATTATCTGAATGGTGGCAGATTAGGAAAAGGGGAGGTGCAACGAGACCTGGGTGTCATGGTTCATCATTCATTGAAAGTTGGCATGCAGGTAAAGCAGGCGTTGAAGAAGGCAAACGGTAAGTTGGCCTTCATAGCTAGGGGATTTGAGTATAGGAGCAGGGAGGTCTTACTGCAGTTGTACAGGGCCTTGGTGAGGCCTCACCTGCAATATTGTGTTCAGTTTTGATCTCCTAATCTGAGGAAGTACATTCTTGCTATTGAGGGAGTGCAGCAAAGGTTCACCAGACTGATTCCCAGGATGGATGGACTGACATATGAGGAGAGACTGGATCAACTGGGCCTTTATACACTAGAGTTTAGAAGGATGAGAGGGGATTTCATAGAAAAATATAAGATTCTGACGGGACTGGACAGGTTAGATGCAGGAAGAATGTTCCCGATGTTGAGGTAGTCCAGAACCAGGGGACACAGTCTTAGGATAAGGGGTCGGTCATTTCGGACTGAGATGAGGAGAAACTTCTTCACTCAGAGAGTGTTAACCTGTGGAATTCCCTACCGCAGAGAGATGTTGATGCCAGTTCAATGGATATATTCCAGAGGGATTTAGATATGGCCCTTACGGCTAAAGGGATCAAGGGGTATGAAGAGAAAGCAGGAAAGGGGTATTGAGGGAATGATCTGCCATGATCTTATTGAATGGTGGTGCAGGCTCGAAGGGTCGAATGGCCTATTCCTGCACCTATTTTCTATGTTTCTATTTAAACCAAATCTCCATCATGGCCATGATGTCAATGCAAACAGCCACGATAAGCTCATGGATGGCAAGGGGCTTGTTCACAAGTGAACGGACATTCTGGAGGGAGATGCTGAGAGGGTCGATGATGGCTGACCCACTGCCAGCATCCACAGGGTCAGCACTAGGAGGGATGAGTTGAATGGGGAGGAAATTGGCAAGATTAGCCCCCAGTGGGCATACTGGGCAGGAAAATTGGCAAGAGTGTAAGTAGGACAGGACTGTTGGGGTTGCTGCTTGTAAGGACGCAGTGATGAGTCCCTCGATGAGCCCTTCTTAGGATGCCAAAAGAGGCACTGAGGAAAGTTGTATGCTTATTTAAGAGGGAGTCAAGCCTGGGATGGTGGCAAGAGTGTCGGAAGATCAAAGAGTAATGAAGGAATGCGGTTGGGATTTGAGAGAGCAAAGTATTTAAGAGAGGAGAGATGGAAGGAGGCATGTTGACAGGAGAGCACAGTCAGGTAGGGAAAGAGAGAAAAGGAAAAGGGGGGAGAAAAAAGTGCAAAAAGAAATGAATGGCTCGGGTCCGGAGCGGCAGCCAAAGTGCACGAGAATGGACACAGGGGAAAAGCTCAGGTTGCATAGGCCTGGTTATGGCGTAATTAATGAGATACATATTTCCTGGTAGCAGGGAATAGGTTTGAGCCAATAGTAGGGGGACCAGGGTCAAAGTCCGAGGTCCCATGGAGGGACAAAGCCGACGTAAGCAGGAGAGTGAAGCCCAGAAACTATTTAAAGGGTAGAGAGTTCGAGGATGGAGGTTGTTGCTGTAAGAATGAGAGTTGGTAGCGGTGCAGAAAGATAGTGGTGAAATTGACCCAAGTTGGAGGTCACCATAGAATAAAATGGAGGAAAAAATTTAAAACCACAAGCCAGCTACCAGCAAAGCTGAAAACCAGTAGAATGAGTCACTAGACAGCAAGTGAAATAACAGCTGTTAGCCAGAAGCCAACAAAGTTGAAAAAACTGTCGAACCAGAGAGACAGACACATTTTCAAAGTTATTTAAAAAATCTTTCATCAGCAGAGATCAACATCATCATAGGCAGTCCCTTGGAATCGAGGAAGACTTGCTGCCACTCTAAAAATTAGTTCTTAGGTGGCTGAACAGTCAAATACGAGAGCCGCAGTCCCCGTCACAGGTAGGACAGATAGGTTGTGGGAAAGGGTGGGTGGGACTGGTTTGCCGCACACTCTTTCCGCTGCTTGCGCTTGATTTCTACATGCTCTCAGTGATGAGACTCGAGGTGCTCAGCGCCCTCCCGGATGCACTTCCTCCACTTAGGGTGGTCTTTGGCCAGGGCCCCCTGGTGTCAATGGGAATGTTGCACTTTATCAAGGAGGCTTTAAGGGTGTTCTTGTAGCGTTTCCGCTGCCCACCTTTGGCTCGTTTGCCGTGAAGAAGTTCTGAGTAGAGCACTTGCTTTGGGAGTCTCGTGTCTGGCATGCGAACAATGTGGCCTGCCCAGCGGAGCTGATCAAGTGTGGTCAGTGCTTCAATGCTGGGGATGTTGGCCTGGTCGAGGATGCTGACGTTGGTGCTTCTGTCCTCCCAGGGGATTTGTAGGATCTTGCGGAGACATCGTTGGTGGTATTTCTCCAGCAACTTGAGGTGTCTACTGTACATGGTCCATGTCTCTGAACCATACAGGACGGCGGGTATTACTTCAGCCCTGTAGACCATGAGCTCGGTGGCAGTTTTAAGGGCCTGGTCTTCAAACACTCTTTTCCTCAGGCGGCTGAAGGATGCACTGGCGCACTCGAGACGGTGTTGAATCTCGTCGTCATGTCTGCTCTTGTTGATAAGAGGCTTCCGAGGTATGGGAAATGGTCCACGTTGTCGAGGGCCGCGCCGTGGATCTTGATGACTGGGGAACAATGCTCTGCGGCGGGGACAGGTTGGTGGAGGACCTTTGTCTTACGGATGTTTGTCGTAAGGCCCATGCTTTTGTACGCCTCAATAAATATGTTGACTATGACTTGGAGTTCAGCCTCTCTATGTGTGCAGACGCAGGCATCGTCCACTTCCTGTAGCTCAACGACAGAGGTTGAGGTGGTCTGGGACCTAGCCTGGAGACGACGAAGGTTGAACAGGTTCCCACTGCTTCTGTAGTTTAGTTCCGTTCCAGCGGGGAGATTGTTGACTGTGAGGTGGAACAAGGCAGCAAGGAAGATTGAGAAGAGTTGGGACGATGACGCAGCCCTGTTTGACCCTGGTCCGGACGTGGATTGGGTCTGTAATGGATCCATTGGTAAGGATCACGGTCTGCATGTCGTCGTGGAGCAGGCGGAGGATGGTGACGAACTTTTGGGGGCATCCAAAACAGAGGAGGACGCTCCATAGACCCTTGTGGTAGACAGTGTCAAAGACCTTTGTAAGGTTGAAAGCCATGTATAAGGGCTGGTGCTGATCCCTGCATTTTTCCTGCAACTGTCGTGCTGTAAAAATCATGTTCGTTGTGCCCCATAGGGGAAGAAATCCACACTGTGACTCCGGGAGGAGCTCCTCATCCACAGGGAGAAGATGGTCGAGGAGGACTCTAGCGACGACTTTTCCAGTGGCTGATAACATGGAGATTCCTCTGTAGTTGCAGCAGTCGGACTTGTCCCCTTTATTAAAGATGGTCATGATCACTGCATCTCTGAGATCTCCCGGCATGCTCTCCTCCCTCCAGATGAGAGAGATGAGGTCATGTACTTGTGCCAACAGTGCCTCTCCGACATACTTCAGTGCCTCAGTGGGGATTCCATCCGCTCCCGTAGAATTGTTGGTCTTAAGCTGTCTTATGGCTTTTTCTACCTCGTGCAGGGCTGGGGTTTTACTGAAGTGGTGTCAGGTAGCATGCTGCTCTTTTAGCAGCAGAGATAGAGACACAGCGGATAAGTCTTACAGTGCAACTCCATGTTTGACCTCCACCAATGAGATCTCTGCCTCGCCACAGCACCGAAATGGCCCTTATTTAATCATAAATTACATCCTATGTGACTGTGACTGTGGTAAAATTATCCCTCCTCATCCTTCTCGATTTACCTGCAGCCTTTGACATGGGTGACCACATCATCCTTCTCCAACGGTTCCGTTCCGTTGACCAGCTGGTTGGGACTGCCCTCGCATTCCTATCAATCTAGTAGCTGCCAGAGAACCACCTGCAATGGTGCTGCTTCCCATTCTGCACACTTACCACTGGTGTCCCTCAAGGATCTATCCTTGACCCCCTCCTATTTCACATATACATGCTGCCCCTCAGCAATCTGATGACACCCAGCTCCACATTACCACCACCTCTTTTGATCCCTCCACTGCCTTTGATTTGCCTTGCTGCTTGTGTCCAACAGCAAGCATTGGATGAGCAGAAATGTCAACGAATTAAAAATTGGGACGGCGGAAGCCATTGTCTTCAGTCACCGTAGCAAACTCCATTCTATAGCCACCAACTCCATCCCTCTCCCTACCCACTGTTTAGGGCTGAATGAGACTGTTCACAACCTTGGCATCTTATGTGACCCTAAGCTGCATTTATGACCTCATATCCTCTACAACACCATCACCGTCTATTTCCACCTCTGTAACATCACCCATCTCCACCCTTGTCTCAATTCATCTGCTGCTGAAACACCCATCCTTGTCCTTGTTACCATTAGACTTGACTATTCTAATGCTCTCCTGGCTAGCCTACCTTCTTGCATCCTTTATAAACTTTGCTCATCCAAAACTCTGTTGCCTGTATCTTAAGCTGCCCCAAGTTCCATTCACCCCTCAGCCCTGTGCTGACTGACTTACATTGGCTCCTGATCAGGCAATGCCTCAGTTTTGAAATACTCATCCTTTTTTTTCCAAATCACTCCGTGGCCTTGCCCCTCCCTATCTGTATTCTTGTCCAGCCCTACAACCCTCTGAGATCTCGGCATTAATCCAATTCTAGACTCTTACACATCATCGATTGTCTTTAGTCCACCATTGGCAACTCTGGAATTCTCTCCCTGCACCTCTCCGTATCTCTTCCTCTCTCCTCCTTAAAACTTATCTGTGTCCTAATATCTCCTTATGTGGCTCGGAATTAAATTTTGTTTGATAACGTTCCTGTGAAGCGCCCTAAGAATATACAGACCCATAATTCTTAAGTTTGGTGTATATTAAAATGCTCTGCCAAGCAAAAGGTTTTTTCGAAATGAAATAAAGTCTAGTAGGCATTTGTTGGAATAGGTGTGTAAACTTACTGTTGGAAGCTTGTGACTCACGTTGACTCCTAGTCCGGCAATGCCTCGGTTTTGAAATTCTCTTCCCTTTTTTTCAAATCGCTTTTCCCCTCCCTATCTGTATTCTCGCATTGTGAGTTCAAAGGTTCTGTTCCAGATGGCTTAGACTGGACAATGGTTGTAACCACACGGGGTGGTCAAGACAACATGAGATAAACAAACCCCCTTTTATTTCAAGTAAATCTGTAGACGTCACCACTGCAACAAATAGACCAAGATTGTAAAAACACAAAGCTTGTGTTTGAAGAGACGAGTCAAACTTTGGAAGTTCTGAAGAACAGGATGCAAGGTGACAGGTGAAGTTTGACCAGATGGCTTATTGTCCACTTCGGTTAAAGATGCTCTATGTGGTCACGTGCAATACTCAATCGGAGCTACTGAAAAGGTGTGCTCAGTATCATCTCTATTTCACATTTTATTATCTGAAATGTGGATTCTCAAATGTTGGTGAATATGTAATGTTTAATCTCAGTCAACTTTCTAAAGTAATTTTTCACAAATGTTGTCTTCTTTTCTCCTGATGATATTAACTCCTGGTGCAATATGGTTGCATGGTTCCTAGCCATTGCCCACACTCCATCCCTCCATCCAGTATCTCTTCCAAGTGGAGGTTCTTGAATTGTGAGCCTGAGCAGTGATTGCTGGTGGGTTATGATCTTGGTAGACAACATAGCAGATTATGATCTTAGTAGACAACATAGCAGATTTTCTCACCTGACCTCTGCATGCATAGTTTCCAGCAGAACTAGTGAATCGTGATCGGGGAAGGAAGCCAAGCTAATTTGTTTCCCATTTCCTTGCCCAGACAGGTTACTGGGCTGGATTTGCCTGGAACGGCTTGCCAGCAAGTTAAGTCAACATTTACACCTATCTTCTCATCGGCAACTTAAATTGAAATTTCCTGGGAATCTCATTAACACATGCTGGAACGTAAAAAACACCTTAAAACAAGTGAAAATCTTTTAAACAAGTGGTCCCAAGGAAAGAACATAAGAACATAAGAATTAGGAGCAGTAGTAGAACATTCGGCCCCTCAAGCCTGATCATGGCTGATCTTCTACCTCAATTCTACTTTCCTGCACTATCCCCATATCATTTGATTCCCTGAATATCCAACACTCTATCGATCTCTGACTTTAATACACTCAAAGACTGAGCCTCCACAGCCCTTTTGGGTAGAGAATTCCAGAGATTCACCACCTTCTGAGTGAAAAGGTTTCTCCTCATCTCAGTGCTAAATGGTCGACCCCTTATTCTGAGACTGTGACCCCTGGTTCTGGACTCCCCAGCCAGAGGAAACATCCTCCCTGCATCTACCCTGTCAAGGACTGTAAGAATTATATGTTTGTTTCAATGAGATCACCTCTACCTAAACTCGAGAGAATATAGGCCTAGTCTACTCAATCTCTCATCATGGGACAATCCCCCCATCCCAGAAATCAGTCTGGTGAACCTTCATTGCACTTCCTCAATGGCAAGTATATCCTTTCTTGGGTAAGGAGACCAAAACTGTTCACAATACTCCAGGTGCAGTCTCACCAGGGCCCGATATAATTGTAATTATAAACCTTTACTCTTCTACTCAAATTCTCGTGTAATAAAGGCCAACCTACCATTTCTTAATTGCTTGCTGTACCTGCATGTTAACTTTCAATAATTCTGATACAAGGACCTCCACCTAGCACATTCCCACCCAGCTTTGTATCATCAGCAAATTGCAATTATCAGACTGTGAATAACTGGGGCCCCAAGCACCAATCCTTGTGACACCCAACTAGTTACAACCTGCCAACCTGAAAATGACCTGTTTATTGTTATTCTCTGTTTTCTGTCCGTTAACTAATCCTCAATCAATGCGAGTATATTACCCCCAATTCATGAGCCCTAATTTTGTTCAATAACTTTTTGTGTGGCCCCTTATCGAATGCCTTCTGAAAATCCAAATACACCACATCCACTGGTTCCCCCTTGTCAATTCTGCTAGTTACAACCTCAAAAACTCTAACAGTTTCCCTTTCATAAATCCGTGTTGACTCTGCTCAATTCTATTATTCTTTTCTAAGTGCCCTGTTGCCACGTCCTTAATAATAGGTTCTAGCATTTCCCTACTACTGATGTCAGGCTAATTGGTCTGTAGTTCCCTGTTTTCTTTCTCCCTCCTTTCTTAAATAAAGGGTTACATTAGCTACCTTCCAATCTGTGGGAACTGCTCTGAAATCTGTGGAATTTTGGAAGATGACAACCAATGCATCCAATATCTCGATAGCCACCTCTTTCAAAACCCTAGGATGTAGGCCATCAGGTCCAGGTGATTTATTGGCTTTTAGTCCCATTAATTTCTCCAGCATTTTTTTTTACAGCACTTTCAGTTCCTCATTCTCGTTAGACCCCTGATTACTATTTCTGGGAGGTTTTTCGTGTCTTCTTCCGTGAAGACAGACACAATGTATTTGTTTAATTTCTCTGTCATTTCCTTATTCCCCATTATAGAAACATAGAAATTAGGTGCAGGAGCAGGCCATTCGGCCCTTCGAGCCTGCACCACCATTCAATATGATCATGGCTGATCATGCAACTTCAGTACCCCATTCCTGCTTTCTCTCCATACCTCTTGATCCCTTTAGCCATAAGGGCCACATCTAACTCCCTTTTGAATATATCTAACGAACTGGCCTCAACAACTTTCCGTGATAGAGAATTTCATCGGGTCACAATTCTCTGAGTGAAGAAGTTTCTCCTCATCTCGGTCCTAAATGGCTTACCCCTTATCCTTTGACTGTGACCCTTGGTTCTGGACTTCCACATCATCGGGAACATTCTTCCTGCATCTAACCTGTCCAATCTATTCAGAATTTTATGTTTCTATGAGATCCCCTCTCATTCTTCTAAATTACAGTGAATATAAGCCTAGTCGATCCAGTCTTTCTTCATATATCAGTCCTACCATCCCAGGAATTGGTCTGGTGAACCTTCGCTGCACTCCCTCAATAGCAAGAATGTCCTTCCTCAGATTAGAAGACCAAAACTGTACACAATATTCAAGGTGTGGCCTCACCAAGGCCCTGTATAACTGCTGTAAGACCTGCCTGCTCATATACTCAAATCCTCTCGCTATGAGACCAACATGCCATTTGCCTTCTTCACCGCCTGCTAGACCTGCATGCCAACGTTCAATGACTGATATACCATGTATTGTGTCTGTAAGCACTTGAGTAATGACTCCACGAGGCAAGTTATTGTACTTGAACTGTGGTGACCTAAGTCCATTTATTACAGCTCCTGTATGAGGGTACAGTGTGGTGAGCTCCCTTCTATACCTGGTTACCTGTGGTGTACAGGTGATCCTAGGTCTCCACCAGTTGCACCCTCTGGTGGTACAGGCATAGTGTATACAGTGTGAAGATACATCCAGTGGTCTTATGTAACTGTACATTGAGTATACAGGATATATACTTATGTTACACATACATAACACTATGACACCCAGGTCTCATTGCACCTCCCCTTTTCCTAATCTGTCACCATTCAGATAATATTCTGCCTCCCTGTTTTTGCCACCCAAGTGGATAACCTCACATTTATCTACATTATACTGCATCTGCCATGCATTGGTCCACTCACCTAATCTGTCCAAGTCACCCTGCAGCTTCTTAGCATCCTCCTCACAGCTCATGCTGCCACCCAGCTTAGTGTCATCTGCAAACTTGGTGCTATTACATTCAATTCCTTCATCTAAATCATTAATGTACATTGTAAATAGCTGGGGTCCCAGCACTGAACCTTGCGGTACCCCACTAGTCACTGCCTTCCATTCTGAAAGGGACTCATTTATTCCTACTCATTGCTTCCTGTCTGCCAACCAGTTCTCTATCCACGTCAATACATTACCCCCAATACCATGTGCTTTAATTTTGCACACTAACCTCTTGTGTGGGACCTTGTCAAAAGCCTTTTGAAAGTCCAAATATACCACATCCACTGGTTATCCCTTGCCCACTCTACTAGTTACATCCTCAAAAAATTCTAGAAGATTTGTCAAGCATGATTTCCCTTTCATAAATCCATGCTGACTTGGACCGATCCTGTCACTGCTTTCCAAATGCGCTGCTATTACAGCTTTAATAATTGATTCCAACTTTTTCCCCACTACCGATGTCAGGCTAACCGGTCTATAATTCCGTGTTTTCTCTCTCCCTCCTTTATTAAAAAGTGGGGTTACATTAACTACCCTCCAATCCATAGGAACTGAACCAGAGTCTATAGAATTTGAAAATGACCACCAATGCATCCACAATTTCTCGGGCCACTTCCTTAAGTACTCTGGGATGCAGACTATCAGACCCTGGGGATTTATCGGCCTTCAATCCCATCAATTTCCCGAACACAATTTCCTGACTAATAAGATTTCCTTCAGCACCTCCTTCTCGCTAGACCCTCAGTCCCCAATATTTCTGGAAGGTTATTTGCATCTTCCTTAGTGAAGACAGAACCACATAACTTTTCCTGTTATAATTTCTCCTGTCTCAGCATGTATGGGACCCACATTTACTTTCGCTAATCTTTTCCTTTTTACATACCTATAGAAGCTTTTACAGTCTGTTTTTATGTCTCTTGCTTGTTTAATCTCATATTCTATTTTCCCTTTCTTTATCAATTTCTTGGTCCTCTTTTGCTGAATTCTAAAATCCTCCCAAACTTCATGCTTATTGTTCTTTTTCACAACATGGAAAGCCACTTCCTTTGACCTAATACTATTTTTAACTTCTCTTATTAGCCACAGTTGGATCCCTTTTCTTGTGGGGATTTTGTGCCTTAAAGGAATGTATAAGGCACACCTGGAGTATTGTGTACAGTTTTGATCTCCTAACTTGAGGAAGAACATTCTTGCTATTGAGGGCGTGCAGCGAAGGTTCACCAGACTGATTCCCGGGATGGCGAGACTGACATATCAAGAAAGACTGGATCAACTGGGCTTGTATTCACTGGAGTTCAGAAGAATGAGAGGGTATCTCATAGAAACATTTAAAATTCTGATGGGTTTAGACAGGTTAGATGCAGGAAGAATGTTCCCAATGTTGGGGAAGTCCAGAACCAGGGGTCACAGTCTAAGGATAAGGGGTAAGCCATTTAGGACCGAGATGAGGAGAAACTTCTTCACCCAGAGAGTGGTGAACCTGTGGAATTCTCCACCACAGGAAGTTGTTGAGGCCAATTCACTAAATATATTCAAAAAGGAGTTAGATGTAGTCCTTACCGCTAGGGGGATAAAGGGGTATGGCGAGAAACCAGGAATGGGGTACTGAAGTTGCATGTTCAGCCATGAACTCATTGAATGGTGGTGCAGGCTCGAAGGGCCGAATGGCCTACTCCTGCACCTATTTTCTATGTTTCTATGTTTCTATATTTGTTGTATATGATGTATTAATTCTTTAAATACTAACCATTGCTTGTCTATCATCATACCTTTTAATGGAGTTTCCCAATCTACCTTAGCCAACTCTCCCCTCATACCTATGTAGTTTCCTTTGTTTAGATTTAAGACCCTAGTTTTCGATTTAACTAAATCACTTTCAAACTTAAGGTAAAATTCTATCATATTATGGTCATGCTTTCCTAAAGGCCCCTTTACTACAAAGTTATTAATTAACGTTTTTTAATTGCACAATATTAGATCTAAAATTGCCTGATCTCTAGTTGGTTCCTCAACATACTGATCGAGAAAACCATTATATAAATTTCATGAATTCGTCCATGAAGTGCTGAGCTTACACCATATCCCTTCTTTATGTCACTCTTTATTTATGACAATTATAGCTTAATGCTATTAAACCAATATTTATGCAAATTAGGCACAGCATGTCTAAGAAAATGCAATCGTGAAAAATTACCCATTTTTAATGTAACTCATGCCATAAAAACATTCAACGATACAGAAGATAGAAACATAGGTGCAGGAGTAGGCCATTTGGCCCTTCGAGCCTGCACCACCATTCAATATGATCATGGCTGATCATGCAACTTCAGTACCCCATTCCTGCTTTCGCTCCGTACCCCCTTGATCCCTTTAGCCATAAGGGCCACATCTAACTCCCTTTTGAATATAATCTAACAAACTGGCCTCAACAACTTTCTGTGGTAGAGAATTCCACAGGTTCACAATTCTCTGGGTGAAGAAGTTTCTCTTCATCTCGGGCCTAAATGGCTTACTCGTTATCCTTAGACTGTGACCCCTGGTTCTGGACATCCCCAACATCGGGAACATTCTTCCTGCATCTAACCTGTCCAATCCTGTCAAAATTTTATATGCTTCTATGAGATTCCCTATCATTCTTCTAAATTCCAGTGAATATAAACCTAGTCCATCCAGTCTTTCTTCATATGTCAGTCGTGCCATCCTGGGATTCAGTCTGGTGAACCTTCGCTGCACTCCCTCAATAACAAGAATGTCCTTCCTCAGATTAGAAAACCAAAACTGTATACAAAATTCAACGTGTGGCCTCACCAAGGCCCTGTACAACTGCAGTAAGACCTTCCTGCTCCTATACTCAAATCCTTTCGCTATGAAGGCCAACATGCCATTTGCCTTCTTCACCGCCTGCTGTACCTTCATGCCAACTTTCAATGACTGATGTACCATGACACCCAGGTATCGTTGCATCTCCCCTTTTCCTAATCTGTCACCATTCAGATAATATTCTGCCTTCCTGTTTTTCCCACCAAAGTAAATAACCACACATTTATCTACATTATACTGCATCTGCCATGCATTTATCCAGTCACCTAATCTGTCCAAATCACTCTGCAGCCTCTTAGCATCCTCCTCACAGCTCACACTGCCACCCAGCTTAGTGTCATCTGCAAACTTGGAGATATTACATTCATCTCCTTCGTCTAAATCATTAATGTATATTGTAAATAGCTGGGGTCCCAGCACTGAACCATGCGGTACCCCACTAGTCACTGCCTGCTATTCTGAAAAGGACTGTCTGGCGACCAGTTCTCTATCCACGTCAATACATTACCCCCAATACCATGTGCTTTAATTTTGCAAACTAATCTCTTGTGTGGGACCTTGTCAAAAGCCTTCTGAAAGTCCAAATACACCACATCCACTGGTTCTCCCTTGTCCGCTCTACGAGTTACATTTTCAAAAAATTCTAGCAGATTTGTCAAGCAGGATTTCCCTTTCATAAATCCATGCTGACTTGGACCGATCCTGTCACTGCTTTCCAAATGACTGCTACTACATCTTTAATAATTGATTCCAACATTTTCCCCACTACTGATGTCACGCTAACTGGTCTATAATAATACTCTGTTTTCTCACCTTTTTTAAAAAAGTGGGGTTACATTAGCTACCCTCCAATCCATAGGAACTGATCCAGAGTCTATAGAATGTTGGAAAATGACCATCAATGCATCTACGATTTCTAGGGCCACTTCCTTAAGTACTCTGGGACTATCAGACCCTAGGGATTTATCGGCCTTCAATCCCATCAATTTCCCTAACACAATTTTCTGACTAATAAGGATTTCCTTCAGTTCCTCCTTCTCACTAGACTCTCGGTCCCCTAGCATTTCCGGAAGGTTATTTGTGTCTTCTCTAGTGAAGACAGAACCAAAGTATTTGTTCAATTTGTCTGCCATTTCTTTATTCCCCATTATAAATTCACCTGATTCTGACTGCAAGGAACCCACATTTGTCTTCACTAATCTTTTTCTCTTCACATATCTATAGAAGCTTTTGCAGTCAATTTTTATGTTCCCTGCAACCTTACTCTCATAATCTATTTTCCCCCTCCTAATTAAACCCTTTGTCCTCCTCTGCTGAATTCTAAATTTCTCCCATTCCTCAGGTTTGCTGCTTTTTCTGGCCAATTTATATGCCTCTTCCTTGGATTTAACACTATCCCTAATTTCCCTTGTTAGCTATGGTTGAGCTACCTTCCCCGTTTTATTTTTACGCCAGACAGGGATGTACAATTGTTGAAGTTCATCCATGTGATCTTTAAATGTCTGCCATTGCCTATCCACCATCAACCCTTTAAGTATCATTCGCCAGTCTATCCGAGCCAATTCACGTCTTATACCGTCAAAGTTACCTTTCTTTAAGTTCAGGATCCTAGTCTCTGAATTAACTGTGTCACTCTCCATCTTAATGAAGAATTCTACCATATTATGGTCACTTTTCCCCAAGGGGCCTCGCACACCAAGATTGCTAATTAATCCTCTCTCATTACGCAACACCCAGTCTAGGATGGCCAGCTCACTAGTTGGTTCCTCGACATATTGGTCTCGAAAACCATTCCTTATACACTCCAGGAAATCCTCCTCCACCGTATTGCTACCAGTTTGGTTAGCCCAATCTATATGTAGATTAAAGTCACCCATGATAACTGCTGTACCCTTACTGCACACATCCCTAATTTTCTGTTTGATGCCATCCCCAACCTCACTACTACTGTTTGGTGGTCGGTACACAACTCCCACTAGCGTTTTCTCCCCTTTGGTGTTCCGCAGCTCTACCCATAAAGATTCCACATCATCAAAGCTAATGTCTTTCCTTACTATTGCGTTAATCTCCTCTTTAACTAGCAACGCTACCCCACCTCCTTTTCCCTTCTGTCTATCATTCCTGAATATTGAATACCCCTGGATGTTGAGTTCACAGCCTTGGTCACCCTGGAGCCATGTCTCCGAAATCCCAATTACGTCACATCTGTTAACAGCTACCTGCGCAGTTGATTCATTCACCTTACTACGAATGCTCCTCGCATTGAGACACAGAGCCTTCAGGCTTCTTTTTTTGATACTCTTTGTCCTTTTCGAATTATGTTGTAATGTGGCCCTTTTTGATTTTTGCCTTTGATTTCTCTGCCCTCTACTTTTCCTTAGCTCCTTTCTACCTTTTGCTTCTCCCCCCATTTTACATCCTTTTGTCTCCCTGCATAGATTCCCATCCCCCTGCCATATTAGTTTAAACCCTCCCCAACAGCACTAGCAAACACTCCTCCGAGGACATCGGTTCCGGTCCTGCCCAGGTGCAGACCGTCTGCTTTGTACTGGTCCCACCTCCCCTAGAACCGGTTCCAATGTCCCAGGAATTTGAATCCCTCCCTCGTGCACCATTCCTCAAGCCATGTATTCATCTTAACTCTCCTGCTATTTCTATTCTGACTAGCATGTGGCATTGGTACTAATCCTGAGATTACTACCTTTGAGGTCCTATTTTTAAATTTAACTCCTAGCTCCCTAAATTCAGCTTGTAGTACCTCATCCTGTTTACCTATATCGTTGGTACCTATATGCACCATGACAACTGGCTGTTCACCCTCCCCCTCCTGAATGCGCTGCAGCTGCTTCGAGAATTCCTTGACCCTTGCACCAGGGAGGCAACATACCATCCTGGAGTCTCGATTGCGGCCACAGAAAAGCCTATCTCTTCACCTTACAATAGAACCCCTACAACTATGGCTCTCCCATTCTTTTTCCTGTCCTCCTGTGCAGCAGAGCCACCCATGGTGCCATGGACTTGGCTGCTGCTGCCTTCCCCTGATGGGCCATCTCCCCCAACAGTACCCAAAACGGTATATCTGTTTTGGTGGGAGATGACCGCAGGGGACCCCTGCACTACCTTCCTTCCACTGCTCTGTCTGATGGTCACCCATTCCTTATCTGCCTTTGTAACCTTTACCTGCGGTGTGACCAACTCACTAAACGTGCTATTCACGACATCCTCAGCATCGCAGATGCTCCAGAGTGAATCCGTGTGCAGCTCCAGTGTCACAATACGGTCTGTCAGGAGCTGCAGCTGGGCACACTTCCTGCACACATACTAGTCGGGGACACTGGAAGCATCCCTGATTTCCCACATAGTACAGGAGGAACATGACACGGGTCTGGGCTCTCCTGCCATGACTTAACCCTTAAATTATCTTAATTTGGCAACAATGTCAAAAGGTTTCTTACTGATAAAAAAAAGAAAAAGATAAATAAAAATGAAAAACTACTCACCAATCAACCAGCTAATCACTTACCCACTTGGCTGTGACGTCACGCTTCAATTTCTTTTTACTTCTTTGTTTTACCTTCGGCCTCGATCGCCCAGTGTGTGTTGCTCCTCCGACTCCCCGCGCCCTTTTATCAGGGCCCCGATCTCCTGTGTAGAACTCAATGAGAAGTAATTAAAAATGCTTAAAAAACATCTCAATAATGCAACAGAAATATAACTTTAGGACTTGTTGCTGCTAAAATTTTAGATGTAAATGTACAACCCGCTCAGAACAGCCAAATGCAGGAAATTCATGCGAGCTGCTATGTTAATGAACAACAGAGGTTTTTGGTGGAGGTGTTGCGTAACACGAAAGAATGAGGAAACTTGTGTATAATGGCCCAGAAATTGTGGTCGGGGGCTTTGAGGCAGATGCCTCCGACCTGAAAAATTTCTACAAAATTACCTGGTGGTCCCGGAGGAGCGCAGGATTCCGTTGGGGAGGCCTTCTCTTACTGCGTCGCGAAGCGCGCTCCCGTACTCCAGGTTCCCACACAGAAGATGCAGTCACGTGTGACTGCACAATCAATCAGGTACAGTATTCCACAGCTTTCTCATTGCTATTAATGAGAAAAGAAAAACAAACACATTAAACACCATAATATAAATTAAAAAACGCACATCACATTATTAAAATTAATAGAAATTAAAGTTAATAAATGCCTTAGAAAAAAAATATAGTTTTTCAATTTTTTTTTTAAAGTATTGTCATTAGAGTTAAAAAATAAACTTACCTTAGTGGGCAGGATATTTTAAAATAAAATGTTATTTTTATTTTATTGTTTATGTTTTAAGTATGTTTTAAAATTCTTATGCCTGTAAAAGTAGGCTATGTGTCTGTTTTTATCAGGCGCAAGAGTTTTGAGGTCATTTGCTGGGCAAGATATGGGTAAATCCTGCAATCTCGCGCTTGCAAATGTCCTCGCTCCCGATATGCAGAGGATCTGTCAAGCTGGAGCTTGACAGATCGGAAAAGCCGGTTTTCAGTACATGCGCATTGTACGCTGAAAACCGGCTTTTGCGATGCCTTCACGGGTCTGTACACACTCCGTACGGACACGGGGAGGCCGGGATTTCCAGGCCAATGTAAATATCGGCGTTAGTCACTTACACCTGATCGTTTATGCTGAAAATCGACATTACGTCATTATTTCGGTGCAAGTTTCCAGGAAATTCCGGGCCAGTACTGAGGCGGAGTGTAATTTCCCCGCCACATACTACGAGAACAACTGGGACCCCAGCTCACTGAGCCCAAAGCAGGGAATCAAACCTGTGACCTTTCTGGTCTGAACCATGTGGTGCAGTTGCTCACTTTGCCAGTAGGGCAGTCTTGCTTACACATTGTTTTTCACAAAAATAACTTAAATGTCTAGTTAATGAGCGTCTATCTACATGAAAAGTGCTTGGCGAACTCTTTTTTAAATTTACAAATATGACTGAATGTACATTTTTGATAATTATCTGGCTTTGCGTTCTGGGGGGCAGAGGGCAGGCTTGGAAAATTGCCGTGTGATTTCTGGGCCATTGCCCAGCTTTGCTCAATTATCTGTCCATTAAAATGAGTGGAGCAGAAATCGGGCAGGTTCACGTATTCCTCTGTCCACTGCCCATGGTGTCACCAGCAACAGCAATAAGGTTAGCTGAACCCTTTACATTTTCAGAATTATCCAAAATACCGAATTAAATAACTGTTACATTGAATAAACTAGTCGTTTTTTTAAAGACGGAAATCAGGTCTTAAATCGTTGAATCACTGAACACAGGTTTCTTTCAGCCCATGGGAGTAGATGACACCACTGTCAAACGATTGGGAATTTCCAAAACGTCAGAACTCGAGGCTCGGAAGCACAGAGGAGTTTTTTTTTTAATTTTGCAGGCGTAATTTGAGATGTACGTATTAATGTTTACTGGTTATCAGGGCAGGGAGGAGGTACAGACGTCAGATCAAAGCTCCTAGTTTGTTTTAAGATAGTCAGAATTGCACCGGTCCGGGACAGCGATTGTAAATGATCAATAATTCAACACTGCCGGGGATTCAGTGCTCAGGTGTCCTGCCCTTTGCCCTAGTTAAAAAGGTAAGGTTTTAATTGATTTTTCATGTATATTATGTATCTGATGAAGGTCAATTAAACTCGGGTATCTCAAAACAAATCCTTTCGACCAAAAATGTCAGTTTGAGCTCTCGAGAGTCAACCGGTGGATGATGAGCCGGTTGATCCGAATATTATTTGATACATTTCAGACAATGTTTGTTATTTAAGGCAATATTTATTATTGAATACAATGTTTAAATCATTGGGTAGGTTAAGCAATAGTTTCTGAGTGAATCCAATCGGCAACTATTAATGTTTGAAGACGAAGCCCGAACGTTTCGTTTGTGTTGTTATTAAAATGAATTACAACTTCCGAGTCGGTGATGCGGTTCAGTGATCAGAGTCCGGGAGGGAACAATTGTGTTCTAAAAAAGCAGTGGCTTTCAAATGTTTATGCCCGGGACTCTCCTGCCAATTACTGGGATCCCCTGCAAGTATTGAAACAGCTCTTGTCCTAACTTCTGAAAGAATAGGTCAGCTAATTAAAAGGAGAATGGTGGAAATACTGTGGAAAACAAGTTTTGTCAGTGTACAGCTAGCTATATGAATAATTAGTGAGTAACTCAACAAATCTGATGACAGGCAGAAAACTGAGGAGCTTGGGGATCCTCTGGGATTCCTTCACAGGCCTTCTGAGGTTCAGGGACTCCAGTTTGAAAATATATTGGCCCGAAATTTGCAGGCAGAGGCGAAGCAAAGGCGTTTGCCGCTGGCCCCGAAGTAAGCTTCGCATTAAGATCTCGCAATCTGTGTGTGGAGAAGTTCGGGTTTTCCCACGTGTAGTTCAAATCAACGTGGTATAGTGGGGATCCCCCAATGGCAGCTGCTGTGACATCAACAATCTGCCTAGGCAGCCAATCAACACGCAGAGTTCTCACAGACAGCGAACAAGGAAGTGGGTAAGCTTGTAAAATTATAAGGGGGCGAAATTGCCCTGCAATTGGCGGTAACCCACTGGGGTGGGGTGGACTTCCTGCGGCCCGCTGAGTTGGGCTTACCACACCTCAAAGGAAGTGGAGTGCAATCTCCTGTGCTCCGTTTCCTTTAGGGGAGGTCCCCGCAGCATTAACAGGGTATCTGTGCAGCGCTGACATGCTTCAACGCCCCTCGACAAGGCCTTTGATGGCCTCCGTTGGCCTACCAGGGCAGCGTGGTACTGGGTCTGCAGCCCAGCACCCAAAACGGAGTGCTGGACTGTACGATGGTGGCCCAGACCACGGTAAAAAAAAACAGATTGGCTAGCTGACCTCAGAGTCGCAAAGCTGGCGCCGACACCTGCTCGCGCCAGCCTCACGGGCCGCGGGGCGGAAAGAGGTCAGCGTGTGGCGCTGAGGGGTCGCCGTGCGTAATGATGACGACATCACCGGTTGCGCGATGATGCAGGGCGCTACCCGCGGAGTGCGGCATTGCCTTGACACCACCTCCGCAAGCTCCCAGGCAATTTCCTGGGAGTCGGTAGCTCTCCAAACTCCGCCCCACCATCGCCCCTTTCCCAGGGAGAAAAATGTCGTGATCCTCAAAAATGTGCAATTTGCCACCAAACTTTTTAATCATGTTAGATAGAGCAAAACAAAGATTGAGAATAAAGATGAACAAACTTAAAAAAATATATATTTTTAAGTTTTCTTAAAAATTTTAATTTTTATTGAAATGTATAAATTTGACTGCACAAAATTATAATTAATTTTTCAGGGCCTTAATCTTTGTTAAAACCCCAGTTACACCTTATCCCTTTGGGTTTAACTTTTAATGGTGTAATTACTGCATTTAGGATTAGAAATATAGAAATTAGGTACAGGCTTACACCTTATTCTTAGACTGTGACCCCTGGTTCTGGAACTCCCCAGCAACGGGAATGTTCTTCCTGCTTGTGGTTTATGCATGCCTGTTTACTGTGTAATGTCTGTAACACTGTTACGCAACACTGAATGTACTCTAACACTGTTACGCAACACTGAATGTACTCTTACACTGTACACACCTTGCCTGTACACCAGAAGGTGCTGCTGCTGGAGACCTAAGGGTTACCTGCACATGGCAGGTATGACCCAGTATAAAAAGGAACACACAGCTTGTTGTCTGCACTCAAATAAAGGACTACAGGTCTGCACAGTTTAAGTATCATATCCTGCCTTGTGGAGTCATTACTAAAGGTGCTTACATACACTATACTGTCCAATCCCGTCAGAATTTTATATGTTTCTATGAGATCCCCTCTCACTCTTCTAAACTCCAGTGGATACAAGCCCAGTTGATCCAGTCTCTCCTCGTATGTCAGTCCTGCCACCCCAGGAATCAATCTGGTGAACCTTCACTGTACTCCATCAATAGCAAGAAGTCCTTCCTCAGATTAGGATACTAAGAGACTGCAGAGTGACTTGGACAGGTTGGGTGAGTGGGCAAATGCATGGCAGATGCAGTATATGGTGGATAAATGTGGCAAAAACAGGAAGACAGAATATTATCTAAATGGTGACAGATTAGGAAAAGGGGAGGTGCAACGATACCTGGGTGTCATGGTACATCTGTCATTGAAGTTTGGCATGCAGGTACAGCAGGCGGTGAAGAAGGCAAATGGTATGTTGGCCTTCATAGCGAGGAGATTTGCGTATAGGAGCAGGGAGGTCTTACTGCAGTTGTACAGGGTTTTCATGCTAAGGCCTGTTTTTACCAGAGTAAGAGTTTAAATTAACATTAAAATATTTTGTTTAGCATCATTTGAACATTAAAAAACCTGTAAAATAAGTTATTATTTTTAGCCATTTTAAAAATTTATATTTATTTTCCAAAAAATTAAATTTTTGTTTTTAGTATTTAATTAAGTGGCATTTTAATTATTTTTTAAATATGTAAAGTTTTGTTTTATTTATTTGATGTGTACATGTAATTTTTGAGGTATTCCCCTTCATGCTTATGGGGATTCCGTATACATTCCGTTCATTCGCTGGGCCGGCCCATGTGATCCCAGGTGTGCTTGTGAACTGCATGCGCCCCTGTGATATGTGGGCCTATATCTTCGGGTACTCAAAGAGGCCCAGGACCCCGAATCTTCGTACCTCCCAGGCCACCAGGTATATGGACATTTTATTTGCAGATCAAAGGTATTTCCCCGTGGGAAACCTCTGACCGCAAATTCGAGGCAGTAGTAACATAATTGTTATTCATGGTTTTAATAGAAAACTCTAGCACAGCATGATTGGAAAGGTCAACTCAAAGGGATGTGTGAATGAGCTCAGATGTAGGTTATCTCTATATGCAACAAGCTCTTTGATGAAATTTATTTTCATTTTTCAAATGACGTTTATGAAAATGTCCTGGTAATGTTTCTTTTAATGCTATTTCTATCTGATTTTATAATGCCTTTACTTGTCAGCTGTGGCTCAGTGGGTAGCACACTGAGTCAGAGGGTGTGGGTTCATAGTCCCACTCTCGGGACTTGAGCACATAAATCAAGGTTGAGACTCCAGTGCAGTGCTGAAGGAGTGCTGCACTGTTGGAGGTGCCATCTTTCGGATGAGACATTAAACTGAGGCCTCGTCTGATCTCTCAGGTGACCGTAAAAGATCCCATGGCACTATTTCATAGAGCAGATGAGTTATCCCTGGTGTCCTGGCATTGGTTTAACGTCTCATCCGAAAGATAGCACCTCCGACAATGCAGCTCACCCTTAGTACTGCAATGGAGTGTCAACCAACTGACTCTAGAGTGGGACTTGAACCCACAACCTTCTGACTCAGAAGCAAGATTGCTATCAACTGAGACACTGCTGACAACAATCCAGGTGACTGAATTTGCTGTTATCTGCCTCTGACAAACATTAATTGAGTCACTGGTTTATTTGATCCTTCAACCAAATTAACAGTAAGATTGGGAAAAAGTGGAACAGTTATAATTTCACCATTTTTGATCATTTGGCTGGAAGATGATTCTACAAGTGCCAGCTAAACTATAAAATCAAAATGTTTGCCATAATATTAGATATTTGTGACATTTTTGAGAACTAATACAAAAAAAAACTTCAAATTTGCATTCCTGTATTAGGGTTTTCACATGTGGTACAGGTAATCAACTATTTAAATATTAAATACTTTGACTACTGACTAATGGTGCTTATGTTTTACACAGAAAAGTTTCTAATGTAATTTTAGTGAAGGACTGCTGCATTTATATTTTAGTTTTAATGGGATGGTGAACTTTTTTCACACTGTTGTGTATGTAATAACTGTTACACTGAGTACTGTTTAACTCCAAGAGGTATAACCTTGGCTCTGCTTTATTAAGGCCCAAAGTGACTAATATACAAAATGGCTGGCCTTTTATACTTGGGCTACACACATGTTTGCAGCCCAATGGCCTCCAACAGTGATGCCATCTAGTGGCTAGTGATCCCAAAAGTACATACATGACACACACTTTGTGCCTTTCTTGTAAAATGCCTTGCAATGAAACTCTTTAAGTCTACCTTCCATGGTGGTGTGGTGGTAGAGGAAGTGCATCCAGGAGGGCGCTGAACTTCTCGAGTCTCGTCGCCAAGAGCATGCAGAAATCAAGCACAGGCAGCAGAAAGAGCCTGCGGCAAACCAGTCTCACCCACCCCTTCCCTCAACGACTATCTGTCCCACCTGTGACAGGGACTGTGGTTCTCGTATTGGACTGTACAGCCACCTAAGAACTCATGTTAAGAGTGGAAGCAAGTCTTCCTCGATTCCGAGGGACTGCCTATGACGATGACGATGATGATGGTGTAGCTTGGTGGGGCACAGAGAGATGTTGTATGAGTTTGCACATGATTCCCTAGACAGTGAGTTTCTGGCCTCCTGGAAACATAGACCGCAATTTCCCTACATCGGCAGGTCCATGGCAGGCGACATTAATGGTGGGTCCCGGCCTCGCTGCTGGCTCCATCCCGGCCTCTGACATGACTTTCCCCTGGTTGGGCTTGTTAAGCCCGCCCAGCGAGTTTCATAGAAACATAGAAACATAGAAAATAGGTGCAGGAGTAGGCCATTCGGCCCTTCGAGCCTGCACCACTATTCAATAAGATCATGGCTGATCATTCCTTCAGTACCCCTTTCCTGCTTTCTCTCCATACCCCTTGATCCCCTTAACTGTAAGGGCCATATCTAACTCCCTCTTGAATATATCCAATGAACTGGCATCAACAACTCTCTGCCGCAGGGAATTCCACAGGTCAGCAACTTTCTGAGTGAAGAAGTTTCTCCTCATCTCAGTCCTAAATGGCCTACCCCTTATCCTAAGACTATGTCCCCTGGTTCTGGACTTCCCCAACATCGAGAACATTCTTCCCGCATCTAACCTGTCCAGTCCCGTCAGAATCTTATACGTTTCTATGAGATCCCCTCTCATCCTTCTAAACGCCAGTGAATAAAGGCCCAGTTGATCCAGTCTCTCCTCACATGACAGCCCAGCCATCCCTGGAATCAGTCTGGTGAACCTTCGCTGCACTCCCACAATAGCAAGAACGTCTTTCCTCAGACTAGGAGACACAAACTGAACACAATATTCCAGGTGAGGCCTCACTAAGGCCCTGTACAACTGCAGTAAGATCTCCCTGCTCCTATATTCAAATCCCCTAGCTATGAAGGCCAACATACCATTTGCCTTCTTTACCGCCTGCTGTACCTGCATGCCCACTTTCAGTGACCGATGAACCATGACACCCAGGTCTCGTTGCACCTCCCCTTTTTCTAGTCTCCGCCATTCAGATAATATTCTGCCTTTGTGATTTTGCCCCCAAAATGGATAACCTCACATTTATCCACATTATACTGCATCTGCCATGTATTTGCCCACTCACCGAATCTGTCCAAGCCACCCTGCAGGCTCTTAGCGTCCTCCTCACAGCTCACACCGCCACCCAGTTTAGTGTCATTCGCAAACTTGGAAATATTACACTCTATTCCTTCATCCAAATCGTTAATGTATATTGTAAAGAGCTGGGGTCCCAGCACTGAGCCCTGCGACACCCCACTAGTAACTGCCTGCTATTCTGAAAAGGACCCGTTTATCCCGACTCTCTGCTTCCTGTCTGCCAACCAGTTCTCTATCCACATCAGTACATTACCCCCAATACCATGCGCTTTCATTTTGTACACCAATCTCTTGTGCGAGACCGTGTCAAAAGACTTTTCAAAGTCCAAATACACCACATCCACTGGTTCTCCCTTGTCCACTCGACTAGTTACATCCTCAAAAAATTCCAGAAGATTCGTCAAGCATGATTTCCCTTTCATAAATCCATGCTGACTCGGTCCGATCCTGTCACTGCTTTCCAAATGGGCTGCTATTTCATCCTTAATGATTGATTCCAATATTTTCCCCACTACTGATGTCAGGCTAACCGGTTTATAATTACCCGCTTTCTCTCCCTCCTTTTTTAAAAAGTGGCGTTACATTAGCTACCCTCCAGTCCATAGGAACTGATCCAGAGTCGATAGATTATTGGAAAATGATCACCAATGCATCCACTATTTCTAGGGCCACTTCCTTAAGTACTCTGGGATGCAGACTATCAGGACCGGGATTTATCGGCCTTTAATCCCATCAATTTCCCTAACACAATTTCCCGCCTAATAAGGATATCTTTTAGTTCCTCATTCTCACTAGACCCACTGTCCCCTAATACATTCGGAAGGTTATTTGTGTCTTCCTTCGTGAAGACAGAACTGAAGTATTGGTTCAATTGGTCTGCCATTTCTTTGTTCCCCATTATAAATTCACCTCAATCCGACTGCAAGGGACCTATGTTTGTCTTTACTAATCTTTTTCTCTTCACATATTTATTGAAGCTTTTGCAGTCAGTTTTTATGTTCTCTGCAAGCTTCCTCTCGTACTCTATTTTCCCCCTCTTAATTAAACCCTTAGTCCTCCTCTGTTGAATTCTAAATTTCTCCCAGTCCTCAGGTTTGTTGCTTTTTCTAGCCAATTTATATGCCTCTTTCTTGGTTTTAACACTATCCTTAATTTCCTTTGTTAGCCATGGTTGAGCTACCTTCCCAGTTTTATTTTTACTCCAGACAGGGATGTACAATTGCTGAAGTTCATCCAAGTTCATTCCTGGTCAATTGAAGGAAGCGGGTCTGATGACATCATTATGACATGGCATCAACCAGTTTCCTTAAAGGGACCATGCGCAAATTTACTTTGACATTTGTGCTGTCAGTGTTCTACAGCATTGAGATGCTGCAAATACTGACAAACACTGCACGGAGGTTCACGGCTGCATCCGGCTCTCCCATAACTCCCTCAATATGCTTATGGAGGGAATCACAGCACGCAGTGACCTTCTCCTCCCTTCCAAGAGCTTTCCCCAGGAAACTAACACAGCCTGGTTGCAAATTGCACAGAGGACAGAAGCAGGGATGTCGTCAGCAGGACCTTGCTGCAGTTGGACAAACCTTTCAATGATCTCAGTAGATCACGAAATGTTGCTGAAAAGCCACACTTAACTCATCCTGCTTTGCCACTCATCATATCTCCATCACTCTGCCTTCCCTACTTTACTCCTGCACATCTTTATTCACACCAACTTATCTTGCACCTTCACCCATCTCTCTCTATCTACATTATCACAACCTCATCTCACTAGCCACCCTTCACACTCACCCACATCCTTGTCCAATCATACCAACTAACTACACACAAGGGTCACCACTTGTGTGTTTTAGCCAATGTTCATGTGAAGTTTCTATTAATGTGCTGTCAAACATTGAAATCTTTTGATAAGGTCCCACACAAGAGATTAGTGTGCAAAATTAAAGCACATGATATTGGGGGTAATGTATTGACGTGGATAGAGAACTGGTTGGCAGACAGGAAGCAAAGAGTAGGAATAAATGGGTCCTTTTCAGAATGGCAGGCAGTGACTAGTGGGGTACCGCAAGGTTCAGTGCTGGGACCCAGCTATTTACAATGTACATTAATGATTTAGACAAAGGAATTGAATGTAACATCTCCAAGTTTTCAGATGACACTAACTGGGTGGCAGTGTGAGCTGTGAGGAGGATGCTAAGAGGCTGCAGGGTGACTTGGACAGGTTAGGTGAGTGGGCAAATACATGGCAGATGCAGTATAATGTAAATAAATGTGAGGTTATCCACTTTGATGGCAAAAACAGGAAGGCAGAATATTATCTGAATGGTGACTGATTAGGAAAAGGGGAGGTGCAACGAGACCTGGGTGTCATGGTACATCAGTCATTGAAAGTTGGCGTGCAGGTACAGCAGGCGGTGAAGAAGGCAAATGGTATGTTGGCCTTCATAGCGAGAGGATTTGAGTATAGGAGCAGGGAGATCTTACTGCAGTTGTACAGGGCCTTGGTGAGGCCACACCTTGAATATTGTTTACAGTTTTGGTCTCCTAATCTGAGGAAAGATGTTCTTGCTATTGAGGGAGTGCAGCGAAGGTTCACCAGACTGTTTCCCGGAATGGCAGGACTGACATATGAAGAAAGACTGGATCGACTAGGCTTATATTCACTGGGATTTAGAAGAATGAGAGAGGATCTCATAGAAACATATAAAATTCTGACAGGATTGGACAGGTTAGATACAGGAAGAATGTTCTCGATGTTGGGGAAATCCAGGACCAGGGGTCACAGTCTAAGGATAAGGAATAAGCCATTTAGGACCGAGATGAGGAGAAACTTCTTCACTCAGAGAATTGTGACCTGTGGGATTCTCTACCACAGAAAGTTGTTGAGGCCAGTTCGTTCGATATATTCAAGAGTGAGTTAGATATGGCCCTTACGGCTAAGGGGATCAAGGGGTATGGAGAGAAAGCAGGAATGGGGTACTGAAGTTGCATGATCAGCCATGATCATATTGAATGATGGTGCAGGCTCGAAGGGCCGAATTGCCTGTTCCTGCACCTATTTTCTATGTTTCTATGTTACCTGCAGCTGTCTGAGGCACAGTGCGTTGGAAAGCTACGCTTCTGAAAAGAGAAGCTGCGCTTCCGAAAAGAGGTGGTCACAGAGATATGCCAGCTGATAAAGGCAGTCCTACAGCCTACCAGCAGCAACAGGTGAGGTGCAGGTGACTACGGCATTTGCCTTCTATGCCTCTGGCTCCTTTCAGGCATCAGCAGGGGACATATGGTCCATGTCGCAAAACGTTACACATCGCTGCATTCGCCAGGTGACTACTGCACTGTACGCACACAGAATGGACATTATAAAGTTCCCAATGACCAAGGAGGCACAGAATGAGAGGACTATAGGTTTTGGATGAACTGCTGGCTTCCCCAAGGTTCAGGCTGCTATTGACTGTACGCACATCGACCTGCGAGCACCTTTAGAGGATCCAGAGGTTGACCGAAACCGAAAGGGATTCCATTCCCTGAACATACAGATCGTCTGCGACCATACTCAGTGCATCATGGCAGTAAATACCCAATTTCCAAGGAGAATCCATGATAAGAACATAAGAAATAGGAACAGTAGTGGGCCATACGACCCCTCGAGCCTGCTCCGCCAGTCAATAAGATCATGGCTGATCCGATCATGGACTCAGCTCCACTTCCCTGCCCGCTCCCCATAACTCCTTATCGTTTAAGAAACTGTCTATTTCTGTCTTAAATTTATTCAATGTCCCAGCTTCCACAGCTCTCTGAGGCAGCGAATTCCACAGCCATTTCTTGATATCACGTGTAATGAATTGAAGACTGGCTTCTGTGATGGTGGCATCCACAGGAGGAGCCAGATATGGATCATCCATTCGGCACTTCTGGAAGATGGTTCAGCCTTGTCGCCACCATTGAGAATAGGGATATTCACGGAGCCTCTTCGTCCGGTTAGTTGTTTAATTGTCCACCACCATTCACGACTGGATGCAGCCGGACTGCAGAGCTTTGATCTTATCCGTTGATTCTGAATCGCTTAGCTCTGTCTATAGCATTCTGCTTCCGCTGTTTAGCATGCATGTGGTCCTGTGTTACAGCTTCCCCAGACGGGCATCTCATTTTTAGGTACGTCTAGTGCTGCTCCTGGCATGCTCTTCTGCTCTCCTTATTGAACCAGGGTTGGTCCCCTGGCTTGATGGTAATGGTAGAGTGAGGGATATGCCGGGCCATGCAGTTACAATTTGTGGTGAAAAACAATTCTGCAGCTGCTGATGGCCCACATAACATCATGAATGCCCAGTGTTAAGCTGCTAGACCTGTTCTGAATCTATCCCATTCAGCACGGTAGTAGTACCACACAACACAATGGAGGGTGTTCTCAGTGTGAAGACAGGATTTCGTCTCCACAAGGATTGTGCGGTGGTCACTGCTACCAATGCTGTCATGGACAGATGCATCTGCGAAAGGTAGATTGGTGAGGATGAAGTCAAGTAGATTTTTCCCTTGTGTTGGTTCTCTCACCACCTGCCGCAGGCCCAGTCTGGCAACTATGTTCTTCAGGACTCAGCCAGCTCGGTCAGCAGTGGTGCTACAGATTCACTCTTGGTGATGGACATTGAAGTCCTCCACCCAGAGTACATTCGGTGCCCTTGCTACTCAGTGCTTCTTCTAAATGATGTTCAATGTGGAGGAATACTGATTCATCAGCTGAGGGAAGGCGATAGGTGGTAATCGGCAGGAGGTTTCCTTGCCCATGCTTGACCTGAAGCCATGAGACTTCATGGGATCCGGAGTCAATGTTGAGGACTCCCACTGCCACTCCCTCCCGAATGTATACCACTGTGCCGCCACCTTGGGTGGGTCTGTCCAACATACCCAGGGATGGTGATGGAGGAATCTGGGACATTGGCTGTCAATTATGATCCTGTGATGATGAATGTGTCAGGCTGTTGCTTGACTGGTCTATGGGACAGCTCTCCCAATTTTGGCACAAGTTACCAGAAGTTAGTGAGGAGGAATTTGCAAAGTCGACTGGGCTGGGAGTACCACTATCATGTCCGAAGTCGGTGCCGAGGTTGTTGCCAGGTGGTCCGACCGGTTTTATTCTTATTATTGTTTCTTGTAGCGGTTTGTTACAACTGAGTAGCTTGCTAGGCCATTTCAGAGGGCAGTTAAGAGTCAACCACATTGCTGTGGGTCAGGAGTCACATATAGGACTGACCAGGTAAGGACAGCAAATTTCCTTCCCTAAAGGATATTAGTGAACCTCTATTTATAAACAGAGGCATAAGAATACAAAGATAGAAAGTTGTGCTAAACCTGTATAAAACGCTAGTTTGGGTCCAGCTCGAGTATTGTGTCCAATTCTGGGCACCACACTTTAGGAAGGACACGAAGGCTTTGGAGAGGGTACAGAAGAAATTTACTATGATGGTTCTGGCGATGAGGGATTACAGTTATGTGGCTAGACTAGGGAAGCTGGGGTTGTTCTACTTGGAACAGAGAAGGCTAAGAGGAGATTTGATAGAGGTGTTTAAAATCATGAATCATGTTTCTAATGGCTGGAGGGTCGATAACGAGTTGGCACAAATTTAATGTGATTGGCAAAAGAACAAGAGGTTACATGAGGGAAAACTTGTTCATGCAACGAGTGGTTAGGATTTGGAATGCATTACCTAATAGGATTGTAGATACAGATTCAATAGTGGCCTTCAAAAGGGAACTGGATAAATATTTGAAGGAGAAAAAAATTGCAGGAAAAGGGGAAAGAGCCAGGCAGAGGAACTAACTGAATTGCTCTTCGAAAGAGCTGGCGCAGATTCGATGGGCCGAATAACATCCTCTGTCCTGTACTATTCTAAGATTCTATGAAACTGTTTCCTCTGGCAAGTGGGTCGGTAATCAGTGGTCATAGATTTAAAATAAATGCCCAAAGAGGAGAAATTAGGAGAATTCTTTTAAAACAGAGGGTTGTTATGATCCGGAACGCATGACCTGAAAGGGTGGTGGAATCAGATTCCATAGGAACTTTCAAAAGGCAAATGGACATGTATTTGAAGAGAACTAATTTGCAGGTTAGGTGGAAAAAGCTAGGGTGTGGAACTAAACTGGACAGCTCTTCCAAAGAGCCGGCACAGGCACGGTGTGCCGAATGGCCCTCTTCTGTGCTTTAAGATTCTATGGGGGAAACATTTGTGATCGCCAGTAAAGTTGCCGGTGTCACTGGCAACTACAGCTAACGGCCACTGAAAATGGCCACAGCACTGACGAAGTGAAATTGGTCTGGGGGCATGGAGATAAGTGGCGCAGCGCTCACCTTCCGCGCAATGCTGACTGGTGACATTGCTGAAGGGATCTGGGATGAATTTTCTGTTCTGGTCCGGCATTGTAGCTTCCCACAGCCTTTGTGCACGAAGCTGTGGAGCTCGCAAGGAATTGTGGGCAATGAAAATGTCTGAGATTTAATTGGGCCATGCACACTGAAGCAATACAAAATAAAATGCAGTGAATCAGTACATTTTTTCAGCCCTTTCTGCCATTTAAAAAATATTCGATATTTAAAGAATTTCCAAATGTGAATATTCAGCTGTTAAAGCTGAATTTCTTTCCTAACCTCAACAAATGGGAAAACTGCCTCAGCACTAACACAAATGGCTCAGCAAGCCAGGGAAGGCGGCACCGAGGGTCTCACACGTAGCACTCCAGCTTTGAGCAGGGTCCCTCTGGAAAGAACAATATGGGAATACATCACTAAGGTCATCACTGCCAGCAATGTCGCCCCCACCACCTGGCTCCAGTGCCCAAAGAAGCTTCATGACCTCAGGCCAGTGGTCAAGATCAGTGAATGTATCTTCAAAAGCCATTTCCTACCAACTGCACCACTAGCCTTACACACTGCTCAATGCACAAACCCCAATTTCTCACCAACCAACAATCTGCATCAATGACAAGGCACATCTCCCATTCCTAGCCTCATCTCACTCCCTTGGAGGAGACGGTGCAGACCATTCTTGGCAGGGGCGTGGACATCCCTTGGACAGCAGCGGGGCTGAAAGGATACAAGATGCAGATATCCGCATATGTTATCCTCCTTCTGGAATGTACCTGTTGTTTTCCCACCCTCCTGTGATCACAATTCCCTTGTGCCTTCCTCATTTCACAATCCAAGAAATGCAGCCTGCCCAGACAGTGGGTCAACAAGGAAAGGCAGCCTGTCCAACCAATGGGACCGCAGGCAGATGATTCCAGCCAGGATATCCCAGCCACAAACGGGCTGTCTGGGATGCATCCTTCCATCTGATTCCTCTTCCTTCTGCAAGCGGATGCTGTAAATGTGACATGACAGCATAAAATGCTAGAAATACTCGGTTGGTCAGGCAGCATTTCGACCTGAGATGTGAACTATGTTTTTCTCTCCACGGATGTTCCGTGACCTGCTGAGTATTCGCAGCATGTTCTGTTTTCTCAAAGACTGTCATTTACCATCTGAGCCCTTGCAAGCATCCAGCAGCTCTCCCTATACACTTAAAAACACTTTTCACATCTACTGCAGCAAGCCATCATTTCAATAAAATTAAAAAAACCAACCCTTAAATTCAAACTTATCTGAATGATGTGTGTGTCTTTTTAAGAGCTGCAGACATCACTACTGTCAGCTTGCTTGCCAGGTTAATCTGGCATGGTTAAGGCCCTGTGCTAAATTCAGCACTAGGGTCGAAGTTCGCATTGGTGACGTTGATTTGGTGTTGCATGCTGATTGATGTCACCACGCCACCATTTATTTTCCAGGGCGCTGCCAGTTACAGGTAGTGCAAAGGAGGTAGGCAATATGGCGGCCATCGTGGCACCTGCCACCGGCTGACAAAAGAGCGGTCGCTGCCATCTTATCGCCATTTCATGGTACTACAGAGAGTCGGTAAGGAAATGAATCTCTAGCCCTCAGATGCTAAGGGTATTAAAGGTTACAGAACCAAGGGGGGGAATGGAGTCAAGACACAGATCATTGAATGGCAGAACTGGCTCGAGGAGCGGAATGACCTGCTCCTGTTCCTATGTTCCTATACTGTAAAGTTCTATGTAATACGAAGCAGCAGGCATAGCAGCGAATTAGAGGCAGTGTAGTCAATGTCCAAGTAAGTTATAGAGATTTTTACAATTTACTTTATCTATAACGCCCTGAAAAAGTGGAGGATGTTTATCAGACAGGATCTCTAAAATCATTTTGTCTGTTTGTTATTAAAACAAAGATGAAACTAAGGAATTCCCAGGATGTGAAATTGTATGTCTTTTATTGCTCTTACTAAACATGTAAAAGTTTTGCTAAGTTGTAAACAGTAGAAATGTAAGAATTGTCTGTACGAAATCTGTTTCTTTATATCTGTCCATATTGTGTCTCCATTGGTTATGGCTATTTGATGCATGTTTTTGAAGTACTTCCCTTTGCTGATCTACATTGTCTTTGCTAAATAGTTTATTTATTGATTAATTTTATTGTGGAGAATGTTGCTAAATATGCAAAGGCTTCACTACCTGTGCAAGTTTTTAATTATCTCTAAACCTAACTATTTTACAAAAATGGAGGCAAAATAAATAAGCAGCTTGTACATTTATAACAATGAATGACGGGGGTGGGGGTGGGGGGGGGCAGTTGGTATATTACAATGTTATGGGCTGTTGCGAATTGATTGCATTACACTGTCATGCAAAATGGCAAGACCTACTGGCCTGCATCCAGTAGGATACAGCTCTACATTTCACCCTTGTGCCATGGTTATCTGATCTTTAGCTTTTGTGAGTACGTTTACCTTTCTGGTAAGCCATAGAATTGAGCTTGCTATTTTGGCCGCTGCCAAGGCTGCAGAAGATTGTTGGCGTAAAATTCAGAAATGGTTCACAGGGCAAAAGGAGAAGATATGAACGGAACCATCAGTTAAAAAAAAACTTTATTTTAATCAACTGTTCCACAAACAAACCCAGCAATTTTTTTTTGCATGGTTTGAAATGTTACAGCCACAAGTCACATTTTAAATACTTTTAATTAATCGTAGCCCACTGATAAAACAGTGACTAATTTAACAAGGTAATAAAATCATTATAAATCTCCTAGCAGGTAGCTGAAATAATTTCCTGTAATTTTACTTGAAAACTAGTAAATTGAACTGGTGATGGATCCTTTACATCCATGAATGATGCCGATGCCAGTATCCAAAGGCCCATCAGTGCCTTTATTTTACTTTAAGTGAGAGTGATGATAAAAGTGGTATTGCAGAAAATTCGAGGTGGCATTGATATTAATGAGGTGGCACTATGATTAACTTCTCACTGTTTTGCGAGGGTAACGGCAGAGCAACACAAAAGTCCTTAGAAATGTTGGTGTGGCGTCAGTAATAGCGTAATTTCTTCACTCTTTTGCTCGTAAAATGGGACCTACAACATAAATTCGCCAATACAATGGCACAAGTCTCCAGGAAATTCTGGAAAATTTAATGGAACATGAGTAATTTGTTTTGAATAAACAACAATTTGCATTTATGTAGTGCCTTTAACGTAGGAAAATGCCTCAAGACAGTTCACTGTAGAAGAGAGAGTTAGAGATCCAGAAAGGTTGGAAATTCCAGAATTTCGGGCCTAGACAGTTGAAGGCGCAGCTGCCAATGGTGAGTCAAAGGGAGTGGGGAAATCCAGAGTTGGAGGAATGACAACTTCTTGGAGGCTTGTTAAGGCTGGAAGAAGTTGTAGAGATAAGATTGGCGAGGCCATGGTGAGATTTGAACCCGAGAACGAGAATTTTAAAATTGAGATGCTGGTGGACCGGAATCAAATGTACCAATGTGATGGGTGAGCACAAGGGTAATGGATGAAAGGGATTTGTTGTAGGTTAGAACAAGGACAGCAGAATTTTGGATGAGCTTAAGTTAATGGAGGGTTGGAGATGGGAGTCCAGCCAGGAAGAGCATTGGAATAGTCGAGTCTGGAGGTAACCAAAACATGGATAAGGGTTTCAGCAGCAGATGAGCTGAGGTAGGGGCAGAGATGGGCAATGTTATTGAGGTGGATTGTGATGGAGAGGCTCTGGGGTCAGAAGCTCAGGGTTAAATAGGATGGCAAGGTCTGGTATAGCCTGACACAGTAGCCAGGGAAGGGGATGGAATCTGTGGAGAGGGAACAGAGTTTGTGGAATGAAAGAAGCCATTGTTAGAATAATTTCCAACATGAAAAATTAGGGAAAATTTTTAGATTTACTCAATAATTAAGTGAAGATGAGAAGAAAAAAGGTATATGCTGGAAATCTGAAATAAAAATAGAAAATGCTGGAAATACAAAAGGAAGTCAGCTGGAAATAGAAACATAGAAACACAGAAAATAGGTGCAGGAGTAGCCATTCAATGAGTTCATGGCTGAACATGCAACTTCAGTACCCCATTCCTGCTTTCTCGCCATACCCCTTGATCCCCCTAGTAGCAAGGACTTCATCTAACTCCCTTTTGAATATATTTAGTGAATTGGCCTCAACTACTTTCTGTGGTAGAGAATTCCACAGGTTCAGCACTCTCTGGGTGAAGAAGTTTCTCCTCATCTCGGTCCTAAATGGCTTACCCCTTATCCTTAGACTGTGACCCCTGGTTCTGGACTTCCCCAACATTGTGAACATTCTTCCTGCATCTAACCTGTCTAAACCCGTCAGAATTTTAAATGTTTCTATGAGGTCCCCTCTCATTCTTCTGAACTCCAGTGAATACAAGCCCAGTTGATCCAGTCTTTCTTGATAGGTCAGTCCCACCATCCCAGGAATCAGTCTGGTGAATCTTCGCTGCACTCCCTCAATAGCAAGAATGTCCTTCCTCAAGTTAGGAGACCAAAACTGTAGACAATATTCGAGGTGTGGCCTCACCAAGGCCCTGTACAACTGTAGCAACACCTCCCTGCCCCTGTACTCAAATCCCCTCGCGATGAAGGCCAACATGCCATTTGCTTTCTTAACTGCCTGCTGTACCTGCATGCCAACCTTCAATGACTGATGTACCATGACACCCAGGTCTCGTTGCACCTCCCCTTTTCCTAATCTGTCACCATTCAGATAATAGTCTGTCTCTCTTTTTTTCCCACCAAAGTGAATAACCTCACATTTATCCATATTATACTTCATCTGCCATGCATTTGCCCACTCACCTAACCTATCCATGTCACTCTGCAGCCTCATAGCACCCTCCACGCAGCTCACACTGCCACCCAACTTAGTGTCATCCGCAAATTTGGAGATACTACATTTAATCCCCTCATCTAAATCATTAATGTACAATGTAAGCAGCTGGGGCCCCAGCACAGAACCCTGCGGTACCCCACTAGTCACTGCCTGCCATTCTGAAAAGTGCCCATTTATTCCTACTCTTTGCTTCCTGTCCGACAACCAGTTCTCAATCCACGTCAGCACACTACCCCCAATCCCATGTGCTTTAACTTTGCACCTTAATCTCTTGTGTGGGACCTTGTCAAAAGCCTTCTGAAAGTCCAAATATACCACATCAACTGGTTCTCCCTTGTCCACTTTACTGGAAACATCCTCAAAAAATTCCAGAAGATTTGTCAAGCATGATTTCCCTTTCACAAATCCATGCTAACTTGGACCTATCATGTCACCTTTTTCGAAATGCGCTGCTATGATATCCTTAATAATTGATTCCATCATTTTACCCACTACTGAGGTCAGGCTGACCGGTCTATAATTCCCTGTTTTCTCTCTCCCTCCTTTTTTAAAAAGTGGGGTTACATTGGCTACCCTCCACTCCATAGGAACTGATCCAGAGTCAATGGAATGTTGGAAAATGACTGTCAATGCATCCGCTATTTCCAAGGCCACCTCCTTAAGTACTCTGGGATGCAGTCCATCAGGCCCTGGGGATTTATCGGCCTTCAATCTCCCCAACACAATTTTCCAACTAATAAGGATTTCCCTCAGTTCCTCCTCCTTACTAGACCCTCTGACCCCTTTTATATCCGGAAGGTTGTTTGTGTCCTCCTTAGTGAATACCGAACGAAAGTACTTGTTCAATTGGTCTGCCATTTCTTTGTTCCCTGTTATGACTTCCCCTGATTCTGACTGCAGGGGACCTACGTTTGTCTTTACTAACCTTTTTCTCTTTACATATCTATAGAAACTTTTGCAATCCGCCTTAATGTTCCCTGCAAGCTTCTTCTCGTACTCCATTTTCCCTGCCCTAATCAAACCCTTTGTCCTCCTCTGCTGAGTTCTAAATTTCTCCCAGTCCCCGAGTTCGCTGCTATTTCTGGCCAATTTTTATGCCACTTCCTTGGCTTTAATACTATCCCTGATTTCCCTTGATAGCCACGGTTGAGCCACCTTCCCTTTTTTATTTTTACGCCAGACAGGAATGTACAATTGTTGTAGTTCATCCATGCGGTCTCTAAATGTCTGCCATTGCCCATCCACAGTCAACCCCTTCAGTATCATTCACCAATCTATCCTAGCCAATTCACGCCTCATACCTTTAAAGTTACCCTTCTTTAAGTTCTGGACCATGGTCTCTGAATTAACTGTTTCATTCTCCATCCTAATGTAGAATTCCACCATATTATGGTCACTCTTCCCCAAGGGGCCTCGCACAATGAGATTGCTAATTAATCCTCTCTCATTACACAACACCCAGTCTAAGATGGCCTCCCCCCTAGTTGGTTCCTCGACATATTGGTCTAGAAAACCATCCCTTATGCACTCCAGGAAATCCTCCTCCACCGTATTGCTTCCAGTTTGGCTAGCCCAATCTATGTGCATATTAAAGTCACCCATTATAACTGCTGCACCTTTATTGCATGCATCCCTAATTTCCTGTTTGATGCCCTCCCCAACATCACTACTACTGTTTGGAGGTCTGTACACAACTCCCACTAACGTTTTTTGCCCTTTGGTGTTCTGCAGCTCTGCCCATATAGATTCCACATCATCCAAGCTAATGTCTTTCCTAACTATTGCATTAATCTCCTCTTTAACCAGCAATGCTACCCCACCTCCTTTTCCTTTTATTCTATCCTTCCTGAATGTTGAATACCCCTGGATGTTGAGTTCCCAGCCCTGATCATCCTGGAGCCACGTCTCCGTAATCCCAATCACATCATATTTGTTAACATCTATTAGCACAGTTAATTCATCCACCTTATTGCGGATACTCCTTGCATTAAGACACAAAGCCTTCAGGCTTGTTTTTTTAACACCCTTTGTCCTTTTAGAATTTTGCTGTACAATGGCCCTTTTTGTTCTTTGCCTTGGGTTTCTCTGCCCTCCACTTTTCCTCATCTCCTTTCTGTCTTTTGTTTTTGTCTCCTTTTTGTTTCCCTCTGTCTCCCTGCATTGGTTCCCATCCCCCTGCCATATTAGTTTAACTCCTCCCCAACAGCACTAGCAAACACTCCCCCTAGGACATTGGTTCCGGTCCTGCCCAGGTGCAGACCGTCCAGTTTGTACTGGTCCCACCTCCCCCAGAACCGGTTCCAATGCCCCAGGAATTTGAATCCCTCCCTGCTGCACCACTGCTCAAGCCACGTATTCATCTTCGCTATCCTGCGATTCCTACTCTGACTAGCACGTGGCACTGGTAGCAACCCTGAGATTACTACTTTTGAGGTCCTACTTTTTAATTTAGCTCCTAGCTACTTAAATTCGTTTCGTAGGACCTCATCCCTTTTTTTACCTATGTCGTTGGTACCAATGTGCACCACGACAACTGGCTGTTCTTCCTCCCTTTTTAGAATGTCCTGCACCCGCTCCGAGACATCCTTGACCCTTGCACCAGGGAGGCAACATACCATCCTGGAGTCTCGGTTTCGGCCGCAGAAACGCCTATCTATTCCCCTCACCATTGAATCCCCTATCACTATCGCTCTCCCACTCTTTTTGCTGCCCTCCTGTGCAACAGAGCCAGCCACGGTGCCATGAACTTGGCTGCTGCTGCCCTCCCCTGATGAGTCATCCCACCCAACAATACTCAAAGCGGTGTATCTGTTTTGCAGAGGGATGACCGCAGGGGACCCCTGCACTACCTTCCTTGCACTACTCTTCCTGCTGGTCTTCCATTCCCTATCTGGCTGTGGACCCTTCTCCTGCGGTAAGACCAACTCGCTACACGTGATACGTCATACAAAAGGAGAAAGAAATGTTTGGGGTTTGTAATCTGTTAGGAATTGTAAAACACTCTTAACCTAATTTGCAATTTAAACTTTTCAAAAAGCACATTGTTTAAAGCTAATAACGATTGAGATAGAACGAAATACACATTTTTGTTCTTTCTAAATGTACATTTAAACTTTTTTTTTAAAGAGCAGCTTTCGCATTAGGGCCTAGAATAATACAAAAACATTGAACACCTCCTCCCTTTTCTCCTCATCATTTCCAGTAAAGGGAATTTTTTTTTGCACTGTTACCGTAATCCCAGCCCCTTTTTTTATTATTTTGCCACTCCCCGATCGATGGGGACGAATAGGACGCGATAGTGACATAAAAAAAAGACCCTGCCTCCCGGAAGGCATACTTTAACAAAAAAAAAGTTTGGGCGAGGCTCGGCGCTCTCAGCAGTTAGTCAGAGAGTTGGGTAGGCGTGTGAGCCTGAACATCAGCATCTGCCCTCACCAAACCCACCTTTTCTGAACGATGATTCTGGACCGAGGGAGCGAGAACACCAGCGATGGCTGCGACCAGGAGAGCTGCCTGATGACGAGCCCCATAAACCTGGGCTACTTTTACCAGAGCTCGCCCGCGGCCAGCGAGCCGCTCTCCCCGGGCGGCCCCGGCTCGCCGCAGTCAGACTCGGACTGGCAGTGCGGAGCCACCGACCCGGGCTCCTCAGGTACACACGCACCTTTCTCTTCCATTTTGTCTTACTCTTTTTTAAAAAATTTTATTTCCGTCTTTCCCGTGTCCACTTTTTTAAAAAAAACTTGTTTTTAAACTACAACTTTTGCCTCATCAACTTTCCCCTCTCCCTTTATCTTATAAACTTTACCTTGTTTAACGAGTGCCCCCCCCCCCGGTTATTTCGATGCAGCGTTAGCGGGATTTTATTCTTTTCGGTTTTTCACCAGTATGAGCCGTGATGCTGATGAAAGGTTGGAGAAAGGGGACGTACTTGTTCCTTTGAAGCACCTACAATCTTTCTCGCCATAGTTTTTAAACGTTAAAAAAAAAGAGATGAACCAAACACTTCCTGATCCGTCGTAATTTAAAAAAAAACACCTACCTCCCGACCGTTCAAAACCACGTTGAGTCCTGAGGGACAGCAGTAAGGTTTAAGTGTAAAATGATCAATCGGTGTGTTTCTCCCTGTTCGCTAGTTTCGGGTGGGCGCAACTTGCGCTTTCATTCCCTCCCCTGTTTCTAAAGATTGGGTGAGTAATCTGCGGCGGGTGGATTTTCCGCTGATTTTCTTCCGCGTGTTGGCGCTTTGCTGCAGTTATACGTTGTTCACTTCTCTCTCTCTTGGTTACAGCCTGCTCCGGCCCAAGAAGGTCTCCGAAGCGACCCTTCCAAGGAGTTCGAGTGAAGAATCCCGTCAAGGAGCTCCTTAACCATTTTAGGAACACCCGAGCAGGCAGCAACCTGGAAAATTACCTGGTAACTGACTCCATTCGATATCGTGCAGCTTTTTTTTGTAAAAATGCAGTAGATGGAACTTTAAAAAATAACTGCTTAACTGGATATTCTGTTTAAAATAAAACTTAACGGGTTTGTTTGTGTTATGGTCAAATTTACTTTTAAGGTGTCTTTTTAAAAATCTAATCAACAGTAATCTTTGACTAAACTTGTCAAACAGATTATTTAGATCAAATGCAGAAATATTGTGGAAATGAATTTATATCGTGTGTAAAACAGAACTTTTCTTCTGCTTCAATTTAGCCCCGGTCGAATTCTTCAGAAGAACCGTTTTCTCGTAAGTAAATTCCTTGCCAATTTGTAATTATCTTTATTGGGCCAAAATGCTCCATTATCCATTGTACAGTATTAATAATCTGTTTTTAATTCTAGCAGAAGTAAGAAATCTCCTGGGTGGGGGAAAAAGATCCACTTTGGAGAACCTGACTGATGCACCTCCTTATAAACAATCACCGACACGTGCATCATATCTGCTGGTAAACATAGCCAATATTCTTTCTCTTCAAAATGTAGTTTTAACTTAATTACTTCTGGATTGCTTCTGTGACGGTGTAGCCTTTGGGTTGCAGATGACAGTAATATTGATTGGATGGCCTCAGGAATCTGATGGGGGCTAACAATGGCATTGTCATTTTATCAAAAGACAATGAAAACAATGGTGAAACCTATTTTAAAGGAATTTCAGATTTGTTATTTTCTGCTAGACCAGTAGTCAAATCTGGTGTGACCATCAATTGTGCCAACAGAAAACAATTTAAATATCTTTGTTGTTTGACTGATGCCCATATTTCTCTTTTTTTCCAATTTCAATAGACTCCACCCCAGACTCCAAACTCTGTTGAGAATTCAGATGGAGCCCATAAAACTGAACCAAGGAATGATGTAAATCCAGATGTTCTTCAGGACATAATAAAAATGTTGCAGAATGACACCCATCAGATCTCTCTGAATACAGTCCAGGTCAACTGGGCCAGTGTTGCCAAAAATAACCAAGCTTTTCAGGGAGAAAGAAAATTGCACAAAAACAGTTGTATGCAGAACCTACAGTTCCCTGGACAGTCTCAGGACTTTCTGCAAGTTCATAGTCCACCACAAGTCACTGGGCAACATGAGGGGTTTCAGCCATTTCAAGGTGTAGACTATTCTCCAGCTTCCCAGCAGGTTGTGCCCAATGGACAGGACCATGGTTTTCAGCAGGTGTCTAGCGATTTTACGCAGTGTTCAGTTGGCTTTCAAGTGCACCCAACTCCTCCTCTGTCTGAAGGGTTCCCGATTTCTGAATTCTACATGTCAGATTGCAGCTCTCTGCAACCCAACACTCAGGATGAGATACCCCAGCCTGCTCCCATGTACTATCCAACACAATCTCAAGGGAAGTCTTTCTTTCAATGGCAACTTGAACAAGAGGAGAAGAAATTGTCCCACCTTACTCAAGAGCAACTCCTTTCCAAAGACTCTGATGGTGACACGTAAGTATTACTAAATTTTTGTTTTCACTGAATACTGGATATACCAAAACACAGTATATGTCCTTTTCCCACCATAAAGGCTTGTTGCACCGTCCTGTTCCATTGCAGGAGGTCTATTCCTGAGCCTCTTCTAATGCTGCTTTCTAGCTGGTCCCTAGAACGTATGCGAGAATAGTTCTGGGGGACTGACTACAACTTTCCCCTCCCAGGAAAGTAGCGCCTTTAGCCTTTGCTAAAAACCTCTCCGCAATATCACTGTTGGGATTGGGATATTGTCTATGGAAATTGTAGATATGAAACTGCAGCCTTTACTTTGTGATGTACTGTGTTGGAGTTCCAATACACAGAGCCATCCTAATACTGTACACTGAAAATTCCCTCTTTTTTCAATGTTAAATAGTGCATTGATACCTATCCCTATTTATATCGAGAGTCTTCAAGTTTAAAGTTTAAATCTGGTTGTGGTCTGAGAAATAGTATCAGCAATTGTTCACCCCAATAGTAATTTATTGAGAATAGGTGTCTTGGTTGGTTCTACTTACTGAGCACCCCCTACAGGATATGCACACTTTTTCAAGTTTCTGCATCAGAAGTAGTAGCCCTACAGTAGATATGTAGATTAGGCTAAAATGCTCCAGAACATATGGCTTCATTTTAGAAAATCAATGATTGAGTATAGTGGCTGGGATTCAGCAAAGGGACTAATTGATTATAGTGTTAACACCTTTATTTTATAACCTTTAAAGTATGTTACATTTATATTATCTAGTCTACTACACATTGCTGTTGCACAGGGCAGACGGGCTCTTGCATACATCCTTGGGAAGAAAATGGCTGCTGTTAACATGGTGGATGTTAAAGAACACAATGGGCAGGTAAGGATTGACCCAGCAATCATTTACTTGACATTGTCAGGACTTTGAAGGGCTTAGGCAAATATAATGCAAGTTGAAGGTCCTTGACAATTTTCAGTTTGAAATTTTGTTTTTCCTCTGCATAGATGGTACTAAGAGTTGAAAAAGTATGATTTTAGATCAATTTGTTAATAACACCTTTTGAACTAAGAGGTAGATCTCTCATTAAAGCCTTATTTCCATTGCATGCCATGATCACTGTCTTGCTAATGTTTAACTTAAATTGACTTGTTTTTCAGTAACTGACTAACTTGCATTTACGAAATGGCTGATAAGCTATTTGCTTATTACATTGGTTGCTTATCAAATAAACCCTGTTATCAGCTAACCATTTGCCTTTCTTTATTTTTGTTATCAATTTCCTGGTACAGGTTGGTCAATTGTCAAACATTACAGTAACTATTGTTCTCTTTATAGAGTGCTTTGCAGGTAGCTGTTGCTGCCAACCAGCACCTAATTGTTCAGGATCTAGTCAGCCTTGGAGCACAAATGAACACTTCGGATCGCTGGGGCAGAACACCATTGCACGTGATTGCAGAAAAAGGTCATGTTCAAGTGCTTGTGGTAGGTGTTTTTACTTGTTGAGAAACCTTTCTTTTTATTCTTGGCATTTTATAGAAGTCTCAATCTCGGGAGGATGTTGTGAGCTTCACAAATGAACAATTTCACCATAATTTCCCAAACATCGTAACATTTATGGACAGAAGTGCACCTTTTGTAGATATCATATTCAAAATATCAAATCCAGTTTTTAAGATCTGTGCCATTTATAGCCTAAAGGTTGCCCTAGTCTGAAAGATTCTTGTATGATTTTGGGATCCCTATTGGAACTTGTAGGAAAAAGTAGTCTAGAAGACAATTTTAACTTATGACCCATAATTTACTCGCATTTTCAGCTCTCCACCATTCAACCCATAGAGACTATGGAAAGCCAGCCTGGCCTGGACAGTCCACATCCTAAACTAGAGTTTACTTGGGGTAGTAAAACAGCATTTTATGAACCTTCCTTAAACCCAACTCTGATCAAGCTTTTTGTCACACTTCCTCCTACCTCTCCTTTGGCTCCGTGTCCATTTAAAAAAAAAAAACATCTCTGAAGCATATTGGAGTATTATTTATGTTTAAGGTGTTATATAAATGCAAGTCATTAAAAAAAATCTTTTTAATATATTCACTAAACCATTGACATTTTGTTTCCGTTGGAATGTTTTTTAAAAAAATTAACACTTTTTAAAAATTGCCTATCATTTATTTACTATCCTTTTGTGTTTCTATGCAGGCTATTGAAAAAGGGATGGCACTGAATTTTCAGCATCTCAATCTTGAAGTTACAAACTTTGATGGTAAGATCAATTGTTATCTGTTTTAGTAATAGCATAAAGGATATTCTGATCATCCCATGTCCAAATTACTTGTGAAAGGAAAGTGATTATGGACAGAAGTGGACCTTTAGTAGATACCACCTTTTTACATTTGGATTATGCCGATAATTTTGAACAAACCGGACAGGAATTTCTGAAAATGTATTCAGTAAAAGAAAAGGCAGAGCAAAATGGGGGTGTTGTAAATTTATGTGCACCAAAGCAATTTACATAACAATTTAATATAAATTTGTTTATATTCACTGCTAGCTCTAAATAACTATTCATAATGTTGAACTTTTCCTTCCGTGTTTAGGTATGACTGCTCTACACTGTGCTGTTCTGACCCAGAACCGTGTACTGCATGAGCTACATAATAAAATTCATCAGCAGCCTCAATCTGTTGAGGTGCAGGAACTGGCCATGAAAAGCAAGAGTTTGTTGGATACAGTTAAAACCTTTTTGCAGATGGGAGCATGTATTGAAACTCGGGTGAGTACTTGTACCAGATCAGAAATGTTCAAGCCACATGGGAGAGCAAACGCCATTAAAATGGTTTGGGTGTTTGAATTTAATTGCAAATGCTGCATTGTTATTTTTCATTAAACAAATCTGAGATGACCTTTGACATGCTGTAATCAACATTTCAATTTTCCCTAGGATCGGAAGAGTGGTCGTACACCTCTGCACTTGGCTGCTGAAGAAGCAAATGTTGAACTTCTGCGTTACTTTCTTGAGCAACCAACCAGTCTCGAGGTTGTAAATGCTAAGGTAAGATGTAACACAGACATCTGTCAACCATTCACTTGATGAAAGGGATTTGTTGCAATGAGCAAAGTATTTGACACCATTATTAAGGCCATTTAACATGGGCTTTGCTAAGATTCCTGGCAATTCTACACTAGCTGGTAATACTGGTGATTATCACTGCAAGCCCTGTAACTTTTCAATAAGAGCGTTAACTTGATGTGAAAATACAAATAAAATTCACATAACCAAATCAGCGCTTTGTGTGTGTGTGTGTGTGTATATAACCCTGCCTACGTCATTTTTATGGTGCCTGATCAGGAGAATGTTCGAGGAAATTCAGTGTTGATATTTTTGTTGTTGATCAAGTGCTTTCGTTCATCTTTCAGGCATATAATGGTAACACTGCTCTTCACATCGCAGCTGGCATGCAAGACCGGGTCAGTCAGGTAGACGCTGTCCGGCTTCTGATGAGAAAGGGAGCTGATCCCAGTGCCAGAAACCTGGAGAATGAACAACCTGTGCATCTGGTGCCAGATGGTGCAAGAGGAGAAGAGGTGAGTGAGACAAAGTAGTCTATCCATTTATCAAAAGAAGTATCCAGAGTTTTGACTAGATGCAACCTAGAAATTATTTTTATAGAAATCAGTGGAAAAGAATAAACACAGCTTCCTTATAAAATAAGATTGAATGAAGCAAACATAATACTTAAACCCATTTCTTTATAACAATCGCTGACTATCACTTTTATTATTTGCAGGTTAAACGTATTTTGAAGGGGAAAGCTGTCCAGTCAAGAGTACCTCTCTTCTGACTTCCTGTTTTGGGAAATTTGCCTGTCACCCTCACTGTCAGTTAGGCAGTCCTATTAGATTTGTATAGAGATATTTGCTAGTTACTGGCAAATGTGTGTTGTTTCTTTGAAAGAAACTTTCATTGTTGACTACTGTGTAGTATTTAGTAAAAATAATGGTAGTATTAACCTGTATCTTGTTTTAAACTGTGTGTTCATTATCCATTTTGTGAAGTAAAACCGTAAGGGCTTCAGCTGACTTTCAAAGTGCATTCTTTTTAAAATGTATTTCGAAGGATCAGTGCAGCAATGTGTAGTTATGATCAGGCGCATATATCTACTTGTATATTTAAATATTGTCAATACTTTTTGTCCTGAACTTTGTGCATGCCATTTAGGCATAACTTTTAAATCTACTTTAAACTGTTTTGTATGATGGCTTTGCTGCTACAGGAAGGATATGAAAGCTCAGCTGTTCAAATGCAGTAGGTTGGAAAGATGTCATTCCAATTCTTTTTTGCAAATGAAAATCCTAAAGGATTTATTGCACAAACCTATACATTTTATAGGTTTATGGATCTTGAGTGGGTGTTTTGGAAGGAAATGTCCAGATGAAACAATAGATAGGATTTAAATACAATTTATAAGATTTGAAATGAGTTATTTTCAGTGTTTTTTTAACACTGACACATAGGTATTTTCCTTGATTCACATAAAAGAGCTTTCTCTGGTCTACTCACAGGTACATATGTTTTACTATCAAAGCAGTGAAAGCACCTTACTGCTGTAACTGATTGTGACATTCTTCTATTTACCAAGTGAATATACTTTGCTTTGGTGACTTATGCATTCCTTTAACATGAGGGCTTTGCTTATTCTCGTACTAGATTTATCTGGCATCTTGATTGGTGGATATACCAATTGAAGTAGAAAGGGAACAAATAAACAGTAAATATAAAAGTGAGAGTGGGTTGCATGTGGTGCATTTGGGGGGAAAAAGCAAGCTAGTGATAATGCCAAGTAGCAGGTACCTGATGGGCAGAGGTTAGATGGAAATAGAATATAGAGTATGGAAAAGGTTCAAGAAAGTCACTTGGAGATTAGAGAATTTTGGTTGAGGGAAAGATCATTTTACGAGAAGACAGATTCATGTTTTAAAACCGAGTGATAGGAAATGGAGTGGAATACATTTGGATAAAAATACATATTGGTAGAAGTGCTAATGCCTGATTTGTGAGATAACTGGAGGTGTAAATATTATGTCATGTTATTGGGTATCTGTGTATTTCTACAGGCCTGTAATTGTAGTTCTCATCCGTAAGGAAGATTTTGTGTTCTCATATTTTTGTGTATTTTATGCTGGATTTAAGAAAAAAAAATCTTTAGTGCTTCACTATAATTGTCAAAAGTAATCAATGCATATCATTGTTTTCTATAACTGATTCTAAGAGTATGACAGTTAATTTTTTAAATCTAGATTTACATTCATATTGAAATTTAGTTGCACTTACTATATTTTGTAACTTTTTAATCAAGTTAAATGTAGAAGTATGAACTATACAGCTTTAAAGTGCTTAAAAAAAATCAACTATTTTAAAGGTAGTTTGTTCAATCGTGATATTAAAGTATGTCTTGTAGACAGATTTTCACTGATAATTGAGGATAACATTACATTAAATATTTGATGCATTAACTTCTGGTGTTCAGTATGTATCTTCGTTTCAATATTCTCTTTGGTCTAACATACTAGTAAGATGGGGGGAGGGATTTTTGAAGAAAGGAAAACGGCGTAAATATAAACAAAATGGGAAAGAAGAGCATAGGAAAGAATAAAGTAAATAGTGTTCTAGAACAGGAGTGTAAAAATTTGGTTAAAAGTAAAGTGAAAGGAATTATTAAAAATGAGTTAAACTGTCTAAAGCAATGCACACAGTGTTGGTAATAAAACCGAGGAGCTGGAGGCATTAATACGTTGCAAGGAACCAGACTCAGTAGGGATTACTGACACATGGCTACAAAAAGATTAGGACTGGGAATTAAACATTGCAGGGTATAACATATTCAGAAAAGATACAGGGGGAAAACGGGGAGGTGTATTTATTAGGATAACATAATGGGCAGTAGAAAAAAGTGATTCAGCCATCGGCAAGACAGAAATGGAATCCATGTGGATAGAAATTTAAAAAATAATAAAGGACCAATTACACTAATAGTAGTCTACAGATCACCTAATAATGGAAGGGAGGTGGAGGAAGAATATGCAAGCAAATTAGGGAAATGAGTAAAAAAACCATAGGCCGCGATTTCAGCACTCACCGAGACTGGAGCAGCCGGCATCGTTGGTGCAGGAAGCCCACTCCCAGCTCCATCCTGCCCTCTCAAACAATCTTCCTTTAGATGGGACTTGTTAAACCAGCCCTGCGAGATTGCTGGCCAATTAACAGGAAGTGGGTCTGATGATGCAGCATTAGCCAGTTTCCTTAAAGGAACCATGCCTACATTGATTTTGACAGTTCATCTGTCAGTGTTCTGCAGCACTGAGCTGCTGCAAACACTGACATGCACTGCAGAGGTGCACGGCTGCACCCAGGCTCTCCCATCAATCCCTCCAGATGCTTATGGAGGGAGTCACAGCAGGCAGGGAGGTCCTCTTCTCTACCAATGGACGGTAGACATCTCCCCCGGAAACCAACACAGCCTGATTGCACAGGAGGGCACAAGCAGCGGTGTCATCAGGAGGACCTGGCTGCACTGGCACAAACCTTTCAACGATCAGTAGATCATGAAATGTTACTGTAAAACCACATTAAACCTCATCCTGCTGTGCCAATAATTACCCCATCACTCTGCCTTCCCTACCCTACCCCTGCACATCTTACACCAACTTACCGTGCACTTCCACCCATCCCCCTCTATCTACATTATCAGTTCCCCATCTCAGTAGCCACCCTTCAGTCATCCTTGTCCAATCATACCAACTAACAACACACAAGGGTAGGGACTTGGGTCCTTTGGGTAATGTTCATGTAAAGTTTATGTTGATGTGTTCTCAAACACTGAAATTTTTATTTTCAACACTTTGTGTTCTTGGACAGATTTGTGGGCACTTTTGGAAGTGGCTTAGTGAGTTTCAATGAAATGTGAGACACAAGGGTACCACCTCAATGGTTGAGTGTGAAAGAAATAGCTTGGGCATTACAAGGATGCTTTATGGAGCTGGTGTGGGGTGGTGCCAACTTGGTGCATCATGTGGTTGCCAGGGTATACAGCGTCAAGTGAAGTAAATGGCCAGGGTGAGTCCATCCATGGTGTCCCGGGTAGCAACGTGGTCTGATGCGGATGCCCTCTGTCCTGTGGAGCATCAGTTGATTGCAAAGAAGGTTGGTGTTCATTGCATCATAGAAATGTACAGCATGGAAGGAGGCCATTTCAGCCAGTCATGTCTGATTGGCAACCAGTAACTAGTGGGGTGCCGCAGGGATCAGTGCTGGGACCCCGACTATTTACAATCTATATTAATAACTTGGAAGAAGGGACCGAGTGTAACGTAGCCAAGTTTGCTGACGATACAAAGATGGGAGGAAAAGTAATGTGTGAGAGGGACACACAAAATCTGCAAAAGGACATAGACAGGCTAAGTGAGTGGGCAAAAATTTCACAGATGGAGTATAATGTTGGAAAGTGTGAGGTCAAAGAGCAAGTTATTATTTAAATGGAGAAAGATTGCAAAGTGCCGCAGTACAGCGGGACGTAGGGGTACCTCTGCATGAAACACAAAAGGATAGTATGCAGGTACAGCAAGTGATCAGGAAGGCCAATGATATATATCTTGGCCTTTATTGCAAAGGGGATGGAGTATAAAAGTAGGGAAGTCTTGCTGCAGCTATACAAGGTATCGGTGAGGCCATACCTGGAATACCGAGTGCAGTTTTACTTTCCATATTTACGAAAGGATATACTTGCTTTGGAGGCAGTTCAGAGAAGGTTCACTAGTTTGATTCCGGGGATGAGGGGGTTGACTAATGAGGATAGGTTGAGTAGGTTGGGCCTCTACTCATTGGAATTCAGAAGAATGAGAGGTGATCTTATTGAAACGTATAAGATTATGAGGGGGTTGCAGAGAGGATGTTTCCACTGATGGGGGAGACTAGAACTAGAGGGCATGATCTTAGAATAAGGGGCCGCCCATTTAAAACAGAGATGAGGAGAAATGTCTTCTGAGGGTTGTAAATCTGTGGAATTCTCTGTCTCAGAGAGCTGTGGAAACAGGGACATTGAATAAATTTAAGACCGAAATACAGTTTCTTAAACGATAAGGGGTTATAGGGAGTGGGCAGGGAAGTGGAGCTGAGTTCATGATCAGATCAGCCATGATCTTACTGAATGGCGGAGCAGGCTAGAGTGGTCATATGGCCTACTCCTGTTCCTATTTCTTATGTTCTTATGTCCGCGATGACCAATAAAGAGCTCTCCAGCCTAATCCCACTTTCCAGCTCTTAGTCTGTAGCCTTGTAGGTTACGGCACTTCAGGTGGACATCCAAGTACTTTTTAAATGTGGTGAGGGTTTCTGCCTTTACCACCCTTTCAGGCAGTGAGTTCCAGACAACTACCACCCTCTGGGTGAAAAAATATCCCTTAAATCTCCTCTCAAACTCCTACCAATTACTTTAAATCTATGTCCCCTGGTTGTTGATCCCTCTGCTAAGGGAAATAAGTCGTTCCTATTCACTCTATCTAGGCCCCTCGTAATTTTATATACCTCAATAAGGTCTCCCTTCAGCCTCCTCTGTTCCAAAGAAAACAAACCCAGCCTATCCAATTTTTCCTCATTGCTAAAATTCCCCAGTCCAAGTAGCAGTCTTGTAAATCTCCTCTGTACCCTCTTGAGTGTAATCACATCTTTCCTGTAATGTGACCAGAACTACTCGAGCTGTGGCCTAATTAATGTTTTATACAGTTCAAGCATAACTACCCTGTTTTTGTATTCTATACCTTGGCTAATAAAGGCAAGTATTCCGTATGCCTTCTTAACCACCTTACCTACCTGGCCTGCTACCTTTAGGAATCTGTGGACATGAATGCCAAGGTTCCTTTGTTCCTCTACACTTCTCAATGGCCTACCATTTAATGTGTGTTCCCTTGCCTTGTTAGCACTCCTCATACTTCTCTAGATTAAATTCCATTTGCAACTGCATTACCTCACACTTCTCTGGATTTAATTCCATTTGCCACTGTTCTGCCCACTTGGCCAGTTCATTGAAATCTTCCTGCAGTCTACAGCTTTCTTCTTCATTATCAACCACACAGCCAATTTTTGTATCGTTTGCAAACTTCTTAATCATACCCCCCTACATTCAAGTTTAATTCATTCATTCATATATACCACAAAAAGCAAGGGACCTAATACTGAGCCCTGTGGAATCCCACTGGAAACAGCCTTCCAGTCACAAGCACCCATCGACCATTACCCTTTGCTTCCTGCCTCTGAGCTAATTTTGGATGCAACTTGCCACTTTGCCTTGGACCCCATGAGCTTTTACTTTCATGACGAGTCTGCCATGTGGGACCTTATCAAAAGCATTGCTAAAATCCATATACACTACTTCATACACACTGCCCTCATCGATCCTCCTGGTTACCTCCTTGAAAAATTCAATCAAGTTAGTCAGACACGACCTTCCCTTAACAAATCCACGCTGACTGTCCCTGATTAATCCACGTCTTTCTAAATGAAGATTTATCCTGTCCCTCAGAATATTTTCCAATAATTTTCACACCACTGAAAATGGCCTATCCCTTTCTCCCTTTTTTAACAAAGGCACAATGTTAGCAGTCCTCCAGTGCCACGCCTGTAACCAGAGAAAATGATGGTCAGAGCCTCTGCTATTACCTCTTTTGCTTCTCTTAACAGCCTGGGATATATTTCATCTGGGCCTGGGGATTTATCCACTTTCAAAACTGATAAATCCCTTAATACCTTTTCTCTCACTGTTACTTCATCTGATATTTCTTCTCCCTGATTGCAATGTCTGCATTGCCCCTCTCTTTTCTGAAAATAAACGCAAAGTATTCATTAAAAACCATACCCATGTATTCCACCTCCACACACACATTACACAGGCTGGGTCATTGAATATATTTAAGGCAGAGATAGACAGATTTTTTAGCTCTGCAAGAGCATCTCAGCTAGTCCAACTCCCCTGCCCTTTCTCCGTTGCCCTGCAAATTTTTTTTCTTTCAGGTTATTATCCTACTCCCTTTTGAAAGATGTGATTGAGTCTGCCTTGACCACCCGTTCAGGCAATGCATTCCAGATCCTAACCACCCGCTGTGTAAATAAATGTTTTCTTATGTTGCCTTTGGTTCTTTTGCCAATCACCTTAAATCTGTGTCCTCTGGTTCTTGACCCTTCTGCCAATGGGCACAGTTTCTCTCTCTCTACTCTGTCCAGACCCCTCATGATTTTGAACAACTCTACCAAATCGTTTTTCAAACTTCTCTGCTCTAAGTAGAACAACCCCAGCTTCTCCAGTCCCTCATCCCTGGAATCATTCTCGTAAATCTTTTCTGCACCCTCTCTAAGGCCTTAACATCCTTCCTAAAGTATGGTGCCCAGAATTGAATACTCCAGTTGAGGCTGAACCAGTGTTTTATAGACTTTCATCAACATTTCCACACTTGTGAAATCTATCCCACTATTCATGAAGCTCAGGATACCATAAGCTTTTTTAACTGCTTTCTCAACCCTCCTTAAGGAAAGCCAGCACGGATTTGTTAAAGGTAAATCGTGTTTGACAACTTGTTCAAGTTTTTTGATGAGGTAACAGAGGGTTGATGAGGGCAATGCGGTTGATGTGGTATAGATGGATTTCCAAAAGGCGTGCGACAAAGTGCTACATAATAGGCTTGCCACCAAAGTTGAAGCCCATAGAATAAAAGGGACAGTGGCAGCATGGATACAAAATTGGCTAAGTAACCCTAACCCATTGTTCTACAACTGTTTTATCTGCCAATCTTTGATTTCAAGTTACCCGGGCCAGATCCATTCTCATGCCACTGAAATTTGCCTTCCTCCAATTAAATATTTTTACTCTAGATTGCTCCCTGTCCTTTTCCATAGCTAATCTAAACCTTATGATGCTATGATTACTGTTCCCTAAATTTTCACCAACTGACACTTGCTCTACTTGACCTGCCTCATTCCCCAGGCCTAGATCCAGCAATGCCTCCTTCCTCGTTCAGCTGGAAACAAACTGATCAAGAAAGTTCTCCTAAACACACTACAGAAATTCTTTCCCTCTCTGTCCTCTACACTATTATTATCCCAGTCTTACATTAGGATAGTTGAAGTCCCCCATTATCACTACTGTATAGTTTTTTCATCTTTCTGGAATTTCTCTGCATATTTACTCCTCCATATTTTTCCCACTAGTTGGTGGCCTATAGAATACTCCTATAGTGTAATGGCACCTCTATTATTTCTTAACTCTCTAACCATAAAGATTCTGTCCTTGACCCCTCCAGGACATCCTCTCTCTCCAGCACTGTAAAATTCTTCTTAACCAATACTGCCACACCACCACCTATCTTTCCTGAACACCATATATCCAGGAATATTTAATACCCATTCCTGCCCTTTTTGAGCCAGGACTCCATTATTGCCATGACATCATATTTCCATGTGTCAATTTGTGCCTGCAGCTCACCAATCTTTTTTAATATGCTTTGTGCGTTCACATACATGCACTGTAAACCTATCTTAGACCATTCTGTGTTCTCTCTTAGCCTGACCCCATCTAATACCTTACTGTTCCTTGCTTTAATGCTATCCATCTCTCCCAATCCTTTGTGTCCTTTGTTTTTCCTTTTTAGTGCCACATCCTGGTGTCCAGCCCCAGCTAATGTAATTTAATCGCTCCCCAACAGCACTAGCAAACCTCCCCGTGAGGATATTGGTACGAGCTCTGTTGAGGTCCCGACTGCACAGGTCCCACCTCTGTCGTTGAGCTACAGTACGTGGACAACGCCTGTGTTTGCGCACATTCAGAGGCTGAACTCCAGGATATAGGCAACGTATTTACTGAGGCATATGAAAGCATAGGCCTTACGCTAAACATCCGTAAGACAAAGGATCTCCACAAGCCTGTGCTAGCCGCACAGCACTGCCCCCAAGTCATCAAGATCCACGGCGTGGCCCTGGACAACATGGACCATTTCCCATACCTCGGGAGCCTCTTATCAGCAAAGACAGACATGGATGAAGAGATTCAACACCGCCTCCAGTGCGCCAGTGCAGCCTTCGGCCGCCTGAGAAAAAAAGTGTTCAAAGCCCAGGCCCTCAAATCTACGACCAACTTCATGGTCTACAGGGCTGTAATAATACCCGCCCTCCTGTATGGCTCAGAGGCATGGACCATGTACAGTAGACACCACAAGTTGCTGGAGAAATACCATCAACAGTGCCTCCGCAAGATCCTACAAATCTTCTGGGAGGACAGACACACCAACGTTAGCGTCCTCGGCCAGGCCATCATCCCCAGCATTGAAAACTGACCACACTTGATCAACTCCGCTGGGCAGGCCACATTGTCCACATGCCAGACATGAGACTCCTAAAGCAAGCCCTCCACTCAGAACTCCTTCATGGCAAATGAGCCAAGGGTGGGCAGAGGAAACATTCCAACGACATCCCCAAAGCCTACCCTGATAAAGTGCGGCATCCCCACCGACATCTGGGAGTCCCTAGCCAAAGACCGCCCTGAGTGGAGGAAGTGCATCCGGGAGGATGCTGAGCGCATCGAGTCTCATCGCCGAGTGCATGCAGAAAACAAGCACAGGCAGCGGAAGGAACGCACGGCAAACCTGCCTCACCCTCCCTTACCCTCAATGGCTGTCTGTCCCACCTGTGGCAGAAACTGTGGCTCTCGTATTGGACTTTTCAGCCATCTAAGGACTCATTCTAAGAGTGGAAGCAAGTCTTCCTCGATTCCGAGGGACTGCCTATGATGATGATGATGATGACAGGTCCCACCTCCCCCAAACCTGCCCCAATGCCCCAGGAATCTGAAACCATCCCTCCAGCCACGCATTCATCTGTTCTAACCTTCTATTTCTATATTCACTTGCGCGTGGCACTGGGACTAATCCAGAGATTACTACCTTTGAGGTCCTGCTTTTTAATCTCTTCCCTAGTTTCCTAAAATCTGCCTGCAGGACCTCATCCCTCTTTCTACCTATGTTGTTGGTACCAACATGGACCACCACCTCTGGCTGTTCGCCCTCCTCCCTCAGAATGTCTTGCAGCCGCTCAGTAATATCCTTGACCCTGGCACAAGGGAGGCAAGATACCATTCTGGAGTCACGTCTGCGGCCACAGAAATGCATCACTATTAGAATAATAATCATGGGGGATTTCAACTACCCTGATATTAATTGGACAGAAGAGGTAAATAATGGGAATAAGGGAACGGAGTTCCTATCATATGTACAGGACTACATTCTAACCCAATATGTAAAACGTCCAACAAGGGAAGATTCACTATTGGATCTAGTAATGGGGAATGAATCAGAGCAGATAAGATAAGAAAAAGTAGAAGAATATCTAGGCAATAGTGACCATAATATAATACACTTTAAGATAATAATTGAAAAGGACATAAGTATGGTGAAGACCAGGATTATAGATGCGAGACAAGCTGATTTTGATGGCTGAGAACAGAACTTGGGAAAATAAAATGGACAACAATATTAGAACATACATAAGAACATAAGAAATAGGAGCAGGAGTAGGCCATTTGGCCCCTCGAGCCTGCTCCATCATTTAATAAGATCATAGCTGATCTGATCCTAGCCTTAACTTCACTACCCCGCCCACTCCCCATAACCCTTGACTCCCTTATCATTCAAAAATTTCTCTATCGCCACCTTAAATATATTCAAAGACCAAACCACCACAGCTTTCTGGGATAGAGAATTCCAAAGATTCACGACCCTCTGAGAGAAGAAGTTCCTCCTCATTTCTATTTTAAATGGACAACCCCTTATTCTGAAACTATGCCCCCAATTCTAGATTTCCCCATGAGGGAAAACATCCTCTCTGCATCTACCCTGTCAAGTCCCCTCATAATTTAACATATTTCAATAAGATCACCTCATTCTTCTAAATTCCAATAAGTATTGGCAAACAATAATGCAAAATAGTAATGGGAAACATTTAAAACAATGTTCAACAGAGTCCAGGAAAAATATATTCTGCTAAATAAAAGAACAAACTAAACACTTAATAAGACACCATGGATAAATAAAGCCATAAGGGAAAAATTGAGGGTAAGGAAAAAGGCATACATTAAGTACATGCACAGCATGGGGAGAGCATGATAAGGGAGAATACAAAGAGATTGGGAGAGAAGTAAATAAAAAACAATTAGGAAGGCAAAGAGGAACTATGAAATTAAATTATCAAGGAACAAAGCAAAATAGTAAAATATTTTATAGACACATAAATAAAAAAGGAAGGTCAGGATGGGAATTGGTCCACTAAGGAATGGACAGGATAATACCACAGGCAGCATTAGAGAAATGGCAGCAATATTAAATAATTACTTTACTTCAGTATTTACTAGGAAGAGAGAACAGGTGGACATGACATTGTATGATGAATTTAGTAATGAAATAACTGCATTTAAAATTACAAGAGGAGCTATATTAAATAAACTAATCAAACCCAAAGAGCAGAAAAACCCTGAACCGGACAAATTACATCTGCACATTTTAAAGGAATCTAGGGAAGAGATAGCAGAGGCATTAGTATGCATATTTAAGAATTTGTTGGAAAAAAGTTTAGTGCCAGAGGACTGGTGGATAGCTAAAATAATACCTATATTTAAGAAGGGAGACAGAACATGTACAGGGAAGTATAGTCAATCAGCTTAAGATCGGTGATAGGAAAAATAATGAAATAGAAACATAGAAAATAGGTGCAGGAGCAGGCCACTTGTCCCTTCAAGCCTGCACCACCATTCAATATGATCATGGCTGATCATGCAACTTCAGTACCCCATTCTTGCTTTCTCTCCATAACCCTTGATTCCTTTAGCCATAAGGGTCACATCTAACTCCCTTTTGAATATATCTAACAAATTGGCCTCAACAATTTTCTGTGGTAGAGAATTCCACAGGTTCACAATTCTCTGAGTGAAGAAGTTTCTCCTCAGCTCGGTCCTAAATGGCTTACCCCTTATCCTTAGACTGTGACCCCTGGTTCTGAACATCCCCAAGAGTGGGAACGTTCTTCCTGCATCTAACCTGTCCGATCCCGTCAAAATGTTATATGTTTCTATGAGATCCTCTCTCATTCTTCTAAATTCCAGTGAATATAAGTCTAGTCGATCCAGTCTTTCTTCATGTGTCAGTCCTGCCATCCCGGGAATCAGTCTGGTGAACCTTCGCTGCACTCCCTCAATAGTAAGAATGTCCTTCCTCAGATTGGGAGACCAAAACTGTACACAATATTCAAGATGTGGCCTCACCAAGGCCCTGTACAACTGCTGTAAGACCTCCCTGCTCCTATACTCAAATCCTCTCGCTATAAAGGCCAACATGCCATTTGCCTTCTTCACCGCCTGCTGAACCTGCATGCCAACTTTCAATGACTGATGTACCATGACACCCAGGTCTCGTTGCACCGCCCCTTTTCCTAATCTGTCACCATTTAGATAATATTCTGCCTTCCTGTTTTTGTCACCAAGTGAATAACCTCACAGTTATCCACATTATACTGCATCTGCCTTGCATTTGCCCACTCACCTAACCTGTCCAAGTCACCCTGCAGCCTCTTAGCATCCTCCTCACAGCTCACACTGCCACCCAGCTTAGTGTCATCTGCAAATTTGGAGATATTATATTCAATTCCTTGGTCTAAATCATTAATGTATATTGTAAATAGCTGGGGTCGCAGCACTGAACCTTGCGGTACCCCACTAGTCACTGCCTGCCATTCTGAAAGGATGCTACTCTTTGCTTCCTGTCTACCAACCAGTTCTCTATCCACATCAATACATTCCCGCCAATACCATGTGTTTTAATTTTGCACACTAATCTCTTGTGTGGGAACTTGTCAAAAGCCTTTTGAAAGTACAAATACACCACATCCACTGGTTCTCCCTTGTCCACTCTACTAGTTACATCCTCAAAAAATTCCAGAAGATTTGTCAAGCATGATTTCCCTTTCATAAATCCATACTGACTTGGACCGATCCTCTAACTGCTTTCCAGATGCGCTGCTATTACATCTTTAATAATTGATTCCAACATTTTCCCCACTACTGATGTCAGGCTAACCGGTCTATAATTCCCTGTTTTCTCTCTTCCCTTCTTTTTTAAAAAGTGGGGTTACATTAGCTACCCTCCAATCTATAGGAACTGATCCAGAGTCTATAGAATGTTGGAAAATGACCACCAATGCATCCACTATTTCTAGGGCCACCTCCTTACATACTCTGGGATGCAGACTATCAGGCCCTGGGGATTTATTAGCCTTCAAACCCATCAAGTTCCCTAACACTATTTTCTGACTAATAAGGATTTCCTTCAGTTTCTCCTTCTCGATAGACCCTCGGTCCCCTATTATTTTCAGGAGGTTATTCGTGTCTTCCTTAGTGAAGACAGAACCAAAGGGCTAGACTTTCCACTTCACATCGCTCATCTAAGGCCCATCTATCGCCCAAAGTGGACGTCTATCGCCCATTTTGAGCAAAAAGTGGAAACTAGGCCCGAAACATCGCCAGAAAAATAAGCCCCCAAGTTTCCACTTTGATCGCCGAGATGATTTCCCAAATAATCGCCCACACAAGGCCCATCCCAGCTTTTGGCACCTAGCATGCACTTCACTGGGCTGATGCAAGGCCCAAAAGAGTGCTCAAAAATAGTTGCTTTTTCAGGGCCTTAGAGAGAGAAATGGGCACTACGGATGCCATTTTTAGCTTCTGAGGAAGGGTGGAGAATTGTTCTGAGTTATTTAGAGAGTAAAATTGAAGCAAATTGTACTCAGAAATTTGGGACAGAGAATATAAATAGGTATTATCACCTTATTTATGCTAAATAGATCTCATATATTAGAATTATTTAGTAAATAGCTTTTACGTAGTGAAACAGAATAAACAAACAAATCTGCATGAAGAACTGTACGTTATAAAACTTATGTAAGTAAGAGAGAAAGTTGTAGAAAACATTTTTTTTTATAAAGAAACAATTTTTTTTTAAAGAACTAATGAACAACACCCTCCCTTCAACTCCACACCCCCCGCACCAACCCACCCTTCCCTCAAAATCCCCAAAACGTTAGAAGAAGAAAAAATTGAACATTTTAAAGAACAAGTGGCCATTTAAGTCATGATAACAAGTGACCATTTCAGTCATGACAACAAGTGACCATTTCAATCATGCTAACAAGTGACCATATAAGTCATGCTAACATGTGACCATTTCAGTGATGATAACAAACGACCATTTCAGTCATGATAACAAATGACCATCTCAGTCATGATAACAAGTGACCATTTCAGTAACGATAACAAGTGACCATTTCAGAAAGAATGGAAAGTGAACATTTAAGTAATGATAACAAGTGAACATTTAACTATTGAATACAATTGGCCAATTTAGTAACAATAACAAGAGAATAATAAAGTGATAATAACAAGTAAATATTTTAGAAACAAGTGAACCATTGAGAAGCACTCCCCTCTCCCTAACTGTGGCCACGTTTCCCTCCATGATCCTGTCCCACCCCGTGTTCGCATCCCACCCGCCCATTTTGGTCTACGCAGACCGACTCCAAGACGTTGTGCAGAGTGGGATGGCAAGACTTCCTGCCGTGATGGAGGTGACAGAGAGGAAGCAGAAGCCTGAGGCTCTACTTCCGAGTCAAGAGGAACTGTGCCCTCAGTACTCGCTTGCGTGCTCAGGGTGTCGCTGCGAGCAGACACGACACCTTGGGGTGCAGCACTGTGTCCAGCCAGCAATGCATGCTGTAGGGCATTGGTTGCGGCTGTCTGCTGCCGAATAGCCTCCAAGGTCTCCCTTGCAATCTGTGACTGCTCAGAAGACCAGTTGGAGAAGTTCTGGCAGAACTCGCTCCAGGATGCTGGAAACTGGCACCAGTTCGCAGAGAACTGGCTCTCTGGATAAGGTCGTGACCAATTGCGACCGTCTCCCTGCACAGAGAAATCAAGCTCTCTGTCTGGCCCTCCAAGGCAGGCGATTGCTCGCCACACTGACCGGACATCCGTGGGGTTGGCGTTTGCAATATGACGCGCCTTGGCGTCGCCACCTGCACACCGCTTGGTCCCGGTGCTTCTTCCATCTCAACCGAGATGGCTGCAAGTTGTTCCACCCCGCCCCCCACAAAAAAAATCTCTTCTTCTTCCGTCTCCTCCTCCTCCTCCTCCTCCTCCTCCTGCTGAAGCACAGCAGCAGGAGTCTGCAGTGACTCCTCGTCTTCATCCTCCTGCGATGTTGGAGATGGTTCAGTGGTAGTGGACTCCACTGACTCGACGACCACTTGACCTTTAATTTGATAAACAACGTTTAACAATTCAAATCATTGCATTACAATTTTTCTCAAACTCAAAACATTGCAATGCTTTCCATTACCCCATATGCACAAGTGATCACAAGGTTTAACATGACCTAACATGACCTCATTCGAACATCTATTGTACATCACAATTATATATCAGTATCAGATTATATCATAATTGCGTAACATTACATTGTAATTGCATAACATTGCATAACATCAAATTACATTTTAATTGCATAACATTACATGCGTAACTACGATATTTTCAGTATTTACTAATGATTCACACATTGCACAATGCACATTTCTCATTACTCACATGTCTCAAGGGTGGGTTCGGCCACACCATGGGATGTGACCGAACGGCTTTCTGGTCCCACCAAGGCCACCGCAAGCTCCTCGTAAGCACTTAAACTGTGCATCATGGCAGAGCCCACGCCCGTCCTGCGTTGCTCACGATTATTGATCGAGACCTTCTTCTGTAAATGATATGATAACATTGCACGGCATAAGCAAATGGATCAGGCAATTTAAGACATTGAAGACATTTAAGACTGACAGATTTAAATGTTCTATTACAAATTAGCATTACGTTGCATATTTCACACTACAACATTTAACTTTATGCTGGGTTGCATAAATTTATTCATAATTTAGTTATGTTTAAATGTAACCAAATAACATTGCAGATTCTAGTTACTATTTAGATCATTAAATAATACATAAATATAAATTTCAACCTACTCTTGCAGCTGCCATTAGGCTGATCCACCGTTTGCGGCACTGGTCCGGTGTGCGCGTTTCATTAGAGGCCGACGTGATCACGTCGGCAATGTCAAACCAAATCCTCCGATATGCACGGGGTGGAGGTTTCCCATGCCCACCCCGTGTCAGATCCTCCCACCTGGTGCTGACAGCATTCATGAGGGCCTCATTGGCCTCCTCGCTGAAGGGCTTGGCCCTACGCCTCTCAACTGATCCCTCCATGTCGATTAATATCAGATAAATCAGACCACAAAATGCTTTCTCCTCTCTTTCTCTCTCTCTTTCTCTCTCCCCGACCCTCACAGAGCTTCTGAGCATGCATGATGACCCCTGACCTCCCAAAACTCGGGAAGGAGCATCAACCTGAAAAAAAAATCAAGCTACACATGCGCAGTATAGCGTTGCTAGGAAAGCTTTTTTTTTCACTTACTTCTATTTTCTTTCGGTGATCGTGAGATTTGACATTGCCGGGGTAAGGCCGAGTGGAAAATCGATTTTAAAAAAATGGACCTTGTGCCGACGATCAGCACGGGCGATACATCCTAGATCGCTGCAACAAGGTCCATTTTTTGGGGCCTTAGCCACCAAGTGAAAAGTCTAGCCCAAAGTATTTGTTCAATTGGTCTGCCATTTCTTTGTTCCCCATTATGAATTCACCTGATTCTGACTGCAAGGGACCTACATTAGTCTTCACGAATCTTTTTCTCTTCACATATCTATAGAAGCTTTTGCAGTCATTTTTTATGTTCCCTGCAAGCTCACTCTCGTACTCTATTTTCCCCCTCCTAATTAAACCCTTTGTCCTCCTCTGCTGGATTCTAAATTTCTCCCAGTCCTCAGGTTTGCTGCTTTTTCTGGCCAATTTATATGCCTCTTCCTTGGATTTAACACTACCCTTAATGTCCCTTGTAAACCACGGTTGAGCCACCTTCCCCTTTTTATTTTTACACCAGACAGGGATGTATAATTGTTAAAGTTCATCCATGTGATCTTTAAATGCCTGCCATTGCCTATCCACCGTCAGCGTTTTAAGTATCATTCGCCAGTCTATCCTAGCTAATTCACGTCTCATACCATCGAAGTTACCTTTCTTTAAGTTCAGGACCCTAGTCTCTGAATTAACTGTGTCACTTTCCACCTTAATGAAGAATTCTACCATATTATGGTCACTCTGCCCCAAGGGGCCTCGCGCGACCAGATTGCTAATTAATCCTCTCTCGTTACACATGACCCAGTCTAGGATGGCCTGCTCTCTAGTTGGTTCCTCGACATATTGGTCTAGAAAACCATCCCTAATACACTCCAGGAAATCCTCCTCCACAGTACTGCTGCCAGTTTGGTTAGCCCAATCTACATGTAGATTAAAGTTACCCATGATAACTGCCCTTATTGCACATGTCCCTAATTTCCTGTTTGATGCCATCCCCAACCTCCCTACTACTGTTTGACGGTCTGTACACAACTCCCACTAACGTTTTCTGCTCTTTGGTGTTTCACAGCTCTACCCATATAGATTCTACATCATCCAAGCTAATGTCCTTCCTTACTATTGCGTTAATCTCCTCTTTAACCAGTAATGCTACCCCACCTCCTTTTCCTTTCTGCCTATCGTTCCTGAATGTTGAATACCCCTAGATGTTGAGTTCCCAGCCTCGGTTACCCTGGAGCCATGTCTCCGTAATCCCAATTACATCATATCCGTTAACAGCTATCTGCGCAGTTAATTCATCCACCTTATTTTGAATGCTCCTCGCATTGAGACTCAGAGCCTTCAGGCTTGTTTTTTTAAAACTCTTTGTCCTTTTAGAATTATGTGGTAATGTGGCCCTTTTTGATTTTTGCCCTTGATTTCTCTGCCCTCCACTCTTGTTTTTCTCCTTCCTATCTTTTGCTTCTGTTCCCTTTTTACTTCCCTCTGTCTCCCTGCATAGATTCCCATCCCCCTGCCATATTAGTTTAAACCCTCCCCAACAGCACTAGCAAACACTCCGCCGAGGATATCGGTTCCTTGGATATGCTTACTAAAGGGGAAAATAAAACATCTAGAAAAAAATATATAATAATGAATAATCAGCATAGATTTAAAAAGGGAAATTCTTGCTTGACCAAACCTCATTGAATTTTTTGACAAGGTAACAGAGAGATTAGATAAGGGTAAAGCAGTAGATGTAATTTATCTAGACTTTCAGAAGGCCTTCGATAAGATACCACGTAATAGACTAATGAATAAGGTCAGAGAATGCAGAGTCAGTGGACAAGTAGCAGAATGGATAGCTAGCTGGCTTCAACACAGAAATCAGGGAGAAGTGGTAATCGGTAGTTATTCACAGTAGCAGAAGGTGGCTAGTAGGTGGCATGTTGAAAGCCTGCTCCCGACTTGATCCCGCTCTCTCTCCAGAATCTTCCAATAATGGAGCTTTTTTAACCCACCCTGCGGGCTTCTGGCCAATTAAAAGGAAGCCAGTCTGAAGACGTCAATTGATGACGTGTCATCAGCCAGCTTCCTTAAAGGGACCATGCCCACAATGTTTTTGATAGTTCTTCTGTTAGTGTCCTGTAGCATTGGGGAGCTGCAAACACTGAGAAGCACTGCACAGAGGTGCATGGCTGCACCCAGGCTCTCCGATGACTCCCTCCAAATGCTTATGGCAGGAGTCACAGGACCTCATTGGACAGAACCCTATGATCTTGTGATTGACTCTGGTCAGCAAAAAAGTGACTAAAGGATCTCCTGCTATACCGAAGCCATTGTTTTCTGTCCCCGCCACAAACACCACTCCCTAGCCATTAACTCCATCCTTCTCCCCAAAGTCTGACTTCGGCTGAATCAGACTGTTTGCAACCTGGTGTCATATTTGACCCTGAAATTAGCTTTTGACCACATATCCACGGCATAACTAAGACCACCTATTTCCATTTCCGTAACATCGCCCATCTCCACCCTTGCCTCAGCTCATCCACTGCTGAAGCCCTCATCCTTTGTTACCTCTAGACTTGACTATTCCAATGCGTTCTTGGCTGGCCTACCACATTCTACTCTATGCAAACTCGGCTGCCTGGGTCTTAACTCGTAACAAGTCCTGTTCACCCATCACCCATGTGCTCGCTGACCTACATTGGTTTCCGGTTAAGCAACGCCTCAATCTCAAAATTCTCATCCTTATTTTCAAATCCCTCCATGGCCTCACCCCTCCCTATCTCTGTAATATCCTCCAGCCCAACAACTCCCTGAGATGTCAGCACTCCTCTAATTCTGCCCTCTTGAGCATCCCTGATTATAATCGCTCAACCATTGGTGGCCATGCCTTCTGTTACCTAGGCCCCAAGCTCTAGAACTCACTGCCTACACCTCTCCGCCTCTCTACCTCTCTTCCCTTCTTCATGACACTCCTTAAAACATATCTCTTTGACCAAGCTTTTGGTCACCTGCGCTAATTTCTACTTATGCGGCTCGGTGTCAAATTTTTAAAATCTCATAATACTCGTGTGAAATGCCTCGGAACATTTCACTACATTAAAGGTGCTACATAAATAGAAGTTGCTGCTATCTTGTAGTTGGACTAATTAAGAGTCAATAGAATATTGGACAACACTTAAATAATTGCTTTAACAAGAATTGGAGTTTAATCTGAAACATTTGTACATGTAAGTATAACCTTTGTATTTTAACATCTTTACTTCTTGTATAACTGTAATAAAACGTATACACTTTGGGCCAAAGGTTGCTCTAGTCTTTGAGTACCAAGGACCAAATCTATTATAAATTACTGAGTGACTCAAGCCAACAGCACCTCCAAACAAGACTAGGTATTCCCAGTACATTATTGTTCAGCTCACCCTTCTTTCATGACCGCACTCAGAGTACTCTATTCTGATCTGCAGCGCTACTATATCAATTTGTGCAGCTATGCCAGCAGAATTATTGTAAATAATGAGGAGACTGAATCAGTTCCAATCAATAGTTTTAAAGCAATTTTAATCTCAAGTGTAACCAGAATAAAAGCAATCCAAAACAGGATAGCTATGCCATTTCCCATTTATACTACCCATTTGTTCTGATGCTGCGCTGCCTGTAGAGTGCAGCTCACGTTACAATTCTTCTTGCCTTTTTTGTGGCCATCTAATGTTGTCGCTGCAAGGTCTTTACCTACAGTATATATGTAACTTTCATACACAGAATGCATTCAACAGTCACATTTCTGCATATAAACATTTCCGCATTTAAGTATGTCATGACATATGTGTGTATATTAATGTCGGTTGTGTCAGGAAGCTGGGAAATATAACTAGTGAGAAATTTAATATTACAAGGAAGCATAGGAACTTAATGCTGCTTAAAACGTTGGATCGCGTTGACTGAAATTAGGACTTGATATCATCTTGAGTCTGGGTATAACAAGGTAAGTTTTACTGCCAGCTTAAAAGTGGTATTGGAACAATTATTACATTGTTAACATTAACGTTTCGTAATAATGCTTTCAGACTGGAATTGTATTGCGTAGAAAGTAATGTCAATGATTGCCAAACAATAATCACTGTGAGCGTTTCACAGTATATTATAAACCACGAGAACAGACTTTGAGTGGTTTGTTACAGTCATCTGACCCCAGAGATAAGATTACTCTTTTACAATTGCTTTGTGGACTCATATTACTGCGGAGTTTGTCGGAATGATTTTCTTTGCCATGGTCAGTTTTATGCTCTCCATATAGTTAATTCACAGTGAAGAATTAACGATTTTGAGAAATGGCTACAAGTTTGAATGATGATCAGACACTCCAAGGTGATTACAGAGGGATAATGCAGACAGCATACAAGTCCAAGTGGGATAGTAGACACAAAACGTATAGCCTGAAACATATGTTACTTTTGGTACAATAGTGGAAATAGAATTAACTTTTGACAGCTTTGTTGTAGTTTGGTAGATTTTGATTTGGGGTCATTTAGTGGTTAAATGATTAAACATTTGTTTATTTTTGTAACACGGTTGAAGTAAATGTTAGCGAAGTTATAGGCACCTTAGCGCTGGCAGTTAAGGCAGGTTCGAAGAATAAAATAACGGCTGCCTCACTTCCTGCCACTTCCAGCATGGTTCGCACTGTTCGGCATCTTAGTGAGAGTACTAGCGTAACCCGCACTGTTTGCCACATTGGTGAGGGCAATAGAGTGGGCGGGACGTGTGCCGAGTAGGCAGATCGTGACTGACGCATGGCCTGCTATTTAGGATGTCGCAATCTTCTGAACACACAAAGCAGAATGTGTGTTCAGCTGCATGAGGAACCTGCGCTGCTTAAAGCAAATTTATTAAATAAACAATAAATACATCAATATGTAAAAATATAACAGGTATGTATATTTGCAGTAGAAATTCTATCATTTATCTCCTTGAAGAAAATAACAAAAGATCACAGATCTAAATATTAATCTGAATCTCTAAAAACAGTAGTTATAGACTCCTCCTTGTCTCATTTCAAGCCACGAAAGCAAGCTAGAATTAACCTGCTACTCAATAATGATCTCAATGTATTTGATTCTATCACTGTTGTCAGTTCATTCCTCTTTATAGTTCCCAAAGATTCACAGAGCACCCATGACAGAAATTAGTAGATGGGACCAATGCTGTCTGTGTGATCAGATCTGTTGTGTCTGTAATTAAACAGACTAACTGATACAGGAGAAGTGTAGCTAACTGTGTCCTTTATAGCAACTCCCAAAATGGTGTCCCAAAACCAGCATGAACCAACATGTTTACATCAGTGTGTGAATAGCTCCCGTAGGGTCCTAATGCCTGTCTAGTGAAGGTTTGTGTAACCAACAAATAGAGTATGAACAACATATTTCCCCCCTTCTGAAAAATACTGTCTATGAACAGTCAAAGTCCTTGACATAGCCAGGCCATGTTCTGATACGCTGAGACTGGTGTGGAGCTTGCGGTGTTTGATCGAAGTATTCGGTTGGGAAACAGAACGGTGCCTCTGTTCCATCCTGATGGTCTTTGCCTGTGAGTTGGGATCAGTCTAAGAGCATTCCATCGAGTTCCATCAATGAGCTTGTAGGTATGAGGGCTGAACTTTTGTCCAATCTGTTTTGGAGGCGAACATGAAGATGCAAGCTTATGACTCCAGTTTGGGCGCTTAATTCTGATCCAATCTCCGTTCTTCAGTTGGGTCTTTTGAGCGCGTCGTTTTGTGTCAGCGTATAACTTCGCTTTTCGTTGGCGTTCCGAAATCTGGGATGCGAGTGTGGTTATCTTCGCGTTAGGTTTGGCTAGGTGTTTGAGAATGTCCAATGACCAGCGAAGATTCCGCCCAATCATGAGCTCAGTGGGTGTCTTCCCTGTTAGCGAGTGCTTTATCGAACAGTATGTGCAGAGAATAAGGACATAAGAACATAAGAAATAGGAGCAGGAGTAGGCCATATGGTCCGTCAAGCCTGCTCCGCCATTTAATACGATCATGGCTGATCCGATCATGGACTCAGGTCCACTTCCCTGCCCGCTCCCGATAACCCCTTATTCCCTTATCGGTTAAGAAATTGTCTATCTCTGTCTTAAATTTATTCAATGTCTTAGCTTCCACAGTTCTCTGAGGCAGCGAATTCCACAGATTTACAACCCTCTGAGAGAAGAAATTCCTCCTCATCTCAGTTTTAAATGGGCAGCCCCTTATTCTAAGATTATGCCCCCTAGTTCTAGTCTCCACTATCTGTGGAAACATCCTCTCTGCATCCACCTTGTCAAGCCCCCTCATAATCTTATGCCTTTCGATAAAATCACCTTTCATTCTTCTGCATTCCAATAAGCAGAGGCCCAATCTACTCAACCTTTCCTCATAAGTCAACCCCCACATCCCCGGAATGAATCTAGTGAACCTTCTTTATACTGCCTCCAAAGCAAGTATATCCTTTCTTAAATATGGAAGCCAAAACTGTATGCAGTATTCCAGGTGTGGCCTCATCAATACCCTGTATAACTGTAGCAAGACTTCCCTGCTTTTATACTCTATCGCCTTTGCAATGAAGCCCAAGATTCCTTTGGCCTTCCTGATCACTTGCTGTATCTGCATACTAACCTTTTGTGTTTCATGTACCAGGACCCCCAGCTCCTGTTGTACTGCAGCACTTTGCAATCTTTCTCCATTTAAATAATAACTTGCTCTTCGATTTTTTTCTACCAAAGTGCATAACCTCACACTTTCCAACATTATACTCCATCTGCAAAATTTTTGCCCACTCACTTAGCCTGTCTATGTCCTTTTGCAGGTTTTTTGTGCCCTCCTCACACATTGTTTTTCCTCCCACCTTTGTATCGTCAGCAAACTTGACTACGTTACACTCGGTCCCTTCATCCAAGTCGTTAATATAGATTGTAAATAGTTGGGGTCCCAGCACTGATCCCTGCGGCACCTCACTAGTTACTGATTGCCACCCGAGAATGAACCATTTATCCCGACTCTCTGTATTCTGTTAGTTAGCCGATTCTCTATCCATGGTTTGAACAGCTTCGTCGAATGTTTGGCCTGGTGTGAGGTTGGCTTTCAAACCCTCTTTGATGACACGGTTGAATCGCTCAACATCTCCGTTGCTTTGAAGATTGTACTGAGCATTAAGGCACTGTTCGATAGCATGATGAACTGATCGGACACAAACTGTGATCCATTGTCAGTGAATATGACCTCTGGGAGGCCCCACGGCGTGAACATACACTGCAGAATAGTGATGATCGTTGATGAGGTCACTGAACTTGTTGCAGTGATTTCTGGCCTTTTGGAATGGAGGTCATGTACCACAAGAAGTAGTACAACTGGTGCTGTGGAGCTGCTTCAACTGAACCGAAGATATCAACTGAAGTTGTTGCCATGGTTTTTGTGGCCATGGAATGGGCTTCATTGGCGCTGATCGGATGTTTGTGGCCATTTCACTCAGATTGCATGCTTCGCAGTGTGAGACAAACTCCTTGATGCGAGTGTCAATCCCAGGCCACCATACTGAATCGCGACATCTGTACTTCATGCGGACAATGCCAGGGTGTCCATTGTGTGCCAATTAGTGAACGCGCTGTTGAAGTGACTTGGGAATTACTGCTCTCTTGCCACGAGCTAGGTGGCCATCGTTCCAAACGGAAAATTAATCGCAAAGTCTGTGGAAGGTTTTCAGCTCTTCCGGAATTTGCTTAGGCTACTCAGCCTGGAGGAAGTGGCACACGTTCTGGAGCGTAGCATCATGCTGTGATTCGGTTTTGAGTTCATCACTGAAAACAAGGTTTCTGATGGACTGAGTGATGATCGACGTGACATATGTGTTGTCATCTGTGAACAAGTCAGCACCAGTGTCCGAAGCAGGTGTCATGCGGCTGAACATGTCAGCTACGTGGTTGTGATTGACAGCGATATACTGTACATCAAAGTTATACTGATGAAGGTGATCTGAAAATTGGCTGATTCGTAGTGGTCTGTGCCCAGATCCAGTTGTAGCGAGTAACATAGTTAACACTGTAAGCATCGGCTCCCCAAGGATTGATGGGCATTGCATTTTATTTTTCTCACTGCAGAAAGAGCTGGCAGCCTGTTGTGGGAGGGGCCCAGGTTTTTTTCCATGTTGTACTTGAAATCCACGTCTGATGGGCGTGGGTGGACTGGGATGTTACAATGGCCAGGATAAGGCAACTCATCACAGGTAATGAGCAAAGATGGAGGATCCATTGTTAAGCAATGTGAATTCATCAGAGATAGATCAGATATGAACTGGTCAGTGATCAGAGCCATTACCTGGATGAGATAACCCCGAGAGACGGTAAACCAGACAAAAGAAAGCCATTAAACCCCAGACCGGCTGGAAGCGAAGCCCCATCACTAGCCATCACTGGAATACACATGGGTCACTCAGATAGAAGCCTCGAAACAAGGAAAACTTTATTGGACCAGAAGAGGCAAACAAACAGGATCCTCGAAACAAGAAAAAACTTTATTGGGTCAGAAAAGGCAAACAGACTGGGAATATAAAAGGGGTCGTGAGGCCACAGCTCTCTCTCACTGGCTCTTGCTGCTTCGCCTCTACAAGAACCGAGCACTCCGTGTGGGACGGAGAGAAGAATCCAGTTTTCACAAGGAGAAGCAGCGAGTAAGCCAACGAATCGGTGAGCATCATCCCTGCCCACGCAGCTTTAAGATCACAGCCACGGTATGAGAAGATGTCGTGTGTTCTCCCAACCAAGCCTTAGTAAGGATTTTAGTGGGGAGGTTTTGCTACAAGGACCATAGGGGTACAACCAGCCGGTTGGTACAGATTCAGGGGTACACTGTGGATCCGAGCAGCGGGTTTAGACATTGGGTACTTCACGATAGGGATGGTTTAGACATACCAGGGTATTGTATTGTACTACATCGTCACTGTGTTTACTTGCTTTGCTGTGGTGAGGTAGCTTTAATAAAGCATTGCCGGTTGAGACTAAGGTATTTGTCTGTGACTCATTCATCTGTTCAGTACAATAATTACTCCCAGGTCTAGAACTATTATAACATGGGGATGCATCGAAAACATCTAAGGGAAACCACTTACAGCGCTTGGTGATCCGTACGGAGGGTAAATTTCCTGCCATAAAGGTAGATGTGCCAGTGTTCACATGTGTAGATGCAAGCAAGTGCTTCGCGTTCCCCTGTAGAGTATTTATGTTCTGCAAATGAGAGCACGTGAGAGGCAAAGCCTAGTGGGCGTTCCAGGCCATCAATCCATTGTGAGAGCACAGCACCCATGGCGGTGCCTGATGCATCCGTGATGATGTACTTGGTTGCATTTGGAACAAAGTGCGCGAGGATAGGAGTGAATGTGATTTTCTCCTTAAGCGTGGTGAATGCCTGAGCCTGGGAATCTGTCCATTCCCAAGGAACGTCTTTGCGCAGCAACTTGCGAAGTGGTTCGGCAATGAGCGCGTAGTGAGAGACGAACTTCAGATAGAAGTTTCAAGTGCCAAGGAATGATGAAAGTTCTTTGACATTGGTAGCCCCCTGCATTCGCTGGATCGCATCATTGTTGTCAGGTGTTGTCTTGATACCTTGTGCTGTGACTCTGTAGCCCAGAAAGTTTATTTCTCCAGCAGCGAATGTAGACTTATCAGCATTAAGTGTAATGTTATGTGTAGCAAGTCTAGCTATAACTGCGTGAAGTCGCTGGTCATGTTCTTCCATTGTCTGTCCATGCACGACGATATAGTCAGGCAGATTGAGGGCTCCCTCTATGCCTGCTAGCATAGTAGTGACAATCTTCTGAAATGCATTTGGTGCAGAAGATAGTCCATAGGGCATGCATCGATACTGATATGGACCATCATGCATAGTGAATGCTGTGAGTGGTTTGCTGTCCTCTGCTAGGGGTATTTGCAGATAACTGCGGCGCATGTCGAATTTCGTAAAAACTATTGAGCTGTGGAATTCTGAAGACAGTTCATCAATGGAAGAGGGTACTTGTCGGGGATGATGACCTTGTCGACCTCTTTCAGGTCGATGCATAGACGGATCTCCCCATTTTTACTCCAAGCAATGACTAAGTTCGAGATCCAGGGTGAGGAGTCGATGCACTCAATGATTCCCTGAGATTCGAGTCACGTTAATTCTGTGGATACTTGGTCGTGAACCGCGAAGGGGAGACAGTAAAGTTGCTGGTAACAGAAGGGTCAATGTGGTGATGATGGCAGAATTTTGTTGTCGCTCCAAACCCTGTGAAGATTGAGGGATACTGCTTGTCAAAGTCCACCGTGTACACAGGTGAAATCATCATAGGCAGTCACTCAAAATTGAGGAAGACATGCTTCCACTCTAAAAGTGAGTTCTCAAGTGACTGAACAGTCCAATATGGGAATTACAATCTCTGTCACAGGTGGGACAGACAGTGGTTGAAGGAAGGGGTGGGTGGGAAGTCTGGTTTGCCGCACGCTCTTTCCGTTGTCTACGCTTGATTTCTGCATGTTCTCGGCGACGAGACTCGAGGTGCTCAATGCCCTCCCGGATGCTCTTCCTCCACTTAGGAATTCCCAGGTGCCAGTGGGGATGTTGCACTCGTCATCAAGAAGGATTTGAGGGTGTCATTGAAATGGTTCCTCTGCCAACCCTGTCGTGTAGGAACTCCAAATAGAGTGCTTGCTTTGGGAGTCTCGTGTCGGGCATGCGAACAATGTGGCCCGTCCAATGGAGTGGTCGAGTGTGATCAGTACTTCGATGCTGGAGATGTTGGCCTGATCAAGAACACTGACGTTGGTGCATCTGTCCTCCCAGTGGATTTGCAGGATCTTCTGCAGCGCTTTGAGGTATCTATTGTATATGGTCCACATCTCTGAGCCATATAGGAGGGCGGGTATCACTATTGCCCTGTAGACCATAAGCTTGGTGTCAGATTTGAGGTCCTGGTCTTCAAACACTCTCTTCCTCAGGCAACTGAAGGCTGCACTGGCACACTGGAGGTGTGGAGGTCATCGATGTCTGCCCTTGCTGATAGTAGACTCCCCAGGTATGGAAAATGGTTCACGTTGTCCAAGGCTGAGCCTTGGAATTTGATGACCAGGTGGCAGTGCTCTGTGACGGGGTCAGGTTGGTGGAGGACCTTTGTTTTACGGATATTTAGTTTAAGGCCCATGCTTTCATATGCCTCGGTGAAGATGTTGACGATGACTTAGAGTTCGGCCTCTGAGTGTGCACAGACACAAGCGTCGTCCGCATACTATAGTTCGACGACAGAGGATGGGACAGCCTTGGATCTAGCCTGGAGACAATGAAGGTTGAACATAGAAACATAGAAACATAGAAAATAGGTGCAGGAGTAGGCCATTCAGTCCTTTGAGCCTGCACCACCATTCAATATGATCATGACTGATCAATTTTGCAACTTTAGTACCCTATTCTTGCTTTCTCTCCATACCCCTTGATCCCTTTAGCCGTAAGGGCCACATCTAACTCCCTTTTGAATATATCTAATGAACTGGCCTCAACAACTTTCTGTGGTAGAGAATTCCACAGGTTCACAATTCGCTAAGTGAAGAAGTTTCTCTTCACCTCAGTCCTAAATGGCTTACCCGTTATCCTTAGACCGTGACCCGTGGACTTCCCCAACATCGGGAACATTCTTCCTGCATCTAACCTGTCCAATCCCATCAGAATTTTCTATGTTTCTGTGAGATCCCCTCTCATTCTTCTAAATTCCAGTGAATATAAGCCTAGTCGATCCAGTCTTTCTTCATATGTCAGTCCTGCTATTCCATGAATTAGTCTGGTGATCCTTCGCTGCACTCCCTCAATGGCAAGAATGTCCTTCCTCAGATTAGGAGACCAAAACTGTACACAATATTCAAGGTGTGGCCTCACCAAGGCCCTGTACAACTGTAGTAAGACCTCCCTGCTCCTATACTCAAATCCTCTCACTATGAAGGCCAACATGCCATTTGACTTCCTCACCGCCTGTTGACCTGCATGCCAATTTTCAATGACTGATGTACCATGACACCCAAGTCTCGTTGCACCTCCCCTTTTCCTAATCTGTCACCATTCAGATAATATTCTGCCTTCCTGTTTTTGCCACCAAAGTGGATAACCTCACAGTTATCTACATTATACTGCATCTGCTATGCATTTGCCCACTCACCTAACCTGTCCAAGTCACTCTGCAGCCTATTAGCATCCTCCTCACAGCTCACGCTGCAAACTTGGAGATATTACATTTAAATCCTTCCTCTAAATCATTAATGTATATTGTAAATAGCTGGGGTCCCAACACTGAACCTTGCGGGTCCCCACTAGTCACTGCCTGCCATTCTGAAAAGGACCCGTTTATTCCTACTCTTTGCTGACTCTCTGCCAACTCGTTCTCTATCCATGTCAATATATTACCCCCAATACCATGTGCTTTAATTTTCTTGTGTGGGACCTTGTCAAAACCCTTTTGAAAGTCCAAATACACCACATCCACTGGTTCACCCTTGTCCACTCTACTTGTTACATCCTCAAAAAATTCTAGAAGATTTGTCAAGCATGATTTCCCTTTCATAAATCCATGGTGACTTGGACTGATCCTGTCACTGCTTTCCAAATGTGCGACTATTTCATCTTTAATAATTGATTCCAACATTTTCCCCACTACCGATGTCAGGCTAATAATTCCCTGTTTTCTCTCTCCCTCCTTTTGTAAAAAGTGGGGTTACATTAGCTACCCTCCAATCCATAGCAACTGATCCAGAATCTATAGAATGTTGGAAAATGACCACCAATGCATCCACTATTTCTAGGGCCATTTTCTTAAGTACTCTGGGATACAGACTATCAGGCCCTGGGGATTTATCGGCCTTCAGTCCCATCAATTTCCCTAACACAATTTCCTGACTAATAAGGATTTATTTCAGTTCCTCCTTCTCGCTAGATCCTCGGTCACCTAGTATTTCCGGAAGGTTATTTGTGTCTTCCTTAGTGAAGGCAGAACCAAAATATTTGTTCAATTGGTCTGCCGTTTTTTTGTTCCCCATTATAAATTCACCTGATTCTGACTACAAGGGACCTACATTAGACTTCACTAATCTTTTTCTCTTCACATATCTATCGAAGCTTTTGCAGTCAGTTTTTATGTAACCTGCAAGCTTACTCTCATACTCTATTTTCCCCCTTCTAATTAAACCCTTTGACCTCCTCTGCTGAATTCTAAATTTCGCCCAGTCCTCAGGTTTGCTGCTTTTTCTGGCCAATTTATATGCCTCTTCCTTGGATTTAACACTGTCCTTAATGTCCCTTGTTAGCCACGGTTGAGGCACCTTCCTCGTTTTATTTTTATGCCAGACAGGGATGTATAAGATTTGAAGTTCATCCATGTGATCTTTAAATGTCTGCCATTGCCTATCCACCGTCAACCCTTTAAGTATCATTCGCCAGTCTATTCTAGCCAATTCACATCTCATACCATCGAAGTTACCTTTCTTTAAGTTCAGGACTCTAGTCTCTGAATTAACTGTGTCATATTATGGTCACTCTTCCCCAAGGGGCCTCGCACAACAAAATTGCTAATTAATCCTCTCTCATTACACATTACCCAGTGTAGGTTGGCCAGCTCTCAAGTTGGTTCCTCGACGTATTGGTCTAGAAAACCATCCCTTATACACTTCAGGAAATTCTCCTCCACCGTATTGCTACCAGTTTGGTTAGCCCAACCTATATGTAGATTAAAGTCACCCATGATAACTGCTGTACCTTTATTGCACGCATCCCTAACTTCCTGTTTGATGCCATCCCCAACATCTCTACTACTGTTTGTTAGTCTGTGCACAACTCCCACTAGCGTTTTCTGTTATTTGGTGTTCCGCAGCTTTACCCATACAGGTTCCACATCATCCAAGCTAATGTCCTTCCTTATGATTGCGTTAATCTCCTCTTTAACCAGCAATGCTACGCCACCTCCTTTTCCTTTCTGTCTATCCTTCCTGAATATTGAATACCCCTGGATGTTGAAATCCCAGCCTTGGTCACCCTGGAGCCATGTCTCCGTAATCCCAGTTATATGATATCCGTTAATAGCTATCTGCGCAGTTAATTCATCCACCTTATTAGGAATGCTCCTCACATTGAGACACAGAGCCTTCAGGCTTGTTTTTTTAACACTCTTTGTCCTTTTAGAATTATGTTGTAATGTGGCCCTTTTTGATTTTTGCCTTTGATTTCTATGCCCTGCACTTTTCCTTATCTCCTTTCTACCTTTTGCTTCTGTCCCCATTTTACTTCCCTCTGTCTCCCTGCATATATTTGTCCAAACTGATGTGCGAAATATCACTACCGGTGTAAACCATACAGGTTTCCACACTATTGGGGTTGTCCACATGTCGAATATGCTGCCATGAGCGACAGACACTAGCAAAATGGTTCATTTTACTACATGCAGAGCATTTCTTCCCACGTGCAGGAGAGTTAGGACTCTTTGCTGAATGTGATTTGTCCCCACAGTTAAAGCAGTGGAAGTGAGGCCCACGATCCATAGTAGATGGCTTATTACTAGTCCTGGGTCTCTGCTGCTATTTCCGCTTTGGACGAAAGCCTTGCACATGGACTGTAGCCGAAGTCTGCTGCACAGGGAGAGCAGGGGATCTGATCGCTTTTGAATCAGAAAGCACTGATTTAATTTGGATGGCCAAGTTAGTTGCTTTGTCCAATGTCATTTTGTCATCCTCCATTAGCAAGCATTCCCGAATGCGGTGGATCATTGTTTTCTCAATAATTTGAACCCTGATCATTTCCTCTGTGAGTGCTCCAAAGTTACACGTAGCGGCCAGTTCAGTTAATGAAATGATTTACTGTTTGATTGGTTCACCGTTCCCTTGCCCCCTTTGACGAAATTTGTGTCTCTCTATCACGATACTTTTCTTTGACCCGAAATATTTCTCTAGGGCGCTTACTGCTTTGTTGTAGGACTCTGTGTCTTCGATTTGGCCAAAAATGCGTTGGCATTCGATGCCGATGCAACGGATAAGTATTGCATGAGGGTGAACTGGTGTTATATTATCGCCGTCTAACCCACTCGCCATGATGTACACAGAAAATCTTTTTATCCACCTCTGCCACAGGATTGGAGGGTCCTCATGTGTGGAGAGGAAAGGCGGGGGTGGGGGGGGATGGGGGTGGGGTGGGGTGGCGGTAGGGAGGTTAATTTGATTAATCCTCATCGCCAAATTATATTGTGTACATAAATAACCAGACTAATTGAAACAGGAGAAGTGTAACTAACTGTGTCCTTTATAGCAACTCCCAAAATGGTGCCCGAAACCAGCATGAACCAGCATGTTTGGTGTGTGAATAGCTCCCACACAGTCCTAATGCCTGTCTAGTGAGTGTCGGTGTAACCAACAAATAGAGTATGAACACAACAAGATCCAAATGAGAGAGACGATGGCAGACCAAGAGAAAGCTGCCAAGGTAAAGCTACCAAATAGCTTTCTATGCATTGTAGCTGCCTATGTAGGCATAAGTTATGTTCATAACTTGTAAATCATTTACTGCTGCCCCATCTGAAGCATTCAGTCAAACATATCCTGTGTAATGCTGCCAAAAGACAAACAACCCTTTGAATTTGTGCCATGCACAGTACCTCTCATTCTTCTAAACTCTAATGAATATAGGCCTAGTTTACTCAATGTCTCCTCATAGGGACAATACCCCCATCCCAGGAATCAGTCTGGTGAACCTTTGTTGCACTCCATCTATGGCAAGTATATCCTTCCTTGGGTAAGGAGACCAAAACTGTACACAATACTCCAGGTGTGGTCTCACCAGGGCCTTATATAATTGCAGTAAGACATCTTTACTCTTATACTCAAATACATGTTTACTTACTGTCATACAGGATGGGCAGATGTCTGTTACAGTAAGTGCTTCCTAAACGTTCAATATCTCAAGATAAATTCTCTGCTTGAAGGACTGGATGGCACATAATCAAAGGAAACAGGTCCAAACTGGAGGAGGGCCCAGAAATGACAAGCCCCTGACTGCCTTTGAGAAAGCCTGTGATTTTGTTTTTCAAATTCAGAAGTATTGCAACTGAAACCCTTCGGGTGTCCACTGTTTGTCTCCACGATAATAGTCTGCAGCGAGTGGCTAGGAAGAAAGAGGCAGTTCTGTTTACATATGGTCGAAGTGTTATTTTCATAACAACAACAACTTGTATTTATATAGTGCCTTTAACGTAGTGAAACATCCCAAGGCGCTTCACAGGAGTATTATGAGATTAAAAATTTGACACGAGCCACATAAGGAGAAATTAGGGCAGGTGACCAAAAGCTTGATCAAAGAGGTAGGTTTTAAGCAGCATCTTGAAGGAGGAAAGAGAGGCAGAGAGGCAGAGAGATTTAGGGAGGGAATTCCAGAGCTTGGGGCCTAGGCAACAGAAGCCACAACCACTAATGGTTGAGCGATTATAATCAGGGATGCTCAAGAGGGCAGAATTAGAGGAGCGCAGACATCTCGGGGGGTAGTGGGACTGGAGGAGATTACAGAGATAGGGAGGGGCGAGGCCATGGAAGATTTTAAAAACAAGATTGAGAATTTTGAAATCGAGACGTTGTGTAACCGCGAGGCAATGTAGGTCAACGAGCACAGGATTGATTGGTGAGAGGGACTTGGTGCGAGTTAGGATATGGGCAGCCGAGTTTTGGATCACCTCTAGTTTACATAGGGTAGAATGTGGGAGGCCAGCCAGGAGTGCATTGGAATAGTCAAGTCTAGAGGTAACAAAGGCATGCATGAGGGCTTCAGCAGCAGATGAGCTGAGACAAGGGCTGAGACGGGCAATGTTACGGAGGTGGAAATAGATGGTCTTAGTTATGTGGTGGATATGTGGTCGATTGCTCATTTCGGGTCAGATATGACACCAAGGTTGCGAACAGTCTGGTTCAGCCGCAGACAGAAGTTGGGGAGAGGGATGGAGTCAGTGGCTAGGGAACAGAGTTTGTGGCAGGGACTGAAAACATTGGCGTGGAAATTCCGACGTCCCGGGCCCATACGAAGTTTCTATAGATCCGGGAAGGCATCGGAAAAGCTGGTTTTCAGCGCGCAATGCGCATCCGCTGAAAACCGGCTTTTCCAATCTGTCAAGTTGGAGCTTGACAGATCATCCGTAGATCAGGAGCAAGGATATTTGCATTGGCAAGATTTTGAGATTTATGCATATCTTGCTTGGCAAATGTCCTCAAACCTTTTGCGCCTGATGGAAGCAGGCGCATAGCCTACTTTTACAGGCATAAGTGTTTAAAACGTATCAAAAACATGATTAAAATAAAATTTTAAAAAACGTATTTATGTTAAAACCCTACCCACTCAGGTAATGTTATTTTAAACCCTAACCCTAACTATTTTTAAAAATCGGCAAATTTTTTTTCTTTAAAAAACATTTCTAACAACTTTAATTTCTATTAGTGTATTTATGTGAGGTGTTTTTAAAATGTTTTATGTAGTGTTTGTGCATTTTGGGATGTTTATCATTCATAGTAATAGGAGCTTTGTAACTTACGAATCTCCTATTACTATGAATAAGAAAATACTTACCTGTGATTGGGTGTCCAGGCCCACGTGACTCCTGCGGATGTCCCAACGTGAACACGCTGCGACACGCAGTCACGAGAGGCCTCCGGACTGGGATCTCAAGCGGGCGCAGCAGCTTAAGATAAGTGCGCATTTTCTGTCCTTTCTACAGTGGTTTGCCTGCGGAAAGACCTCGAGAGGAATTTCTGGGCCAATGTCTTTGGTCTTCCCAATATTCAATTTGAGAAAATTTCTGCTCATCCAGAACTGTATGTCAGACAATCAGTCTGACAATTTAGAGGGCATGGATGGGTCGAGAGAAGTAGTAGCGAGGTTGAGCTGGGTGTCATCAGCATACATGTGGCAACTGACACTATGTTTTCGGATGATGTTGCGAAGGGGCAACATGTCGATGAGAAACAGAAGAGGGTCAAGGTTAGATCCTTGTAGATCCAGAGGTAACGATGCGGGGACGGGAAGAGAAGCTGTTGCAGGTGATTCTATGGCTACAATTAGATAGATAAGGGTGGAACCAGACGAGTGCAGTCTCACCCAGCTGAATGACGGTGGAGAAGCGTTGAAGAAGGAAAGAGTGGTCAACCATGTCAAAGGCTGCAGACAAGTCAAGAAGAACAACGAGGGATAGTTTTCCTTTGTCACAGTCACAAATTTACAAGGACAGTCAAATTCTTCAGAGTGGAGAATATTCCAGAAGAACTTTACAAAGATAAGTTCAGATGAAGATGAAAGAAAGAACCTGATATGTCCTTACTATACAGTATAAATGCACACGAGGCCCATATTTGAGAGCAAGTCACTCTGTGACCAGTTACATTTATTACCAACACCTCAAGTGATGAAGGTGGGTGGAGCTTCCCCTTTTATACCTGAAAGTCCAGGTTAGGAGTGTCTCCCACAAGTTCACCCCCTTGTGGTCAATGTTCTCAAGGTGTACAACTTAGGTCAGCTTATACATGGGTTACAATGATAGTTGAATACATGACATCACCTCCCCCTAAAGCCTTATTGGGATCACAGGTTAAGTCTCTCTGGTGGTTTACCCTCCCTTGTAGAGCGCCTGAGTTGGGGCTCCGGTTGTTGGGCGCTGGCCTGAGTGTCTGCTGTTTGCGGTGCCTCAGGCCTGTCCGGACAGCCCACAGTGACTGGGCTCTCCTCCACTTGGTTCCGGTGTTCGGTCGCCTGTGGTGGAGTAAACTCTACGTCGTGTTCTTCCTCTACTTCTTCTATGGGTTTGCTGAACCTCCTTTTAGTTTGATCCATGTGTTTGCGGCAGATTTGTCCATTGGTAAGTTTAACTACCAAAACCCTATTCCCCTCTTTGGCAATCACAGTGCCTGCAACCATTTGGGCCCTGCAGCGTAATTAAGGACAAAAACTGGGTCATTGACATCTATACATCGCGCTCTCGCATTCCAGTCATGCTGGTCACATTGTGATTGATGCATGCTCTCAACAATTTCTTTCATAGTAGGGTGTATAAGGGATAACCTGGTTTTGAGCGTCCTTTTCATTAGCAGCTCTGCGGGTGGAACCCCTGTGAGCGAGTGTGGTCGGGATCTATTAGCCAACAGGAGGTGTGATAAGCAGGTTTGTAGGGAACCCCCTTGGATTCTGAGCATCCCCTGCTTGATTATCTGCACTGCTCGTTCCGCCTGGCCGTTTGAGGCCAGCTTGAACGGTGCCGTTCTGACATGGTTGATTCCATTGCCTGCCATAAAGTCCTGGAATTCAGTGCTTGTGAAGCACGGGCCATTGTCGCTGACCAAGACATCCGGTAGATCATGGGCGGCGAACATTGCCCATAGACTTTCTACCGTGGCAGAGAATGTGCTTGAATTTAAAATGGCACACTCAATCCATTTGGAGTAGACATCTACTACAACCAAAAACATTTTTCCCATGAAAGGACCTCCGTAGTCCACATGGATGCATGACCATGGCTTTGCGGGCCAGGGGCTAAAGGGGGGCTTCCCTGGGTGCGTTGCCTTTCCTGGCTGTCCCCCCAGACCCAATCACGACCTTTGTGCAGGAGCATGTGTAGCGGCTCTAACAACGTGCTCAATTTGTGAAGAAAGTTACTGTCATGTATTCAACCAGCATTATAACCCATGTATAAACTGACCTAAGTTGTACACCGTGAGAACACTGACCACTAGGTGGGAGACACTCCTAACCTGGACCTTCAGGTATAAAAGGGGAAGCTCCACACACTTCCTGCACTTGAGTGCTAAGGAATAAAGGACAGGTCACAGACTGACCTTCTCTCAAGCATGGGCCTCGTGTGCATTTATACTGTATAGTAAGGACGTATCAATGGCGACAAAAAACTGGGATTTAAACCACGCGAGCATGGCCACGAGCAGAACAGACGAGAGGTACTGTGTTAAGGAATGGTTGGGACAGAGATTCAACATTGTTAAAGCAGCACACAATTCTCCAGGCGGACAAGGGCAGTCAGGCATGCCCCAACATGTAGTCGAACCCAGAGGGGGAATTCGACAGAGACAATGGCAAGCTGAACGGCGATTCACGCCATTGCAAGGGACAATGCGGCCAGTAATGGGGCCATCAACACCTGTTAATGGCGCATTCAAGGGCAATAACAGGGGCAGTCAGGGACGATCGACTGACAAGGGACCTTTTGTTTCAAACCACAGCTCATGCTGGAGGCGTGGAGGCACACACTCAGTCGGAGTTTGCAGAGTTGAGCAAAATACCTGCAGAAATGGCAGAAATGGACACTGGGGGAAATCGCTGGAAGCTGAAGTTCAGTGAGTTCATGTGGAGCACGTATACAGTTCATACACCAGGACGCCACCGATAATGATGAAAGTGCTCCTCAATGGCATCCCAGTATCAATGGAGTTAGACACGGGTGCCAGCCAGTCCTGATGGGTATCAAACAGTTCGAAAAGTTGTGGGCGTCCAAGGCCAGGAGGCCAAAATTATCGCCGATTGATGCACAGCTACGGACTTACACAAAGCAGATCATTCCGGTGCTAGGCAGCACCACGGTAGTCATGACCCACAAAGATTCAGAGAACAGGTTGCCACTCTGGATTGTCCCGGGGGACGGTCCCGCACTACTGGGGAGGAGTTGGCTTGCTGTCATGAACTGGAAATGGGGCGATGTCAATGCAATTTCCTCTGTGGAGCGAGTATCATGCTCACAAATCCTGGACAAATTTGACTCATGATTTCAACCCGGCATTGGCACTTTCATGGGGGCCAAGGTAGTGTGATTCACATAAACCCGGACGCCAGGCCAGTACACCACAAGGCCAGGGCGGTGCCGTACGTGATGCGGGAAAAGATAGAAGGTGAATTGGACCGCCTGTTGAGGGAAGGCATCATCTCGCCAGTCGAATTCAGTGACTGGGCGAGCCCGATTGTGCCGGTGCTCAAGGCAGATGGGTCGGTCAGGATATGTGGCGATTACAAGGCCACCATCAATCGGGTGCCACTCCAAGACCAGTACCCACTGCCGAGAGCGGAGGACCTCTTTGCGATGCTATCCAGTGGCAAACTTTTTTCAAAATTGGACCTGACCTCAGCTTACATGACCCAGGAGCTGGCGAGTGAGTCGAAGAAGCTGACCACCATCACGACACACAAGGGGTTGTTTGTGTACAACAGATGTCTGTTCGGGATTCGCTCGGCTGCCGCGATCTTCCAACCAAATATGGAAAGCCTACTCAAGTCAATTCCAGGGACGGTGGTTTTTCAGGACGACATCCTCATTACGGGTTTCGATACTGAAGAACACCTCCATAACCTGGAGGAGGTGCTACGCAGACGGGACCGGGTAGGGCTGCGACTGAAAAAGGCGAAGTGTGTCTTCCTAGCTCCAGAGGTAGAATTCCTGGGGATGAGGGGAGCAGCAGACGGGATCAGCCCTACTGCATCCAAGACGGAAGCAATCCAGAGAGCACCCAGACCCCGTAACACGACGGAGCTGCGTTCGTTCCTGGGGCTCCTGAACTATTTTGGTAACTTTCTTCCCAAATTGAGCACGCTGCTAGAGCCGCTACACATGCTCCTATGCAAAGGTCGCGAATCGGTTTGGGGGGACAGCCAGGAAAGGGCTTTTAATAGAGCACGCAATTTGTTATGTTCCAACAATCTGTTAACGCTATATGACCCATGTAAGCAACTTGTGTTAACGTGCGATGCATCGTCCTATGGTGTCGGGTGTGTGTTGCAGCATGTCAATGCCAAGGGTCAGTTACAGCTGGTAGCTTATGTCTCCAGAAGTCTGTCCCAGGCAGAAAGGGGCTATGGGATGGTAGAAAAGGAGGCGCTCGTATGTGTATATGCGGTAAAGAAAATGCACCAGTACCTGTTTGGCAGGAAATTTGAGCTGGAGACAGATCACAAACCCTTAACGTCCCTTTTGGCTGACAACAAGGCCATAAATACAAACGCATCGGCCCGCATACAGAGGTGGGCACTCACGTTAGCCGCCTATGACTACACAATTCGGCACAAACCGGGCACCGAAAACTGCGCCGATGCACTCAGCAGGCTCCCACTAGCCACCACTGAGGGGGCTACCGAGCATGCTGCTGAGATGGTCATGGCTGTTGAAGCTTTCGGAAGCGAAGACTCACCTGTGACAGCCCGTCAGATTAAAGTCTGGACAAATAGAGACCCGCTATTGTCTCTAGTAAGAAATGTGTCCTGAATGGGGACTGGGCAGCCACGTACAGGGCATGCCCTGAGAAATTTAAACCATTTCACAGGCGCAAGGATGAACTCTCGATTCAGGCCGATTGCCTAATGTGGGGAAACTGCGTAGTCATGCCCCAGATGGGCAGAGAGGTGTTCATCAGAGAACTCCACAATGGGCACCTGGGCATTGTCACGATGAAGGCAATTGCCAGGTCACACGTTTGGTGGCCAGGGATAGACGCAGATCTGGAACTTTTGTTCGCAGGTGCAACATGTGTGCCCAGTTGGGCAATGCGCCCAGGGAAGCCCCCCTTAGCCCCTGGCCATGGCCCGCCAAACCTTGGTCATGCATCCATGTGGACTACGCAGGTCCTTTCATGGGGAAAATGTTTTTGGTTGTAGTAGACGCCTACTCCAAATGGATCGAGTGTGACATTTTAAATTCAAGCACATCCTCTGCCACGGTAGAAAGTCTACAGGCAATGTTCGCCACCCACGGTCCACTGGACATCTTGGTCAGCGACAATGGCCCGTGCTTCACAAGCATTGAATTCCAGGACTTTATGGCAGGCAATGGAATTAACCATGTTAGAACGGCACCGTTCAAGCCGGCCTCAAACAGCCAGGCAGAACGAGCAGTGCAGATAATCAAACAGGAGATGCTCAGAATCCAAGGGGGTTCCCCACAAACCCACTTATCACACCTCCTGTTGGCCTATAGATCCCGACCACACTCGCTCACAGGGGTTCCACCCGCAGAGCTGCTAATGAAAAGGACACTCAAAGCCTGGTTATCCGTTATACACCCCACCATGAAAGAAATTGTCGAGAGCAGGCGCCAGTCACAATATGACTACCATGACAGGAATGCGAGGGCGCGATGTATTGATGTAAATTATCCTGTTTTTGTCCTCAACTACGCTGCAGGATCCTCCCCAGAAGTGCGGGACCGTCCCCCGGGACAATCCAGAGTGGCAACCTGTTCTCGGAATCTTTGTGGGTCACGACTACCGTGGCGCTGCCTAGCACCGGAATGATCTCCTTTGTATATGTCCGTAGCTGTGCGCCAACTGGTAATAATTTTGGCCTCCTGGCCTTGGAAACCCACAACCTTTCGAACTGTTTAATACTCATCAGGGACTCGTTGGCCCCCGTGTCTAGTTCCATTAATGCTGGGATGCCATTGAGGAGCACTTTCATCATTATCGGTGGCGTCCTGGTGTATGAACTGTATATGTGCTCCACATGAACTCGCTGAACTTCAGCTTCCAGCGATTTCCCCCAGTATTCATTTGGCCTCGTCGGGCTTACATCGAGCTCGTCCTCCTCATACATCAACCTGGCTGCAGGCTTCCTGCACATACGCACCAAGTGACCGCTGATGTTGCAGTTTCTGGAGGTATATTGCTGATACCTGCAAGCTATGCCTGGGTGTTTTCCTCCACATCTCCAGCATGAGCTGGAAGCTCCGTTGTTGGAAATAACAGGTCCATTACCAGTCGATCGTCTCTGACTGTCTCTGTAACTGTCCTTAAGTGCACCATTAACAGGTGTTGATGGCCCCATTACTGGCCGCATTGTCCACTGCGATGGCATGAATCGTCGTTCAGGTAGCCATTGTCTCTGTTGAATTCCCCCTTTGGGTTCGACTACATGCTGGGGCATATCCGATTGCCCTTGTCTGCCAAGAGAACTGTGTGCCGCGTTAACAATGTTGACTCTCTGGTCGTTTGCACCATTTGAGCCAAGATTTTTGTCATACATCATTCTGGTCTCTTCCTCCCCTGAGATAAATGTCTGGGCTATCAGAGCTGCCACTTCCAAGGTCAGGTCTTTGGTCTCAATCAGTTTCCTGAAAACCCCAGCATGCCCGATGCCCTCAATAAAAAAGTCTCACAGCATCTCTGCTCTGCATGCATCTGGGAACTTACATAGGCTCACCAGTCGCAGGAGATCTGCCACGAAGTCTGGAACGCTTTGCCCTTCTCGCCGCCGGTGCGTGCAAAAACCGATGTCTCGCCATGTGCATGCTGCTTGCTGGTTTAAGGTGTTTTCCCCGATCACCTTACTGAGCTCTTCGAACGTCTTGTCCGTCGGCTTCTCTGGCGCTAGAAGGCCCTTCATCAGGGAGTATGTTCTGGATCCACAAACTGTCAGGAGATGAGCCTTGCGTTTGTCGGCCGAATCTTGTCCCAACCATTCCTTAGTGATGAAACTTTGCAGTAGTCTCTCAATAAAGTCGTCCCAATCATCACCAACACAGTACCTCTCTTCTGTGCTGCTAGTGTCTATGCTCGCGTGGTTTAAATCCCAGTTTCTCGTCGCCAATGATATATCCTTACTATACAGTATAAATTCACACGAGGCCCATACTTGAGAGAAGGTCACTCTGTGACCAGTTACCTTTATTTCCAAGACCTCAAGTGATGAAGGTGGGTGGAGCTTCTCCTTTTATACCTGAAAGTCCAGGTTAGAAGTGTCTCCCACAAGTTCACCCCCTTGTGGTCAATGTTCTCAAGGTGTACAATTTAGTTCGGCTTATGCATGGGTTACTATGATAGTTGAATACATGACAGAACCTGCATTTATATAGCACCTTTCACATTCTCAGGATGTCCCAAAGTGCTTTACAGCAAATGAAGTACTTTGAAGTGAAGGCACTGTTGTAACATAGGGGAATGTGATAGCCAATTTGCCTGCAGTAAGGTCTCACAAACAGCAGTAAGATAAATGGCCAGATAATCTGTTTTAAATATTACTTATTGATGGATAAATGCAGCCTGCCATTTGGCCCATTTAGCTCATTGTTTCCTGCAAACCTACAATTCCCTCCAGCACACCATCCATCTTGAACTTTTGCCCCCTCTACCCTGGAAGACCAGTCCCGTTATTAATCAGTCTTCGTGCTTCCTGATATCAGTCTGATACTTGTTTGTACCTAAGGTTCCTTGTCCTAATGTAATCGTTTTACTTGAAATAGTGTTCCAGATTAATCCTTCTTACCCCATTAAATATATGCTATAACTTTATAAGTTCCTTCTCATGCACCGTCTTTCAAGGCTGAGTTGGTGTGAGCCCTGCAGACCCCAGGAATGACCCCAGACCTTGCCAGAAATGAGGCAGTTGATCCTTAAGTGGCATAAATTACCTTATGCTGCCAAAGTTATGGCTCCCATTGGAGCAGAGGATCTTTCAATGCTGATTTATTTTCAGCCTGTGAAGGGCCTCGGAGGTGAATTGAGTGGAGCAGCTTCCAGCAGGTGAATTGGGATAGGTGCCTCTGATGTGCCCTTACAAGCACAGGCCACCTGCTTCAAAAATGATGAGGCCCTGTAATTTGGGATGGGGTTGGCGTCCTTCCAGTTGGGTGGTTGTGACTTCCCTCTTTCTCGCATTTGTTGGCGGAATGGCCCTTTGAGAATTTTGGCCCCACAATTTTTAAACAAATTCTGTTCAGCGCACAATGAGGCAACCTATCTTTTCTATTTTCAGAGCTGACAGATCTGCTGTGTTCTTCTACAGATGCTTGCAATAACTGCCACTGTATTATGGTCTATTTGAATGAGTTATTTGAATAAGTTCTGGAATTCCCTGCCTAAACATCTCTGACTCTCTATCTCTTGTTCCTCCTTTGTGACGCTTCTTAAAACCTACTGCCTTGTCCTGCCCTAATTTTCCATTATGTGGCTTGGTGTCAAATTTATTGTCTTATAATACTCCTGTGAAGCGCCTTAGAATGTGTTACTATGTTAATGGCACTATATAAATACAAGTTGTTGTTGTTGATATCAGAAGATTTGCAACATGCAAAAAAATCACTTATGACACTCTTTGCCAGTTCCAAACCCACTTGTGTAAATAGTTGCTTAGATTTGCATCTTCTATTTCTGTACATAATATTTACATATCGTTTCCTGGCAACCAAGTTGATGACCAATCAGCTGAAGACATTTATGGCCTGTGGTTACTTGACACCACAGGTTGCATATTTATCAACTTTAGGGATTTTCTATGCACAGGAAAAAGAGGTTTGAATTTTGAATAGAATAGAAAGGTATACATACATCTGAACTGCTTAAAAACAAAGTTAGTGAACACAAAGTTAAGGATCAGGCTGAGCCAAATATCAAATCTGAAACAGAAACATTAAACATCTGAAACTCAAAATTGATCAGGCAACAGTTGACCTTTCGGGCTGGGCCTTTCTATTAGAATTGAAAAATAAAAGGTAAACAAGGATTTTAATTGAATCAGAAACAAGGGAAATGGTGGAAACTAAGTCTGAGAAGAAGTATTGGTGCAGCGACCTGCAACCTGCTTAAAAATAAAAGATGGTTAGATGAGTAAGACGATCTTTACATCAGGCAATGCTTTCACCCCTGGGCCTTCCCCCTCCGGGAAAAATGCCAGGATGCACTGAACAGGAAATTGGTTTGACGTCAAGGTGCAGATTCCAATCTTGCTTTAAAGTTAAAGATATATCATTTTACTTAATCTCTTGTAGTTTATAATGATTGTTTATAACAATTTTTTTAACTTTACACACATAGATAAACATACTCCTACATACTGTGTTGAAATATTCAGTATCTTGTAAAAGGACACCTCAATTACTGTCAGTACAGATTCACACGAGGCATATAGTGAAGTCAAGGTCACTCTGGACCTGCACCTTTATTTCACAGCTCTGGAATGCTGCACTTGCCTGAGACCTGTGCTAAAATACCTGTTTCTTGCAAGTGCACCCCCGGTGGTAAGGTATGCTGGTGGTTACAGGTCATATCTTATTACAGTCATTTATAGCATGTTGGGATACAGTTATATATAATAATGTAAGATACATGACATCACCCTCCCCCAAAGTCTTATTGTCTTCATAAGTTCAGTCTCTCAGGTGGTCTACGCTCTCGCGTGGAGCGTCTGAGTTGTGTTTCAGTTGTTTGCCTTGGTGTCTGTTTTTCTTTGGGGGTGGTTGCTGCTTTCTCGCCTGGGCTGTCTGTTTAGATTGGTGTGATTGTTGTTGACTCACCTGGGCTGTCTGTTGGGATTGCCCTTTCCTCAGGTTGTTCCCTCTGTCTGTCCACCAGGTGTGGTGCGAGTTCCACATTGTAGTCTGCCTCTGGTTCCGCAGTGCTGTTGGTAAATCTGCTTTTGACTTGGTCTACATGCCTCCGGCAGGTTTTGCCATTGTCCATTTGTACTACCAGTAGCCTGTTTCCTTCCTTGCCCGTTACTGTCCCTGCAAGCCATTTGGGACCCCTGCCATAGTTTAGTACAAACACTTTGTCCCCTATCTCATTCCATCTCCCCCTCGAATTTCTGTCATGGTACTCAGTCAGCTTACGGTGCTTTGCCTCAACGATTTCGTGCATGTCTGGGAGAATTAATGAGAGCCTTGTTTTTAAAGTCCTTTTCATCAGCAGTTGCGCGGGGGGGGATCCCAGTCAGTGAGTGCGGACGAGATCTGTATGCCAACAGCAATCGCGACAGCTCTCTGAGACAGCAAATTCCACAGATTTACAACCCACTGAGAGATGAAATTTTTCCTCAGCTCAGTTTTAAATGGAGGGCCCCTTATTCTAAGATCATGCCCTCTAGTTCTAGTCTCCCCCATCAGTGGAAACAACCTCTCTGCATCCACCTTGTCAAGCCCCCTCATAATCTTATTTGTTTCGAAAAGATCACCTCTCATTCTTCTGAATTCCAATGATTCGAGGCCCAACCTACTCAACCTTTCCTCATAAGTCAACATCCTCATCTCCAGAATCAACCTAGTGAACCTTCTCTGAACTGCCTCCAAAGCAAGTATATCCTTTTGTAAATATGGAAACCAAAACTGCACGCAGTATTCCAGGTGTGGTCTCACCAATACCCTGTGTAATTGAAGCAAGACCTTCCTGCTTTTATACTCCATCCCCTTTGCAATAAAGGCCAAGATTCCATTGGTCTTCCTGATCACGTGCTGTACCTGCATACTGTTCTTTTGTAATTCATGCACAAGTACCCCCAGGTCGTGCTGTACTGCAGCACTTTGCAATCTTTCGCCATTTAAATAATAACTTGCTCTTTGATTTTTTCTGCCAAAGTGCATGACCTCACACTTTCCAACATTATACTCCATCTGCCAAATTTTTGCCCACTCACTTAGCCTATCTATGTCCGTTTGCAGATTTTTTGTGTCGTCCTCATACATTTCTTTTCCTCCCATCTTTGAATTGTCAGCAAACTTGGCTACGTTACACTCAATCCCTTCTTCCAAGTCATTAATATAGATTGTAAATAGTTGGGGTCCCAGCACTGATCCCTGCGACACCCCATCTCATCTTGTGTGAGAGCAATGTCTCATACCTGTTTGAGAGTCAGCCACAAAGCCAGAGCTGGATGCTTGGATACAAAGGTTATGGCTCAGCACCTGGCTCATGAACCCCCTCCGCAACCCTCAGAAAGAAGCCGAGCATCGCTATAATGAGAGCCATGCAGCCACGCGCAATATCGTCGAAAAGACAATTGGAGTGCTCAAGCAGTGCTTCCGATGCCTGGACCACTCTGGAGGCTGACTGCAATACTCTGCTCAGCAGGTCTCTGAGTTCATTGTGGTGTGCTGCATGCTGCACAACTTAGCCATCATGAGGGGACAAGATTTGCCAATGGGGACTGCAGGATCACGTCAAAAAAAAAAGCAAGGCAGCAGGGGGTTGATGGGGGGCGGTGGGCAGGATGGGAGGAGGAGGATGAGGAGGAGGACGAGGATCCTGGCGATGAACCCATCCCACCACCCCCACCACCATCACAGGGGAGGCCTCATGGAGTTTTCACCACTGCAAAAGCGTTATGTCAGCCGCTCATAATTCAACGCTTTGCTTGAACAATGAATGGCACGTTTCACCGTTGCCTGCCCACTCTATCCCAAAATGTTGTCTATTCCCCCACTTATTCTGCAAATGAGGCACGATACAGGAATGGTTGAGCTGAATTTTTTTTTAAATTAAATGTACATTTTGAAAATTAAATTTATTAAATATTTGAAAACTGGAATAACATTTATTAACCATTATTGTCAATGGTGAAATTTTAAAAACTTTAATAAAATAACAAAAACAACAACAAAAAAACAATGAATCAACAACAACCTCTGCACCGAACATCTTTTAGCTGTGGTCCCTTTCTCCCCTTCGTCCTAACCCCCTCCCTCGCTTAACTACCCTATCCAAGCTGGCACCAAGATGTCGTGTAGTAACGCGGCCAGAGTCCTGCTGTAAAAGGGGAATAGAGAATGGAGATACCATGTGTGGATCCCCTGGAGAAGCTGGGGGTATGGAAGGCCCGGCTTCTGAGTGACAAGGTTCTTGCTCGTCCTCATCACTCACAGGTGGTATCGGTCCAGGTGGTATGACACTGGGAACTGTAGTGTCAAAGGTCGAGATCATCAATTGTGTGTGGGCATTGACAGCCTCGGTGTTCTCGCGGGTTACAGCGACAATCTGCGACATGCCCTCCCTCGTGTCCGCCGATAGTGCCGCAATGCTTGCGGGAAAACTACCCAAGACCTCGAGAAGCTGTTGGCTGAGCTGGATGCTCTCCCTAGACAGTCCCACCATGTCCAGATGTGCGTCTGCCTGTCTGTCAGCAGACCGGCTTTGCTGACTCACCCTCTGGAGAGCCAGCATATGGGATTCAACCCTGAGAGTGTGCTGCTGCACGCCACTTGTATCCGGGGCCTCGGATTGGCGAAAGCCCGAGAATGTTTCTTTCTCAGAAGAACTGGTGGTCGCAGCAAAAATAGGTGGTGACTCCATCGGCCCACCCACCCCCGGAATAGCTTCATCAGTTTCCTCCTCCCATAGAGGTTCCTCTTTCACAGCATTGCCCTCATCCCCCTCCTCCACCTCCACCTGATGGGCTGAGGTGGAGGCTTCCATTGGAAGATGTGGCGCCTCCAAACCTGGAAATAGAAAACAACAGACAAGTGTTTAGCAGCAGGGTACAGGGTGACATGAGGAAGGTCACAGAACACAGGATCATTTGAAGGACCAGCGCAACTCCATTATATGTAACCCACAGACACTGCATCACATTGCTCCAACCCTAGTCCACAGACACTGCATCACATTGCCCCAACCCGAGCCCACAGACACTGCATCACATTGCCCCAAGCCTAACCCACAGACACTGCATCACATTGCTCCAACCCGAGCCCACAGACACTGTATCACATTGCCCCAACCCTAGTCCACAGACACTGCATCACATTGCCCCAACCCTAACCCACAGACACTGCATCACATTGCCCCAACCCTAACCCACAGACACTGCATCACATTGCCCCAACCCTAGTCCACAGACACTGCATCACATTGCACCAACCCTAGTCCACAGACACTGCATCACATTGCCCCAACCCTAGCCCACAGATACTGCATCACATTGCCCCAACCCTAACCCACAGACACTGCATCATTGCCCCAACCCGAACCCACAGATACTGCATCACATTGCCCCAACCCTAACCCACAGACACTGCATCATTGACCCAACCCTAGCCCACAGACACTGCATCACATTGACCCAACCCTAGCCCACAGACACTGCATCACATTGCTCCAACCCTAACTCACAGACACTGCATCATTGCCCCAACCCTAACCCACAGACACTGCATCACATTGACCCAACCCTAGCCCACAGACACTGCATCACATTGCCCCAACCATAGCCCATAGACACTGCATCACATTGACCCAACCCTAACCCACAGACACTGCATCACATTGACCCAACCCTAGCCCACAGACACTGCATCACATTGACCCAACCCTAGTCCACAGACACTGCATCACATTGTCCCAACCCTAACCCACAGACACTGCATCACATTGTCCCAACCCT